>NC_088315.1:3189327-3826692 GCF_910592395.1 Lineus longissimus
TTTTCTTGCCGTCACAGAAAACCTCTCTGACATTTCAGTGTCTCTGGTTTCCTAAATTAAAAAAAAACGCTCTGATATAATGATGTACTTGCATGGAAAAAATATTAATCACTTGGAAAATGTTTGCAAAGAATTAACCTCTACCATCTGGTAATTGCCCCGCCGAAGTCTAAGATCTGAGCATCAGGGACAGATAGCCGTACCACGCTATAGACTCGATGCTTTTGGGGGTCGGACCTTCGCGGTCCAGGCCAGTAGACTGTGGAACTCTCTCGACTGTTCACTACGTGAATGCGATTCAATCGCCGGTTTTAAGACAGGGCTGAAGACCCTGCTCTTTCAAGAGTGTTATTTGTGAAAAAGCGCTTGTGAGCAGGACCTTTCTTGGAAGATGCGCTATATAAGACATTATTTACATTACATTACATTACAATTGTCAGGTCAGAAAAATTGACGGAAAACCTTGTAGACTCGATTAGATTAAAGACTGTATCAGAATAAGTATATGGGGTGTATGAACTTATATTTCTGATTTTTTACTTACTTATACATAAGATTAATATGATTGTGTGATAATGCCAAACCTTAAAAAGTGTATTTCTTGAACTTGTACTAAAACACTTGTTATAAATTTAACCTGGGGTCCCCTGCAAGATGTCACTTTTGCATCCTACTGAATCGTCCTTGGGGTATATCGCCGCCTGGTTGACTTCCCATTGGACTATGAATCCCAGAGGTATAACCGCTGCTACA
Source organism: Lineus longissimus (assembly GCF_910592395.1). Taxonomy (NCBI): domain Eukaryota; kingdom Metazoa; phylum Nemertea; class Pilidiophora; order Heteronemertea; family Lineidae; genus Lineus; species Lineus longissimus. Next base: position 3,190,081 of record NC_088315.1, read on the forward strand.
GCAAGGAGCCTACGGCGATGCTGTAACGCCTGCTCTGCCTACGCCCATTTGTCAAACACACAACTGTGACGCCGCCCAACAATATCGAAATACTAATTTATATGACCGCAAACAACACAAATTGATCATTTCAATTTTCGATTTTGAGGAGGAAGCATCGAATCGAAATAAACATCAAATTTGAGGGATTCACTGGACATTCATTGCAAGTGCTCACCGGCAGTGTAAGTTTTTAAACACTTCGTCTCGACTCTGATTGGTTGATAATTACTCATCGCGGTAAACGTGGCGTCATGTCTGCTCGTCACGTGACTTGTACCTTGACCACCTTTACTCCTTTTCTAATGTTGTGTACATACGCACCTCCCTACTTATTCGTAGAGATACTTCAAGTAGATCCTTAAACGATCGAGCTCAATAGCTATCTAAAGACAGGAGGAAATCGTTTTACTGTGTCCGAGAATAAGTTCAACTCGAAGGGTTCTCGTGCATTTATTAGGCGCAGAGACCAAGGCCGAACCATCATCATGTATACGTGGCATCGGGTAATTCGTGTTTTTCTTCACATTTTACTTTTCAAAGCGCGTCCTGTTAGCCAATTTCTTTGCGGTTTTACCGCTTATCGTGAGTTAATTCTGCCGATGAACACGTGTGTCTGTGGATTGACATTAGATGGACCGGATTTTTACAGCATAAACTATTTGCAACAAACACAAAATTATATGCCTATAAAACGGAATAAAAAATTACACGAAAACATTGTTTTTAGCCTGGACGTATTGAGGCAATCTTTGTGCCATATTTATCGTCATATTGATAGCTATTACAGCCAAAGTCCAGGTTGCCTTCGTCATCCAGGTCAGGCGATATGAAATCATTTACTCAAAACAATGCGTGGCGGAAATTCTGGCTCCAACTCCTCATCACATGACCTGCGCTTCACTCTGAAGTGGCCAAAGTTCCCAGTGAATTAGGGCACGCTGACCCAGAAAATGCATTCATACCACAAAAGCCTGATGTGAACAGCCGATACCGTTTTCATGTATGTAACATTTAAGATTTAGCCAAAGAACTTCAAGAGAAACCAGGAAGTCGGAAAGTTATTCCAGGAAGGGAAATAGCGTTTTCATTTTCCCATTTTCGAAATTTTTGTTTTTCGCTTTGACTTTCAATTATTTTGTGTTCTTACATGGATTAGAGAAGTCTCTGTCCGACAGAAATTTTGCGTTTCCTCCCGGAATGATTTTGTGCCACTTACTGTTGTCAGTTCTACTTTGCTTGCGATCCTTTGTGATAAATAATTCTTATGCATATAATGTATAGGCCTACACGTCATTCCTTTCACTGAGTGTTTTTCATTTCACTAAAAAAGCTCTACAGGCGGCATGTTTGTGTTGGCCAAAAACCTAACAAGCCCAAAAGTTTTTCAAAAGCTAAACAACCTAAGAGCTAGTTATTCGTTTTAGGATTCTTCTTTTTCAAATGTTGGCTGCTAAATGGCCGTCAAGAACGAATTAGAACATTTAGGGTACCCAGTTGTAAGTTAAGTATGACCTTATCATTTCTCTTCTCGCAGTAACGGGTGTGGGAGACAGGCTTAGGTGTCTGTGGGTGGGCCAGCAAACTAGACAATAGAATCGTGTGGGTTCGATTATTGCTTAAACCGATTCCACAGCTCCGAAGTCAACCACTTGCTGGTACGTATGGTTGGATAACAGTGCGGTTATTCCTTCTAATGTAATGAATTTGGATTAAAATTTTCATTCAGTTCGACTCAGAAATTAGGCAGTTTGGAGGAGTTTCCGCCGACATTTTAGAATTATGGGGCGTAATCAGTTAAAGTTAATATAATTGGGATTTAATTTTCTTTCACAGTTTCTTTGCAAGGAAATGAAGCAACAATTCCTTGATGAAGTTGGTAAGCATATTTCCATTTCGATCATGTTTGTGTTATAAAAGCCTTCGCTTCACATGCGTTGATATAAAAAAGGGAGGAATGGGGGTGTACCTGTCCCAACGTCCCTAATAAGAGTTATTTTCAAAGAGCGGGCTACATACGATTCACGATGTCACCTTTCAACCTCACGTCGTGTTTTCAAGCTGAAGTAGGTTAACTCGTGACAAGTGAAACGTGAACAGTGACAACTTGAACCTTATGTAAACCCAGCCTCAGATGTTTTTCACCGAAATAAAAAAACCTTTGGAGTCTTTTTCAGAAATGTTGAGGGTTTTTTCAATTTACTGAAACGTCCTCGAACACCGCGTTGTCCGCTTGGTGTGGCTCGAAAACAATGGCTGGAAGCCAAGACACTGATTCTGTGTATAGATGTGTCCGTGGTTGAGCAACGTTTCCTCGTTTAGATGAATGTCATATTTATCAGCCAGTTTTATTCAAATTAGCACTATCAGTCATATATGATTAACTAGGATTATAGTGCTTATACTCTGGCAAGAAACACTGACTCGAGGAGTACTTGTGATTTTTAGCCACGTAATCCGCTGATGCCCATATATCGCTTGTTCAACTTTACTTTGACGTGTCAGAATAGTCTTCATTTCGAACATGCCCTTAATCACAGCTAAATGAGCGCTTCATATCACAAGCAATTACTGTATAAAATTGTCAAGTATATGAGATTCTAAAGTCATCTATTTCTTTTCCAAATTACAGATTTGATCGTGGTAAATAGATGCATCATTCCCAGAACCAAGATTATGACATTATTCCGCGGCCTGTATGTTTCCAAGAACCTCCCACCAATACGAGGACATCCGAGAAAAACCTCTAGGTCTACGTGGAAGCCCCGTTATGACATATGGACAATCAAAAAACAATAAATACGCCTGTACAATTCATCACAGAAAGGTAATCATTCATGTCTTTTAATTTACATCTATATTGGAAACAGTTTCACGAAATTGGTTTGCGCCTTTCATAAAATAGCCGCCCACTTTTACTTTTCGGAGTACTGGAAATTGGTCAGTCAAATGAGAATGAACAGTGGGCTTCCATGATCACACGAAACTAGGTCAGTAATATGAGAATGAACAGTGGGCTTCCATGATTACTCGTAAAACTGGGTCAGTCAAATGAGAATGAACAGTGGGCTTCCATGATTACTCGTAAAACTGGGTCAGTCAAATGAGAATGAACAGTGGGCTTCCATGATCACTCGTAAAACTGGGTCAGTCAAATGAGAATGAACAGTGGGCTTCCATGATTACTCGTAAAACTGGGTCAGTCAAATGAGAATGAACAGTGGGCTTCCATGATTACTATAAACTTGGTTAGTTAAATGAGAATGAACAACGGGGTCCAACGATTACTTAACTGGGTCAGTCAAATGAGAATGAACAGTGGGCTTCCATGATCACTCGTAAAACTGGGTCAGTCAAATGAGAATGAACAGTGGGCTTCCATGATTACTCGTAAAACTGGGTCAGTCAAATGAGAATGAACAGTGGGCTTCCATGATTACTATAAACTTGGTTAGTTAAATGAGAATGAACAACGGGGTCCAACGATTACTTAACTGGGTCAGTCAAATGAGAATGAACAGTGGGCTTCCATGATTACTATAAACTTGGTTAGTTAAATGAGAATGAACAACGGGGTCCCACGATTACTTAACTGGGTCAGTCAAATGAGAATGAACAGTGGGATTCCATGATTACTCGTAAAACTGGGTCAGTCAAATGAGAATGAACAGTGGGCTTCCATGATTACTATAAACTTGGTTAGTTAAATGAGAATGAACAACGGGGTCCCACGATTACTTAACTGGGTCAGTCAAATGAGAATGAACAGTGGGATTCCATGATTACTATAAACTTGGTTAGTTAAATGAGAATGAACAACGGGGTCCCACGATTACTTAACTGGGTCAGTCAACTGAGAATGAACAGTGGGCTTCCATGATTACTCGTAAAGACTAGGTCAGTCAAATGAGAATGAACAGTGGACTTCCATGATTACTCGTAAAGACTGTGTCAGTCAAATGAGAATGAACAGTGGGCTTCCATGATTACTCGTAAAGACTGGGTCATTCAAATGAGAATGAACAGTGGGCTTCCATGATCACTCGTAAAGACTGGGTCATTCAAATGAGAATGAACAGTGGGCTTCCATGATCACTCGTAAAGACTGGGTCATTCAAATGAGAATGAACAGTGGGCTTCCATGATTACTAGTAACTGGGTCAATCAAATATGATATTGGAACTCGACTACTATGACCTAAGTATGGCTTGGTTGCTAGATTATTTTTATATTATTGGAGTAAAAGTTTCCAAATATGTCTATTGGAGTGAAATAGCGTAGAAATCAATATATAATAATGTATGACCGGAAACTTGTGTTATTTCCCCTTTCTAATCCATCTCTCAAACATGACCTTAGAAATGAACACCAACAAATGCACTTATTGTAAACATGGTTAGCCTGGCTAATAAACATGATAAAGGGAATTAACTTACACCATGCGCAAGTGTTGACGCCTGCTGATGGTTAGGGGGACAATTTTAACATCAGTGCGTGTCACGTCCACTGTAAAAAGTACATAGCTTTTTAGGTCATAACTGTCGGGTTTTCAATTTTCCCCCTAGTGGCAAAGTTATGAATCACATTGGACCGAAATTCTGGTACATGTCCAGCAGTTAACGCGGTTTGACTAAGTCAACGTGGATTCGATAATGACAGAATTGTATATCACCAGCCGTTCTGGCAGTATTATTGTGTACTATGATAATTAGCGTGGGAGTGTTTTTGATTGATAGTTAGGTGCGCCCGCCACCTGATCACATATGGGCCACGCCATAAACAGTGGCGCGGTCATCGTTGTGACGACCATTGGCGCACGTGATCGGCCAGGTCAGCCCGCACCATTGGCCGAAGCGATGCGTCAAGTGACTTTGGCATCCGAAACGCAGAGGATACCAGCTGTTGTCTTCCCCTTGATTTAAAAAAAATTCTTTTACGTATTGGCACAAAGAATACTCAAGAAAGTTTATATGCTAGAATAATACCAACGGTCAATATGAAATCATGTCGTTTTTTCGATCTTCCCCGTCAATTCCTGGTTGTCGTCTTCATGAATAAACGATATTTATGAATGGGCGATTCATCACCAGCTGATGTGTAGTGTAGGCCGATAGTAGAATTTATTGATTTTCATCATCGAGTTGCAGAATTGAAGAGCTGTTGAAGTACTTGGTCGGACGTCACACACTGCGCAACCTCCAATTCGAGACACGTTGTGCTAAACTCTAGCAAAACTGGTAAAAACTGGCAAAATTATTCGGTCTTAATTGTGAAAGATAACAGTGACATCAATGTGGGTAAAATCCTCAGCGAGTTTGAGCGAATTTATGGGAGGGGTTTCAGTTTACTTCGTGGTTCATTACCTCTTTTTAGTTTCCAATCTTTGGCCCAATATTGTTGATGTAAATTGTTGCAGCTGCTTTAATCAAACGCCTACTCCTTTATTGGCGATTTGTTTGTACCTGAGGCCTACGTGAGTTGGTGCGATTGACAATGATTGTGCGTGTAGGTGAAATTTTAAAATTCACTCAAAGAAGGCCTTGACACGCAGGATCCTTCAGCCGACAGATCCACTTCTAGTCGTTGTAGCCCTGAGTAGTTTTATGTATAGTCTTGCCTTGAAGGATCGCAACATTTTGGTGCTGAAACCAGGGAAGGGACTAAACAAATGTACTGTCCAGGCCATATTAATCCCAGTAGCATTGCTCATGACTCCTTCCATAAACTACAATATGTACCTCAATGACCCAAAGACCCAATATCTATTTCTTTGACATCAGACAAACTGAAAAGGCGTTGTCAACTTTAAGTTGGATAAACATAAAAGAATATGAATTTAGTGGACAGGTTTTGATTTCAGTTCTCATCATAACATGTTCATAAACATTTTCTCTCGCTTGGCTTTGCTTTTGTATTACATGATTTGGGGAAAGGGCAAAGGGGATGCTGATGTTACCATTTGTACAACATGAAGAACCGAAAAATGCGAAATAAAAACATCCGTTGAGTAGCCCCCATTCATTCGAAAATGTATCGAGTTCCCCTATCATTTCAACGCCTTGTATTTGAAAATTGTCCTACACACGGATAGACTTACAAACGTGTTCGAGTGATATCAGAGTAGAGTAGATAAGTATCTCGCTACAAAAAGGCGGAATCGATAACCGCATTGTTTAACGCCATTCACGATTGGCTGAAGGCTCTACAACCGCAATATTTGTAAAAGTAACAACACTTCTGTATTGCTTAGAGTACCTTTTTTCTTTGCCATGGTACGCGAATTCTCATACGATGAAGCAGTAACGATGCGTTGGCATGTGATCATCATACGAGTTATGATTGGCTGTGGCGTCTACTGATATTGAAACGCACGTGGGTGATATTGGCTCAGGAGATAGTGTAGGCGGTTTGTGAGATATGATAAAATGTTATGTTTTACAACTCAATTCAGTTGTAAATCAATCTAGAAGCTGTGCACATAGTATCAGAATTCTGTTCGAGTAATAGTACACCATTTGTGAGAATACATATTGTCGGTGCAGTTGGACACTATCGTCTGGACAATACATGTACTATACATTCGTGGCAGTTTTGTAACTTGGAGCGTTTTATAATTCCGGAATTACGTCATGGACTCTTGGGTGTAGCAATGGATCTTCTTTCCTCCTTGATGAGCCGTGATAGGAGAGCTATGTGATTTAAAGTAATGGATTCCTAACAAGTTGTTGGTGTATGTAATTGGCACAGATGGATTTCATATACCTGTCATGGGACTGCAACATGTCTGGCGAAGATACGGTGGGGAGTAATAAGAGTGTCTTCGTGACATAAAGTTCAGGTAGGGACATAATTGATTGATTGATTTGTTTTGTTCCACCTTAAAGATGACTATACAATCAAAACACATGTTATATCTAGTAAATGAATAGAATAACAGAAATAAACAATTACATGTATACTGGGTGCAGTAAAATACAGAGATGTGATTCGTGTTGTAAAAAAATATACAAGAAGATCGCTATCTACAGCACTTGAAATTAATTAATTACTTGGAGCAGAAAGCCAAGGCAAAAGAGAAAAAATAAATGATATAAAATAAATATTCTTTCAGAAAAAGTGTTGGTGAGAATACGTGACTCCTCCTATTCCGGCTTTCGTCTTGAGTATTGGGCAATGACGTCCTATTTCAGATGGAACGAAAACTTCTATTATGACCAAAATATCTGTTATTCCCGGGTTTTTATTCTCATCAGGAATGACACAGACCCAGTTGGTGTATGTCGAATACTTTCGTGTCATCGTATGGTGACCTTGAACCAAAACGGCACAGAATATATAGGACCATGCGTTTATAATAAGGAGGAAGTCTGTTGTTTGGTGAACACAACAACACGTCCAACAATGTAGTAAACGTTTTTCAATCGTGTCCTTATAGTTGTCATAAAATTATTGTAAAGTGATAGAGATTTATTGAGAATTTTGTCTTCCTGTTAAATGATACAGCATCCCTGTCCACAAAATAAAATAATCTACTGAAGGAGGATTTATCCATGATCAAACTGCTATGCCAATTTCATACAACACGTATCCTGGTCTGAAGCACCACATGCACTGGACAACGTTTGGAAAACAGGACATGGATTTAAGCTACAATAAAGTGTTGGGACAGGAAAACTATACCAGACAGACAAATCACTTCCGCCAATTTCATAGCCAACAAGTTGTTGACATTCCGAAGAACTTTAAATGGTACAGAGGGACATTCAATGTGCACAGGTTGTCAAATTACCTCGAGGCGGTGAATGCAGTGAAGAAAATCAGGAGAGGGCAGTTCACATATTCCTCTTTCAATCTGCGACGGACAGCTTACAGAAGCCCCTCCCTACTGCAAGTCCTGTAACCGTGTGTTGCCTCCAGGTTCACCTTTCTCGTTTTAGGTTCAGCCGCCGGATCAAGACCAGACGATGGACAACCCTAATTTATCCAGTCCGCTGATCATCAACAATCAAGTGACCTCATAAGAGAAACGTCTGTCAGCGAGGAATAAGCTAAAGAAACATACGTGACCGGAAGTCGTCCTGACTCCTAAGTTTTTGTGCAATCGCATCGATGGAAGACAAAGTCGTGTTCAACGAAACAGAACGTTCTCGAAAAAGTTCCGGGATTATCAACTTATTTTTGCAAGGGAACTCTCTGTGGTCTCTTGACTCGTTTTGTTGTCATCTTTTGCCAAAGAGAAAATGGAGGATTAGATTTACTGACAAAGTCAAAAACGAAACACGTCACCATCGCGGTTCTGATTATAAGAGTGAAGTCGGGCGGATATCTGTTAAAGGCCATGCAGTTTCGTGTTTGTACATTTTTTGCATGTTGTCGGCTGAAAGAAAACTTGTTATTCTTAAAATTATTTGTGACCTGTATCTCAGATGCAAGTTTTTCATCAAAAGAATTTCACATCTCTCGGCTTAGTGTTTCTGATATAAAACCCTTACATGAATACTAAGGTCTGAAACAGCGCCTGGACGGTTGAGGCTGAAGAATTGCAACCAACCATGGATTCAAAAGACGAGTCCTAAGAAATACTTTTTAACTAATCCGAAGTGGGAACATTGTATCCTTGCCACAAAGTGTTCGTGTGGACCCTAGACGCTGATATCAAACCCTTATGAGGTACGAATCTGCGCCTGGGTGTTCGAGGCTAGAACAAATGGAAGACGATAATTCCACCTGGAATCATCGGAATGAATCTCAAAGGATAGAAGCGACAATCATTGATGACCTGGTGACTATACTTCGAGCAACATAGCACTGTGATAAATCTACACCCGCTAAGAAGTCGCGACTTGCGATGATGCCCTATATGCTCACTGTAACACTGCACAAAGGATTCTAATCGAAATCTTGTGCGTGTGACAGTGACAATATATGGTCGTCACAGCTACAAATCTAGGAGCACTGCTAAGGATAACCGTGGAGTGAACTGACTTTCGCCCTCTCCCTCTTCAGAACGACGAATTCGAAGAATAACCTCATGTGTCATGTATTCTATCAACACTTTCGATAGGCCATATTAGAAGTAACCTCAGTATATCATGCCCTCCATCAATGATTTAGATAGGCCTTATCAGAAGTAACCTCAGGATTTCATGTCTTCCATCAATTATTTTGACAGGCCTTGTTAGAAGTAACCACGTGATCAGTATATCATGTCTTCCACCATCGTTTTAGATAGGCCTTATCAGAAGTAACCTCAGTATATCATTTCTTCGATCAATGGGTTAGATAGGCCTTTTTAAAAGTAACCTCAGAATAGCATGTCTTACATCAGTGATTTAGATAAGTCTCATTAGAAGTAATCACAGTATATCATGTCTTCCATTGCTAACTTAGACAGGCCTTCTTAGGAGTAACTTTTATTGAGATGAATTCGAACTACAGATTAATCGGGAATACTTCCTACGTTATGATTAGGGAATTGAGAAGCAACATGAAATGGTGGTAACACGCCAATTAATAAACACATTCATGAATAACGTCAAACGGACAAAAAGCAGCCCCCGCAATTAAATTGTTTTAACTTCAAGTCATTAAGTAGTTGCCCGCAACAGATCGTTGCAGCTTGTTGTCCTTGGAAAACACCCCCGCACGCTGGCAGCGTTCGATACGCTGTCGCTTCCTCCGGCGTTGCCACGGAATCGTATTTCCTACAAGTCATGAATATACATGTACATATCAGCAGCACTCTGCGCGGAGTTGGCCAGATGCTGGAGACTTCATATCAGCGAATGGCGAAGGATCGATTGTAACTCTGCGCTAGAAGTGTGGCGTGCATAAGTTGTGCATCTCATACGTCATGTACGTGATGGTGGGAAAAGCCCGGCGTCCCGATCGATGCGAAGACACCGCATAGCTAGCAACCGGGGATAGCAACAGGCAGGATAGCCTCGGCGGGTCACCCAGTGACGTCTTTATAGCCTAGTTGTCAAGGGAAATCTCCACGGAAAGCTGAGCGGTCATGACGTGTGCCCATTATGCTGCAGTTTAGGCGTATTTTTACAATGGTAAATTAGGTTTTTCTTTACGGGAAAGCTATTGGGGAGGACAGAGAGATGCCTTTATAAGGATATCTTACTATCATGACGTCAGGCTATTGTTTCAAATGACCAAATCGCCCAATAACTAGCGGAATTGTTTTTTATATACTTTCGATGTATTCCAGGAGGAATATGACTTCATCTATATACATGTATAATGACTATAATGCACTACGAGTGTGGTTGATGTAGTCCAATTGGAATATGACTTCAACTTATTGAATAATGCTCTGCGAATGCATTTGATGTAGTCCAATGAGGAATATTATTCCACTGAACTACATGTAAGTTTTATGTGCTGCGAATAATGTACTGTATTTTTCCGACATAGATTCCAACACACCTACAACGTCTGGCCTCCAATGTGGAAACTACTCACTGGGTAAGAAGTGATTGCCGTACAGCCAAAACAGTTAACTAAGTTTAACACGTAAGTCACAGCTAGTTGGTCAAATCAGTGGTACATGTATCTGGTTAACTGTAATTCTCATTATATTGAAAATCACAAGTCAGGTTGAACGGGTTAACAGTAAGTCAGGAGAACCGGATTAATGAACCACAGTTAGCATACGCGTAGCGACCCTCAAGGTAATGGTGAAGCGCGGGGGAGGTTTCGTTTAGCGTTCAAAGAATTACCGCTAATGTCAGAGGTGATGGGTGGGAGGGCTACGCTGCGTAAACGGTGGCAAGTGTCTGGTACAACTCAAAAAATGATTTTTCAACATTTTCGGTCGTTGCGAAAAAGTTATGGTTTAGATGTATAGACGGCATTAATACCATCCTTTACCAACATTTGATGAATCCATAGTTCCAAGTACACTTCGAATGCGTTAGCGTCGACGCATACGCTGTGAAATCGCATCTTCCCCAACAGTCCCCTACGTTTGCACACTTATAACCTTCTGTGAGTCCATGAAGACTGTGCTACAGATGCAGTTTTCTGTTGACGCGTACGTTTCTCGAAATCTAAAACTATCTTACATGATTATGCAGCCGTTCAGTAAATATTTTCTCGGGTTTTATGGTGTTATAATAATCGTGTGCAACCCCATTGGCTCGGTCTAATTAGCGAGATGGCTCAAAGGGCCGTCTGAAATAGCACTTCCGGCAAAGATGGCGTCGCAAAGAAACCGGAAGTATACATCCTTGTCTTTTCTCTTTCGTCGCTTCCCTCCGAGCTCCATTAAAGGCGTACACCGTTCATATTTACTTGTTGCTCAGAAAAGGAGGAATGCAGTTATATACACCATGCCGTCGTCACTGAAATATGTGCGACTAAAAACGTCACACAACGGCTCTTGTATGTCAACATGTATCTCTTTAAGTTAATGTTAACAAGATTAGAAAGTTCTCTGTAAGTTATTGTCAATAAAATTAGAAAGTTCTCTGTAAGTTACTGTTAATGTTAATAAGATTTTAAAAGTTATTACATGTACTGGCACTTGCGTTAAAATGCTCTTTCCTTAGAGGTTTAATAAGAAAATTATGCTCAATGCAGCAGTACACCCAGACATAGCGAAAACATCCTCATTTATGCCTAGTTGCCTCACTTACACTGTCTCTTTCACGCAACGCCATCCATAGCCAGTGATCGTCAGGGCGCCATGACAGCCGGCGGTGGTGATGCGTGCCCTGTACACGCAGGCCATTTCGGTTTTCTGCCTTCCGGATGGGTTCCGGTCGGCCCTCCCTTTGATGTTGTCTGTCCATGTTTTCCTTGAGCTTCTTTGTTACCTCCCTCCAGCTACAATGCCCTTAAAGATTGTCTCGCTCTCATACGTAGCCGGGTCAGTTAACGAAATCTTATATCAAGTTAAGAGCTGATCGTCAACTCGGACACTTTAGCTCTAAAAAAATATTGGGCGATTGTAACTACCGCTAGAACAGTATTTGGCAATTGTAGGAGGAAACCCGGCGGAGGCTATACCATGTCGAAAAGAGTCGCCGACTCTATCACATCTATCACTCAGGACCGACAGGAAATCGAACTCGGAACCTCAGAGGTGACTGGTGCTGGTGTTTCCAGCTGACCCTGATCGCACAAGCCAGTTATGCTTCCGCCATTTCACAGTTGCGTCATGGCGAGGATTGTCTCCAGTTTACCAAATGTGATGTCTTCCCCTCTTGTTATATACTGATTCGATGGTATATAGAAGATATCAAGAAGCAGAGTCTTTCAAATTTGAAAAACTCTGGCATAAGGGAGTATAAAAGCGAGTTATATGTCATGTCCATGGTTGCTTTCACGACGCCTACTTAACTCCTCAATAAGCGCGTGGGTCGCCACGTTCTCCATCACAGCGACGATTTTTTTTCTTCATCAACGAAATATCAAAGAGACGCAGGTCCTTGGTTCAAAACCTGATTGGCCTACATGGTCCGGAGCCAAAGGCGAAACTAGAATAATATATACTTAGTATTCAGAAAGTCAACGTGTCACGATCTTAGAAATAGCTTGTATGTACACTTAGAAATGTACTTTCTTACGCAAACGCCTGGAGTTTTAGTCACGATTCCGTGAAGTTTCTATTTTGTCTCACACGATTTCATCCACCCCATACTTTCAGCACCATATAAGAAGTTAGAGCGATGTAAGTCTCGAGGGTAAAGATGGTTCACTGTTGCAGCCAATATCTTACAATACCATGTAAATGAAGAAAGCCGTATCTCGAACATCTCGATATACAAGTGTATTAGCTTTTTGTCAGCCTCTTCTGCATTTGTTCTAAGTGATTGCGATCATCACTGCGCTCCGACTCGAGTTTTGTGATGTGAGGACCAAACAACAGCCTGTGTCCCTCCTACTTGAAAGAGCCCGTCTACGATGCTATGGGCACGTGGCCCGTATGGACCAGACACGCCTACCCCAAGCACTGATGGACTGGAGGCCGAAAACAGTCGGAGGGAAAAGGAAGGGGAGATGCAGGACAAGATGGATGGACGCAGTGACAAGAGATGCTGAGTCAGCAGGTGTAGGAAGGAATGTACTGAGCACAGCTGCCCAAGACCACAGAGATTGGAGACGTGTGTGTCCTTCCACAACTGACATAGACAAACATGTCATGTTGCCGCAGTGAGTGAGTGAGTCGATACTCACGATGGTATACCTCCGGATAGAAATCGGGGTATAACAAAAACAAAAACAACATCAAATTATGTCACATCATAGATAGTCAGCATATTAAGGCAAGTACCTCTACAAGTGTCACCTCTTGCCGACCCTACATGATAACTCCCTCACCCGAGGATACTGCCGATATTTCAAAGAACCCCGCGACCTGTGACATTAGCGATCAGAGAACACCCACGCACATCCATAACAAGAATCATCTTGTTGCTAAGATGTTGCGTTACCTTGGAAACGTAGAAACAAAAGCGCGCCCTTTGTGGAGTTCCATTTTTAGCAAAACAGCGGGAGCCAAATCATGACAAAACAGCAAGGGAATATCTTACCAGAGAGCAAATGCATTAAAGATGATCTTGCTAAAAAATGTTTCCCGCAACCGAATTGCACGCCGGTTTCCCTCTATTATCACCGGCGACGCCAAAGTAACGAATTACTCGACTACCCCTAAACGTAATTGTTTTGAAAATCATAAACGCCAAGTCATTTTCATATGATATCCATACTCACATTCAAACTTTGCTTCAACAAAATCACATACTTGGCAGTTCGATGTCGATCTCTCTCCAAATTTCAACAGAGTGTCTTTGTGGTATTGAAAAATATGTAATGATGGTACTTTGACGAAGGTAGATTCGCAACAGGGGCGAATGAGTGGTGCTTTCTCAAATGTGAAAACCAAATCCTAAACCTCACAGTACCGAATATGTCCTGGTCATAGACATTGTGTAATTACTCGACTACAAACCCAGCAATGCCTTTGGCAGTGCAGCCGAAGAAAGTACCAGCCCACATTATCTGTTGTAGGAGTAGACTTCATTTCATTTCGAATAGCAAAGGAATTTGTCCTTTATGAAACTGACACTTAGCACGTATTCTTACCAAACGATGTTAGTTGTAAAGGAACGGGAACCACATGTCAAATAGCAACGATCAGGCATTAATGGTTCCACGCCATCAAGATACCCGAAGCCGGGAAACTCCAAAGTATCTTTTCCATTCGTTGATGTAAGCTCCGGCGGTGAGGTTTCGCTTCGGAGTTGCGATGCTATGACCTTTAGGGTGATTGGTCGATTCTCTACCAATAGGAAGGGGCGCGTGGGTGGGGAGCCTGGGAACAGCAGTTTGCTGAATGGACACCGCCTCGTCCCGGGAATTTACTGGTAGGTTTATGACGCTAAGTTTCCTTTATCTAGGTTAGGGCCGACATCAGCTGATCGATGGTGATATTTAAAAGAGATATGTCATGGTACACGACTGTCGAACGGTCAGTGCTCAAAAACTGATGGCAACACCTTGATCACAATAAAGTAGCCGTTCTTGTAAATTTACAATTAGCTCGTTTTGGTCACAACGGTGTTGATGTCGCAACGATAGCCGCTACGGTCATTATGGAAGCAGTCAAATAGCTTTTACAAATCACATTTTGATATTTAGCTTTTAATGTTTTGGGAATCTCTCAGCTGGTCTAACGCGGGTCATTATGACGATACAGTAGTTTATACCGTTACCATTGTCAACATACGGCGGGGCCAACATGCGACAGTATCATCACCAGTCCAACAGCATTTTAAAACGTCATCTGAAATGCGCAAATCAACAAAATTAGAAGATATCCAAAAATAGAACTTGGTATTAAGCACCGCCAGGACTATTGCGTTAGCCCCTGGGTTGTACTTTTTGTATTGTTTTAAATCAAACCACCTTATATCGTCCGACCCTTACCTTGATATGGATCCGATCGAATTTCACTTGTTGTACTGAAATCATCCTCCAGCGCAAATGGTAAGAAAACAACCTGTTTTTAACGACAGCCTCACAAGGTCATTTACAGCACGAAAGTGCTCATGAACCATTCTGTTTATTTTTAATTTGGCTAATCTTTTTCCAGTAGGATCCGGGTGAATCCGCCGCATTCAAAGCCGCTTGTTGCTTACCTTGGCGAATCACCTCTTGTTTACCTGTTGACGAACCAGCGATCGTTTCCAACTTTTTTTTGGGGGGGGGGGGGGCTTATTTAACCATTGCATGGTTTCTGGTAGAGTGATCGCAATCAAATAGCTGTTCAATCTGTTGTCTCTTTTTCTGTCCCGCGAAAAGATGCCCGCCATTTTTAACTTCTCTCGGCCAGTCAGCAAAACGGGCTTCCGTTTTCGACTTGAGTACCGATGCTAAGCGTACATGAATGAAGATTCGACGATAGTGGATACCCAGCTATGGCCTTGACCTATGGTTTCTCCATGGACGTCTGCGATGGCATCAAAATTGATCATGTATTCATGAAATCTTTTGGGACCAGTTCATTTCATGTGCGCTCTGTTTGACGGAATCGAAGTGGAGGTTCATCAATGACATTCGGATCTTGACCATGAAGCTTGGCAGGAACATTGCTATGAAGGAATAAACAAGTCATTTCCAAAAGTGGGCTGCACAGGATTCGCGATGTCACGTTTCACCCTCTTGTCATGACATGTCACGCTGACAAGCCAGTCAATAAACATGCTCGTGACAAGTGACATTATGAACCGTGGCAAGTGACAACGTGAATACAATGTAAACCCCACCTTTGGAACGCATTACTTCAATCGATTGCTTCAACGTGTTGAATGCCATCGATTTTGTATCCACTGACAAGGGAAACCCGCCTTCACGGACCAGGCTCTTTCACGTGCGGCTGCCCCATCAGCAGTGAGAGGCATTGAAAGTACAGTATTGATATCACTAAGTAAGATGAGTATTGCAAACCTTACTATGATGCAGTTGAATAATTCCTTTGCAATGAATGTACAGGAGAATGTGATGCTATACAATACAACACCAAAGGTGACCAGTGTATCACACGAATGGCACGGATTGCTGAGAATTAATCATTGCTTCTCTCGCCTGCATTCTTCCGCGAAATGATTCTACCATGATCTCGAATAGCAACTCCAACATGCTATCAACGATGTGCCAAACGAGAATAAATGCACGAAAATCAATAACGCGGCCGGGAAAGCAGTCTCGTATGTTCTCGTAGGGACGAGATTAGCATGGTGCTTTGACATTTACCAAGATAATGGAGTGTACAATTCGAAGATTTTATTGATATTGACACTTTTTATGACATTTGATTACAGCGTTTTCGTGAAAATACCAATACCACCTACATTCGCCTTCCGTCGAGGACCGTTTCTTTGATTGCAGTGTACTTAAACAGCCCACCCACTTAGCAACGCCGCCCATCACAAAATTTACAAATGGTTTTCACCCTTTAGGATATCTGGTGCGTATCCCATCCAGCCTCTTTCTCTCTCGCAAATGTCAGGATTGAAACTATTGGGATCGGTGTTGAAACCCACAGGCCCACAATATTGGTTAAGTGGTTCTTAGTGCAATGCAGATGATATTCGGAATACTGTGTATGTTGCAGCTTTAGGTAGGCCTAGCTAGCCTAGGCTGGTTACTCCGTCTTGTTGTTATCACTGACAAGCGACTTTATGAATGACTAATGCAAGTGGTACCTCCTGGCAACAAATCAATAAACTATCGGTTACTCTGCAGTAGTAGGATGTACTTGTTTGGTGTTGGTGACGCGGTGGAGAGCCCGTGACGTCACGGAATATTGACGTCATCAAAATGGGAGCGGCAGATAGTATCCTCGCGGCTGACAATCAGCAGAAGACGATGGCAGATACTGTGACGTCATGAAGAGGTATCAAATCCCAATAAGGACACACTGGGACCAATTAATTTCCATATTTGATGAAAGCCGAAATAGTCCATTATTGTGGAGTGTTGCTCTAGTGATTAGGTAATGTTTTGAGTCTGATTTTCAATAAGGGATGGGGAAAATAGGCCCAATATAAGTATGATTAACAACAAATGCATTTATTGACTTTTAATATTCATGCACAAAGAAGAAAATTTTAAAAAACCGTTACCGCCTCCCCTCGTGTGTCAGATCCCAAAAGCATTTGACCGGCGGTAACTAAACCCCTTTGCATTTGCGCGACAGTAAAGTTTTGCAGCATCATCATGCACAAGTAAGGAGAAATGGCATGGCATCGTGGGAAAGGAATGCAGCATGGATGTAGCCTGACGACAAATGAATGATACATGCCAGGACTAAGAGAGCCACCAGCCGGGACGTTCTCGTCCTGCTTCTCCTTCGAATAAGTATGCCAGATGCTCAAGCAACTCAGGGGTGTCTCCATCTTCTCCAAGGTGGACGAACTCAATCGTGTAGACATATTTCGATCGGTTACGTACGTACGTACGTTATGTATGAGGGGTATTGGGCAAAAGCCATTTGAATACTGGCAAATAAGGTCGTAACTGGTCGGTTCATCACGTCGTGGATTTGGGTTCCACAACCTCACAACTTCTTCAATTCTGTGAGCTGTGCCTGTAGAGTAACCAGCCAGCCTGGTTGATTACTCTTAAGGTTTGAATTTTAGTTCCTAGAAGACCGTTTCCGTGTCAGCAGTCTAAATCTATAGATAGCATAGAGCAAACACTGTACAGCGGGTACAAAGAAAACAATTACAGCGCACACATATATTGCAGCTACACCAGGAAGATCTTGGAAGTCAAACTCATTGTAGATAAAATGTCGTCCATGGACATTTGTTCCTCCTAGGATCCAATATACGCACGAAAACACCACATATAATCCGCAGAACGCCATTCCCATCCAAGCATGCGCGATCCGGATGGAAATGTAGGACACACACAAATCGATGACAACTAATACAGAATTGATAACGTAGGTCTGTATCAAAGCGCCACCTAGCGGTGAATTGTCATAGATGAGTACCCAATAAGCAATGGATGCCACAAAGCAAATGTTCGCCGCGACATTGTACAACACCCAGCAGATCTTTTGACACATGTTGGCCGTCTCCTCCTCATCGGGAATGATCGGCTCAAGAGATTCGGTGGAATAGGCCCTGTAATTTCGTGACAGGCCTACGGAGGCCACGTCCTTGGTGGGCAAAACAACGTCTGCTAGAAACTGCTCCATCATGTGGTCTTTCCCAGCTTCAATTTCGTATTGTTGTTCTGAAACAGGACATGCAGGAAGTTGACATATTGAGTCTATATAGATCCCTGATTGAACTATTAAAACGTCGTCGCCATGGCTAATGAGTTGATTTTTGAAAGTTGACAACTAAAATCGGTATAAGCTTTTGAACAATCACGTTACTATTCCGCTAATTGCTGAATTAGCCATTTTAATTGGTCAAAATCTCACCTCTGGCTCTGTGTGTTGCTTCGTAATACACCGTCATAATTGCGGACATCAGGGCATAAACAACGAACACCAAGAATGACCAGTTCCCGATGTAGATGAACCATTTCCATTGGTTAGTCTCGGGGAGGCCAAAGGTCACCAGGCTATAGGTCATCCAAGCGGAGAGGTACAAGGCCAGAACTATTCTGTAGATTACGTAAGCAAGCCGAATGTTCCACTGAAAGCAACAGAGAAAAGCTGTTTGGTGACATTCTAAAATCTCTTCATGTTCCGTTGTTTATATTGGCAGCAACCAACCTAGTTCGGTGGACAAACCCCCATTGTGCCTGTGTTTGATATCAGTCTTCCTTCCGAACTTATTCAAACGCTTATGAAAAATATCTCAAAGCAGCAATGCGTATGAAAGTGGCAGTAGCGGGAAGCCAGTGTTACTTTCCACAGAATCAAAGCATGATATATTATTGTCATATTGACGTGCGAGTGCTTTTTCATGTACTTTGAATGATCAGTTCAGCAGATTAACGCAATTTCCTGCGTTAATTTGGTTTCCTTCTTGTCAAAGAATGCAGCCAGTGCTGGCTGTTGGCTTTATAATTGCGTTCTGTGACGTTATAATGGTTAAATAGAATGATTTGTTGATGAAATGAGAAATAATTTTATTTACTTGAGCCACAAGTAAGTACAATGTATACAAATGTCGTGTACCTTAAAGGAGACTGGAAACCTTACCTGTGATGAGACAAAAATGAACCTGTGGGCATTCGCGAAGCCAATATTGTCAAGTCTGAATTCTCGTCTGCACCAGTCACACAACGCCATCTTGTTTCTCATGTCAGTTCCCTCCTCCGTGGTTAGAAGAGCGTATTTCACTCCTGGTTTCCTGGTACAGTATTTCCGAATCGACGACGACAGTCCAGGGAGAGGCATTCGCTCAAAGCGCTTTCTTGAGCGCTCGTACTTATGGGGCGCAGTGCCGATGACTGATACTCAGTTGTTGAAGTATTTGATGGTCTGTAAATACATAAATATGGAAGAGTACTTTAGGACTCTTCATCCAGGCTGATACTGATTACTGTTACACCGGGCACTACGTCTGGCGAAATTGCGTCGACACACTTACACTGTACGAATATATTATTCACTTATCACTGTTACAATTCGGGATCCAAGTGTCGGAGAAGACCACTCACACCGAGTCAGAACAGCACGAGCTTCAATAAATTCGAATCTACTAAAAATCCATCTCCCGCAACCCCCGGCCGCAGCCGTCCCAGGATACCAATAGACCATGAAATATCATATCAATACAGATCAAATTTGTCAGCGTTGATTGACTATCGATTTCTATGAGTCGGTTCAAATACATGTAAGATGTTGAGAACACATGTGTCGTGGGATCCTGATCTGCACTCAGTGAAATAGGTCGAGGAAGCTCGATGCACTGGCGAGTCAAATGTGTCGTTGGACCCCGATCTGCACTGGTGAAATAGGTCGAGGGACCTTGATAAGCACTGGTGAGTGATGTGTTGTTTGACCCCGATCTGCACTGGTGAAATAGGTCGAGGGACCTTGATAAGCACTGGTGAGTGACATGTGTCGTGTGACCCCTATCTGCACTGGTGAAATAGGTCGAGGGACCTTGATAAGCACTGGTGGGTGATGTGTTGTGTGACCCCGATCTGCACTGGTGAAATAGGTCGAGGGACCTTGATAAGCACTGGTGAGTGACATGTGTTGTGTGACCCCGATCTGCACTGGTGAAATAGGTCGAGGGACCTTGATAAGCACTTGTGAGTGACATGTCGTCGGCTCAGGGTTAATTAGTTGTATCTGCATTTTTGTCAAAATTGATTTTATCATATTAAATTAATGCACATTCAATGACATTTGATTGCAAGTTTGTACTTTGATGTGTAATAGACAAAAACACTCCTCAAAACAACTGCATTTCCATTGGGATTTGAATCTTCGATTGTGTTTTTCTCGGAACAACCAAAATGTCAGATACAAGTAGTTAACCCTGAGCTGACGATGTGTCGTGTGACCCCGAGCTGCACTGGTGAAATAGGTCAAGGGACCTCGACATGCACGGTGACTGAAATGTGTCGTGGGACCCAAAACTGCACTGGAAAGACATGTCGATCTGTACTGGTGACATAAACTAGGTCGAGGACCTCCATCTTCACTCGTGTCATATGCCGAGGGACCTGAAGCCAACTACTTACCACACATCCACTTTTGACATCATCGAAACAA
The DNA here is from genome assembly GCF_910592395.1 of Lineus longissimus. Taxonomy (NCBI): domain Eukaryota; kingdom Metazoa; phylum Nemertea; class Pilidiophora; order Heteronemertea; family Lineidae; genus Lineus; species Lineus longissimus. The sequence goes on from NC_088315.1 coordinate 3,210,830, forward strand.
GGACTTCCTATCAAATACATAATTTTGTCACGAACACACCACTTATACAACGCAAGCATAGGCTATTTTAATCTATAGCCTCGTCTTATTTCTGGTCTGCGCAGTAGGTTGGCTGCCCGCCCGCGGCCTAACACGGTCCATAGATTCCATTATAGGCAGTGGCCACAGTCAATAAGGCCATTACATAAAGTAACACTGTCACCAAAAGGATTGTTGACGCCGTTGCTATTCACATGCAGTGCAGGGTAGTTCTATTTGTCCCCAATAGACGGAAGAACCGTTTGGATGGTGGGTGGAAGAGGACATGCAAAACTTCCACCTTGGTGGTTGTGTTCGACAGAATATAATTTTTTTTGCTGCGGTGCCTGCAAAAACTAATCACATTCTGCACGGCATGATTTGCAAACTGACTGCAAAAACTGGCTCGATGTTCTCCACGACTGGGCGACCTCCTTCATGTGCTTACTGAGAAAATTGATGACGTTCTGATCTGATCGACAAAGGAGGTAAAACATCCTTGCCTTGGCACGACCATCCTGACATAACTAGTGATTTTCAATATGCTCCGCTTCTCGATATTTTTGTACACGAGGTAGGAGTATCAAAAATCTGTATCTCAGGATGTGGCACGACACTGATAATTCTTTGCCTTCTGACGCTGCAAAAATACTTTGCTTGCCGCAAAAACTGACCGCACGATATAGGTTGCCTGCTAACGACGAAAACTGATCACGTTCTGCATGACATATTTGCTGGCTGCGAACGCTGATCGAGTTTTGCCCAGCTTAATTTGCCTGCCGGCTGCAAAAGGTGACCAAGTTCTCCCTGCAGGCTACGAAAATTGATCATATTCTAAACGACAACTCCGGAAGTGGGGGAGTGCATAGTGACCTGGGAAAAGAGGTTGCGGTGATGTAGCCAAATACAGGGCATCGGCGAAACAAAATAATCCTGAACTTCATGACTTGCGTACTGAACTTCCAGAGCAAGCCTCCATAGCCTCCGCCGACGCGCGTTGTCTGGAAGTTGAGCAATGTTAATACATTGAGGGTAGAAATGTATGACTTGGGTCTCTATAGGTGGTGAATGTGTGGTCGTCTGGTTTCCATCGACTGTATATTAGAGAATCGTCTCTATTCTGCTGTTGATCCAAGGATGACTGTCGTGGTAAGAGTATGACAGGGGAATTCATCACAAAATAAAAATTGGTCAGGCGGAGCCGAATTCTTCATTTCCTAGTATTTTCTAATAAACTGACTTGAAAAAAAGAAAGTACTTAAATGTCCTCCTTTTTGTCCTTCTGCCGTTAACTTCATTCTCGGGAATTGGAGAAATCAAATTGCCTGTGTTGTCCATCACCATCGACTGTTCGAACCCACCAGGATCCGGTATACGTCCATACTTAATGTTAACCTTTATCTCCGGTCCAAAGGAGTATTCTCTGGTCCAAGGATTCAGTGGAACACAGCGGATTCTGAACATTTTTATACCCTGTTCTCGGACCAGAAAATTATCTCTGTCATAGAATAAGAGTTGATAGATTGCTTGCTTCTCAAAAAAGAATTTCTTGCAAAGTCTCGATCCTCGTGGCACATAGATATACCTGCCCTGGTTCGCCATTGGAAGGAAAGGACGAATAGAAATCGAACCTTTCGGCGATGAGATAAACTCTATTATGTTACCATCTGGAATGTTGAAAAGCTCGTGATAGTTTTCATTCCAACTAGGTCCAGCTGAAAGCGACCCCGTTCCATTTTGCCATGTTATGTTAAATAATGTGTGATATCCCTTACGTCTCCCACCACTCACACATCCGATTAGGATTTTGTCATTAAATAAAAGGGGTTCTAAAGACTTTACGCTACTATGTGAACAAGGGTTACCCCAGGGAATCATAATTTTTCTTATTTGGCCAGTCATTATGTCAAATGACTTATAAAACATCGCTGAATTTAGTGTACTGTCACCATGTTCACATATTAATAACATTTTCATATCATACAATTTATGCACAAACGAACTTAGTTCAACAGCTGATGCAGATATGTTATGTACAAGTTTGTAGTTGCCACCTTTTTCAGGTTGGTAAACCATGATACTTTGTATCTGTTCCGCGCCAATGCCCACAATAGAGAGAATGAATACCATTGAATTAGAACCATGGTCATACATATACTCAGTCTTCCTATATTCATTTACTACGCCAACGGCAGGTGGTTTAAACCTCAACCAACCACGAGACTGGTAGCTGAGAACCCTTCTGTCCTGAAAGTATAAGGCAGTGAGTGGTACGTAACTTAAAACGCAATCTACTCAAAACTAAGACTATGTGCATATGTTCACCTTGACCAAATACGCTTTGATCATGTTGGCCTAGTGCCTGACACCATGGCCCCTTGAAATGTTGTCGTTCAAAAATTAGTGGTGCTTCAGATCCAACAAAAGATGCATCAGAAAACTTCTATTCATGTTCATAAAAAATAACTTGCATGATTTGGCCTCAGTTTATTTTTTAATCAGTTTGCTAAAAAAAGATTGAAGTAGTGAAACGTCTTCTTTTTCTTTCCATTATTCTCACGCTCAACAACAGGAAAAGGTGCGAACATATCCCCTTTGCTATCCATCAATAACGAACTCTCGTGGGTGTCCACATTCGCATTATATATTAAAGCGATATCACTGCAATGCACTGTCACTTCAGTCCCTTTACACAACTCGTAATCTTTCCTTTCATGATTCCTTGGATTGCAGGATGATGTCAAAACGCCTATTGAAACTAGCTTCGGAGTATTCGATCCGTCGTCCTTGTCGTATGCCCATACCACACATTTTGCATTTTTTGTGTAAACCTTTATTGTGTAAACTTCGGTATTTGGCAGATTTATCGAACATGTCCTCTCAGACTGCTCTTTTACGTTAGATCGATGAAAAAGGGGAATGATTGAGATGACTGGTTTGTTGAGGAAGTCAAAGTACATGATACTACCATACGGGGTGCTAAAAATATATAACAGATTATGTGCAAAACCACTCGGCCCGACTTCAGATAAAACGCCTTGTTTATCTTCCCAAGTGATGTTGAATACAGTATAAACCAAAGTATTCCGGGCGCTCCTCTTCTCTGAAACCCGGCACTGGAGAAGTATCTTATCATTGTTAACAAATACAAGGCATTTGATAAATGACAACATATATGAACACACGTGGTCATGCGGAATTGGGATTTTACTTATTTGCCCAGTTATTGTGTCAAATAACTTTAAAATGCTCTTTTGGAAGCCTTTTCTTCCTTCATTGACGCTGAGGATCATTTTCCTATCATATAAACCAGGTAAGACTTCTAAAATATAGCCAATGGAAGAAACATTCGTGTTCCGAAATAGCCTGTAGTTCCCATCTTTCTCAAGTTGATAGACAATGACCTTTTTTATGATATCAATGAATTTGGCTCTACTTACATGCAAGATGTGGTAAAATATAATTGAATCAGTGTTATGATCATGCATGTATAAAAGTTGTTCATTTCTATCCAATAAAGTTGAAATAGGGGGTACAAACTGCAGTCTGCCATGACATTTATATCTAAGTACAGGTTGATCCTGAAACAAAACACTGACTGTGTATCAATTTCGATTATCTATCAAAATGCCAGCTATCTTCTAGTGCCATTTTTTTATAAACATTAAAACCGACGCCGGGACTCTTTCGTTCATGACGTCACGTGAAGAACCTGTATTGGCAGGAGCATGGCTTAAATTACCATCTTCAGGTGACTAATATATACACAGTAAGGGCACTGGGTCAGGTTGGATTCAGCACTAATTATATAACTTGAACAAGCGTGAATGGTTTTGACATACTGTGAGATGTGAGAGACCCCTATTGGCGACTTGGTGCAACTTTATCTTGCCTGCCTAGCTGCAGCCTACAGAGTCCCCTGAATGTTTAGCAAACAAACGTGTGATATGCTGATCTGATTTGGTGGGATCACACCTAAATGTCTATGAGAAACACGACCTCCCTCGTCGCCTTTCCGTTAGATGGAAACTTGCCTTCTCTTCATACATGATATAGCCCCTTTTTGTTTCGACTTCTTCCTTTTCCATACACGTGCCCCTCCTCTTATTTATTTGACATATGGAATTAAAGAAACTGATAGTGGCGCAGTTTACCATCCAGCGACAGACCAAAGCACACTCACAGCGGGAACGCAAATTGACCACTAGATTGGGCTGAAGAAACGCTTTGTCATAACTGAGCATTTTATAATTTCCATATTTCAGAGATGCCATATTGTTATCCATATTCGTATTCGCCGTCCGCGTTACATTGTATTAGGCTGACTTGAAATGACATGGCTTGCAACGGCTTTCCTCATTGTTTGTACAACACTGTGCCCATATTTATACAGATACAATGCATCTTGGAGACTGTCTGCTTCAAGTTCATGTTGAGCGATACCCCGCAAAACATCCTTCTTCTTTATTCCAACAGATTATGCGCACTCTAATTCAAAACGAAACCTCTCAATGTGGATTGAATAATTATGGACAGCAAGATTACTTTTTGATCCATTAACGTAGTGTCCAGTGCAGAACAAAGATTTTGTAACAAACCATTGTTTCGGCGCTAAAAACAACGTTTGAAGGTCAAATATACCAAGGTTGTCGAAAAAGTCTCGGCATTTTTTTAGATTAATACATATTCCCGGGAGCAACTACTGTCACTCTAATATATAATTTAGTGTGCAATTCTTACCAACAAGCTATATGAATAAATGTAATAACCATTTGGATTTAACCAACCTTCGTGAAGTTAACAACGGTCGATGATCGAGAACTCGGTCACCTAATCCCGTTTATGAACGTATAGATCGAGATCGAGATTCTGACCATCTCTTGGCTGATTATCAGCGTGGCCGCTGATTTACTAATTCTAAAACATCTTGATTTATCACGAACTGCAGTTTACAGTGTAAATGCATGTGCCTACGAAGCCTCGTTTGGAAGTCAGCGGTTAGGCCTATGGTTAGGCAACTGGTCATTATTAGTCGCTAACATCCGCCTTGAGATTCTGCAATGGTTTGGTCTGACCATGGAGGTATAGATAAGATTTTTTATACCTTATTTATACCTCCATGGTCTGACTAACTTTCTTCTCCAGTTCCTTTTCCGCCATCTCGAGCATGGCTTTGATCTTCAGCAGCTCATATTGTTGGGCAACCACAACCGCTTGGGTTGGTGCGAAATACGGAACAGTCAAAGAGAAATTGACTACCGAACTGGATGTATTGATTGCCTCACCAAAACTGTTCGGGTGGAGCAAAAATGTTTCCCATAACCACGGCTCCGCCTCGGTTTTGGCTCGCCAAGTCCACTCTCGCGGTTTTCGTGAGACGGCAAGTCTCCAGCCTCTTCGGTCAATCATTAAGCAACACAAGACGCATCATCAATCAGATAAGAGCTTTTGCTGTAACCATCATCCGGAACATTGATTGGAATCCAACGTCATTCATTTGAAAGAGCACGTTATTGCCAAGCAAAGATCTGATATATTCTTGTTTCCGGTCAGGGCCTAATTACGCCAATTTTCGGCAGCCAACTTTCTAGATGAGGCTTCCTAACAAGATCATGCCAGTGACGTACGAGGAAACGTCACATAAAAACACACAGCGTTGTACATGAACATTCCAGGTACGGTTGAAGTGATAAAAAGGTATACGTGGTCGACATGTCATCTAAAGTGACATGGATCACTCGGATAAAACTGCATGTGGACCCAGCCCCTGATACATATCGACAATGAGCACCAGCCATGTCTTCCAACTCCATGGTTTTCTCTTACTACATTCGAATAGATTATCTTCATCAGAACAAACTCCCTAATTTTGACACGGGCTCACGTACACTCCACACGCAGTGGGCCGGCCTACCGGCCGGGACTCCGAGTCAAAAGCTGCACAGTCGCCGAGGCTCATAATTCACTGATTCATCGCCGAGATTCACTGACAAAACTGACATGACCTCCTTATCCATGGTATCAAACCGTCGCAGTCATAAGACCAGAAGACCACTGACTCCTTCCTGTCATATAATTCAGCAAATGGTTGGCATCGTGGGGGAAAAATTCTAGATCACATTGGTTACAATGCTGCACTATAGGAAAAATAGTGTGTCACGAAGAAATTAATACCAAAATCTCTGTGTGCGGCTCAATGCTGTTGCTAAGTGATAGACGCTCTGTTAAATGTCAATATTTCAAAATGGACTGATGGTTTAAAGACCTTTAGAAATAAATGTAATGCAGAAAAAATAATTTGCGTTGATTAAGCAAAAGCTTTATGAAAAAGGTGATAAAACCCCAAAGCGAACTCAATTCAAAGAAGAACGCACGAGATAGTCATAAATCAATGTTGTCAATTGATACTGTCGTCAATCGATAGTCGATCACTGGAAACGGTATATCCCCCCCCCCCCCTCAAAAAATATATACAGTACTTACCTTCTTTTTCATTCTTTTCACTTTGATTTTTTTTAAATATGTAAATCTTCTTGTTATAGAAGTATTATTGGCCTGGCCGGCCCCACTACGGGGTTTATGCAGTACAACATGCTCCTCCATGTGTACTGTGAATTCACGGTCCTTCGTGACCTGTTGCACTGCAAATTCACGGTTTCTTGTGACCTGCTGTCATTCTCCAAGCGTCGTCAATGGTGATTATCGTTGCCAAGGCTCACTTGACCTCCCAGTCCGAATTTCAGCGGGTGCATGTAAAATTCGACAGACGGACCGAAGACCGGGAGGCAGTGTGGGAATCCTTTCCATGATGTCATTCGTGGGGATACCCCCAAATTGCAAAATGGTGATTGCAGTTTGAATTTTTGTGAATTTTCTTCGTAATTTCGTTCTTATTTTCGACTTGAAGTTGCTTCTGATTGAAAAGCGATCAAGATGATGCAAATAACTGACTTTCAGAGTACGTTGTGGTGAAAAGCGTTAAGTCTTTATGCTTTAAGCATGTATATATTCGGCGCAGATGTTGGAGCGAAAGAGTGGTCTGCTTTTTTTGTTCCACGTCATCCATGTATTGTATATTCGTGTACATCATACTAGACTACATGAAGTTGGTCATCATCTCCCAGGCATCATCTACTACTACGATCTTACCCGAACCCGAAGTTACCCTACACCCGCACGGCGATCATCATCAATCATCATTTAAACTCCCACCTTTGAGACCTGACACTGACAGTGTGAGCTATCACAGACTTAGCCTATACAATATAAGTTCAATCATGTCATATGTGACCCGTCACAGCAAAACGAGGCACATGTCGCTCTGAGCTTGGCAGGTTTAGACGGACTGTTTGTTCATTTCTCTATTGTCTGCCTTTTGTGAAATGTGAGCTCATCAATTTCTTCCAATATATCCTGGTGTCATTTAGGCTCATCTTCTGTGCGACATCGACTGGTTTTGCTGTGACGGGTCACATATCATAATCATACCATTATCATTATTGAAAATTCTTTTTTCCATTTCCATATCGCTCACATTTGACTTATTCATTGAAACCTTTTCAGAAATTGGTGTTGGCCTAGCTGGCTTTGGTATAGCCTTCCTTTTTCTTGGTGTTCTGTTCTTCTTCGACAAGGGATTACTGGCAATTGGGAATGTAAGTTCATAGCAGGAGGATGAATGAAATTGTTTACTATCCAGCCCAGGACCTGGTTGTTCAATTCAAGTTTTGTCAAGACATTGGACAACCAGCTCTGCATGTTTCCTGAACTTAAGAGGAGAGGTGGTGAAAACTTGTGTAACTTAACATGGTACCAGAACTCAGCCAGCAGTTTTTCTCTTAAATAAGGATAAATTTGACCTCTGGGTATCCTTTCATAATTTCTAAACTGAAGTGGCTTCATTTCTTCATTCCAGATATTATTCATCTGTGGATTAGCATTTGTTATTGGACTAGAAAGGACATTTTTGTTTTTCTTCCAAAAGCACAAACTCAAAGGGACTGCCTTCTTTCTCGGTGGTATACTAATAGTTCTTCTAGGATGGCCAATGATTGGCATGTGTGTAGAAATATATGGTTTTGTACGTTTATTTAGGTGAGTATAGAAAAAAGATTGCATTGTACTTCTAGATTTTTGTGCAGAAATACCATTGATTTGATGCCTTTAGCTGTAAATGCTTCGCAACAGTAGGACTGCTGTTGCAGAAATGATTGATTTGCAAAACAACGTAATCTGTGGCTTCTCTAGCTCATGATACCAAAAGTAGAGAGAAGATGCGCTACCTAGGAGAAATCGTCAGCTCTGTTCTCTACCCTTATTCATCATGCTGTTTCTTCTTGTTTCAGTGGATTGTTTCCTGTTGCCATTAGTTTTCTCCGCCGCGTCCCAGTCATTGGATCAGTGCTCAATGCCCCATTCATTAGTTCGGTAAGTAGATCTTCTGACTGTGTCTCTGGCACTGTCCAAGTGCCAGAACAGTCGGAGTAATTGTTCAACTTGTAAATCTAGACATCTCCAAGATGATTGTGTGGGACTGCCTCGGTGCATACAAGGCTGAGTGGATGATCATCATATGAAACACCCTGTTTTTTTCCTGTACCAATCTTTATTACTGAAAATCTGGCAACAAAAAAGCTCAGTGATAAAACTCCTCAGCCTAGAAGATTCCGTTATGAGGATGAACACTGGCCATAGGCTGACAGTACTCTTGACACTGTGAATAAACAATCTCCTTCAAAATATTTCCAGTGGTTGCCAAAAGGGGGTTTAGATGCTGAAGCAGGAGTTTAAGGTAGTTGACCACTCTACAATGACTCTTGGCGCTACTTTCGTTTTAATTCCCTTTTTCTCCATCATGTCTCTTGTTTTAACATGGAAGTTTCAGGGTTGGCCTGTGTTTTCTAGGTCATTGTTCCCTTTCCACTATACTATGGGCCTATCTTTAACCACCTGTCATGCTTTTTCTTACATCATGAGTAGCCTGGAGCAAAAGCAGCTGAGCATTATAAAAACAGAAAAATCCAATGCTGGCAGGGTCTCCATAGAAGCTAAGCAATCATGGCTCGTCCTTAGCATTTTCAACATTGCTACTTCATAATTCTATCCTCACGCAACTTGATGGTTTTTGCTTCTTTTGTGGTTGTGGCTAGCTCTTCAGCTTGGCTTGACAGGATATTTGTGGTTGAGGTGTGTTTTTACATGGTTTTAGTAGAAAAGGTAAAATAGTCCTGTCTTGTGGTGAAGAAGTCCCACAAATTTTCTTCCCGTAACTACTGGTAGTCGTAATGATCAGTATAATACCTGAATAGTACCAAGATTTACCTGGAGAGCTACTGTACAACAATTTTGTCCAACAGTAATGAATGAATGTTCAAGATTATCTGACATTCATCAAAATCGATGGACCCAAAGCGAAAATTGCCTGGAACCTCGTTGGTATCCTCTTCCAAGAGCTTTCTTTTGTATTTTCTTTTTTGAAACTTTTCTTTCCATTTCCAGATTGTCACAAAACTCGGAGGTGATTCAAATTCGATGGTATAGTAGTGAATGTCCAGGGAACGGCAAGATGCAACATTATTGGCTGGGAGCTGAAGGGACTCAGATGCCAGCCTGAAAAATATCATTTTTACGAAATATTTTGTTATGACCTCATGTATTACAGGGTGTATAAAAAAATATAGGAGAGAGACTTCATGTCCTTTATAGAGACAATGTGTCAGTCAGGACTACCTGTCATCATTCTAGTTATTTGGATGTGTTCAGGCAGTGCATGGCCCGCTTAAAGGCCTGCGTGTCATATCAAAAAGGAAAAGGGCTGAATGCCTGCCTGGGACAAAATAAGGAGCATCTTATTGTATAGCATAGCTAAAAGAGAAATGTCAACACTTCACTTTATTTTGGTGAATTGAGAATGTCAGCTCCATGAGTCTGGGTAAAAAGTATGACTGCCCAAAAAAATTGGATTTGGTATATTGTGTGCAAGTGTTGGAAAATCATGAAAAATAGATAAGATAGCACTTTTCAATCTTGATCAGTAAGTTGTGCATTTGTTTCAAACGGCCTCAAGTTGATAGTCACTGATCTGATACTGCAGGGACATCTGGGAGAGAGAAGTTTTTCCAAGTGTGTTTTGTAAGAAGTACATGATAAGAAGTAAGAAATGGCAAATAACATGTGCGCTAGTCCAGACAAGTCAGATTTATACAAGGTTCACTTTACCATGTCACTGTTGCAAACTGTTTATCTATAGTAATATTCGGACTGTACGTCTTGGAGACTGAAATGTAACTATTTCAAACCAGTCGCCCTGAACTATCTAGAGATGTTTAAGGTAGACACCCCATCCCTGTCAATCATCTTGCATGTCGTCGGAGTGCAAATATATCACACATTATGTACTTGTCTAAACCATTCTTTGATAATATAATTTTGTCTCAAAAATATATGTCTGCTGTATATAGTTAACATTTGTATTTGTTTTGTTTTTTGCTATTCTCGGGAGCTCCATCTTATTGATGGCCAGGCTAATGGCCTTCAAATTATTTCTCCATAACTCTTGTCACGACAATTTTTACATCCCTAACCCTCCAGCAGCAGTGAAATGGTGGCTGTAGGATTGGGACATTTCCTAAAAAAAGACATATCATTGTCACATCCTATCGTCCGAGTCGCCACCTTCATTAGTCTTTGGTACCAGTAAACATCAGTAAGAACTCCGGCATCGTAGCCCACTTTTAGGTCTTTGCCTTGTCTGGAATCTGCCACAGGGTCACATGATATCCATATTACTGTAAACACTCCTCTACCCCATCAACGGTGCCTGGAAGTGCCCATGGTCTAGGTCAAAAAATCTTCAGCGCCTAAAATTTGTCTTCGGGGCTACATGTGATGGGAAGGCTTCGTCGGAATTCATCAACCGACGATAACAACATTTGACTTCCGGGTTTCTTTCGCAAATTTCGGCGTTTTCTTCCTTCAAAATTAACCGATTTCATGAAAGGGTGACCATGCACGTAGTTTAAAGATAGAGGTTCGTATTCAATGAAGTATCCTGTTGAGTTATTGACATTTTAAATTGTTTATATAGCGTTCAAAGACACGATAATTGAACATTCTCTAATGACGGAATTGTCTTGTCAACTGAACTTCTTTGTCGTGTGATAGGCCTACTACCATGTGACTACTGCAATACAACATGCACTGCACCACTGTCACACAACATTCACAACTTTTTTCTATTTCAGAATCTTCAGATGTTGGCTACCACACTGCTCTAACCTGTCAAGTATTTCATGCTGACATCCTTCGCATCCAAGACCGAGCAACACAGCCCAAGATGACATTGATGGAATTCTTCGGTTGTACATTCATCGCATTTGGACCACCTCTTGCCTTGTTCATCTTCACAATAGCGAGAGATCCCCTCAGGGTTATCGTACTCACTGCTAGGTAAGGCTAAACTTGACTGTAACTGAACTACATTCTTGTGTCACATGAGTCATTGTTAGGAAGAGATCATTGCACTTGACGGCAAATCTTCACATTAGTTCATAAATGAGTGGTGATGTTAAGAGGTGATTAGTGAAATGAAGTGCATTATCTGGTCTGAGTTTTCCTTATCATTTTTGACTTGTCTGGTTTCAGTGCCTTCTTTTGGCTGCTGGCGTTACTCCTCTCTTCGATACTATGGTTTGCTGTGGTGCCACTGCGGACAGAGCTGGCTTTCGGTCTCGTCTTTTCTGTCCTTATACAGGAGTGCATGAGATTAGCCTTCTACAAATTGCTAAGGTAAGTGGTAGAGCATGAGCCTCTGTGGGGGGAGTCAGCTTTAGGCTTTAGGAGGCCTTAACTTAGAAACTTTGGTGATGGCAATAGACATGATAGCTTGATGGCAATCTATTAGTGAACAGAGACATAGGAATTACCTGGAAACAAGAATTCTCAACTTCTTTGCATGACCTGTTGACACGGGCAGCTTTTGATGAATGACTTGGAATGATACCATTAATACCATCACAAATTCATTTCGGCTAAATTTTGGGAATCATGGTTGGAAAGTTTCTAACTCGGGGGAAGGAACGACAGAAACAGATTTATCATGCATGTCCATGATGCAAATTGTAATGACTCCTTTTGGCTTGTAAGCAGATTGTGTTGAATAAATTCCGACAAGTGTTTTGATGTTGGAATGCATATTGGTAAGCTACATATTGTATGAGGTCTTCTGAAAGATGTGCTGGATTGAGTTTTGAAAGTTTTCTTTGGTATGTCTTTTGTAGCACTTTCTTGGCAAGAATTCCTGGTGATAGATTTGACTAATTCAAATGTATTCAGGAGCCGATCAATGAAATCCGTCTGTAGTGGTAGACATAACTTCTCATTTCATTTTGAAACAGCACTTCATATTTCCATAGGGTATACACATTATTTCTACACAACACGCACTTAAAATGGATAGATGATTGATGATACACTTATATTTTCAAGTACTTGTACATGTATATAAATTGTGATTGAATTCTCTTTATTCTTTACTTTATCTGGCTAGTTGCGCATCATTTGACTTGTTTGAATGAAAAATGCATGAGACATTGCCTTGGACATGGTATATGGGGTAAAATGCATGGGATATTGCCTTGGGCATGATGGTCTATGGTGTACCCTACTGTTCCAAAGTGTTTTTAAAACTTTCCTTGAAACCCCAAAACTGATTCTCTATGTTTCTCTTTCGATGCAAATCAAGGGATCCAAAAGCGGCTGAGGACTTCTTGTATCATTTGCTCAAAATTCGTATTAGGCTCTCATTTGATGATAACGATAGTGGGTATGTTGATTGTCCTGTTAAATATATCATGATTATCATTGTAGATCAATATAATTTTGGATCTGAATGTAAAATTTATACATATGATTGATAATACACATAGCCGATAGGATAAGATAGGTTTTCAGAATTTGTTTGTTTCCTCTCATATTGGTCCAGTCAGTCATTTAACACAGCTGCACGGGTCTTGGCTGAATAAAAGCATTTTGCCAAACAGTGCTAACAACAGCATGCCACATGCCTGCGATTCCTCCTCACGAACATGATGAACAGACTTTCCCAAGCATACATCCCTGAGGCCAAGTTGAACATTTCATACAGATCACAATGAACATGATTCTTTCCTTCTTTTGTGGTTATTCTTATATTTTCATCAGTTGTAGATTGAGCTCCACTTGTAAGATCACATATTTTGACATGTTTGAGCGGATTCGCTTCAAGTAAACTTTTATGTGACAATGCAACAACGCCTCCTCGATTTACTGGCTAAAGATGTCCAGAGCTCAAAAATTCTGAACCTGACCAACTCTCCAGGTGTTGTATTATGACAATGATCATTTGATTAACCCCTTTGGACAGACAACTGAAAAGTAGTTTGTTCCTGGACTTTTTGTGCCCTGAATGTGTGTTTTTCATCAACTTTTCCTTGGAATTTCTCTTGATGTTTGTCGTTGATGAATGTTTAAGTGTCCTCGTTCAACAAGAAGCATACTACAGTGTTGAATACCTACACCTTGAAAGACATCCCCATCCAAATTGTACAGAATTTACTACAGGATAAAAAGTTCTGCAACCCTTAACATGTTGATTTAAAATCTTTCAAAATATGAGTTGTATCTTACACTTTTTGATCTGCCTTTATTTTCGGAGTTTGAAAGTGACTTTTATGAAAATACTTTCAAATTGTTCTTAAAAAGACTTCCTCTCCTTTTTCAGAAAAGCTGATGAAGGCCTCCGGAAAGTGGCATTGATGGGGCAAGAGACTGGGAATGCTCGAATGATCAACAATCCACACACTCTTGCGTATGGTAGGTTGATTTATGGATTTTGATTGAAATTGGTGTGATTAAAAAAAATACAGGATTTCACAAAGTCTCAGCAAATTTCAGTGCAAAACTTCAAATCTGTGCATAATTCAATTATTTATTTCAAGTAAACTGTCTACCTTCTTCGCGTTCCATGTTTTAACAGAGTTTCTTCTGTATTTCAGTTTCTGGTCTTGGCTTCGGTTTGATGAGTGGTGCATTTTCTCTAATCAATGTCTTAGCAGATATGTCAGGGCCAGGAACAATAGGACTGAAAGGCGATTCTAGCCAGTTCTTCATTACTTCAGGTATGGAAAAGTTACATGCATGACCACTCTCCGACTCAAGTGTAATTGATGCTGTTGTGTATACTTACGTCTCAAATGCAAATGAAACCTGACCTGAATTCGAACTGGCATGTTATATGACTAAATTGTCTAATTTTCTGCTCAACTCTTGAGCCCTGGCAAAAAAGGTGCAATACTCATTGCAATGCATTCCAGCTAGGAAAATGATGTATCATTTATTAGAGAACCATGTTCTTTGACATATTCGGATAATTTGTTGTTATCTCTCATGTTTTGTGTTTCAGCATTCCTGACTCTGTGTTTCATACTTCTGCACACATTCTGGGGCATTGTGTTTTTTTCTGCATGGGACAAGCGGAAATTCTGGCAGGTGGCAATCATTGTGGCATTACACATGCTTGTTTCAGGATTGGTGAGTTTATTTTGGGCACTCTTTCCTTCTGTATGAGTCAGTTAAGAGTCGTCTTTGACTGGCCTCGATGGAATGGCTTCGAGGTGTAAAAACGCGTATCCAAATTGGATATATTTAAGATGAAATTGGCGTGTCATCGGAACAAATCTCATGAACTGGAACTGGCTGTTATCAGGTTATGAGAAGCATAATGGTATACTGACTGGTTGAACCCATGCTATTTGACATGTGGGCAGGTGGCCATGATTGTGTGCGTAGAATGGAAAAACATCCTGTGACCCAGAACAAGCTGCAAGTTCTTAATAAGTTTTGGGGTCCAAATTTGAATTATTCATTCGTTATTTTGAGAATCTGTTTGACTGTGCAGTGCTTACAACAATCAGTATTGTAGTTATCTATGAGATGTAAACTTTCATTTTAGACATTCCTCAACGGGATGAACCCCCCAGTCTACCTAGGGACACTTATCCCTGCGTATGTTGTGATGCTCTGCATGATGATCTGGGCATTCGTGTCTGTCGGTGGGACAACCAGGTCCCTGAAAGCCTTTTTCTCCTGCAAGACACTCGATGCAACCTACGACTTAGATTGACTACGGCTGAAGCGGCTCCCATTCATACGGCGAGTCACAACTTAAACAATGCAGAGACTATGTTTTTCAAGTGGAGACAAGTCTTATTCTAAGTAGTAAAACCTGCAATTAGGGACACTGTTTGGTTGGAAATGCTATCATAATACATGTAATAGTAAGGTGTCCTGAAGTGTCGTTATATAAAAATTACTGATTTGGCATGAGAAGAGCTTCCCCTATCTAGGAGGGTGTTCTGTCAACAGATGAGTGATGTACACTGTCACGTTGCAGTCTGGATGGATGTCCTCTTTTACGATATGTTAAAAGGATGATTTTGACCATTTATTGATGCAGATTTCCTTCTGTTTTTTGCAAATAGTAATAAGTGTACTCCGATTAAAAGAAGTAATGGGGGCTAAGTGTAAAGTAGATGTAATTGAAATAAAGTTTTGTAAAAGTGTAGAGTGTATATAGTTGTTTATATTTCAGTAGCGTCACAGTAACATTGTACATGTATAAAACAGGATTCCCCAAACCCTGGTCGGGCCTGTAGATGAACATGCTTAGTTCAACCCTTTCGCTACAAGTCATCGAATTTTGCCCCATTTACTAGAACTTGCCGAATCACGTGTTTTGACAACCAAATCAGGCTGTAAACAGATAATGAATAATGAAAAATGTGTTTTTTGCTAGTAAATAAACGTTTCATTTTCAGTATTGTCCGCAGAATATGAGCGTTTTTGTCTTTGTTTCTGTTTGTTTGCCATGGTTGTGCCTATGTCCTGATCTCATGTGTACAAAAACGTGCGAAGACACCTGGACGGCACAGTGCCCGGTAACGATGGAATTCAACAAATTCACTTACAACCAAAGAAAAAAACAAAGTGAAAATGTTTTGTTCGATTTTGTGACGATTTTATTGCTTAAAACACGATTTAAAGCCGCAGAAATGTCGAGCTCTGTGAATACGAAGGTTATACAGGTTACCAATGTAGCCCCAACGGCTACTAAAGAACAGATGAAGACATTGTTTAGCTACATTGGACGAATAGAGGAGGTCAAGTTGTACCCTGCCGAGTCAGTATTTCAGTAGTTTCACACACTCAATGCACTGTTGCACATACTTACATGCATAATGCATACGCAACAACACTTACAGTGATGGAATTAACGCTATGATTAAGCCTCGTCATCAGTATTGTTAATTTTCTCATCATATTTACTTGTCTGACTCGGTGATTATTCTTTTCGAACAACAAATTTAAGTTGGTTTTTCCATCGTGATTGAATCATCATGCGTGACACTAGGCTAGCGTCTCTCATGGCACAGATTTAAGCTTTTGCTGGAAACACTAGTCCAGTCTGACTCTGAGTCTTGCTATATGAGACCAGCAATTCTCATTTTAAAAACAAATACAGTACAGTCAATGCAGTGAGTGCTGTCTTGTAGTTACTGCGAGGATATTTTCAAAATACAGGGCTGAGGGTCAATTGAGATGGCTCTTCAGCATGTTAATCTGATCTATTCATTGCTTTGCTAAACCAAAATCAGATAACTTTTATTTGTTAACCTGATTTTTTCAGAGATTCCCCATTACCAGTTGCATCAAGGGTGTGTTTTGTCAAGTATGAGGATTCTGTCAGTGCCGGCGTTGCCTGTCATCTTACAAACACTGTGTTCATTGACCGCGCACTCATTCTGGTGCCAGTCGAAGATGGTTAGTACAGGAGTAGTCTTTTAAAATCAGGAAATTAGAGAGGAAAAAGATCTGCTGACTTCGCTCTTAAGTAATGGATATTATATGTAATGGTTAACTTTGGGTACATTTTTACGTCATAATCCCATACCAGATTGAATAAGTTAAAACAGTGGTGATTGAATCGATTTGGCAGTATATTTATTTTCATGCATGCAATTATACCACAACTATCTTTCAGGTAAAATTCCTGATGAATCTCACGCAATGCAGTTGGCTGCCCCTGGGGGAACTGTGGCCGGTGTCCTGCCCACGGCTTCAAACTGGCCCAGTAATGTGGTCAATCAAGTCACTGGCACCGGTGTTGGCCAGGTTATTATGACTCATGACCCGAGACTGACCTCCATGGGACTCCCGCAATATCCACCTTTACCTGCAACCATGGATGCCTCAAAAATTGATGAAATCCGTCGGACTGTCTACATTGATAACCTGGATTCTGCAGTAAGTTGTATTCATGTCTGTCAGAGAATATTGATAATCTGTACGTTCAGGTTCAGCAAGTATTCTTCGAGGGCTCTACACCTTCTAGTGGAGGCGACAGCGGTGATGTTTTGCCTTATTGCCCAAAAATTTATGACTTCATAAGGCAAAAGTGGTAGTATTTAGCCTACACGTTGGCTCATTTTCCCACAACTAGGCAGTTGTCACCGCCTCTTTCACTATTTTCAAGTGTGATGATTTCACGGATTCTTTCACCTTAAATGTATGCTTTTTCCAGGTGACAGGTGACATGTTGATGCAGTTCTTTGCCCAAGTCGGTGAGGTGAAATACATCAGAATGGCTGGAGATGACCGTGAGAAGAGTGCGTATGTTGAGTTTACTAACCAGACATCAGTTCCTACTGCGTTCACTTTCAATGGCGTGAACTGCGGCACCAAACCAATCAAGTAAGTATAATGATGCCTTATCTCTCCAACGAAAGTTTGTTTTGAAATTTTAGGGAATCAAGGTTGTTCATGAACTTCACAAAAGTTCTCGATGTTTCCATAAGTATTCTGTTGCTAGCAAAAAGCCAATGATTCCTTAGCTTAGATTTTGTGTGATTTGTTTCTTAACTCTTTTTGTCACCTTTTCAAGGGTGTCCCATTCTACAGTCGCCATCATTAAACCGATGCCCAAGATTGAGATTCCTTCGAAGGAAGTTGAAGAGGCAATGAAGAAAGTCAAGGAGGCACAGTCGCTCATATCTGGGGCAGTCGAATCAGGTAAGTACATCAGTTAAAACCACCCCTCACTTCTGAAGGGCTCAGGGCAAGGCCTCTTGATCAATGTTTGCAGTAACGTTCCCATCAAGTCCCAATGCTTCTTTAATGCTTAGTTGAGCTAATGCACACGTTTGTGTCTATTGCCAGATTGAGCGACTTGGCCGAGGTGTGAACTCACTACAGTAACATAAAATTCTCTCTCATCTCTCTCAATTACACCTTGAATTTTGCTGTTGTTGGCGGTTTTGACTGTTTACCTTCTGTTTTCAGGAATGAAGGAATCCATCAACAAGCCAATGAAACCAGGTCTGTAAAACATCAATGTTCTCTGTGGGCAATTTATCCGGAAGAGTTATGGCAAGAATGTTTCTGTGCCTGTTATGAATTGCCTTTGTTACTTCATATCAAACTCATTGTGAACTCTGACACCAGCATTCCCCCCAAGTCATTGTGAATATTTTGTCGTGTTGGCCCTTGAACCTCTCAAAGAGGAAAGAACCATCGCTTTTCACCTATTCATGGGGTGTCATTTGGGAAAAAATTCAGTCTATGATATGTTTTTCTTCAGAATATCGTCACGACCGTCGACCTCAGAGCAGGAGTCCAATCAGAGGAGGCAGACGCAAGAGATCTAGGTCAAGGTCACGTCGTTCAAGGTCACGGTCTCGTAAGAGGTCATCGTCTCGAAGTAGAAGGTCAAGGTTAGTATTTCATGACCTCGGAAGGCCACAAAAAGTCAAACGAGAATAAATTTTCCTGTTGTTCGCTATCCCGAGTACATATTGTTGGCAAACCTTAGCTTACCCTTTAGCCTCTTAATACCTGATTATGTCTGCTGTATAATGCTGCGGTAAACCAGAATTCTGTACCCCCTGATCAGACATTTGACACCCGGCTGATGCTTGGAGAACAAAGTTCATGTTGACCACTGCATAAGTCATTATATCCCTGATTCCTTAAACTTTACCAAAAGAGTTTTGTTGTTTTGTACCCCACCACACCATAAAGGGTCAGTTTTTATATTGATGTCATTGTATAAATTCTATTACTAGCATTAGTTGATTAGAAATTAAACAATAGTCCATACATGTATGTTTACTAATACTAATAGGAACAAGGTGCTGAACGGGGTGTAATGCCTGCCCTGCACGGAAAATCTGTGAGAAAGTTGGCTGAGAACTTGGACCATTCTTATGAATATTATTCTACGCAGGTCACGAAAACGTTCAAGGTCAAGGGGTCGAAGGTCGAGATCTCGTTCTCGAAGGTCAAGGTCTCGTTCTAAGAGATCACCAAGGCGACGTAGGTCAAGGTCCAGGAGTCGGTAGGTATTGAGGAGGATGATGACACATTTTTCTTGCTGGCTTCAATTTTGCTGTTTGCATGGTGATCTGGCTTTGAACGGAGGAGTCCTCAGAAAAATTCTTTGAATGCTGATAGCCATTGGAAAGGAATGGACTTCCTGTATTACACTTTGAGCCATAAAATTCTTCTAGATTTTGAAGACTTTTGGTTATTGGCCAAAAGATGGTGAAATAAGAGCTGAACACTGTGGACAAAGAAAGTGCTGGAATCGACTGTCGGCCAACCAAAGCTATCCTGATATTCGTCTATAGTGTGTTCAGTGTATTCAGATTTCCTCCTGTCAAAGCTGAGACTCGCATTCCCTGTCAAGATCACCATGCAACCAAGTTGGCAGCCGACAAGAAGACCTCAAGAAGTTGTTTAAACTCATGCAACACGTTGTTGACAAACGTCAAATACTTTCTATTTCAGTAACAGAGGCCAGCACGCCAAACCCAAATCCAAGTTAGTACTTTTCTGGCATCATGGCCACTAAATTACAGGTTGTCTTGAACTACTGTTAGAAATAGATCTTCATTTTTTCAAGAACTGGTCGAACTTTGTTTAATTCCCCTATCTGGGCCCTCCCCTGAATTTCATAATCTGAGAACTTTGAAACCTCCTTTACTATAAGTTCAAGACAGCCTGTGGTTCTGGATCATGGAAGGATGTTTAAAAAAATCGCAACATGTATGATGTAATCTGTGCTTACTCCAGAAAAAAGGCTGGGCTCCTCCTGGTATCTTGCATGAACATGCATTTTGCGGCTAACTAATTATTCTTGAACAGTTATTGCTTGAATAGTTTATCAACTAATTTAGTAGAGGATTGTAAAAAACGTTTTTGGATTTGTCAGTTGGCACCAAGAAAAACTGAAAAGTTGTCTAGGACACTGTATTGTTATAGTTGACGTTCAATCAAGTAAAATTTCATGTTGAAATATTTCATTTTTAGCCACCGTCGTCGCTCGAAAACTCCCCCACGAGGCTACCGCAGTTCGAGACGATCCCGTACTCCGAGCAGGTAAGATGTCCATAAAGTTGTTACCTCTCACAAATGTCTGTGTACATGAAACTCATGGTGTTCTGGTCCTCTTTGTCAGATTTGATGCCCTGAGGGGAGAGACGAACCAGTAATCTCTTTAGTCCCTACTAATTCACGGAATTGCACTCATGCACAACTTGGTTATGATGCACAGCAGTTATGAAAGTGAAGCTACAGCGATTTCCATCCAGTTATGAATATACAGCTTTTACAAAGAGGGAGCTAGACAGTACAGCATTTCATTCAAATAGAACATTACAAGAGTAAAGACATGTACATGAAATTATGATTGAGTTTTGTAAACTTATGTTAGTGTGGGCCGTCAGTAATTCGCTTTTTCTTCGGCAGTATTCAAGCACCGCCGGATATCATGTAAGTCTAGCTTCGTGGTGCGGCTATTTCAGGGCAGAGGAATTTTGATATCCTCAAAAATCCTCCACCCTCAAAGAGTCAAAAGGGCAAACTCAATCAATATGTGTTGATCTTGACGCTTCATTCCCAGTCTTTTGTCAGAGTCATTGATTACAAAAGCAGCACAATGTTCAACTTCACCTCTACTCTCATACTCTCACTTTGATCTGGACGTACTCCTTTGTATTGATGAGGCCTAAGCCCTGTATTAGGTTGTAATCTTAAGTGGCTGGAGTGGACTTAAGTTACAATGAATTCAGTGGTTTTGACTTCTACTTGCACCATGTGAACTCAGCCGTTTTGCACTTCTGGTATCCCAGGATTGCTGTCGGACAACACATTGCCGGTATAAGCTTTTTGGGGAAGATTCAACATTGAGCATTGCTGTACATATGGGCCTAAGGTATTACAACTTCAAGTAAATTGTTTTGATTGTGTTATGTAACATTGACAGTTTATTCATTGTATATTTTTCAGAGAAAGGTCCCGTAAGCGTAGCACTTCCCGAGGCAGGAAGAAATCACCATCGCCCTATAGCAGGAAGAAGAAGGCCATGTCAAGATCACCATCGCCTCCTGTGCTGGAAAAAGAGTCCCTCTCACCTAGTAAGAGGTCAAGGTCAAGGTCGAGGTATGTATCATTTATAGCATCTCAATCAGCGCTAAACTGTAGTGAAGAGTAGATCTCTCATAAGAATAGCAGGTTGGTATATTGGTTGGTGCCTCTGTCTTGTATCAGAGTACTTTACATCCTCATAGTTGCTAAGCGCTACCAGAGATCAAATCAATTCTTTCCTATGATCATTTTTTTCTTAATTCAGAACTCCCAAGTTAACTAAGAAGCCAAAACGATCCAAGTAAGTACACGTGACCCAGTGGCAATCCTTAACTTTCAAACCTTTTTTGCCTTCCTTTTCGCCAGACACCCTGTCATAACTTGACATACATAAAGTTCATCATGGAAACTTCCAATTAAAAAGGCACCCTTTCAACAGATAAATTCTGTTTTGAATGAGGTGTTCTGACAACAGGGCTCGAATGAGGAAGAGTGGCTCGAATTTCTGATTCCCAATGATTCTGCATGTACATATACAGGCCATGCAGATGACATCAATACAGAATAATACACCATTTTTTATGTAAAATGACATCATTGACCAACACATTGCTTCAATGTTGTATCAGTGACCTGTTTAATTCTTTCTAGAAATATCTATTTTTGATTTTTTTTTCATAACAGTGGTAAAGGTTCTGTCGTAAAAAAGTAGGTGAAAGGAAATTGTGATGCTCTTGGTTGGTATTGTCACTTCTGCTTCTGTTTTTGTGGCTGCACTTCAATCAGGTTTCATTTGCCCTTGGTTGAGGATATACCAACAAGGCTCCCCAATATGATGCACTGCCGCTGAATGCTTGAGTCGCAGTGATCAGTCTTATTTCTCCGTAAAGCATTTCATCGTGTTCAAGTTGGTTGCCATTTGCACACGCAGCCTTCCTGCGTGGTATCAGCAGCACTTATTTCCATGAACACCTTACACACCAAGAAATGTCTGTCATTATGGGGTTCATTATAAATCATATTCCTCATTCAAGCACGGATAGTTGTAATGTTCAGTGAGAAAGGAGAGACTGGCCATCAGCTCTTTGTGGTTCATCATTTTCACGAGAAGAGAAATGGTATAGGGGAGGGGGTCATCTTTCAGTCAAGCCCTACCGCAGTTAGCAGCAACATACCGTCACTTATCAACTGGCAATTGATGTATCTTGCAGGTCCCGGAGCCCCCGTCGTAGGTCAAGGTCACGTGACAGGAAGCGTGGTGGATCCCGCTCTAGGTATGGTATTTTTGATCACTCAGAATGAGTAAAACATCATCTATGATGAATCCTCCGTGGTCATGACATTTGAGCAGTCCAGTAAAAGTTAAGGTCCTTTTGGTAAACTGTATTTCGTATTGCCAAAACTCAAACTCCACTGGTGCAATTTTAGATTTAGATTTAGTCTTATTTCTTGCTTGTAGGCATGTCAAGAAGGAAAAGAAAAGAGACCGTGATCGAAGCCGTGAGCGCAGCAGCAAAAAGAAGGATTCGAAAATCAACATCCAGCGCGATTATGACGAGGAAGAAAAGGGCTACAGCAGTGAAAATGACGACAAAAAGGGAGCGAGAGCTGCAAGACGAAATGAAGAAGTAAAGGAGGAGACGCTCGATGAGACAAAAGATAATTTGGAAACGGAAGACATGGATATGGACAGTGATTAGACATTTAAATGAGTTGGCAAATTTTAGTTTTTAGTCTACGGTGAACTACTCTTCTGGATTTTGAAACAGTTGTTGTAGGTTAGCTTGACAGAGTCTATGCCAATCCAGAGTGCAATTATGTACCAAGGAAGTTCAAGTGAAGATCTGTGTTTTCAAAGCATATGTCTGTACATGTATTGATGGTGGACAGATTCTTTGTGTAAGAAGGTGAAAGTCTCATTAATAGTGTAAGCTCACACGTTGGTCAAATTTGTGGTGTTTGTGAAAAGTAACGAGCTCGATTGAAACTAGATGATGAGAATGATGCTATTATTGTGGTATATTGTAAGTCCCCCTCAACTTCTCAATTCATTAATCTAAAACTCATTTGAATGGTAATACAAAGTACTTTAGCAACTGCGCCTCTGACAATATGGCAAAGCCAGAGTCAGTTTTGAAAGATATACTTCAATGATGATATTGCTCATCTTGGCAGTTACATTTTTATTCCTTGATTGTCCAAGTTGTTTACCTTATGACTGTTGTGAAATAAAAAGATGTAATCAGAAATTTTTGTGTTTCTTGATGGTATAACCATGTTGATGAATAATACTGTAACCCGGAAAAATACTGGAGGAGTTTTATTAAATTATATGGTCTTTGCAGTCCAACCAGATCTGCAAACTTATCAAAGGGAACTTGGTCCTCAAAGGTCGTAATGGTCCTGTGAGGGAATGTTTGCTTGCCCTGCCATTCAAACACTGGTATGAGGGACCACAGCCTTTAGTCTCTTCCAACAGCCTCAAAACGTCTGTCAAAATCGGCATGGAAAATGTTTTTGACGATCATTTGGGAAAACATCTGCAACATATTTCCTGTTCCTGGTATTCCCACCAGTTGACCAGTACATCTGAAGAGATCTTGCCTGCTATCCCTGCACTCATCCATACGCAGTGGACCAACCTCGTTCCTTGCCCTGAGGAGACCAAATTAGGTTGACGCGATGGGCTGCCCAGAGTCCAGCAATCCCGAGACTGGAACGCTCTTGACGGCTTACTATTCTGGGTATGACTTTGTCCCTATAAGACCATTTTGGGATTTACATGTACTTCCAAGCTCAATTCTCTGGGCAAATTATACCAACTGCCTCGCGCAGCACTGGGACCCAATATTCTGCGACTATATCTTTGCCAGAAAAGTACTCCTGGTTTGAGAGAAGAAAATCCTTTGTATAAGGACACAACGAAACTGCGTTGATTCTTCCTAGCGTCACACCATGACATCCTGAGGTGTGGAACTACGACAGTTAATTAAATCCTACTAGCAATAAGCTGAATGATTCGCGACATTGGCGCAGGGAGATCGTCGAAACAAAAAAAAGAAAAGAAGACAAAACCATTTTGAGATTCTTACAACATTTTTTGTTACTTAGAACCTAGACCGCCACCTCGGGAAAACAGTCCGCATCGTCTTCTCCCGGGAAGAGGTCATAGAAACACACATTATCCCCTACGATACATTTGTAACAGTCACAGCAATCACTGTCGCTCTCGCAATAATCCGTGCTGCAGGTGGCTCTGAAAAAACAGTAATGATATACACTCTTGAAAATAAGGGCGTTTAAGCTTGTAAAAAGCTTTTAAGGCTTTTTAACTGATAGTGTATTGCCAAAATGTATCATGTACAGTATGCTTCCAGTCATCCAGGCTTTTTTACAATATCACTATAACATTTCAATCTGTTCTAGTAACTTCATTTTTTACCTTTTATTGAGCATCCCCTCGTAAAAATCTGAAATAAATGTAAAACACTAGTGACTGAGTTCTATTTTTGAAAAATTTGTAGATAACACGCAAACTATAGTTTAAATGAATATTACAGAGTCGAATTATTAACGATTTAGCTAGTTATATACATGTAAGTTCGTCCACGTGGCAGCCAATTTTTTTCCCACAATGTCCCACATCTCAACAATAGTGTGTCCACTATGTCGTGTTTAGATCCATCCTGAGATACAGGTTTTTGATAATCCTATACCTCGTATCGAGAGGCGGAGTATATTAAAAATCACTGGTTGTCAGGATGCTCATTGCTCATGCCATGAATACCTACCTCTTTTGGTCACGGTCCGAGCGCTGGTCATCACCACTGGAATAAAGAATGTGTGTGGTTTTATGGAATCTCCCGAGTTACATTATCAGTTGATTATTTTTATTAATACGAGGTCTGTGTATAATGCCAAAAATCACCAAAAGCTGAAGAGCGCCGAGACCAAATTGATGACTTTTGGCACCCTACCGATGCTAAGAGCCGGACGGACGGACGGGGAGGGGCGGGGGGAGGGGGAAGGGGGTTAGGCCTACGGCCCGCCAGATTGACCTATACACCGGTTTTTATACACCATTACAACAATGAAATATCACCACCTATAGCGAATCTGGTACAACTTACCTAGGGTGACTGCAATGACTGTTAGAATAAGACACGTCTTCATGATGGTTGTTTTGCGAAAAACTGGGAAACCGTGATGGTGGCAACAAGTTATACGTTGCAATTTGAGAATATGAATATTGGGGAATATTTGTCTAGATGACTCTGTATTTACTTTCACTTGATTAATCTCTCCAAGTCTGTCATTTTGTGCTGTCCCAATTTTGCCGCGCTGGGCTTAAAGTAAAAGCATCGGCATTGACAAACCATGCCGTAGCCCGGCAAGATAAGGTAACATTTGGAAAAGACAGGTGGCAGCACTAGCAGCGGACCCAATCTCGACGAAACCTTATGCAGGTCCTGTTACGAAGCACCTACACGGCCGCGAAGCCTGGTGAACGAGGGTGATTGTATCGAATTGTGATAAGCGATATGTGCGTATAGCGCCATATTGCAATGCTGCCGACTGAATCTGACTCGTACATGATGAAATAAAGTTTCCTATGGTTGCATTTTACACTTGACTTTACGGATTGGATATTGTAGTCATAGGAGAACGGTAAAATGTATCCTTTTGAAGGCCATTAATCGTCGGGTTAAAGCCTTCGTGCACTTGCGGTTATGTTGAGAGCCATTCTTACTCCAAAAACAACGAATTTTCTTGCGTGTATTCCGGCTTTACTAAATACAACGCATGGGAACAAACATGTGACGATGACAATAGAGGTAAATAGATTTGAGGTCACAAATTTGATTTGAATATTTGATGTATATCAAATATTTATAAAGAAGGTTTTAGTTTTAGTCGATATGACTGAAAGTCACGGTTCTTTGTCAATTCTTTTTATTCGTTCTGTAGCATTTTGAATAAAAATGACCTATAAATGATAGGACCAAAGATTTTCAAATGCCAAAAAAAACATCAACTGACGTGACTGATATTGGTCCAAATGACAGCTACTGACGGGACGGTTCGTTCGAAACTGTTGGATATTATCTAAGAACTCAAATCTCACTGTTTTGAACAAGCCTACTACCTGTCTTTCACCAACCTTTAATTATCACAGGGTACTCGTTGTTCACCCCATGAGAATAGACTTACGTTTCCTTCCGGCGCAAAAGTACATGTAATGTACGAAGTACGAGTTATTTACGAAGTCACTTAATTGGCTTCATCTGTCGACCTCACCCACAACACAACAAAATAACTGGTAACCCAAGTTACTACAACAAACATATCTAAACATAACACAATTTTGTAAACTGACTTGTAGACTAACATTGGATGATGAAAAAGGTTTCTCCAATTATATTCCTTCTTATATTTCTTCCATTTACATGTGTATGCCAACTTGAGCAAAAGATATGGTGGTTTTTGATACAAAAACGGCTTCCAGCAGTATGTGTAAACGCACGATTGTGATCTGGTCTGGTTCGATGTACGTATTGGCGTCATAACGAGACGTACATTATGTTTTCACACCCCCCCCCCCCCCCCCCCCGGCCCTCACACCTGCACGCACGCGAACGCAAAATGGACTCCCCTTGTGGCGCACATGTACCAAATTAACGGCCCCTTAATTGCATGAATCAAAACTTAATTATGTACGATCAAAACACGCTCAAAATTGTGTTCCACTCAGCAATATTTGAATAACACTTCAAGAAATTCAAATGATATCTCAACACGATTTAGATTTGAGCTAGTAGAGTTGTCGCATCGTTGACCGTTGCTCCTCTGACGTAATATATATATCGTCTGCTGTCATTATCAGTTATACGGAAAACCAGGATGGCGAACTAAAAGAAGGCGGCGCTGCCAATGGTCTTTCACCCCTGCTATGAATGAAAATGGACGCTACGCGATCTGATAAGTTTGTTCATAAACGCAGGTAGATTGAAAACGGCAGTATATTAGAACAGGCCCCAGGAATAATCACGTCACACGAGCTCGAAGGGGAAACGCCGCGCAGGAATTATCGGTCATCCGGAGGACAGAAACTTCGCGAAAGGACTTTTATAGTTTGAGGAAACAAACAACTTTAAGGGCTCCAAGTTTAAACTTTAAGGTCTCACGACAACCACACGTACCAAGAGGACAGGCGGATCAAGGTAGGGTGATTAACACATTAGTGGGAAGCTGCACTGATTTATTTCAACATTGCCATATTCTTCAACGACTTCAATTTTTTTCTATAAATTAGAATCAAACGGCTCTATTTCATTTTGTCATTGTAAAGATGTTCAAAACATTTAAGCTTTATTACTATCCATCCGCGTATTTCTTCTTATTCTGTCGATAATGTCATAAAACATTTGAACTAATATGATAGTCAGAAATTTGGTAAATCGGTATTTTTTGTCCGAGCTTGCCGCATGTTTTTGCCCCCTTTATGCCCCCTTTCATTAATAGTTCACTAGTATAGTTTACTGATGCTGCTCCGAAATATTAATCAGATTTTGGTAACAAGTCTGACAATATCCATCGGAGAAACCCCGTCCGCGCCGGTGCATAAGTATATCCGAATGGGCGCGGTAAAAGCATGTCGCTCTGCCGGCGTTTTGCGTTTTATCCATCTTTCTTGAAGGGAGGAGACTTTAGGATTGAAGTTCACCGCCGGCAAGTCGGCATAGTACAAGCGTCAGCGTCAGAAGTTTCCCTCGCCTCCAATAGAGCGGCGAAGATAGACAAGTGACGTGACACAGATGATTTATCAGAATGCGTATTGAGTGCAATTTGAGAACTGTTTGTTTCCCTTTGCTAAATGTAGAGAAATACGTTCATGCAGATATAGTTAATTGCGCCCTTGTTAATAGATAATCTGAGCAATATTTCAAAATATATAAACTCGGCATTATCGAATAGCGGTAGTTAGTGGCGGCCTTGTGATATAACCGATCTCTTGTTTGAGGAGAGTGACTATCGGTGTTGAATTATGATCCAAAACAATAGGAAAGAGTTAAAATAAAAGGACGCTTGTCGAATGCTGCCTTTCGAATATCTTTACCCATCCACATTCATCCGCCTCCGATAAGAGTAATATTATAATGTCGAGGGTGATAATGTTGATTTCATGCCGACAATATTTTGTGGCTTCGTAAAAAATATCAACATGTGATTGTGCAATAAACCATTAGGTAATGAGTGTAATTCTAGAGATTGCTAAATGCATTACATTTGATACGGCTTCAGCGATAGTGAGTTATATGATCATATGATGCATCGTCGATCAGGCAATTCAGATTTGTTTGGGTTGCTCGTTGGAGCAAAGGGAAGAAAAAAATGCCACACCCGACTAACTTTACTTTCAATCTCCAGATTGGTCTGCAGTATCACGGACGAGTTCATATTTTCACTGTAACAAATCTACACAATGCATGTTTGTCAAAATGTCCCTTTTAGAATGTCACAAACCAACCTTTATAGATTCGTCACTGAGTCCTGCACTGTCATATCAAGGACCTACGTCCGTGATTACAGCGAGTCGTCTTCTGTATTTTCTGATAAATTAGAATAGTTCCTATAGCTGTCGAAACATGATAATTCGTGTTTTTATAGTCTTGAATGTTATCGGGAGGAAGCATTAAGTTGGGATGGTATCGAAGCACTAAGTAAATGGCAAAATATACATGACTTTGTATTTTGTGACTTATTATCTAAGGCGTCTGAACTAACAAGATGATACGTACTTAACAGATCGTTGTTCAAATATATACTCATATATAACTTGTTTTATGATCAATTATATGTGTTATGCATAGCTAACTTGATACTATAATTGACCAAAAATATCTGCGGGTTACGTAATTTTTGATAGTTCAGACAACATATACATGTAGCCGGGGCACGTTGTGTGAGATATCCTTCATCCTCCAGAAAGCGGCATATAGACATGTGTATTTTTATAAACATCTTAATTATTGAGTAGAGCTAGATGATTACTAACCTTAATGACTTTATTTGGTCTATCATATATACTTCACGTAGCTCTCCGCTCTCCGTTATTCCATTGGTAAACCATCTCATAATCAACCGCACAGAATGGGACTGGTTGACTGCATGAGTAAGTTTGCATGATTCTGAGACCCAAGGAGACAATTTTTTATTGACACCCTTACTTTTACACCTTTTTCGTATCTTCTCAACAAAAAAAACATCTTTGCGACTTAGAGCATGGTGCGACATTTTGGATTGTACAGCCAAATCACCCACAACTTGTACAAGAGCATCAACAACTATACCAGGGTTTTATATCAGCTCGTATTTTCACCAGCCTATAGACAGAAAGGAGGCTTTGTGGTCAATGATACAGGAGTGCACCTCTACTAACGAAATACACTCGTTGGAACAACAGCCCCAAAGAAATCGGCCAACCCCGCATTCTACCACAACTTGATCGGGAGGCTGACGCGAGCACAAAGCATAACGATGGCTCTCGGCTTGATGCCTTGCTCTGGTTACAAATATCACAAACGCAACAATTGTTTACTGTTAGCTCATCGTAAACAAGGTTTTACTTAGCTTTGTTTATGTTGCGCAACAAGTTGATTCAAATCGATATTCGACGGAAGAACCAGCCATACAGGCGATTGATAAATAGAGCATTAATTAGTCACTTTATGGCCAACATTAATCGGCAATTACTGTGGTAGCTGGTAGGCGTTCTGAGAGTTGTGGGTGAAGCAGCGTCTAACAGAATGGATCGCGGTTAGTGAGTTGTAAATTGAATAAATATAAGATATCTCTGTCGAAGTCACCATAATTCCTGTACCAATGCATACAATTTCTGACGCACGAACTACATTCCCAACATTCCAACATGTAGAGGTTTTTCCCAACTCATCACTCAATAAACGTACTCGGTAATATCGTTGTTGGTTACATTCAATTCAGTCGCTATGGTTTACGAAAGCTCTCTGATTCGTGAGAACATTCCCTATAGAACACCCGGTCAATCGTAGAAAGCGGATTAGGTGACTGTTACGGTAGAAAACAGCTTCAAATGGTTTCCTATTGTTACACCAATTTCATCGTATCGACCGCTGAATTTGATGTAATCAACAAGTGTGCCGAGGTCTGTTTCTTCCGAGACACATCTTTGAAGTACTCCAAGCTGGTTTCTCTCCCTTTTTTTCTCATTTTGTTTTCTGTGTTAAGATGTTTTAAGTCGATAACAATTCCATCATTTGGACTGGCTTGGCATTGTGTTATGCTGATTGAATTCTTGCATGATAGGAATGAAACTAAAGACGACGCCCGGGTGAGGATAGTGCGATGTCCACAGACTGAACCGTGTCCACTGTGGTCTGGCCGTCGTATCAGCCTTCATGTTTATGCATTTGTTAGGAAGGGACAGTTTGTGCTTTGTCCAGGCAGATCGCAGATCGCGTGTGGGGATTCTTCAAAGGCAATGCTGCCCACTCGCTCAGATAACATCAGGCTATAGAGGCGTCCGCTGTGGTATCTTTGCACCTAAAGGACTGTTTACTCAGCTTCTTTGATCAGATAACCTTTCCGATTTTTTTATATAGTACAGAAGGCGCAAAAAAGTGTTCAGCGTTGAAGTAATTTGGTGCTATGGAAGTGAGTTCACTGGCGCCGGGCGAACAGACTTTCCATGATTTTTCGCGTCGCCGGCAGTAAGCGTCCCAGACTCGAGTCACTCAAAGTGACATTCTTTGCAAGAGCATCTGATTCATGCGACCACGGATTTCTATAAGATAGTGCGACACAGCAAACGAATCCAGAAACAAATCGTGCGTCCGCCATGTCCACCGGGAAACGTGGGTCATATTCCCGCGAATGACGTCACTTTCCTCGACGTAAATCACGACATCGGCACAATTTGCGTTTATACCGATTTTTACCGGAAACATTTTCAAATAGCTGGAAGCTTGGTTAAAAACCTCTTTTCAAAAGCTTTATCATTTTTGTATGTTTATCTTTAGCACAATTGGAAATTAGATATTGGTTTTGCCCAAGGATAACGTACTTGGCGAGGGAACAATATTTCATTCAGTGGCGTTAATATGATAAATTGAGGCAATCATTAAACGAATCAGGTATTGATAAAGGTTATAGGCTTTGAATCCCTTTGGCTTAGGTTCTAAAACGGGCCCATGTTTTATTTACTTGAAGGAAAGTTATCAAACAGCACATCGTGATAACAGGCGTGGCCCGGCCTATACACTCCGGACGCAGTGGGCCGGCCTCATTCCTCACCCTAAGGAGACCCAATTAGGATGACGCAATGGACTGCCCCGGGAGTCTAGGCCAGGCCATGACAAATTAACTGCCCGGCGCTCGACTGTCACTAACATTGATATTCGCAGTGTAGCTCTGGTCCGCAGACACCGATGTCGGGGAAAAAAACTTTGGGGAACACAGCAAGACATCGAAAATGACAAGCCACTTCATCTGTGCCACAGGACTGTAAATATGGTGTCCATATAACACTAGGATGAACACAGAAGAACGACGGGATGTATGAAGGAGTTGCCCATCCTGCCCGTGAAAACATCACTGGACCCGACCTTTTCCGTGCTGCAGCAGACCTGTTACAAGTTTGCATGCATTAATAGTTGATCACATGGCGTTCCGTTTAATTGTACATCGCACAATTTAATCTATACTTTGTTGTTTTTCAAACAACCATATTGTTTTGCAATGAACGAACCCACATTGATTTACTGGTAAATCGTTACAAAATAAATGTTGCATCAGAATTAGGCAATTAATAGCCCTTTGGCATAGCTCGGTATCATTAAACTGTAAACGCGATACTTGTTGGCTTGATACCATTGGCTTTTATATGGCATAATCGCCAAACCTATATATTGGATTTGATGAAATAAGTTTTTAATTGAAGAAATGAATTTGAAGTAATTTTACCGATCATGACGAAATCGACTTTGTACAAAACTATCTCAAGGATGAGATATATACATGTACATGTAGGGAATCTGAATGTCTAACTGAAAAATCTTTATCTGCTCTTATCAGTTGGACTTTTTGACCGGTGTATACTTTCCAAAGTCACAGACACCAACACATTGCCCTACTAGGATCCCGTCGACCTTTTACCGCTTAAGGACGCCCGAATGAATGAGTATGAAACACGCTTTGACGGGCTTAAGGAAGTTACCAACAAAGAAAGCAACTGGCCGGACATTTTTACAGACAAAATGTCAACTTTGTGCAAACCATATGGCCATCAAGTTCGGTACCTTTGCCTGGAAATTTTTCCCAAAGATGAAAGAAAATGCGGTTGGGAAACACTTTTTGTGCCAACCTCGCAGTTTACAGCATCTGTAGCCCAGAAACAAAGTAGTCGATTTCAAGTGGGGAGATTATTGGTTAACTATCAATCTCAGTAGTCTTGTTCTGAAAAAGATCAGTTTTACCTTTTACAATGTATCACATTGATACATGTGTTAAACGATGTGTTTTTAGATTTTGAATAAAGTCTTGCGAATACTTTGAGAGAACGCTCACAGTCAGTTCCTCACTCGATAAGCAAAAACGCAATAGGCTAATCATGATTTGCCCGGGGGAGAAAATTCAAACATTCAACCCTCACCTATCTTCATCTAATCGGCGTCATTCGTATTGGAAATATTTCACCTTAAAATTTATCTAATTTTGAACAGGCACATACCAAGATAATGGAAGAGGTGTCTAGTTGTTAGCTGAAATAAAGAAGGGCTTCCCTAAGGGTTTAAGCATGGTGACTTGACATAGCTAATTTGATGAATTTGTTATATTTTGACATGTGTTTCATAAGAGAGATATGGTACTTAATTTGTCTTCCATATATCGGGCGGGTGTTATGAAAATGATCCGGTGATAGAGCGTGATCTTTGGATTTCTTACAGAGTGTTATACACGAAAAGGTAACACGACACGTTAATTCTTAATGCTTATTTTATTTCATGAAAACTTTTTTCCCGAGAAATGTTAGTCCTTGTTTTTGGGGTCTGACCGACAAGAACATTTCGATGAACATTTCAGGGACTTTAATCAAACGAATTCTTGCCGGATGAATATTTCAGGCATGTCGTCATGAACGAGATCGAAATGATAAAAATATATCTTTTATGACCAACTCAATCTGTTTATTGGAGTAAACAACCCTAAATAACAAATCAATTAAATGCATTATCATGATGGTGCCTATACTTCTGGGTTTATGACATATTGATGATCCAGATTCGGCGACTATTTATAATACACGGTGATTTAGAATATAAGGCTTTCAATTCATCGCCTGAATCATCTCGACCATCAAGGGTTAACATGGACATTCATCATCTGCATCTCAACGGTTTTTTCTCAATTCAACATATAATTGGTCAATTTTATTCATATATTAAAAATGATGACTGCATTGCGAACCGTCAAATTACCTTGACATTTGAAAAGAAATATCTTGGAAAATGCACCAGAAATGAAACTGCATCTATTATATCTCAGTGCACCCGTATCAATAGGTACTCATAAAGACCTACTTGGTATTAATGATATTGTTAATATGACGTGTTTCGTAATGGACCTGGGATTTACGGCGAAGCGAAGCATTTCAGAAATGCCCCTCGGTTCGTGAATCCGCCCATCATACGTACATCTCCAATCTGCTTGCGCCATCTTGACTACATGGACACCGTAAACTAGCAAGAAATAGACATGTATCAATCATCTCATTCATCTCATTGACATTCTCATCAACTAATTGAGCGAAGATTTCTCAATAAATGATTGTTGGTGAAACATTTTTGGTTTCCGTGGTTTCCAAGCGCAGTATAAGTGTGAGCGCACGTCATGCGATCCAGTCTCCCGATTCTCCGTTTGTTAGCGGTGTGGGCTCCGTATATGATTGATGGTAAGAGAACACATTGATCCATTTGAGGACATGGGCCCTATCCCTAAGTTTTACCTTGAAGAGTGTAATACACACATGCTGATCTGCCAAAGGCGGCATGGTGACAGAATTGACTTACCTGATTACAATGCCTTCGGACATTTGTTCTTGGTGGGTATAGCGAGATAAAGCCGATCCCGTGTCTCTACGCCCTCGATTGATAACACAGTTATGATTACTACATGTAGTGTCTAATGAGAGGCCCAGGGTTTCTCGGCCAATTTTGTGATGATTGTCATCATTTTACATGAGTGTGTGATCGCAGTCTTGTGTCCTTGTCAGGCGAAATATTCTAATTCTGCGCGAGTGGTAATTTGGGGTCCATGCTGCGGGCACTCCGAATGCTACCTCTCCTCACCACACGCCTGCTCATTGCAGTGGTTTCAGATTTCAGGAAGCATGTCTCGTATGTCCTAATATATTGGACATATGTTGCGAGCTTAGTTTTGTCTCACCAAACACGAGCGTGGTGGAACTAAATTGTACGCTAAAACCGAGGTGGTACGTCACTGGGCAAGCTGTTGACTGCTTTTTGATCATGCTATACTGCATACATTTTACTCTGTAAACAGTAGAACGGTATGTTGTAACCAAGGTGATTTGAATGGCCCCAAAAGGATGGCGTGACTCAAAAACTCCCAAGTTTAAACTTTTCGCTGCCCTTTCTCTAATCAGTACCCATCTGTGTATCAATTTCATAACAGCATCGTTCATTAAAGTTATCTCCAGGGCCCTGCACTTGACCCCTGGCTACAGGTGTCTTCTTCCAGTTTGGAATTGAATAATGAACGCGATCTTGTTATCAATATCTCTGAGAATCTGTCAGATCAATGTCAGGTTCATTAGTGGTCACAGACGAAGAGTAAATGCCAGGTTCGTTCGTTCGAATTTGAAATTCAAGTATGAGACTAGAGTGGACCAACGCCAGCGTTAGCTCAATAAGCCTCATCTCTTTCAGTAAATTTGATATACAACAAGCATTAGGATTGAACGCTAATGTTTACTGCCAACGCCGGTTTCGCCAGCAGGTCCTGGTGCTTTTCTGAAGGGGAATTTTTCCCCTCGCACCATTTTCGTTTGTAGGCCTAATAACTAGCATTGACAGGCTAAGTACCATCTACATGTTGCAACGATAGCTGGGTTTTAAATAAACCGAATATCTTTCTGTGGCGTCATGAATACAGTTGTGTTATCGATACACGTACATGTACCTGAATGGAAATGTAGCGGACAGATGTTTGACGGAAATCACCAAGATATAAGGATGACGATGACCATCCTACTCATTAGATTACCCTATAGTCGCTGCCCGATGGAAATCTCCATGCCATTCAGGGCTGGCTATTGCACGGAACTAGAGGATTTCGTCGAAGTTCGCTTTTATTTTAATCCAAATCGTCAAGACCCAACATAATTTTAAGATTCAAGCTTCGCTATCTAAGTACCGACATACTTTTTGGCGTGCTCATGAAATAATGCGTGGAGACGGGTTGCTTTTTATCGATGGATATATTTAGTTATTGTTGGGGCATAGCAATGAAAAAATGAGAAAACCTGCAGCTTTTATAAAATTAAACCCGAAATACTCGTTAAGTTTGCCCACTGCAGGACGGGTGCATTATCCAAGTATCAAACCTCTGATGTATGAAGCGGAACACAGAATCAGATTTCAAAAACAATTTGAAAGAATTAGGTAGTTTTTGCGCGAAAGGACATGTCCACAGGGACTGTCGGCTTCGCAGCCACTTACTACTGGT
Source organism: Lineus longissimus (assembly GCF_910592395.1). Taxonomy (NCBI): domain Eukaryota; kingdom Metazoa; phylum Nemertea; class Pilidiophora; order Heteronemertea; family Lineidae; genus Lineus; species Lineus longissimus. The sequence goes on from NC_088315.1 coordinate 3,247,091, forward strand.
TTTTACTCTCTAGCGGATGACTAACATGTTTTAAGAGATCAGCGTGCGAGCCTAATCGTCATCAGAAATCGGTCATCAGCGCCCACGAACCAGCAATAAACACACCCAAGTACATGTATATCGGAGTTTTATATACTTGTTATCGAATATCGGTTGACTTCCGCGAAAGCTGAAGACCACGGCGATGAAGCTGGTGACTATCAAATGCAACTTATCCTTTTGGCGCAAATTGCACCAAAGCATAAAGATAATCCATGACATAAGGCTGAAAATCGGAATAAAATTTAATGAAATGCTATGTGATTTGGCAGCAAAATCAGAAGACCTCTTTTGCCGCAAACAGATTAGCCCATTTCCGTATTCAGACTACCACGATTCCTCTCATTTGAAAGAGGTACAATAATTTGGCCATGAGGAAATAAACTGGTATACATATCAAGAGGTAACTCCGTATTACTAAAATGGTCAGCTCTGTTGAGACCTATTTACTCCCCAATTTGCTATTTATCGGACCTCTTTCTGCCCACAATGCAACAATCTCTCATGCCAGTATCCGGCGTTATCTATTTTCGGTAGGCCTGATGTACTCTATCGATTAGGAGGCCTTACGCCGAATATTATGTGAATCACAAATAGCCTGCTCCAGCTCAATCTGTCTATACTAACCAGAACCATGTACGTTTACGACCTGTTGTCGCTTTGCAATTTCTCAGCTCACAGTCACAAGGGGCTACTTGCAGCGTGAAGTCGTACCAGAAGTGATAGATTCGTCTGTTGTGCCGGATTCTGGGACCGGCCTTACATTATGACTAAAAGGGTTATGCCCAAACATATAAACGACACTACATGACGGCGATACTGTAACGCTAGTGACGTCATCATTTGATACGCAAGTTTGTCGTGGCGAGTATATAGCGCTTCGATTGTGTGGGGTTTTTTACTTTTTTACCGCATCTGATTGCGGTTGGCGCCCGTAATTAAGATCATACAGTCACCCGCTGGGTTAATCAATATTGCGCTGTAGATGAGCGCAGAAAATTAGATCCCGCTCGAAAATGGCAGCAAAGTTCGTCACAATTTCGTCGATCTGAGCCGTTATTATTGCATTTCATAAGCAAATTCCAGTGTGAAATTTTCTCAATCAGAATTAGGTTACCCTCAAAGGATATTTAGATTTTTGAGGATCAGTTTATTTCCTACTAAGGGCGCATTGTAGCGTAAGAAGTGTTCCGTTAATTGCGTTGTTGGGCCAATCTTGCGGCGATAAAAAACGATGTTGCTGATAGCGCTTTTGCATCGAAACGCTTTTTACTATACGGGAGTAGGTAACATAAATCTCCGAGACACTCGAAACACTCTAATGTAAGGCCGTAATCTACGGCATTGGTATCTCTCGTTATAAATCCTTGAATAATCAATAATTACCAATGCTAATGGGAGGGCTATACCTCCTGTGACAAGGTTTTCTTGGTGGCTAATCGTGCAAAGTTCCATTTTGAGTTGAACGCCCCCTAATTATGCATCAAAAGATCTGTTTGTTTGATGGGGGTTAAATTCATCGACCTTAGTGTCAACAGTTCAAGATGTTTGCCGAAGACTTGTCAGGCTGTTCAGGCAATCTCCACCTGATGTCGTTGGCTTTAATGACCATTAACGATAGGTTAGGAGTTAATGGTGGACGATACAGTTTGCTGTGATTATGGATAATATCTATATTTGCAATCGAGGAATCATGGAGCAAATGGGCGATTCCAAGAAAGGGGATGCCATCTGTGGGTGGATTCCTAATAATATCCATCATTCATCGCCAACCATCGTCCTCACTCTTCAAGATTAGACCTATCCTTGTCCGATATCAAAGTTTACAACGACGGAATCAAACCTATGTTTCATGACGTAATTTTTGGGATGAACATCTGCGCAAGTTACCGGCCGTGACCGTAAAAAAATTCAGATTTTTTATATATCAAAATATCATGCCGTCATGTATTCTGACGTCGACTGTACATCCGCTCGCGCTGACTGAAGGGACAGCTTTACTCTACAATGCCATCTCCTTTATTCCGACAAATGCCACTCTAATGCCACTCTAACTGATCATCCTTAAGATATTTCTTTCTATTCGTAACAGTGCATTACCAGTTGACCTTAACATGCCGGTTGGTGGTTGATGGACGGAAACAAAGAAAGAACATATTTCCGCAATATAAGTTCCAGTAAAGATAACGCACATCACCTTATGACATTAAGTTATGAATGCCCTCAACAGGAATAACTTGATTTTAGAAAATAGTTGTGTTTACATCTTAACTCTGACTCAGTGACTTCTTATATGTATATCTTATGGCCGAAGAGATAATCGTTCTTTCTTCAGCCGAGCGGGCGGAATCTTTCTTACCTGAGTCCATTTTATTATTGCTTTGCATGAATTGGTGGGGATGTCGACTCATTTGTTTATGAGATGCACTCGCACTGGTGATCTAATTATGTGTAGGTTCGAATGACAATGCCCCACCCTTCGGAATATTTTCCCGAGGTATTGTGGATTGCAGATTACATGTACTTCAACTCGTGTCCGACAGGAAAATATAGACCAAGTATGTAACGTTTTGTATAAATAATGCAGTATTCGGTCAGTCATTGTCGTTACATTTGCGGCTAACGGTTTAAAAATTCATCGGTTTTTGTTCAACCTGAATTTTCAAAATGTATTCATGGGCTTTACGTGAACAATTTCAAAATCTTCTTTTTAAAAGGGGGGCGTTTGCATTCACCGACCCCCTGCGTCGATGCCACCTGATGGATACCAGGATCGTGTCAACGTCAACAGATGATCGGCAACTATGTTTGCCAGCCGGGGGCACATAGCTCATCGAATTGGCGGCATCGCTGTTACTCAGCGATCCAAATATGCCAGCTCACATTATACTTTTTACCAGACTTTCAGACCGCTTCACTACTGAAAATACTCTGGAATTAATCGAAACGGAATCGAAATCGGGCTTTTAACACATTTAAATCTAACCAATAGTCAGAAACGGTTGGTTTAACAGCTCAGGCTCCTGGCAACCAAAAAGAAGCAGAGCCAAAAAGGTTTTCATCCGAAAAGATATTTTGATCAGTTGGACTGGTTCTTCATCGTGTGGTGATCGACATATCGATCTCGAGAAAGAAATCTTCAGATTTGATTTGTTGAGATGATTGTTATATAAGCGGAAAGAACAAATCCTTCGGATGACCGTCGGGTCAACCTGCACTCTTAGAAATATTATTCAGGATTTTTATCGGGTTTTTTCGGGAACATGGACCCGTTTTCCGATTTCTATGATTATTCTAAGAATATAAAGTTTTTCACGAGGTTCTTCGCTACTCTGAATGCGTACTACATGGTCGATACAGCAGCATGAAAATGGGGAGGCATAGACTAAACCATTACCGATGCTGCATGGCGGTTTGTCAGCGGAGCCTTCGAGGGGGTGACAGATCGGCGAGGTCGAGAGATGGATAAGGTCAAGTGTATATACTAGTCTTTGCCTATACATGCTTCCCAAAATTGGTGGCTTGCATTGGAACTAACTTTTCCCCCTTGTCTGTAATCAAACGCATTCAAGTGTGTTGGTAAACCATGACTATCTCCTTTGTCCCTCCACCATAAGGCCTAGTTTCCCCTTATGACATCACTATTTCGGACAGTCAGCGCCCCATTTCTGGAAAGGTGTATAGTGGTGTATGTCGGGGTGTCATGGAAAAAATGCAGGAAACTTTCAAGTGCGCAGTATGTGCATCGGTTGTCGGTGGCCGGTGCTTCGGTAGTCCGTTATCATAGTTACTATACGCCAATCGGTAGAACAAAACCATGTACAACGCGCAAAGTGCGGATAAATATGATGAGGCCGCTCTGTTCTTGAGCATAAGCTATAAATCTCATCATCAAACTAATTCGTCTTAGTTCGGTTGGCCATGTCCTCCATTATGATGCTGTCCTTGATACACTGACGGATGGTGACGATGACGGATCATGCCACTGACAGATAAGACCAAGCTGGTTCAGCAACTTGTGACTTTTATCCTCAAACCTTTGATAGAAGTAAGGAGAATCATGATTATTGCCGAGTTTTACGCGATTAACCAATGTTAAATGATTTTCAAAGTTATTTAGCAATAAACCACAGCCGGACTTTTGTCTGACTCGCACTCATCGCGACGCGAGAATGAGATATGGGAGTTTATGTGTGCTGGAGGTATGCTATCATGTCACAAAGTAAAGGCTGAAATATACGACGAAAACATTGTACACACCGACACTGACAGACTGGTGGGACTGGCGGTCAGAAATGTCAGGATATCGTACCGCAAATATTAAAGCAAAAATACATGGAAATGTCAAAACTTTCAATACGATTTCACTGGAAAATTACATGTACGGGAGAGGAGGTGGTGGGTTACACAAAAGATGACGCACATTTTCTTTTTCAAGTGGTTACTTACAATGCTTCTTAAACCTTTCAATGATATGATCTCCGGTTTCATACCTTCAATAAATGTATCCTCACCTCTCAATTTCTTTGAAATTACTCGCCGTTCAACCCCAAACCGGGTTTATATCCCTAATGACGTTCGTATTGTGTTCTATATATCTCGACATTTAAGTCACAATTGCTGGTGTCAGCTTCCGTGAGACACCTTCAAGAAAAGCTCTCAAGACCTGAATAGTTGACACTTATTCAAGACGGTGCCATTTAGGATAGACTGTATGATTCCACAACAATGTGGTTATGGACGTATATAAAATAACACGAATTTTTGCTAACCAACCGGCCAAATCAGAAAGTCTTTATACCACTAGGCCATTGGGATCAGTATTCAACCATTCGTAGTTGACCCGACTTTGTAATTGATATGTGAGGTGAGAGAAAACTAAGTTGCGGTACCTGACACTCTCGTGACAAATAGCCCGCAGCAGCGGTGTATCAAACCAGATTGATTATCAGCTTCGGGAGAATTTTACATGTGCAAAATGATAAAAAGCGTAAAAGGTTATTACATGTATTATTATATGCGTCAGAATAATTCCATCGGATTTCGAGATTTGCAGAATAAAAACTCTTTGTCCTCGAGTCAAATTTGAAATATCGAGAGGTGGAATATATTGAAAACAACTGGTGCCAGGGTGACGCCTTGATGGATAATCTGGCTTCTATTATCAAACTGTCAGCTCAATGGAAACAATAAAACGATTATTGAACTCAACTAAAATTTTATTTTGTTTGACTTGCGAATAGGATTGGGATTGTCCTAATTAATTGCGTTTAGTGTCTGCATAGTTTGTTTTAATTTCCTGCACCAATCTCCCCTGACTCGAATAGCCTGCTCGGCACAAGAATAGACTCTATTCCTCTGGTGTAGCCAATCTTGATTAATTTCTGATAATTTCAGTATTTCATCCTCACAAATCTCAGTGTCTCGCTGATCTTTCTTTCAATGAAGTGCGTTTAGTAGCAATTATTGCACCACACTGTGTAATGACGATGCTTTGTAATTTATCATCCAGTAAATTAATGGCATCGTGCATCAAAGAGTGGCTGCAGCAGGTGTCCTTTGGTTGGTAACTGGAGACATCTTGGTACAAGCTGTGAATAGTAACTACCACGGGCTAGCGTAAAGACATCTTAGCCCTGGAGCTTCGACCAAGTCCTCAGGCTTTTCTCCTCACGCGTCTTCGCGTATTGACGAAGTATTAGGTACATTTTTATTAGAACTGAACCGGATCGGACCGCGCCCCGCCAATATGGAGAACCGCTGGATATATCGTCGAGATAATTTTGGCGGATGAATATTTAGTCCAGATACAACCAAGGAGTGGGTTAATATTAATTTGATAAATGGTTCGTAATGAACAAGATAATTTAGCGAACAATGACAGGCGACAGAATAATCAGATAAAGCGTTTAAGCAGTGCATACTGAATGGGATGCTGGCGAGATGTATCGGACTCGTCCTATAAGAGCGACTCTCTGTGTCGTTTAACCCCCTGGCAGTGTTGCCTCGATGCCAACAACTGAACTACATGTACTTGGAAATTCTCGGAAAATCACAACTGCTAGGGTTCCGTAGCGTGAGAATCGTGATATCACAATCACGACTGACGTGGCATTTCATTCAAGAAATAGATTAGTCATTTGTTATCATGATTAATCGTTATGATGGCTCCTGGCTGTCAAATTTGCGCTTCATTCATGATCATCAGGACCCTAATTAAGAGACATAACGTAATACATTTTACACATCCAGGTACCATTTATTCTTTCTTGAGGGGGGGGGGGGCTTGGACAAAAAAAGTCATGAAATACATATCTCATCAAATAAGCGATAGGCTTTTATCAGCAACAACCAATACAGCATTTATTGTAAACATTGCCATAATCTATTCTTGGTCAATCTCACGTTCTGCATGCACTGACAATGAAGATTTGCATCCAAACTCGACAAATAATTGAAGAATATTCAGTCTGTGCTTCCGTGTGACTTCAATTTGGTAATTGACAAAACATTGCAGCTGCGGTGAAAAAGAACATATTCTTTGAAGTTACACTGGGGAAATTTAAGATGACGTGCTGGCAAAGTGGTTTGAGGTGACATGTTAGTCCGAAAGGTCAGTTGTTCAAAGGTAAGTGATTTTGCTCTTACTTATCAACTGAAAGCCATGGGGACTTTAAAATAGCGGGACTATTTTTCGCGGCTTTACGGAAAATATCGCGCGATCTGTTTGCTGAAACCGTGATATCACGATTTTTCCTAACGTGACAGGTCATTCATGCAACTCTAACTCACGTGGCATTTCAGTTTGGAACGACATCGTCATATCTGTAATTCGTGCGTGCTGAATTAGTGCCTAGTTGATCATGTTCATCGCGAGTCAATCGTTCATTTCTTTGGTATGTATGATAATTAATCGGAGAACAACCTCTGAATTAACCATGTAGACGAAACTTAATCTCGACTCATGTAACATCTTGGGGAGAAAAAAAGACATCTCCATTATTATATAAACGGCTGTTCTATCACTACGCAGTTTCGTATATTTTCTGCAGAACGGTGCTACTTAGGCACTTGAAGTTCAATGAGACTGATTAAAACCTTCTTGGAAATAATCACCAGATGTAGTTGTTATTTTTGATATCATTCTTGCATCAGTGATTTGAACCACACGTATGTGACATTTGGCTTAAACCTGAGAAACATGAAAAAACCGTGACATTTTTGGGACGTGTTTGGTTTTTTCATGACGCATGTTGTACGCGTCAAGTGGACAATTTTTAGAAAAACAAGTAAAGGAACATATTAATATGTTATGCGAATTTGCCTGATGACCCATGCAAGGTTACTTAAAGGAAACATGAATGTCCCATTAGTGATCACTTCGTGTAGAGTTATCCATCTCCAATTGAAACGTTTGATATAACAATCACTTCTTTAACTAATTATATGTCAGAACCGTTCTGAAATGTCATGTACGCATGTTTAAAAATCGTCTTCCTTAACATTACTTGATGACCTGTAACTTCGTTGTTGTGCAACATTTCTCCTATCTGTCTCCAATTCGGGTTCCCTGGAGGGGTAGATGTTGCATCTGAGATCAATATAGTCAGTCCGCTTCCCAACTTATCAGATTGCTTCATCATTTTCATACGGTGCGCATCTTATCTTCTGCTCAGATCTGCGAGACTGGGCAGATTTGACAAGTGCTTTGGCTTTATCAGCCATGACCACGTCGTCCATGAATTGAAACAATTCCTGTCCCACCCTCAAAGTGTCCAATCGAAACGACCGTACGGGTAGGGAATAGGGATTCCGGTCGAGATCGATTAAAGACAGCTGGCCAAAAGTGTCTTTATCTCGAAAACTGTTTTTGTTTCGGAATAAGATTTTCGGTGCGTCGGTTACATGGATTCCCCATGGTGTAGTATGAACAACGGGCGTATATGTCCAACTCTCCGATTCTGATCTATTGAATCGATTGAAACGATTCTTTCGAACGACTTGTCTCAATACGCACTCGTGTTCTGGAACACATCCAAACCTTCGACATCTTAAGCTGAGTGTTACAAAATGTAGTTGGATTAGTTGGATAGTAAATTGAAAATTGAACTTGGCTGTCCTACTGCATTTTCCTTTAGCCTCATTGTCGTTTTTGGCCATTTTCTCGAAATGAAAGATGGCACCCGCCAACCTCTATTGCAAAACAATCAAGTGGTTTATCCGTCTGCTCAACATTGAGAAACATGGCAGACTCCAATTCGGGTAGCCTTATTGGTACCATCTATATTGTCCCCTGATTTAGGTGACATGTTTTATCTACTTTTACTAAACGAGGTAATTGCCCGTATGTGTGACTCTGGTGCGATTGGTATTTGGACATCAATACATCTGATCCAATAAGAATCGAGCGATTTATTGGTCAGGGGCTGTCCTAATCATTAGCAATATGTTCTGGAGGAATACCAATAGAATTGGCGGACCATCTGTAGACAAGGTCATCCTTTGACCCTTTAGAGCCTCAGGAGCCTTGTTTGACCACGTATCTCTAATGTTTATCATTGGAAAAGTGAACTAGAAGAGTAATCCGCCTTGCGATTCTCACAAGTAAAACACCTGGTGCTGTGCACTGCGCCGTCGGCCCAGATTTCGACGATTTTGGTGATCTGAGTAACTTCTTTTCAAAGCAAAATAGATAAATGTTACCCAAACCAATCCGAAGATTCGCGAGGTCTGTTACTATACATTCAAATATCCATAGCCGTTTGAGGGGATATATTGTCCTTTCCGAAAGACATCAACCACGTCGGTTCTCCTTTCCCCTTTGATTGCTAGCTTTTCAATCAATACATGTCGATCTAGATATTTGAACCAAATGATTAGTATTCCTTATGACTTGTGTCCTGCTTTCCTAATGAGCACCTTAGATCGCACGACACGTGTTATTTTACCATTATGCTTTCTTGTTAAGATAAATATAAAACGGAGGACATGTTCTGACGATGCCGGTATAACGGATTGACGCAAGTTCGAATAAAGACGGGTCACATGGGTCATATCTCAAATAAGTATGAAGTAGGCGATGCCTCGCAGGTGAAAATAGTTGCTAATTAGAATTTGGGTTAATTCATCAAGGAAAGAACTGCAGAAGAGGAAAGTGACGTCAGTGGGTTCAAAATGGCGGCCTGTGTCGGGAGTCACGTGACGACGTAGTTACACGACTGTTCAACAATGTAGACATCACTCCTTGGCGAGAGCGTGAGGTATCTTAGCTGTCATCATGACCAAATCACACCACATTACGAAGATGTAGCCTTGCGCGCGTATGGTTAGTACGCTATGATTTCATGACAGTGCCTTCCAGACAAACACAGTTTGAATTGGATACATTTAGCAACTTCTGTTAAGTTGATAAAATTGAGAAAAGAGATTCGGTCATTAGATAATCATGACTGATCTATTCTTAATGATGCCTGATCGTGATGATTATTCTATGTTAAACTTCTTCACTTCTGAGCGCGAGATCTCTTAGGGTTGTTCATGCGCCGAAGCCAGGAAAGTTCTCAAAATTTTCTTGGCGATAATACCATCTTAACAACGTAGGAAATGGTATTGATGTTACTAACGCACAGAAGGTAATTCACCCCGGAAAAATTGTGGACGTTTTTATTTGATTGGCCTTCAACTATTTCACCTGAGAATGGATTTTAACGTCGTACCCGTATGCCCTTCATCTATAGTATTTTTGTCAAAACAGTTGAAATTCTTCTCCAAGATGATCTGAACTATCGAATTTACAAGTCTTGCTCAACCTTCTTAGTGTATGCACTCGACGTTTACTTACACAGATGTTACATTAGCGCGGTAATTGCGACTGTAATCGCTGCAACGCCAAACACTAGCGTTACCTGGTAACTGCTCTCTGAAAGAGAAGGACAGAACTGTTGAGGAACAGGTGCATGATAGATATATTAACATTTTGAAGAAACAAAATCATGAAAAATCCTATCTAGTCAAGCAGTTTAGTATTAGCGATCGCTCTATCATATACAGCTGCCGGAGACTATACGGTCACTATGTCGGCATCATAAAAAAAGTCAAATGCACATACATATAATCCAATTGATGGCTGCTAATTGCTCCACAGCCGAGGTAATGGCAGCCCAATCATAACTATAAAAAATGATACCTCGTCGCTTCAAGAAAAATGTGATCGCTTGACAGAGAAGAGGGGACTCATTCTGACGCACTGAAAGTAAATTGGAGTTTTGCAAAATGTACTAACTTTTCAGCCATGTATTGCTTTGCTCCCCAAAGTACAGTGTAACTTCAGACGTGATTTTTCCACACTTTACCCCCAGGTAATTGCAGAGGAATCATCAATACCGTGGCCGATCCCAAGAGTCGCCATTCCACCAGAACCATCTGAATAGGACAATGCCTCGCCAGAGAAGAAGCTTTGTGCGCAGTTACTGAATTTGATGGGTCTGAATGCATGACAGAAACCAGACAACATAAATTGATGACAACTTACGTCAGAAAGCGAAAAAATTTGTCAAACTCGGAAAGCGATTCATTTTCGAGTATCATATGATGCATCGAGAGTCAGTGTTTTGTGCCCTACAGAGACTGAGACTCACGTCAGAATAGCCGAATAAACTTTTTCACAACTGCAGCCGGACTAGTCATGCTTATCCACCCTGATTTACTATGAATATTTGAAGGATGGATTTTCCTCTTGAAAACGGCCCAAATTTTACCAGGTCGAAATACACGAGCCTCAAAAGCTAGGGCCCTCAATGACCGTTATGGTACTGAAACCAGTCCAGTAGGTTGCCCTTATATGCTAACCAATTTGATGCACTATTGACCATCTGTAATGAAGAACTCATGCTGTAATGGGAAACTAAATTCTGTAATGGAGAAATTAATTTTGTAATGGAAAACTTACATTCTGTAATGGAGAACTTAATTTTGTAATGCACAACCTAATTTTGTAATGGAGAACTTACATGCTGTCGTGGAGAACTTACATTCTGTCACAGAATGCCTAACCAACTGAATTTCTCCACTGTACAACGGATGACCTCCAGACGCGAGTCAAGTTTGTAATGGCCTGTTCCTTCTCGGGTGTTGACAAACGTTTTCTGGGCAGTATCTGTTGAGAGGTGGCAGTCGAGTGTTGTGTTGGCTATCGCGTGGTTACATGATTTTCTCAATGATACAGGTCGATGGAGCGAGATGTGACATCATAACCTGTTTCTTCTCCATTCATCATCAATTCAAATTTGTGATGGCGGCACTGGTACCATGGTACATCATCAGGTCACTACAGTATGCTAAATAAGTTTGGATTTACAAGAGATTCAGCGTCCAAAAGAATCATAATTCGACCATATCGTCGTTGCGTTGTTACGCTTGTTTTCGTCGTCACTGGGCATCAACGTGCGTCAGCGTTACTAATTACTACACCCAGTATACTGAGAACTAGCGCGATTCGAGAGGCTTATTGCGTATCTTGAAATGATTTACTGTCCTGATATGATTCCGCAAGACAAACTACTTACTTTACATAATGAATAAGCAAGGGAAGTGGAACACTCAGTGCCAGGTGTTCTGTAGTTCATTCAGAGTTTGAACTAATTGTTGGCCATGAGTTGCCACTTGCTGAGTCCTCGGACTTCGAACTGTTGAAATTTATGGGACAGACACTGATAGCAGAGAGCTGGCGATAAGCCACATCACTCGCGTACGGTACACGTCGTACTCTCCGAGCGACATTTAACAACTGTCACAAGATGATCAAAAACATGGTATCTGATTTCTGGGAATTGTGGTCGGATAGAAGGGTCATTCTAACAACATTTTAGAAGAAATTAGAAGAAATATAAATTTTCTGATTCTCGGTGTGATGCTGTATGTGTTGTTGACCTGTTTTCGCCCGTTTGTTTAGATTTGTTACAGCTAGTGCAGGGCATCGAATTCGTAATCTTGCTAGTTTTGGTGATAAATCATTATTAATGGTCATTACGTTTGTCTACTTTCAGTGCGAGATATGGAGAAAGGCCAAGTGATCTTATTTGTTTGTGTATTCGCCGTTATACTTATCACAGCCTCGAGTAAAAGCATAGAAAATGATAAAAACAGGTATGTAACGCGTTTTCTACTCTAGTCCTTCCTTTCTGCCTCACACTGTATCAATTCCAATTCGGCGTATTTTGTGTTCCAGGTCTCAATTATTCTGATCGGCTCTATCACAGGAGCTTGTGGATCAGTAATGATCAGGAGAACTGAACGAGGTGTCATAAAACACAAAACCCGTAATGTCTTCTGTTAACTCAAAACTACAAGCAATTTACGTTGTAGGGCTGCTTTTTATTTCTCAAGGAAAAAACTTATTGCACAAAGTTTCAAATTTGGTAAACGTATTTTAGCGAATACAAAAACTTGAAAGAAGAAAGAGTCGTGGACAGAACATGAATAACAAATTGTTGTTGATTTTTTATTTCACTGGTGAGACCAAAGATACCTGTGGAAGACGTTGAAAGTGCTACATGAGGAAATATTCAAAAAAGGTCGTCGATATAGTAAATTTACAAACTTCGTACTTCGTCGGCGTTGGTAGCTCTTCGTGAGGGTTGCTCATTGCAATGCGACTTAGACGCGTACAAGAAACTGCTTGCCACTGCGAAGTACGGCTTGTGTAGGAATGAATGTAGACCGGTTTGCACGCGCTCAGTATAGCAATTGGAATGCCGTTCATAAGGAATGCAAGCTATATGGATCTACCGGACTACATAATGCGATTGAGGGACGCCACGACCATTTGATTAGTGTAACACGTACATGCTGAGCACGTCTGAAAACTTTTTAAAGATCGTTTTGCTAAGAAGACGATCTTAGCTTTTTTTGCCCATAAAATCATCTTCTCTCGTCGAAAGGTAGATAAATATTTAAAGCAAAAAAGTTATTGGCTGAAGCAACGTGTCTCAGATGATGTGGAACTCCCTGGCATTCTGTATTTAGATCACATGGGAGTTTTTGCACACTCCTTCATAAGCTTGTTCAACTGAAATCATGCCAGCTTCTTTTCACGCCGGCCATGATATCCGACACATGATCATTGACCGCTAACAGTCTCCCAGACGGAAATGTCAAAGACAATTGGTTATTTCCATGGTTTGGTATCTGCGACAATCGCCTCGCAACAATGAGAGTTGAGGCACTTCACACTTTGCCGTCTCTTGGGGCAATTACGTAATGTCATCCTCGACAATACAATCATGTAGGTGCGTAACCTTTTCGTCATATTCACTTGCATCACAAGCACAAAAAGGCCGGTTCAATTAATTTATTCGGTCTGGCCGCCAAGCACTGGACGATCTCCCTAGTCTGTGGCGCTATAACCCGGGCGCTATACCTCCCGGACGCGGACAGTATCTTATCCGGGATTTCTTAGCATTTTGACACCATCACAAATTGACTTACCAGCCGGAAAGACTGTCCGTTTGTACTTCTGTGTGTGGGGAAGCAATTGGTAAGGGTCGTCGATGGGGCCTACCTCGTACGTTGTTGTTCGTAGCTCTTTTTAAGGTTCGCGAAACCCATCAAGTGATGCCTTCCTGTCTGACGCACAGAGTTCTCGGTTGTAATCATTTGATTTATGCCTTGCATGCGTGATGTCAATTCCATGCACTTTCAGACGTGGCCGTGATGGAAAATAACGAAGTATTGCAGAAAAAACAACAGCGGATGACGCAGGTGCTGTTTTTCAAATTGTTTTTATCAAACTGGAAATCGACCGGGTGAAAGTATAATGATGGTTTTTTTCGACGTTTTTAGAGAGTGATATACGTGTAGCTTTAGGCCATTCATCGGTTGACTGCTTTTGACAAATAACAACCAAGTCCCTGTTTTATAACCCGAGTTCGCCTTTGATATATATAATTGTCTCCTACTATCGTGAACTTAGCAAATTCGAGTGAAGATCAATCTGATGCTATGATTATTCAACCTACTTGATAAATATGAATGACAACAAGCAAAGCGATTGCACCTCCTAAAGGGAAAATAATGGGCGTGTGTCGTGACTCGGATTAAAAACTGTTGACTGGAAAAAACTGTCATTTGATTGTAAGCTTTATTGTCTGTCCACGTCGGCGACCTCGTGAAACATGATACCGCATATTTTTCTGACACTCTGTTGCCGCGATGACAATACCATACAGCAGGTTGGTTGACGATCAATTAATTATTCCGTTCAAGAGGTTAGTAGCCAGATGAGAGTTTGGCTATAATCAGGGAGGTGACATTTCCGATTTTTCGAGGAATTGTATTTTCCCTCTTTGAAAAGGGAAATAGAAAGAACTATGTCTCAAATCTTTGTAGAACTTTGAATTTTATAAATAGGACAAAAATTAAGTATTTTAGAGGCAGACGTAGAGCAGTTTTAAAGACAATACTCCACGGAGGTATGTATTACACTTCGACACGAGAAAGAGCGCCCGATCCCTGGTCTACAATAAAGTGTTACCATTTTGACGATACGTTTGTAATAAACCATCTTGAAAACTATATACAACAACAGCAACAACTGTACAGTGTCTCCGTAAACTACCCAAAACTAATATCGAGAGGTAGAGTATATTGAAAATCACTGGTTTTGCCAGGATGCCCCAGTGACATCGAGAAGGCGATACCAGGAGAAGCCAAAGCGATATGGATAATGTTTTCCATTTGGAAGCGAAACAAGCATAGTTCGTTGTAAATATGGATCTGAACCACATCCCGTCACTGCTCGTTGAAATGAAAACGCGTCAAAGTACAATTTTCTTTCTACAGTCAAAATGCATCCGTTATTCTTTGAATTCGAACATTTTCAATTTGGCCTCGATTCGAGATAAACCGAAGACGTTTTACACCTAAAATGACACGTTTCAGACGGATTGATTAACTAAACTGAACTGAATTGAACTGAATCGCCAATGAGGGGAAATGACACTTTACATTGCGCGGAAATGAAGGATATCGTCTGTCGGGAATGTACGATGAGAAATTGGCAAGAACATGATGGTCTTATGAGACTGATGAAATAATAGCTCATCGGTCTCAAGGGATTAATGATATCACAAAACAGTTATCGCAGGTCGAATGACATGAACTCACAGAAAATGAAGACAGGTAACAAGTTCACTTCCCCCTTGACAGTTGACATCTATATTATTCTTTACCGCAGACTGGTAAATGGATAAGAAGGGCATGACTTTGATAGCAAAATTGATACCATCAGCTGGACCGTGACTTCTCCGAACACGAAAAACCGCCGCGCTTGTAGCTGGGAAATCGAGATGTAGGGGATGCCTCAGAGCCGAGAGTTTGCAATAACCATTGGTTATATGCAGAACTAAACAATCTACATGTTGTATCTTCTACTTGCAGAGAAAAGCGAGCATCGTCAGACCAGCGTGTAGCAGAACTTCAGGCTCTCATTGCATTATCACGAGGGAGCGGATTGGTGGGACACGGGCATATAGATCCTTTTATGGCGTAAGTTGGTCCCTGATAAGACGGCACTAGCATGAGTTTTATCCAGAAACAGCAAATTGGCTCGATTACACCTTATATGCTTTCATCATTAAGAAGCACGGGATTGTTTTTGTAACAACATATGTATATATTTCAGACAGAAATCAATAGGAATCAGCGTTGAAAGTAGCTAATGAGGGTGAAAAATAATCCTTTTTTCATGACAAATTGTGGAAAACTACCGAACTGTATGGATGAGGCTAATCATTTTTGATCATCAAAGGATAAATAATATAGTATTTTATCCGTTAGGTATATCCGTATGCCCTTCAAGTAATCCGATATTGTTTCAAGAAAATGTTATGAAACTTAAGCTCAGTAAATGCTGCTGGGGACCTTGACATCGTCTGTGATGTATTTTATAATTGATGCTTTAAGATACACTGTAGGTGATATATCATATCTTGTCCGATTATCTGTGTCCGTGCTGCTCTGTCATGATGTTCCCCTCTTCCCCACTACATATATGTACAGGTACATGTATGTACATATCTGTGGAGCGCCTCATAACAGTTTATCCGTAAATAAACCTTTTTTCCTTGCAGTGGAAAGCGAAAGCGTGCTGAACTGTTATCCGCATTGAACCCTACCGAGAAGGACCGATTACTGAGCACGCTGATAGAACGAGTCCTGGCCGCGCGAGCCAATGAGGACTCGTAAAGAGGTGAGGCACGCATGCGGGTACGGCTCCAACAAGGAGGCAAAAAATGCTTTTACTCAGTTTTGAGAAAAAATGCAAAGTATCAATAGATTTCCAACAAATGTCGATATAGAGCGTAGATTTCCCGCGGCGTCGACGGCACGTGAGAATATGTCCAAATGGAATTGGGTTGTTTTACTTCCTTAAATACATACGCCGCGGACACTTTCACACTGCTAAAAATTTCCATGTCAGCGGTTTTGCAGATGCTTTTAACTTCTGTGGATAACTTTACTCACACTGACTTTCATCCTTCTTCTTCAGGTCGGCCGCAACCTTCGTCTCCGAGACGATTGCAGTGCACCAAATGATATCATCACACCCCATTATGAAAACGGACAACTCTTCGAACAACACCGCTTGGTGGCCTATAGGCAGCATAGACTTCACACCTTTGGACTTGAAACTGGAGAAAACTCTGCTCAAAGGATAGGGCATACAGAACGTCAATGAAATCCTGCTTCATCAATTTTGAACTGTGTCATTATAAACACTACTGTATACCATATTCCAAACTATTTTAGGGGCGACTTTAGTGAGTCTAATTGACAAGAGGCATAGGTAACATTAACCACAGGGGGCTGTATCCATTTCTTCAAAACTGGCTGATGGGAGGTTTCTTCAGGTGACATTTACATCAACGTAACGCGTTTGATAAATGGGAACAGTTATTTGCACAACTATAAATCCAGGCAGGCCGAATATTGAGTCTTCGGTATCTCTCAGAATCCTGCTGGCTTGCCGAACCTCCTATAGTGGGGCCATGTTCGACAAAATGGAATACAGTGCTCTACCGTCAATGAGCCATCAACAGGTGTTGTTGAATCGTTGTTATATGCAAGGAGCACTACACGTGGGGATTTCTGCCGAACTTCAAGTTGTGGTAAGGCGTTTTTCCACCTCTGTGTTTATCGCCGCGGTTTGCAATCTACGCTCGATCTCCGCAGGCAGTGGATTGGAGTCAATAGTTTGATATGAACTCGTACACTGCCTGTCGACTGAACGTACACCGCAGCGTAAAATGCCAAGTGGTAATATGCCTTATCTCGCTGCTCGTCAAGCGCCGAAAACTAGCAGCGTGCCATGTGCGCCTGGCAGAATACTTGGCGAACGAGGTTAACAAGATCCCTCAAAAATGTTTCCTTTTAGCTTTGTGTTTTCGTAGTATTTAGGAATGTTTCGTTAACTTTGTGTTTGTTTACAGTGATGATAGAGTTGGATGAGAAAACGTTTGCGTCATGGTTGAATTTTGGGGACAGATATCATTTTGGGGGTAAATATTATAAAGTCTCCGTCGGCTCAAGTCTTGAACGGATCGTGCCCTGCGCGAGTATCCTAGTCACTGAAATCATATTCCCTTGACCAGACTTGATTATAGTAAGTGAAGAACCATGTTCTTGACAGTAGATCAAACAAGAACATTACACTTGAGGGTTTGAGTCGTCAAGAATCAACAAGGTCTGTTACGATCCCTTCTCAATTTACGGTTACATAAGATGGCGGGAGATGACTTATAAGATACATCTCCAACTCGGAGTGTACATTTTTGATATTGATAAAACACGGGACGCTAAAATCGCAAGAAATTATTACGAATATTGTATAGAGGAGAACAGTTCAATACAGGCGTTGCATGCCACATTGTTAGTCACATGGGCTACCGGCCGCAAATTTACAGCATACCATGAACGGAGATTGCGTTTAGAGATGGCATTACTTTGCATAAGCTTGGGTTGAGTAATATCTGCATGTGTGACAGGTTGACAGATTGTATCGTGGTCCACACGGTGTTTATTGAATTTAGTGAAAGCCCTGAATAAAGTCTGCTCCAAATAACAAATCACTACTTTTTATTTCTCATAACACATTTTGTCGGTTTGCAAGGACGGATCAGCCGTTCTGACCAGCAGCAATCGCAAGAAATACATTGAGGATGGCTGCTGAGCCGAAAGTTAACACTGTTTCACCGGCGTGATAATGAGGTAATGTCTCCTGGAAAAAGAGTCAAAGGGTCTTTACAGCAATTCTCCTTCACCTGTTACCCATGCCTTGGAGGAATTATACTTGACATGTCAAGTATAATTCCTCCAAGCCCATACAGAGAGACTGACACCTTTTCCAGAGGGCCATGAATCCTGGTACACCGGTACACAGGATTACACAGGGACTACCGGAGATGTACAATCACAAGTCTGACCAAGACACTGACTTCGCTCGTTTATATAGCGAGGGCGATCTTGGAGAGAGGATATTAGTGGCTTGATCTTGAAGTTCCCCATCGGAAATTTCTTCCTCAATGAGGTCATGGAAGTTAGGATCGCCACCATCCTCCGCGCCTCTTAAACCGCGGTCACCGATCCACTTGCTATCGCCAGAGAATCCCCAGTCATTACTATTCCTCGTCCGCGATCGCCTACTGCTGTCTGTCCCTGCCCGGTATCCCGTTAAAGTGTCCAGATCTTTGAGAATGTTCCCAGCAATCCTTGAGTAGCGTCCATCATAGACTGTCTCCTGGGCCTCCTGACTGAGGTTCGCCTTGCCAACTTCTTCTATGATGTTACCCTCGCTCCCTGTTATGCTGTCCGAGACGTCGGAGGCGAGGGTCATGTCCCCGTCCGAGCGGTCTGACTCGATCACTTCCTCACCGACCAAGCCTACTTCTACGGAAGCCATTTCTCCGTCTAAGGACTCAAGATTCCCCAGTGACATGTTGCTGTCCCTCCTACCGAAACCCTCATCCTCTGGCATTGTGCCATCGTACACGACGCTTTCTCCCACCTCAGTCTCACTCCCAGATTCTTTCAGCCTCTGTTCAACTTCGTTCACTTCCGGTGTATCATGTGGTGCCTGAAAAAGACAGCGTTGATTTACAAAACGTTCACAACTTATACGATACTGAACTGCAGCAACGCCTTCATATGGTTTTATTTCTATCTGACAAAAGGTCATGTACAATATCCAAAATTCGATGACACGTCAAAAGTTGGCGTTACCACTGGCATCTGTCATGTGAAGAAAAATCAAAATTGCGATAATAGATCATGCGAAAACGGGTGAAAAAGTACTCGTGGTGTAATAATCCACGCCATCATTTGCGGAGGACACATCTGTTAGGCCGACATATCGATGTATCAGCCTTTCAGCTATTGAAACAACCCACATAAATAAAACAATGGAGGAAGAGCTACTAATTGACATTTGGTAAGACTGTCCGAAACATCAAAAGAGCCTGGGAACGGTAGTAACTAATGAGCTGGGAAAATAAGACGTTACAGCTGGGTTCGCCTCGAAAGGTTTCGCCAAGACGATAGCAATCGAAATTGGCTTGGAGAGTAGTGAAAAAGACAAATTTGTTTGATGATAAACTTTGCTCTTTGTTGAGAGCAAGCAATTTCTTTAAATTTACTTCACAGCAGAACCAGCACCTGGTTCCACGAGTGAGACATTTGCTTATGACGTCACTATAGTTATGTTTCGATCGAAAATACATGTACGTCGTGTCGAATACCTAACGACATCTTCATCCTGTTCAATAGAAAGTTTTTTTACGAAAAGTCTATAAAATATGCTGTGGTGAACTCCCCGCGATTTTTTATTTCATGTCTTAGGTGAAAATGTAAAGTGTTGACTTTTAATAACCGCCTGACCCAGAGGGTACATGGTTAACATTAACTGCTATTAGTCTATCAAGGCTGGTACAATTATTGTGGCACGACGACATTGTTGGATAAATGGATAAATGAGAGAATCAATAAGGTAACACCTGAATCTGGCAGGGTTATCGGAGCAAATGCCAATACCACTGGTCATCAAAAATACTAATGTGTTCCATCCAGCTTACAACCAATATCGTTTCTGGCATTGTCTGGAGAACTTGAGGTAATTTTCAAAATCTTCTGTAACGATGACCCAAAGGTCAGTGTGAAAATGAATTAGGTCCTTCCGCTTTAGTAATCTAAGGTCCGGTCAGTCAATCGACGCTACTTTTGTAAATGATACTGAAGGAGACAACGCTTAGTTGAGCTAGCGGTAGCGTTTGCCACTAACGTCGATTGGGCAACTGGGCCCTGTCTTATTACACACTGATGAAGGATTTACAGCTAAAAAGGCCAAGACCTTAGTTTATGATCGTACAAAAGCAACTTTCGTTGGTGTGTGGACTACGACAACTGATACGTGGAGCAAAGTTAGTCGAGAGACGCCCTACCACCTTCCTCACCTCCAAAGTATGTTCTCCAGGGCTCACTGGATTACTCCGATTCTCCTTTGGAGTAGTGCGGACGAAGCCAGGCCATTTTGACCATCCACTGGAGCCCTTCTTGGAGGCGGGTATTTGTGCCATTGGGGCGCCATGTTGCTCTTGCCTCAAGGTGGATACTATCTTAGCCCGGTAGCCCTGCCAGTTTAGGTTTTCCAACAGTCGTCTGCAGATGGTTTCCGCTGGTGGAAGTCTAAAAAGAAAAATTGACAAAAAATATCCTTTTAGATCGTGTAAATTTGAATAATCACTTCAACAACAAATTGTGAGACAAAAGTACCAATGATATCTTACTTGCATGATGATTGGACACGAGTGCCTAAATTCGCAAAGCAACCCTGAAAATGAGGAGTTTCGGATGCTTACTCGGGTTGTCTGTCGGTTGTCTCCCTGAAGTAGTGATCCACCATAGTGATGGGGATAGTGAGCTGGAACGTGGATACGGGTATCTTCAGCGCGGTGGCGCCCTCACTTATCATTATGACGGAGGACATATCTTTGGTGAGACTTTCTTTTAAGATACGGAAATCCTACGGAAGAAAAGACATGTATGAAATGAAAGACGATGAACATAACCACAGGCAAAAGATTAAGGTAATACAAAGCTGTCTTAAATATCAATACATGGTTACAGTATCAAAACGTGGTTTGCAACAATCACCTTGAGTCAACAGTATACATCTGGCAAAACATTTAGCATTCATATCGCAAGTACTTGCTACAGATGGCTGTACTCACCGAATGGTCGCCTTTCTGCAGCATGCCGATAGCAGCGAACCTTGTATTCTCCTTGCCTATCATGTCCGAAGGCCAGGGCAGCGGCTTGTTCATGTTGGCAGTCACGCTGATTCGACTCACTTTCCTGCCCACCCGTTTCTTGGCTGCCGCTCTCAAGTCCACCTTGCAGTAGAGGACGATTCGTCCCTGGTGGATGAAAAACATTACGTACCAACATGCAGCATGATATTGGGGCATCACAGGCAGGAACTGGGGGAGGGGGGTCAAATTGGTCATCTTCGTATGACTATGCACAATTAGGGCACTGGGTCGCGTTTGATGTAAAGTTCAGCAGTAGGCCTACACTCGTACAAGCTTGAACAACTTCGATCGTACTGCGAAATGGGAAAGACCTCTAATGGCCACTTCGTGCAACTCGATCTGGCAAATCCGACTGCTGCTATCCTTCTAATACAAGCAGTGGAAGACAGAACTTGGTTCCTTGACTCTACAGAAATGTGGTTGGCATCAACGACTGTCTTATATTTCAAGCAATCGACTGTAGAGAATGAGTAACCCACCTTGAGGACTATGTAGACGTTAGCTGCATCACGCCAATCCTTCTCTATAACTCTCCCTATTGGATATTCTACCAACTGTGATTTGAAACACAGGGTCTTCGCCAACTTGGCCGGTATGAACCTTGTAAACATGTCTTGGTCTCTGAAAGGGACGAATGTAGTGAGAGTAAATCTAGACCCCCTGGTAAAATTGTCCTACTTTGGTACACGATAACTGATTAAGGCGCCTGGCCAGGGTTGTCTGTATACGCATAGTCGGTGTTCGGTTCCCGGACTCTTGCGCAGTCGCTTAACTACGTCGTTACATGTACGTGACTTCCAACACAGGCGGCCATTTTGGATCCGTTATAAATTCCGCGATTCGTGGAGTAGATCATAGCTGCGTTAAGAAACCAGAATCATAACAATCGAGCAGCCCAGCATTAATAGATATACACAGAATTACAGAGTATATCAAAGCGAATTTTGCTTAATGGTCGTACCTTGTGATTTCCATTTTGTCATCGAGTTCATCCTCAAAGATCCCGGGGCATATCTCCATAAAGGTGGCTTTGTCCAGCTGGAAGAGTTCTGTCTGGGTACAACAAATGATGGTGGCCGTACGCGTGCCGTCTCCCAATAGCGCAAGCTCCTTAAAGGTCGGATTGGCGAAATTAAGACAAATGGTGATTCTATAGGCCTATGTGCGGTTTTTAAAATGTAAGAAAATAACGTTTGATATAGCAAATCCAACTTGGCAGTATCTTAGTCCTTTTATATCTCCATCCACTTTTTTTCTGATTCATATCGGAATCATGAACATTGGAGACGCGCACTGTCGTTGAACTTACCCCAAAACTTGCGCCTTTCTCTATGGTGTTTTCATGCATCAACTTCGCTCTACTAGTGTCAGGATCCGTGTGCATCCGCTGCACTGCACAGCAGCCGGAGTACAGGAAATAAAAACAATGGCCCACGTGACCTTCCCGGAGGACCACGCGATCTTTTTCGCAACTGAAGCGAAAATTCAAAGTTGATAGAGCATTGGTTCGACACAAAACCCTGAAACCTTTAGAATGATGTGAATGAATATGGTTAGCATCTTGGCCAATCAGGACTTCACACTACCTGCCAAAGTTTGAGTGGCGAAATGCCTTTAATCAGTGAGATAGCACTTTAAATTTCATATATTAATTATCAACATACAATCTCATTGATATCCATAAAATTCTTATTTTGAAAGAAGAACTTTCAATTTTACAATCATTTCATGAACATGGGGGGAGAGCCACTACTTTACGTCCACTCACAAGCAATAACGCGCCACTCGGCATATCTCGGTTTTCATCTCAGTTGTGTACTTCTCTTCAAAGCTCTTGATCCTATTCATGACAGTCATCAGCTTGTGGATATCATCGTCGGTCCTGATCTCGGGTGGTTTCCAAGCTATGTGTTGGATGTGGACTGGAAGTTGTTCCTGGAGAGACAAGACGTTCATTGTCAGATTGTTCCAACATCGAACTTATCAAAATATAGAGAATATCCTGATGACGATGATTTTGATGGCCCCTTGAAACTACAAGACCATCCAGATTTGCCCGTTAGAGAAACGATCGCGTGTGTTTTGGGCGTTTCTTTAATGCGATAAAAAAGTTAAGGTTGAGGGCAGTGTCTGGACTTTATTGACTGGTTTCATTAGAGATGTACGGGGATGACGCCCTATGGATACCCCAGGGTCTGCCTCTGTGGAGACATGTTTAGTGCCAGTTGCTGAAAGCGCTTCGAGAAATGCTTTGGTCATAAAAACCGCTAGTCAAAAGTGGCCATTGTTATCAAGCAGCTCTTGGAGTGAATGGCTTACTTGGTATTTTGTGCTGTATTTGGCCTTGTCGAATACCAGGGAGACTCCTCTCTCATTGCAATTACCATTCTGTCGGTAGTAATATAACTCTGACACGAGGCTTCTCTCCACACGGCCCATTGAGACTGACTTCATGGTTTTCGCAAGGCGAACCACCCAACGAACTAAATGCAAGAGGTTTATCATCTTGGTCTTCGCCTAAAATGATAATTCTGATAAATAGAACATCGCTACAAGTGGACGCAAGGCTGTCTGCAGGAAATTGACATTGTTCACCATACTGATGAGGTGATGTGACAACATTCTCAGTTCTCGAATGGCCGGGTCAGACTTTAAATCGTCGAAGGAGGTTTGGACACAACAGACAACAATAACCTATGGCAAACATGGCGGACAAAGAAGACATTCCCGATTGAAGTCATCAGGGGCAAGTCAGCATCATCGGAACACGTAGCAACAAGCATGCAATGTTTACAAGTATATATACTGAAACTTGAGATTGATGATAAAAAACAAACCATTTGTTTTCTTCTGGCTCGTTGTTCTTCCGTCTCGTTCTCCAGCTCCCTGATCATCTGATACGGTCGACCAGCAAGACTCTGCCGTTGGCGACTGTGCAGCCTTCGCCTGCTGTACCGCCGGGGCATGAATTCCGTGTCCGCAGAGGAGGCGACTAAAAAAGAGAGATGATGAAGTCGATGAGAAATCACGTGTTGTATGACGGGTGTATAGTAGTTTGAAATGTCCCCCAGAAAAGGTGCAAGGCCCTGTTGTATGGTAACGGATAAAGGTAAATATATTGTTCTTTAGAGAACCGACACCACCTTCGAGATCAATAGCGCATAGAATATTATGTATAACTCGAAGATGTGAGAAACAACAAAAGGGAAAATATAGATAGGATATGACACTTTATTTCCTCAAATGTTGTCAAACATATGCATATTTACTCACCAGATACAGCCGACGACGTTGATGTCTTCCTATTGAATGATTTCTCCGAAAAGAAGCTATTACCCAATGTCTTATCCGAGAAGATGGACTCTCTTGCACAAGAGGAAAACACAGTCCCAGTGTCAGATATCTCCGACTGACCGCATATACTCGGCGCAGGCGACAACCGTATCCTAACATGGTCGAACTCGCGTAAGCTCATGGTGGTGTGCGCAGCAGTGGAGACACTCCCCGTCTCCGCCTGCCGCAGGAGGCCAAGTGTCGACGCCGGGCGTCTTGGCAGGTCATTTTGCGACCGCTGACCACATGCGCTGTGAATAACCCGTATGCGCCCATTCTGAACATAAGAGGCTGTTTTACTGCACGAATGTTCTAATTTTCGATTCAATGCATCCTTGTCGACTTTGTCGAAGCCTTGCCATACAGATCCTACAATGTTTGGTTTTGGTGAGAAGGCAAATCTCTGTTGGCTTAGTCTCCGCGTGAGCTTGGCAATGTCCACGACGTTCTTCTTTTTCTTCCCCTGGTTCGGATGCGACTGGTAGCGGAGGAGTTTTCTCCGCAAGACCCGCGTCTCTGTTGGATCCGAGATCCCACCGTCAGTGAACACCTCACTCATCCTTCTAGGTCAGGTATATCAGCTCTATCAGATCTGAAATGTTCATGGAATATGACTAAATTTTGACTATCTTACATGTTAAGTGGAATAGAATCGAACTGATAAAACGGGTAGACGTCACCTACCTTTGTGACAAACGTATCGTTGCGACAAGCATATCCATCAGTTATTGAAATCCTTCAATTATACCGCCCTATATGGCAAATGAGATCCTGATGAAATCACGTTTGCCTTTGAATCACCCGAATGGCCAAGGGAAAGAACTCACATTTCTTAACGTATTCCATTTTCCAATAAAATCATGACTTTCTCAAAACAGGCCAAATTCCCTCACTGCACTTCCCAGTACATGTATAGTAATGCAGACTACTGAACGATTTTATGAAATAAAAACCTATGCTTGACCTACCTGATATTTTTATATGGTAAGAATTGTGCAAAATGTTATCTCTATCCTATACTCCTTTTAAAAGTTAACAGTTTTAACGGTTCCAATCCAAGATACATTAACGACGATTAAGATGATATTTTGTGTGCACAATATTTTAAGAAAAAGTTTTCCAATATTCAAAAGCTTTGCCGGGGTCTTTAATATGGCAAACGGTATATAATTCTAAATCGAAATAGGCTTTGCGGATTTACATTGTTACTCGTTAAGCAGCGCGATTTACTTGATCTTAGGTCATTAACAGCACCAGTTGCTGCGTAGGCCAAAGGGTGAGATTTTCTTACTATGTATGCTGTATACGTTTAATTGGTCAAGTCAACAGGGCAAATATGAATTATAAGATTCCTTTGATGCAGTTTCTTTAAAATGTAGAAAGATTTCATGAAGCGGCCATCTGGCCTTGTGAAGTTATTGGCCTCTACGATCCAGTATGGTCGTTCAAATTGCATTCTCTAGAGTTCTTATCGATATGGTGTACATGTAGGCAAATTCGCACGAAGCGGGAACTAGTACAGTTTTGAATTAAAATTTGAGTCTAATCGGCTTTGTCATCCAAGTCATCAAGGGAAATGTATTAAAGAAAAGCCAACGTACATGCTCGCCGAGTCTGAATTAAGTGACGTGTTAGTTGTGATATAAAAAGAGGTCGAATTATCAAACTTCGTTAGGGGCTAGCTAAATCCTTGAGAACTAGTTGGTCTCACGATTTCTCAAATGTGTTTTCCCAACGTCCTGAGCGCCACCATGCGGCCGAACTATGAATCTTCCACTTTGTCTTGAACGCAAGGTGAATAGAGGAATGAGGGTGAGAATGGCACGGAGGAACGCTAATCAAGTAGACCCCGGATGTAGAGGTTGCCGTGGGCTCACTTCTAATAGGTCAGTTCATTATATTGTAATGCCAGAGTCTCTCGACAGCGACGGACAGACTGAAGACGGGTCAATTGAAACAGTTTTGTCATTATTGAGAAATTGATCAGAACAAGGGAAATGGTCAGGCGATCCTTGATCATGCCATAATAAATCGTCAATCGCCATTGGCCTTAGTAAAGCGTTCTACTGCATAAGTCAGGAATGGGTGGGAAGTAAAATCCGGGCAAGAATATTATGAACTGACCTCTCAGAAGTGAGCCTATACTGTACCGTATATACTCATTTGATAGCTGAAATAGGGCGACTCTCTTCTACACGGAGGGTTTCCTACGGTTCACCTGGCTCCTCCTACAGTACAAATTGCCCAAATTCTGTCTAAACAGCCAATAATTAACTGAGTTATAATTCACGTGCCCTCGTCTCATTTTTTTGATACAGTAGAACCTCTCTACTAAGGACACCCTCGGGACTGACAAGTGTTGTCCTTAATAGAGAGGTGTCCTGATTAGAGAGGTCTAATTGAATGGAAAGAACCAATTTGGGACCAAAACTAGTGTCCTTAATAGAGAGGTTGTCCTTAATAGAGAGGTGTCCGCTAAGGGAGGTTCTATTATGAACTGACCTCTCAGAAGTGAGCCTATACTGAAACTGTATAAGGTTGGAGAGGGGATGAAACGGACTGAAGTCAAGATGAAGACACTGTATTGAGTGTATTTTACGCCTTTATTTCACTGAAGGGTTT
Organism: Lineus longissimus; assembly: GCF_910592395.1. Lineage (NCBI taxonomy): Eukaryota > Metazoa > Nemertea > Pilidiophora > Heteronemertea > Lineidae > Lineus > Lineus longissimus. The sequence continues at coordinate 3,274,444 of NC_088315.1, forward strand.
GCAATTACAGGTAATAGAACGAAATACTTTGGCCTAGTCACTCTGGACCAGTAAAACCTTATAGCGTTCCGAAGCTGGGTCGAACCAGCCACATCTAATTCCCTGACATCAATAGCTAGCCCGCCAGCGGCTTTTGTTTATAACATTTCCAAAATGGGTCGAGCCAGCCACATTTCATTGTATCGCAACAGCTGGAAGACTTGGTACACCAATCGCCTTCTTTGTGGCATCCGCTGAAAAGCAAAAGTCACTGAGTTACTGAGTTATTGGGATGGTCAGGACAATAATTCCAATCGAAGTGAAAAGTTTGTCGTTACTTTCTCCTGACAGCCTAATTCTGCTTTTATAAAGTTCAAAAACCTTTTTTGGATTATAACCGCAGCATAGATGAGTTTTCACAAAACATATAATCTATATATTATTAGACCGTATGCGAAAATAATTTTAGGCCATTTTGAAAATACCCTTTTCACAGGCAGCGTATTACAATGACATAAAAGTCATGTTTTAAATCAAATCATCACCAAAAGCATTTAAAATATCATGAACATTGAAAGGCATGGACAACTACAAGTAAATTGCATGAATAAGATTGTATATTTTTACTTTTATGCCATGGTAAACAAACGTTGCCTGTCAAAAGGGTCGTTTCAAAATTTATTTCGCAGGGTGTCTATACCAGAACTAAAAGTCTCCTCATGTCTACCACCGGCTTTAAACCGCCAGATGACATCTCCTAATTTTTCGTACGCGGAGCTTGTAGATTTTACCTGTGAAGCCATTCAACTATATCTCCAATCCATATTTTCAGCGCAAAATGTGTTTTTCGTGTGTGTTTTTTTCGTATGAATAGCTGGGGAGGCAATTAACATACTAAAGGAGCCGCTATCTACATAAGACCGGCACCTGAGGTCTATAGATGCAAGATCGCCCCGACCTTGCTAAGGATGGTGAAGACCCTGGCCTAAAATGCTAGCGTCCCGGGTTCGAAACCCGCACCGGTTTTTTTTCTTTTTTTTCCGTGATTCTTATCATTTTTGAGTGAATATATCTATATATATAAGTGGATCGCACTCTGTAATAAGCAACAACTTGCCAAATATGGCTGTTCTGATCGCGCAGATTATTTACTGTATACCTACTGTTACATTAAATTTGAGGATGGAATTCAACCACGTTTAAAGTGAATCAGTACACATAAAACCTGATAAACGAAGACAATGACAAAGGCAGGCCGACATGACACGCGCGCCGCCTGTTGTTAGTTTAACAAACTAATGTAATATGGATTCCGAGCTTCGACCAACGCTTATGTATACACCAAGTGGTTACTACAACACCGAAACGGACAACTTCTGTAAATATACGATATAGCGACAACTATAGTCCCACCATGTTCACAGATTCTATTCAAATCCCATCGGAATGTCACATCATGCTAGAAAATGCCAAATGAACTCTAATGGAACACGGTTTTAAACTTTCGGTTATAAGTTGTTTCAGTTAAAAGTATCTAATCAGCATATTTGTAAATAACCAGTATATATATAAATATTGTTTTTTGAAGCGGCAAATAACGGCCAAATTATAATCAATATGAAATACAAATGTTTATCTCTGTTGGTTATTCCTTCCACCAAATCCGGCACGCCCCCCACAAATATTAAGCAGCTTTACCGAAAACATGTGTCCATGCCCCAAACTCCGTGCGGAGCACGGGTAATTGCTAGTTCCCTTTATTACTCTGAAATATGTAAACCTATAGAAACGCTACACATACTATATGTACATCGAAGTGATGTGGATGTAGCACATGTACATACATGTATTTTTTACTTACATTTTAACTAGGTTCCATCCGTCAATTCTTGCAGTGCGCTTCTCAATCTCCCGGTCAACTTCCGACATGTCTGGAACAAATGGAAAAGTCGCCGGTATCAAAAAAATAGTATAAAACAGACATTGTCGGTCGCTATATACACTGTAAGGTCCCGATTATAAGTGACCATTTGAAGCATAGGTATAGCGGCCCTACATGAAGATAAAAACTTCACCCCAACTTACAACATAAAATAATATTCTCGGAGTGTTGTCATCCTAGTTGTGTTGGGGTTTTGATCTTCATGTGCCTGTGTCTGAAGCACATTTCGGTGCATAGAAACTCACAAATATCGTGAACAATGAGTTCCTTGGCTATGTTCATTATGCGCACCAACCGCAAGTAATGCAATGGAGGTAGTGTAGCGTTAAGACCGGTGGGGACGAGATAGAAATAAGTCATGTCAGCAGCCCACACATGATCATCCTGAGATTTAGGGTTTTGATACTTCTGATACGCCTGTATATACAAATATCGAGAGGCGGACAAAATTGATTACCATTGGTGCCAGGATGACACAAGGTGCGCAGCATCTACCTTTGAAAAAACCCAAATATGTCGCCACCGATAATGTTGAGAAAGGAATCCCTTTGTCATTAAATCACATTCCTGAGATTACGGGGCAGGGTCGTATCACCAGATTGCGTATCAGAGCTTACCTGCCAGTACGAGGCCCAGAATGAGGAATCCCATGAGAGTTAAACATACGCTCTTCATTTTAATGTCGATTTTGTTACTTTATAACGTCAACTCTGAAAAAGGAGGAAAGGAAGTGTAACTAATGCTATATATATGCGCGGAATGCTATCGTACCGAAGTGTGTCCATATGCCTGCATGGTTATATTAGGGCTAAATTTAGGGTAGGTTTATTGCATGCGATTGCGACAACCCACCTGTTTACGCCCCCACTCCACCCAAACAAATGATTTGGTTTGCGGGTATAGGTGGCCTATACGTGTGTTCCGTAGGTCTGCGCCTACAATTTCTCGTACATGTACAGTACGTATCTCCTCAAAAACCGCTTACAGTACTGCGTGCCTTTTTGGTATGTGCGTGTAGTTTTACCCGACGAAAAACACAACGTTTCGAAGAATATTTTTCTCGCAAACGAGCGATTTATACATGCGACGGAACCATGACAACATGACGCCGGAGTGATCAGTATAGTCGGCGGCCGTATTACTGTAATAGAGCCACATTCGTCATGTTGTCGTGGACCCGTCGCAGGTCGCAGCAGCTTACCGTCCTATGCGGTTGATCCACAGCCTTTCCGGCGTACGCGACAAAGTTCTCGATTGCTATTGGGAAGATGTCAGTCACAGCAGCCCCAACGATCTTGTTGGGATCAGAAATTGTCGAGGACTAAAAATGAAGCTTATTCTTTGTCTAGAAGGTACCAGGAACCAGGAGTTTGTCGGGACATGTCAGGAAAATATCGAGAATGTGTCAGGTGCCCCCCCCCCCCCGTCCACCCCAGGCGATAGCATCAGGTTTTATATACAAGGGGACACTGTTTCCCACTCTCTGTAGTGAGTGAACCGAAATTGATGAGCACTAATGTACAGGTATAAAGAAGATAAATAGATAAGACCTACCGTCAGGCGATTCCTTGTGGTTCGAAGCGTTGCTATCGGGTTGTGACATTTCCAGGGGAAACCCTCGGTTTTTATGGAGGCAAGTGATATGAGGCGCCATGTGGGAATCTAATTATTTGCTCAGATTACTACCGTAAAATAATCTCATTGTTTCAAACCACACAAAAGAGCACATTTGACTGACTTTAACCATTGAAAATTATTTCGTATTCAAACCAGCAGTTTTATTTTTTTCAAATACGTTTACACAAACGTTTAGAATGCGCATGTGCAATGACTGGGTTGGACTTTTATCATACATATACCGGTACCATAATTTTGTATAGTAACTTCATGAGATGGCAAACAAAGTAATTGCAAGTGTTCATGAGATGCAAACAATGAGATTTAGGTAAAGTTTGTCGCTTGACATTCATTATACGCTGCAACTATCTATGGTCTGAAGAATAAGCGCGCCAACTGTGTTTTTGTGAAACCAGTCTTTCAAATATTTAAAAGACTCTGGTGAAAACATGGAAATCCACAACTTCTGTGGTATGTCATGAAATACAATGCATGTATATACTTCGTGTATGTTTATAAATGGGTGGTTTTGTAATGAAACAACTGGTTTTGATATAAAAATGAAAAAGTACTTCGTGGGATGAAATACAGTCAAATGTGTTCATTTGTGGTTTGAAACCAAGAAATGATTCGGCAAGTAAGTAAATACCCGCATGGCGCCTCATAGTAAGGGATGAAATTCTGCGAACACTTCACGCATCAAGTGCAGGTGTTGGGATCAATATTGACACTAGAGTTTGGTGTTCGGATGCGCATGGTTAACTTACTTTCGCCCCACGGTGTACTTTTAGCGTGTTGCTGAGTCATGGCAGCTTAGAGTAGTAACGGTTACCAAAATGGATATACATGGTTCAAATTACGCACGTGGGCTATTAAATTGCTACCAATCAATGACCGAGTTCCCCAAACTTGGCGCGTTTATTTAAGCTGATGGCAGTTTGCCAGGAGGGTTTCACTACGTGTGCGAGGGGAGGAGCATATTTATACGACTGAATCTGCATGGTATTCGAAGATGGCTGCATATTTGCACTTTAAGTTGCACAAAAAGTACATCGTATGTACAAGCACTGGGAGGGGTTTTGCCCCTTCAAAGCAGGTGTAGCATAATGTGCCGTGTCTCAGTCGCTATGCATGAAAAAGTGCACATGATTTATTCAACAAAACTTGTACTTTCCGATAGATATTTGCAGCTGAAGCGCCACCTATACGCTGAAAGTCTGCTCGGCATTATCGCGAGGCAATCCTCCTCCAACTCGTCATTGAATATTACACAGAAGGAAGATTACTGGCATCCTGAGGCGAACATCAACCCCAGATTCCATCAGGATGGAAGCAAGTATTGTGGTGTATTCCGGAGGAAATGTTGTTACTGCAATATACATGTACATGTATATGGATAATGCGTACCGGTGAGGAAGTGGAAAATGTCCCCATTTAATGTGTCCGACCCGATTATATTCTGCCGGATTATGGCACATGGTTCTATGGAGGCAATGACTGTCAATACCTCAGAGATAAAAAGCCATGATAGAATCCTTTGTTCCGCGGACATTCTTTCATACAGTGTAGGACATTCCAAACCTCTTCAAAGCTGCTTTCATATGAATTCCGCTCATCGTGAGTGGCTTTTTTCTCATCCTGAGATACAGGTTTTGCGGAGTACATGTATATCACTGGTTATGTCAGGATGCTTTTTTCTCAAAAACACATGTCATCTTATGTGGCTTTATTTTTCAAATTGTATCGAGCAATAGATGGCAAAAGATTACAGTTATATTCGAATATTTGAATAGATCCTGAAGCCGAAATTCCTAACTGTATCAGTGACCTCTGGTCAGGTACAGAACTATAAACAGAAACCGCGTCGAGATGCCAAGCCATCTTTCGAATCCTTGCAATTACGAAAGAGAAGGTAAATCAAGTTCAGGTTTTTGGCCTTTGTTGTCATAGGCTGTACACATTGCAGTGTCCGCATAATGATGAAAACAAACTGACTGTATGTAACGTCGGGTAAATTATAGCTGATCATTGATCTTGGCCATCAGCAATGTATCTCGATGTGACATCAAGGGATGCTCCAGCAGGCCTGAAAAATATTATTCAAAATTGACGTAGTTTCCTATTATTGTCCATATACGCAATATATGGTCAAGGACAGACTATAAAAACGGAAGAACGGGGTCGGAAGGAGCGCTTTAAGTATATACGGATTTTAAAGTGTGAGCCAACAACTGAGGAACTGCATGGGTCAACAAATTGCTTCATCGGCAGTTACAAATGGCTCAGAGAAGTGTACACGTACATGTATATGGTAAATCTCTACGTACCCTTTCTGACGCAATCGGCGACTGGAGGGACTTCATGGAACAGGCCAAAGCACCTAGGATAGTTATACCGGTCGTCCTTATTTTTATATCCGGGTATCGGAAACTCATGCTTTACACCGTTCACAATGACTGTTTCTGGCGTCCAATGGTTCTCGGGAATCTATAAATAAGTGTGTGCAATATTCTAGAAATTAAATTTTCTGTTGTAGAGATATCAAAAGACAGATATTACCAGGCGTCCAATTAAAAACAACAAGTGTCATGGGTTCAAACCCTTGCCTGGTAATGGCTCTGTCGTTCTAAAATAAGGTCAAGTAGAAGTAATGCAATGCGATTCCAGATCATGCAGCTCAAAATGATCCTGCCGAGACCTGTAATATAGACATTATGTAGTGAGAGCAAGTCAGCACCGTGACTACCGGTATGTAAAATTCGCTGGTCTAGTGATGACAGATGCCGTATTCAAAACTGAAACTGTTCTCAATAGCATTCCGCGACGTTACTATTTATAGCTCACAAGGTCATTTGAATAAGATATTCATGACGTTCACGTGACAGTCGGACATCGACACTTATTTCTACGCATTTGAGCTTATTTCAAAGTCAATTATCTTTGAACCTGCATTGTTTTTAGCATGAATGATACCATAGAGTCAGAGAGAAATATTCAGAACAATTATGTAGTATTTCCAACACTCGGACATGTGCCAGATTGAATCTAACTGCCCTAGTTAGAAAGCCTGAATCCATTACGAAACCGCATGTTTGTCCGACATTGCCTGTAATTCAGCGATGGGGAAATAGAGGGCGGCAGCTGCAGTGACGTCATCTTCGCGGAATGCTATTTCACTTATTCTCCACAGGGCCAGAAGTAGGCATTTAGCCTTCATATATGGAAGTACATTGTATTTTTTTAGGGGGCGTACCTCAATTTTGCCCTTGGTTCCATATATCAGCATCTGTGAATCCGTGGCCACTTCAACACTGAGATAGAGCTGAGCCATCCCCTCCTTGTATTTTAGGGTATACGCAACACTGTTCACCACACCTTTAAAATAAATTCTTTTTAGACCGCAACAAGCAGGTGAGCAGAGTTAGTCGCACTATCATGACTCAATCCTGCTACGCAGTGCAGGCGAGGACGTCAAATATCTCGTACACTCCGGACGCAGTGGACCGGCCTCGTCCTGTCGCCCGGTAGCCATAGAGGAAGACTAAACGATCAGGATGACGAAATGGACTGCATAGGAGTCATTCTTTCGTCCGTCTCCTCCATTCACTGGCGCGGCGGTCTAGGGTTCGCGGTTCCCTGGACTAAATATCTGATGGGGGCATCAAGTATGAACCATGCAGACGTACTTTTTGTCATGTTGAAACTACCGCATAGGCCGTATTTATTGCTAATATTCTCTAATTCAAAAAATGTCGGCCTACAGTATCCTCGAGCTCGCAACCGTACCGAGCGCATTTTTCAGTAATCTTGAGAGTTGATAGGTCTCCAAAGTTTTTGGCTGACCTACCGTGTTTGTTTTTGGAGGTAGTTGTATGGACTTGCTCTGGTTCCCCCTCGTACACCATGAGAGGGAAGTGCAAGACGTACACCGCCAGAAAGTGCTGTGCGCTTTGCGCGAAATCTTTAACATCCTCTCTATCAAAATTGAAACCGAAGTGAACTGTCACCAGTTTGGGTTCTCCAATAGCCCCGGAGGTTAGGGTCTCCCGTAGGAAGTCCATTGCTGGGAAAAAACGACTCCAAACTGCCTGAAAAAAGAGTTACACGGAGGTTGGTGCGAAAATCTCAAGGTCATTATTAGTGACGTTCACGTCACGTCGTGACCCACAAGGTTCCGAGATCGCTGAGGGCTTTGACTTTTGATGGATGCAATGGTAACTTTTACAGGATGAGAAATCCTTGGAAAAGAAGAAAGAAGGGAAACTTTAATTTTAAAATCGTTCAGTGACTCGCACATGTCAAGCAAATGTTTTGATACAGCTTGGTATCCTGCATGCAAATACCAAGGGCAGTGGCATATCTTCACTAACCTCCATTACGAACCGATTCTTCGATTTGGCGTAATCTAGAAGTTGTTTGGACTCATCGTGCGTCATAGTTAACGGTTTCTCCACTAGGAGGTGCTTTCCGTGATCCAGAAAGAGCTTTCCAACTGACAGATGAAACTGGTGGAGATTTCCGAGGTAAGCCACATCTGAAACCGAAAAGAAAAGGAATGAACCTTCTTTATACACCTCTGATCCTGACTGTGTTGGGTTTTAAAGAGACGGGGATACAAAAAAACCCCGTAAATATGCTACATATTTTGGCTATTTAATATGTAACGTCACATCAAAACTAACCCGTTTAAGTTTATTCCTTTAGTATAAATTCTACTGCTTTGTGGTTTAATTGAGACCGTTCAGCTTCCAGTAGAAATATCAAAGAGCGGCACTTTCTCGACCTAAGGTGCAACTGTCGATCTGAGTTTATCTGCATCCTCTGCATGTCTGCAAAAGAAGTTGGCATTCCTTACCTATTTCAGGATCTCGAGCCATTTCTTCGTAACTTCCATATGCCTTCTTGAGTTTGAATTCATCTGCAAATTGTTGAGCTCGACTTTGATCTCGGGCTGCTACAGCGACCACCTGGAAGATACATTATGTTGTAGGCCGGTACTATTAACGAAAGGGTACGGCGCGCGGCGTCGCAAAGATGTGACCCCATGCCATACTGAACTTCCGGCGACCTCCGCCCAGACGCACGTTTTCTGTACATTGAGGGTCAAGATGGCCCATGCAAGCAGGACCTTTTTTAACTTTTTGGTCGGGGGGGGGGCAATAGGCTCTCTGGCGTCCCACAAAAACGCCCCATGCCCAGCTGCAAGGTCGCATAGTAAATAACTATCCGGCACATTTATATAGGGCCTATGTACAGACTATAAGTGGTTGTTGCACTGGCCTACTGGTTACTCTGAGCACCAACCTACCTCATTGTCCTGCTTGTCAGCTGCATCCATGAACGACTGGACAAAATCATGACAGATTTTCCCCGCACTAACAATACCCCATCTGACAGGCATTTTCTTTGAGAATGTTCCTGAAAAGAACGAGCAGGCCTAGGCTAATAAACACGAAATATAATCATACATGTAAGTTCACCTTAGAGGCTGATTGTACTCTAAGCACCGCTGGAACTGTCAGTGTATATACAATGTAAATCATATACATGTACTTCGGAAAGTAACTCCTCGGCTCATGGAGCTTCTGCCCAACCTGTGAAAAGTTTCCACGTAAGTTTCGCGCGAAGGATGGCCTTTGTCATTTGTAGGCCTATACCCCTGGAAAAATTGAGGGGAGGGTACGGAAGGATGGATCAGAATGTAAACCATCCGGAATGTGGTGCTGATTCTCCATGCAGGGTGGTGGCGTTCTTATTCCGAAGACCCGGACCGGCCTCGTTCCTCACCCTATCCCAAGGAGACCAAAGTAGGATGCCCAAGGACCCGGGGCTAAGGACCGAGGGGCAGCCTGATCGACCTACCTCGTCCGAGGGCGGCCTGACCTACCTATGTATGACGTCTATGATCTTCCCGATGATATACACGAAGACTCTACATGGAGCGGTCACATACCCAGACACCGTGTTCGAATATCATTGTTCAGACAATAATGTCGGGCCGAATTGATAATGCACTTGATATGACCTTGTCCCGGTTGCGTTCCAGATATAGAACACGCTCCATATTCAATAGCCTGGTACCACTCTACATATTCAAAGGGGCAATATAGGCAGCAGCTAGGCAGGCAAGATAAAGTTACACGAAGTCGCCAATAGGGTCTCTCACATCTCACAGTACATCGAAATGATTCACGCTTGTACGAGGAACATATTTAATGCTAAATCTGACATGACCCAGGGCCCTTACAGTGTATAAGATGGCCAAATTAGCCCCACTGCTCCTGCCTATAGTCCCCCTTTAAGGGGAGACTCTAAGAATAATATTCTTTTACGTGTTGTGTTATCCTAAGTGTGTGTGGGGGGGGGGGGGGGGAGTGGGGAGCGCATTGACCCCTGCTGGAAAAAGAGGTTGTTGCAAGCAGACATTCTTTGATGCCCCAAGCAGAATGGTTCAACCTTCACCCTGCCCAGGGCTCTCAAAATGGAGGGAAAATCAAGCAACTCCTTTTAGATCTAATAATTGCATGGAATTTACTTCTATTTGTCCAATCATATAATATTATTAGCATTTCGTTCCTTACAAATTATTGATTTCGGCACTGGGGCGAGGTTGGTGGCAGTGCAATCTCCCGGTCTTCTGTCCGTCTGTCGAATTTTACATGCACCCGCTGAAATTCTCACATGTGGCAGAGACAGTAGCTCGAGAGCGGTTTGACAACGTTGATCACCATTGACGACGAGAATGGAGAATGGTGGCAGCGCAGACGCTTGTTGGTGTCGACGGTACTGTGCTTGCTATACCGTGAAGACCTGCCGAAGACACAACCGCCACAACATGGACCAAAAGTTAAATACGGCTCTGGTCAGCCCCTAACAGGCCAAGGCTTTGCCAATGGGCTAGTACAAGTGCTTTGGGGAGACATATTGGTCAGCCCCTAATATGTAAAGTCAAGAACTTAGTGAGCCCCCCTTTAGGTCGGGGGAGCTCCCCCGAACCCCCCTACGAGCATATGTCAAGTGCAAGCTCTAACAACTACGAGCTGTTACAATGGGGGGACACCCCCCAAACCCCCCTCCGTCGACATAGGTTTTCACCAGTGCGTTGGGGGGAAGCTCCCCCCCCAAACCCCCGAGACCATCCATATAGTTCCTTCCGACACATTTTTGTTTTGGTAATGTAATACATTGTGATTGTCCTTATTCACGGGAATCGGGCGTTTCCAGTGATATACGACACTTATTAAATGGATTGTCCTCATGCATTCACTTTGGAAACGCATTTTAAAATAGATGTTACGTCCTGTTAATTGGGCACGTCATCATCGCGTACATTTGGGAAAAACTCCCTAACGAGACCGGAGCAGACGGCTGAAAGTAGTTTATTTATTGGCCGCTAGGGTGCAGAATATCGCTCACCCGAATTTTTCACGCAACTTTTGCTAAATAGAGCTAGTTCTAGTTTGTAATTCATTTTGATACTTCAGATTTGGGTAGTAGACTAAAATAACTTAGTCGTCAGTGTGGATTTAAGCAGGAAAAACGTATTTGTTTTTCTTAAAGTGTCTTTTTTGGACGGGTGTGTGCGATTGTTTTGTTTTTATGTCACGTGACCTCGACCATGTCGACACAAAATTGAAATAAACCACCCTTTTCTGTCATTATTTAGGACGGATATTTCTCTAATAAAAATATTAATATAATTGGCCAATTTCTTAGGCATATGATGTAGCGAATTCCCATGAAGATTTAAATTTAATTTAACTTAATTTCAACCAATGGGATAGCAACCACCACCGGAAGATCGCGGAGAAATCGGTAAACTCAACGGAGTTAATTCAGAAAAATACCAAAAAAAATTGTTTGTAGGATATACAATAGTTACTCTCTTTATTTCTAATCATTCATTATATACTCCCGCACACACGTGTATCTTAAGAGCCCCTCCTAAGAGGGGGGCTTAACAGGCCAAGGCTTTGCAAATGGGCTACAAGTGCTTTGGGGAGACATATTGTCCGCTTATGAACCCTGTAGTTGATCTTAATCACAAAACGAACCACTCGCACTACTGTAAGCTAGTGTCCGTAAACAAATAAAACTGCAAGTGGACACTTGTCTTTGGCACCTACACGAGACCTGGTCATAGAACGCATGTCCTTGGCATCAAGGACTGACCAGGTTCTGGGAAGACACTTGTCCTAATTGGCACCAAGACGAGACCTGATTATAGAACAGATCGCCCGATTGGCATCGGACAGACCTGGTTCTGGAACCAAAAAATTAACTTGAGGACACTAATTGTCCTTCGCACCAAGAACCTGGTCACAGGACACGACTCCTTGGCATCAAGGACAACTGGCTCTGAGTGAAGACAATATACAAAACTTAAAGGACACCCGTCTTTGGTAGTTAGCACCAAGACAAGACTGGAGGTTCCATTGTCCTGAACCTGCATGTAGGCCTCTTGGCCGATGTCAGACACGTCTAGGACTGGCCATGGAAAAAATAACAGGACAGTAAACTCGCAATTACAATATCTTTTATTGTTGTACTGGAATACACATGGTTTTCCACTTGCATGATGGGAGGTATTGATAACATCACAACTATTGTTTCAATTTCCCTAGAAATTTGGTTATTTCCACCAAACATACCCAATAGCCAACCCAGCATGTCCTGTGTTTAGCTAACCTGTTTAAAATAAAATTCTGTAAAAAAACTGATTTTAGACCAATAGGCCTGTTCGTTTTCTTTCAGTGGTCCAGTGGTGGTGGAGGGGGTGGGGGAACATTCGGCATTGCAGGAGGAGCAGGGGGTGGAGGAACAGGTGGTGGTGTAGTTCCCGACATAGATATTGGAGGCATAGGTGGAGGTGGAGGGACTCCCACTGGAGGGGCTGGGGGAGGAGGGGGTGGCCGCATGTTGGGCATCCCAGGGGGTGGACGTGGCATCCCCATTGGAGGCGGAGGAGGAATCCCAATTGGCATCGGAGGCGGAGGAACGAGCGGAGGCTGCTGCATCTGTTCATTCATCTGCTGCCGTTCTCGTTGTTGTCGCTCCCGATGCATCTGCATCTGCTCTTGTTGTTGCTGTTGTTGTTGCGCAAGTAATTTTGGATCAATCTTGAAGGCGAACTGGAGGAAAAACTGAAAACAGACAATGATAATAGTTAGTTTTAAACTTTGTGAAAAATATAACATTCAGTAGTGCCATTCAGTGGGTCCCTGCCTCAAGCACTTCAAGTTGCTGTTCATTTTCAGCTCGACGATAAGCGTACACTACACATCCAAAAATCAGCACATCTTTACTGACGCGTTTTTTCTCGGTATGCTTGCTCAGTTAGCGGGTTACATGCTTACCTGTTTTGTTTCCCGATTCCAATGTGTCCATAACTTTTTGGGGTCCTTGTCAACTTCCCGGCTGGGTACCTGGCAATAAAGAAAATAGATGAGCTCGTTTCGATTATAATCTAACACTGTATTCGATAATCGCCTTTTCTGATATTTGCTCTTTTGCACATTTCATGGGCTAGAATTTAAGAAGGCTCCAAGGCCATTGGCTGCAGTGTCAATCATGTTTGTTCATGCAGGCAATGATTCAAGCAAGGTGAAATTTAGCTGTAAAATGGTTTTATTCGGCTCAAAACTGGAGCCAATAAAAGACTTCTTACCTTAAATGCAATAGTTTCATATGGTTCGGCAGCAAATAGCAAATACTGCCACTTCCTGTCTGGTGGCTCCACCTTTTGTTCATATGCTGACATGAAGCGATGTCTTGGTGCAATTCCTTCCACGATCTCTGGATAATCGATCTGAAATGCATGAGGTTTGAAAAATTGTAATCCTGTCTGCATTACTTCCAAGATCAAGGAGCTACAACTACCAAACAGAGCCAACCTGAATTCGACCTGTGAACTACAATTACAACAACCACATCAACGACACCAGTGAGTGAAAATTCATTCTGATGCAGTCCTAAGAGTCTGAAGCAGAATCAGAGTCTATGTCTTTGTCTTATATTAACTTTCAAAACAGACTCACCAGTAAAAGTAATTTCAATCCAAATAGGCTTTGAAATCAGTTTCGCTACAACTCACCTGATACAGCAAACTCTGCTGACCGGTCTCTGGGTCTTTCTGTTTGGTGACTGTAGAAGAAGAAAAAATCCATCATTCATTCTCGTCCATGCCTTTTATGCTCTCAATTGCAAAGCTTCACCTTAAATTTTGAACCTGTCTCCCTCCACAGCCGTGGCAGAGCTGTGAGAGATCCGACTTTTGATGAGAAACCTACAACATCAGTCGACTAGAGAGCCGCAGGAAGCATATTATAATTTTTTGCAGCAAATTATGTTCCTCAAACAAAATTGATCAAGAGAATGATTGCATCAACACTATGCCGTGGATGAGATAGGGGACACATGGACCTTCTTCCACCAAGGCCACATTTGGATTGTGCTGCATATTCTGCACAGAACGTTGTGGCGAGGTCTTTGCAAAATGTAGCGTAAACTGTATTACATTGAATGTGGAGGAAGGCCTTTAGTGCAGTTTTCTCCCGAGCATGCTTACCTTTGTAACCAGGCCGTCCAATCTTTACAAATTTCTTTATGTCAACTCTGGGTTTTTCAGGCGCAGGCTGTGCTGGAGATTCCTTGGCTTCTTTAGCAGCTCGACGAGCCCTGAATTGGCAACGATTAACATCTGAGAGTGGACATGTTGGCAATAACTAAGGGCGGGGATCATTTTTTAGCAATACATACTGCTGAGCAAAATAGCGGTCACCTACGTGTGCAGGACACCCTCTCTATTAATTAAGTAAAATAAACTGTGTTCAAAATTGGTCCTATCCAATCAGGACACCTGTCTATTAAAGTCAGCAATCTTAAGTCCCAAGAGTGTCCCTAATAAACTGGATCTGCTGTGTATTATTCTAAAATCTCTGTGTATAAGTATATAGCGCCAGGCATACTTACAAATTTGCTTGATGTTTCTTTCCCTGCGTGTGGGCCAAGTAGCTTCCTTCATTGTTGTGAAGAGTTAAACATAATTTACACTCGTAGGAACCTAAATGATTTTTCATAAAATAAGGATCCTGGAAATGATAAGAAACAATGCAAAATATTAGAAAGTTAGAAAGGCTGTCCGTATCCAAACTTATAAGCAGTCTCAACAAAGATTGGCACCACCAAATCCCCAACATATCATATCATGATATTGGTATTAATGGGAGAATGTCATGAAATTGTGATACTGTTAGTTTTCCTGCTAAGTTTTAGCAGGGCGCAGTCATGTAACTACATGTACTGTGAAGTGCTTTTTGGCACCATTAAACACTTTTTGCGGTAAATTTGTTTATTTATATTTATTTACCTTATTTATATCAATTGTCTCCAATGCTAACTGACGAAGTCGCTCTCTTCTATCACGATTAGATTCTGAGGCTGAGGCAACGCCCCCAGTGCCAGTCTTTCCGCCGGCCCTATTCTGAAAATCCATGGCAACTGTGAAGTGTCACTGAGTGACTGTGCTAATTCAATTCATAAGTTATTCCTGGAAATAGAAAGTCTGTAAAATTTAAAAAAACAACCGAAACAGTCTAACACAGTGTAGGCCTGCATGCCTGGCCCTATGTTTTTTTCTTAAATTGCAGTGTTAAGCAGCAAAGGCCACATTTTACTTCATTTCAGTTCTGATCTGTGATCAGGATTCAGGTTGAATGAGGCCCCCTGCACCATCCGCATTGTTCTTGAAATGCATGCATTACAAACATTACTGTACATAGCCTACACAACACTAACAACAGTGCGTGCAGGGTCTTCCAGTTCCATGCCACCCATGATTGTCGCGGTCGCGTAGATTATCTTTGTTCGCTGTTATGTGCAGAAACAAAAGTTTAATTGACTCAAGTTACTCTCGGCTAAATTTGTAGTGTTGATCTGTTAGAAAATCATGTTTTTACTTGT
This sequence comes from Lineus longissimus, assembly GCF_910592395.1. Lineage (NCBI taxonomy): Eukaryota > Metazoa > Nemertea > Pilidiophora > Heteronemertea > Lineidae > Lineus > Lineus longissimus. Next base: position 3,289,943 of record NC_088315.1, read on the forward strand.
CAAGTTCCCGAAAATACGTGCAAATTACGCACCATGAAGGTACTCTGCAGACTTTCCGGTTTCTGGATGCGTCTTGAGGCTCATAAAATGCTCTACAGGGTAAACCAAGAATAATGCGACAGATTACTTTCCTTTTCCTTTGGACTCACCCTGTTTTACAATTGAATTGGTGTAATGCCACTGTTATAGCAATACATTCGTAATCATACTATATTACAGTGTACTTTTTCACTCGGGAAGGTAAGAGCAACGATACCGAGACATCCCGTTTTCGACGGTTGCTTCTAAGGCCATAAGGATTATAAATCCGGTTCGTACACCTCCCCGTCCCCTTGCCTCCCCGCTCCCCGTATGGGTTCAGAGCGAACTTCAAATTTTTTCATTATTTTTCAAAAAAGCTTTTTATTTTATTGTTGCCATTATTTTTTTTATTCAAACAATCTTTCCAGTGGTTCATCTTGATCTTTACCTAAACTGATTGAAAAACACAATAAAAACTTGATAGAGTAGGCCAAGGGTCTTCACCATAATAATGACATTTTTTCAATGCCTCATGTTCATGACTGACCCGATTTCCATTTACAAAAAGAGCAAAAGGCAATTCACATTATATTCCCTCAGTTGTGCCTATGTCCTGATCTGGTGTGAACAATGCAAAGCCTTCAGTAATCCACCTATTTGAAACACCCTGTAAAATGACTGTCCGGGAGCCTCACTGCGCCCCAACGTGCATCACTGATAAAATCGTCTGTAGATCAGTCTTAAGATCCTGGACGTTTTGACATGTTTGACAATCTCCTGCACATTTCCTATGTTTTCTGTTTATTTTCCCATATTTATCAGTAATTCGAACCACAAGATGCCAAAAGGATAGCCAACGAGGTTTCATAATGGGTTGTGGGGGGAGCAAAGACCAAACAACCCCGGAAAACACTGGCTCCAAGAACCGAAAACCAAAAGTCAGCATTTTGGTGGAAAATAAAGTCACACTTCTGGAAGGGAAACCAAAAGTTGTGTTTATTTTTGGTAAGTGTCAGTGTTAGCCGTGTAATCATAAAATAAATCTACACAGCCGCCATCCTCAAAGTCTGGGAAAACTTAAAGAGACGTTTACATTACGGCTTACGCGATTATCGCCAATTCTGCGTTTATATATCGCCATGGCATTTAGCAGGTCATGACAATAAGAACGACGTTAATTTTTAATTCCCATTAAAAAGTGGTGATATAATGCAAAGAATTTAGTGTCTGGATCATATTCATCTAGTAGTAGTAATCAGTAATTGCAGTAATAATATTTAGCGACGTCACTTTATCATCGTCTTTAGGGCAAAGGAAGATCAATGTCTCATTTATGGAATGTTTACCGATATTTACCGCCGGGATTTGATCGCAGAAATCAATGTCACTATCGGTCACTTGTTTTATCCATTTCCATGACGACCAGGTGGACTTCCTTGTAATGTATCATTCTATGGATGCCATACAGTACAATGGCCTGGTGGCAAGTCACAGTCTTGGCTCTGAATGATGCTTTGTTTCTAAAAAATATTGCATGTAAATGTTGCTTTGTTTCTAAAGTGAAAGATTGCATGTGTTAGAGTAATCGTAATGATCTCGTATTAAGTCAGGAAATGCTGAAGGATTTCAATTGTAAAGGAATTCCTGTGTATTGCCTGGTTTTTTTTGTCACGCATCCATTACTTATATTTAGCCCTGATATTTGCTAGAATCTTGTCTTGTATCCGCATCCATGACTATCAAGTTAATTAACAGTGATCCTGCTATGACCGACATCCTTTCACCTTTCCATTCCTTTCTTGATGGATCACACCTCTAGAATCGATTTGTGTCATGGATGTAATGACTGCCTATTCCGGATCATCTGATCGCATCATACAGTCCGCTCATGCAAGGACCATTATCTTTGCTTTTCAATAAATCATCAATTGAGAGTCGTCAAGATGGCTTGGCTGATGGAAGTCACACTTATGTGTCTTGCTGTATTGTTCCGAATCCAATGATGGTTGATACTGATACTGGAGAAAAGCAAAGAATCTCATTTTGTGTTCCTTCTTTAGAATTGATAAGCATGATTCTGGCCTTCGTAATGTGTCATGTGTGTTATACAAGATCAAGTCACAGAAGACTTTGTTGAGTTTGCGTTGTAACACGTGACTTGGAAAGAAGAAGTCTCTGATTTCTAACTAGAATTGACAGTTGCTAAATAATTGTAGACCAAATTCATATGGAATGGGACATTGTTTTAGGTTGGCATGTTGGTATGGAAGAACTGTGCTGTTGATGGAAAGAACAGTGAATATTGGAAGACGAATAAAACCAATCGACCATCCATTCGAATCTGGTATCTATACTGGTTACCAAGCCTATCACCAAGCCTATCACTGAATGATATGTAACAACATGATTCCTATGTAATAGAACCCCAGCGAGCAGTATTTTCATGATTTGTTGTGTCCACCGCGACACGATCTTGTATGGCAAAACAGTCATTATCTCGATGGTCAATAATTGCATCATAGTCTGTCTGCTCATGCAAGCACCAATATTGCCAGTATTGCTTCTCAATGATTATTGATATCGATCAATGATCGGGAATGGTCAAGTTGTCATCGTTGCTAATAATGACAGTCACTTATGTGCCGGTTGTAGCGATACTTGGAAAGAAGGAAAGCTTTTGTTGTTGTGCTTGATACGTTACTTATGATCATTGCTCTGTAACATTCATGGGCGTGGTTTTTTTTCCACAGGTCGCTATTTGACAAAAACTTAGGCTGTTCAGTGATGATTTGTGTAGCCTATGGAGTGTTGATGCTTGATTAACCCTTTTATCGGTCTCAATACTTTTACTGCCAAGCCATGTAGTCGTAGATGTGCGTTGACGAAATTCCCCCTTCCAGCAGGCAATCACTGCTCGAGAAAGGCTTTATCAAAAGAATGACACAAACACCATCTTCAAGGAAAGACAGGAACTTAAACAATACGTTTTTATCTTCGATAACACCAATTCACAAGGGTGTTGAATGCACAAACTTTGACTTACAGTACACTGATTTATAACTCTACAACATTATAAACAAAATCTATGTTCATGTTCGAGAATAATAACGCCTTAATCCTGCTGTATAACGTTTGCTAATTATTTGTGTTTCGGCTAGAGACAGGCAAGGCGTGTTTAATTGTTTCCTTTTAGCCGAGTCAATACGTTGTGGTGATTAATGGACTGAATAATACATTAATATTTGTAATAGAATGTGCTCCATGTTTATTGTTATCTGAATGGGATTAGGGCCGACATACCCCTAAGCTTGGTTTACATATCAACCTGTTAATTATCATAATTATATGTAGGTATATCAATACCGACACATTAGAATAGCCAAAACCTTTCTAAAATTTAATTCCAGACGCAATACAAGCCTCCGTGTGTCAACACTCAAACCACTCATATTTCCACTTTTCCCTCATTACAGGTGGGCCCGGTTCGAAGAAGGGACGAATCGTAGACGACTTAGTTTCCTCCTACGGCTTCCACTACCTCAGCTCCGATAATATTGTACTCGAAGAACTTCCCAAGAAAGTCAAGAATGTTGTTGAGATATCGAGTACTAAAGATCTGCAAGAATGTTTGAAGGTATGCATTACTGTTTACAGTATATACTGTAAACAGTATGCATTTACTGTTTACAAAATGCATACTGTTTACAGTATATACTGTAAACTGTCATATTTAAGGTTAGGAGCATGAACATGAAGAAGAACTAGATCATATTCAGCCATTACTCCTCTTAGACATTATCTGACACCTTATCATACGATATCAGTATTATGATATTCTGCTCTAAAAATACCATAGTCTTCCGTGAAAAATCAGACTCCATCCTCATTTGGATCGTTCAAGTGTTTACCTACTTTCTGTTGATGGTTCGTTACCATGGTTACCCATTGACAGTAAATAATGGCACTATGGTTGTTATGGGAATTAGCAGGGATTAACACTGCATGGTTAACGGAAACTCTTCCGAATCAGTTTTTAGAAAGAGATAAAACCATGTTGATGTTTCATGTTCCGTCTTTTCAGGATGATTCGAGTCGAGTGTCGCTGCGCTGGGTGCTGGAGACTATGAGGAGTCAAATGGAGAGAGAAAAAGGCGACGCGTATTTAATAGACCTTGTTCCCAATCTGCGCTTCCTGCTCAAAATCCAAAACCTTATCAAAGATGGCGAGGAAGAGTTAGAAATATTTGAACAACAAGTATGTTCATGATTTTAGGGCCCGAGTAGTCCAGCGTTGTTTTAAAGCTGTCAGATTCATAGTCAGAGTGATGACATCGCCACTAATCCAAGTTGTTACCCAACTGCACAACTTGATAAGAGCAGACAGGCTTAAACTCTTGTTTTCCCTTGCCTATTTGTCAAATATGGGCAGCCTAAATAACTTTGTGCAACAATGCACTTTTGCATAATTTTGCTCCTAGACTATGCAACAGAGAGTACCCATCAATGATCTAACACTTTTTTTTCGAACATTTTACCTGTGCTTGGGCAAAATTAACAACCTGTCCTTGAATCCTTTGACAAAAGTTGTGCTATGAACGTCTGCCTCTTCTCCACTTCAGTATCCAATCTCATTTGCCCTGAACCTGACAGTGAAGAAAGACCATGTGATCAAGAATGTGGAGGTTCACCGCGCAAAAACAGGGAAGGATCAGAAGGAGTCGGGACAAAGTGATGAGGCAGACTCTTCCAGGACCCAGGTAAGGTAGGGGTGCCTGCAAAGTATGGCTGAACCTCTCTATTAAGGACACTCTCGAGACTGACAAGTACTGTCTTTAGTAGAGAGGAGTCCTGATTAGAGAGGTCAAAGTAAATGGAAACAACCAATTTGGGACCAAAACTAGTGTCCTTGATAAAAAGTATGTCCTTATTAGAGAGGTTTCAGCTAAGGAAGGTTCCACTGTATCCCCAGGAAAGCCTCTTGCTTTTGTGGAGTCCAGTAACAAGAATAGCTTCGACAGATCAATTCATAAGGAGACGTACTTCCACAGACTTGGGTATAGCACTTGTCTGCTGTTGTATTAGAACTCTTCATTTACTCTGCCCAGGCGGCTGTAGCTAATGTTTCACACTGCAATCAATAATGTTCGAATGTTTGATCCTGCTGGCTCTTTAACGAGCTAATGAGGCAATTAGTATTGTGTGATGTGGCCCCCAGGGATATCATGATGGCACTCCTGCTGATTTGCTTCAACAGTCGAGTCATAGGCCATGGTTCATTTTTAAAGTAGTGTTTCATACTGACGGAAGAAGAGAAGCTTATGAGACATTACTCTGTGCATCTTCACAATTATCAATAATTCATAGACTTGTCGAATTATGCTGGGTATATAAGAACGGGAAATTCCATTGATATGAAAAGGTGTAGAAAGAATCTTTTAACCAATTATTCTTTTCATGTTTCAGAAACGACTGAACCTATTCGAAGAGAGTGCCTCATCTTTTATGGAGTATTTCATGAATAGCCAGCGCCTTGTGACAGTGGATGTCTCGTGTGGGGTGCCTGACCTGATCTGGGCCCGAGTCAGTGAATTCTTCGCAGAAATGCGCCTTCTTCCAGTGAAAACTGTCAACACTGTCATAGTATTTTCATTCAGTAAGTTTCACCCTTACATGACTTTAAACCGCCAAATGTTCATGCCACTTTAAACATTTTTAAAATTTACACTTTTTTGGATAGATTTCGAAGTATGTGAAAATTTAGCGTCCTGTTGTACCACATAATCTGTCCTCCTGCGTCAACATATTTTTTGAATTTAGAGATTCATCTTTTTTCAGATGAATCAGATTTTAAACGACTAGATATGCAGCGATACTGCATGAATCTCATCGTCCTGCGGGACATTGTAGAGGACCCCTTTGATTCAGTTGTAAGTAAAGACCATGTTGTAAATGACTCCCCACCCCCAAAACATTCCGACAACACCTTTTGTAAAGGGGGTATTTTGAAGGGTTGCTTTTTACCCCTCGGCCCTGCCAGCCTGACCTCAGCCCGTCTGAGTGAAGGGTATTGTCATACTCAATGGTCTGTCAAGGTTTATCTATTGGTTCGTGGTCCAGACTTGGCATATGTGACCCGCTCTACCAAAACTAGGCGCTTGTCGCATCTGAACTCGACAGGTTGATACGGACTTGTTGTTCATTTCCCTATTGTAGACCTTTTGTGAAATGTGACCAAATCAGTTTGTAATAGATTTCACAAAAGGTCTACAATAGGGAAATGAACAACAAGTCCGTATCAACCTGTCGAGTTCAGATGTGACAAGCGCCTAGTTTTGGTAGAGCGAGTCACATATTCTCTCTGACTGAAAGGCCTTTGCATTTCCACATTTGGCCACTAGGAGCTCTTCGGAGAAAATGTTTGCAATAGTTCATTCATTTTTGCTGGTCATGCATCACTGACACTTTGCTCTGTATCAATTTCAGCCCAAACTTTTACAAATATTATGTGATGCAATCGACAAGTCTCCAGCAAACATTGAGTCGTTTGCAGTGAATCTTTCTGGGACATCGGTGGAAAAACTAGTGGACAACTGCACAGTAGGTATATAGTCTCATTGCCGCAATCAATGTCACCTTCAGGTACCAAAGCCTTTTGGGGAGATGTAAAAAACCAAGATGTTGTACATGGTACCAATGCAAGGGAAAAGCATTGCCCCGGCCCAAGTTAGAAAACAGTAGCTCTTAACAACTACATGTATTTCAAAGGTTTTTTTTCCAAATTTTTAATGGCAGAACATGAGTGACCTTTTTCATGGTCTTCTTGAAATTTAATGCACATTGTAAAATTAACTTGTTGGTCGCTGCAAAGAATGACAAGCTACAGAAGTACATGGCCTTTAACATTTTCAGATCTGTGCTCCTAAATTTAGTATTCATCATTTCTTCTTTTCAGAATAACAAACATTCAATCATATTCGTCGACGAAACTGAACGATTCCTGGACAATTTCATTTATGTGACGGCAAAGAAACCAGTACGTCGGATTAGCTTATTCTCCTTGCAATATAAGACAATTAGTTCAACCGAAAATGAGGTCTGTTTATTTCCAATGGAAACAAATATAGAACTGTGTCGGCATATTGCAGTGACTATGGCCGAAATGCGCCACTCACCAAAATGACGCCAGAGGAACAGAGGTGTGCTGGAAGGCAGGAGTTCTGCCTTTGAGATTCTGTGAATGACTCGATGGATGTTGACAATCATGGATGGGATGACAGAAGCAGACTCCTGTCCAGCTGGTTGTTGTGTTATGAAGTTCACAAACAGACCTGACCTTCTAGGAATTGTGTAAAGAGGATAAGAATTTGTAAAAAAAAACATTTATGTGACCAGAACCCTTCGAAAGATCTTGTTGATCTCTTACTATGTTACTACAAATAACCTTTTATTGACATCATCACTGCCGCATCAGACAGTAAAATGACACTGCTCTAAATGAGGTCATCAATGTAATGATGTGGAGTTCATTTTACATGCATGTTGTGGGTGATGCATTGGACAGCAAATACACGATCAAATACTGCAAAATGACAACATTAAAATGCGGTAGCACTGTACATCCTCTAGAGGCCAGGGTCACAGTACGGTATTGGCATCCCGCTCGACAGTGCTTGCCATATGCAAGTGTAGGATTGTTAAGTCAAGTGATGAAAGCACCCCGAGCCTTATGTTCTCTGAAGTTATCATACGTACCAGAACAGTGTGTCTGGCAGTGTAATACATGTACGTCATTGTTGACATCGTGTAAACCATGTAACTGTCTCATGTGATACGCACTATGCACTTGCCCCGATTATTGTCTGGTCACATAACTTACCAAAACTAGTCGTGTTTTTGAAATTCACAGGAAATGTATCTGATCAAAATAATCATGTGTTTGTATAACTCTGTATTCTTTGGTGTTGAAAAAATTGTGCAGGGTTATGCCAGACAAGACAGGTGTCATTAACATGTAGACCTGTTGCAAATGAAAATAAGCCCAGACACCCAATGGTCGGCTTAAACCCATGGCCTGCACACAGTATATTGTTACATGTAGATTTGCCAAATATTATAATATTGATGTATATGATAATTGTGACTTTGTACATGTATTTTGTTTAAAAAGTATTCATATATTCGATATAACACTGTCTAATGTGCTAACTTAAGACTGTGAGCTATTCACTCTGTCATATGGGGTTTTAACCAGGACTATTTTACAAGTGCACTGCAAATTTATTAGCGAAATTTAAGTTACAGAGATGAATATTTAACAAATACTCACACATTCTCCCTAGGTACGACCATCTTGGTCACTCTGTCTGTATGCTGGAAAGCCCTGGCTAGAACCCTGATAAATCACACCTATGCCTTTGAGTTTGTGAAAATATTTTTTGATGAAGTGTTTAGATCAGATGAAATTAGAAAAATCTTAAGTTGAATAATGCATTTTCGACACAATGGCTTCTGTGCATTACACGGCACGCCTTGTCATTGCATGCAAATATGTGGCCTTACATGATATGTGTTGATAAGTACAAAGAGATTAGTATTGTCATGATGCTGGCGCAACATTGATTTGGCTCAAATGTATCATCACTGGGGCGGACCCATTTCCCCATGAGGGTTTGTTGACTCTGGCACAGCTCTCCTTCTCCACATTGAGGCCAACATAATGTAAATCATGTCTATTCTGACTCTGTCAATTTGGGTAGTTTGGGGCTCTCATCTGTAACCTTGGGGTCTAATGAGAATGCTCATACTCAGAATACTCATAAAGTAAATCAAATCAGGTTCTCTTCTATCTCGGAAATCATTCAACTCCTGCATTTATTTATATTTCATTAAAGTATTAGGAATTTTTGGTACATTTCGTGACATCTAAAGCAGTATTTCGTATCATTAAAGCTGACAGGTCAAATAGGCCCCCCTGAGTATGACTGAAGCCAGCACACGGTAATGTCTGCACAAAGATTGGCTCTGCTTGTAGTTGTGCACTGAAGGTAATGGCCATATTCTGTAAAAGATCCAAATGCACATCATGAATATTCCTGAGTGCTCGCCTTTGGCTGTACTCAAGGATATATTTTACCCGTCAGCTTTAAACCTTCTGCAACTAACGGCCAGTATTTTAAAACTAGTCACAGTGGTTTAATATGAATGCTTACAAATGTATTCTTTGTATATTTGTTGAGAGTATTTTCTATATAATGGGTGTACTATATAAGGAATCAGTCGTTGCATTTTATTTTGCATAAAAGCTTGTCTATGACGTCAGGTCTGGTCAAATTTTCAAGTTAGTCTTTAACTGATCCGTGTTGTCAAAGGTGATATTTGTGATATTAATAGATATTATATCAACACAATATTTATTGCAATAAAATAGTTTTAATAGCAATCATCCTGTATTCTTTTCTCATTTTTAGCTCAACAAGCTCTTGCCTTTGAGTGGTGTCCATCCATTAGCAGGGCACATTTTGTAACTGCTGGGGTTATTGAACTGAATCCTCTTACAGCTGAACCCGAGGCCAGATGACATCAGAAACAAAATTTCTATCCAATCTAATTCTCGGCTTGGCCACCTCCCAATGTCTTGTACCAGGTACGACCCACATACCATTTAAGGTACTTCTTGAAGTACTGTATTTGACAATGCAACTGGCCTTGCAAGTTCAGAAATGACCATAGTCGTCTCGTGAGGCTCCTTACAACCCTACTGGAATACTGGAGTGTTGCTTGGATGGTACCTGATACAGGACAACTGGTTGGGTTGTACCGGAGGCATGACACTCAGAAAAGACCACAATTGTCTAGGGAGACTATTGAAAAATTCCAAGGTCTACTTGATAACTCTCAAAGTGCTATTTGGGTACTGCTTGAGTGGTACCAGATACAAGACAACTGGTAGGGTTGTACTCAAGATAGCACAACTGGTTGGGTTACCTGGACTCAGTAATGATCACAATTTTCTCATGAGACTTCTGACAACACTACCACCTGACAAATGCTGTTCTTCCTGATACAAGACAACTAGTTGGGTTGTACCTGATACAGGACAACTGGTCTAGCAAACTCAGAAAATACCAAAATCGCCTCATCCGACTGGTAAAATCCCAGCATCTAGGCCTACATGTACCTATTCTAGGTTTCAAGTATAACTTGAGTACTATCAGGATGGTACAGGACAAATGGTCTTGCAAAGAGTTGTCAGGTAGATATGGGAGTGGCAATGAGAAAATTTCTGAGTGTCCTGTATCTGTACAACCCAACCAGTTAGCATGTATCAGGTACCCAAGCAGTTGTAATGTATCCGGTACAGTCTAACCAGTTGTACTGTCTCGGGCACAACCCAACCAGTTAGCATATATCAAGTACCACTGAATAGTTGTCCAATCTCAGGTAACATCAAATCAGTTGTATTGTCTCGGGTAAAACCGTACCAGTTAGCATGTATCAGTATGTAGCACGTAGCATGTAGCATGTAGCATGTAGCAGTAGTCAGAGTAGTATTTGAAGGGTTGTCAGGTAAAGAGATGCCAGGAGTCTCATGAGACAATTGTGGTCCTTGCTGAGTTGGCAAGTCTAGCTGTCTTGTATCAGGTACCAACCAAGCTGTTGTACTGTCTCTCGTACAACCCAACCAGTTGTCTTGTATCAAGAGTTGTCAGGTAGATGATATTGGCAGCCGCATGAGGTGGATGGATATTGGGAGTAGCACCCAACCAGTTGTCCTGTATCAGGTACCATCCTAGCTGTTGTACTGTCTTGGGTACAACCTGAACCAGTTGTCTTGTATCAAGAGTTGTCAGGTAGATAGATATAGGTAGCCGCATGAGACGATTGTGATTGAGCTGGCAAGTTTAGTTGTCCTGCCTCGGGTACCCAACTAGTCGTCTTGTTAAGATACCACTCAAGTAGTACTTGAAGAGTGGTCAGGTGGATGGATATTGGGAGTAGCATAAGATGACCACTCAACCAGTTGTCTTGTATCAGGTACCATCCTAGCTGTTGTACTGTCTTGGGTACAACCTGAACCAGTTGTCTTGTATCAAGAGTTGTCAGGTAGATAGATATAGGTAGCCGCATGAGACGATTGTGATTGAGCTGGCAAGTCCAGTTGTCCTGCCTCGGGTACCCAACTAGTCGTCTTGTTAAGATACCACTCAAGTAGTACTTGAAGAGTGGTCAGGTGGATGGATATTGGGAGTAGCATAAGATGACCACCCAACCAGTTGTCTTGTATCAGGTACCATCCTAGCTGTTGTACTGTCTTGGGTACAACCTGAACCAGTTGTCTTGTATCAAGAGTTGTCAGGTAGATAGATATAGGTAGCCGCATGAGACGATTGTGATTGAGCTGGCAAGTCCAGTTGTCCTGCCTCGGGTACCCAACTAGTCGTCTTGTTCAGGTACCTCTCAAGTAGTTCTTGATTGTGACTTCCTCATCTCTCTCATCATGTTGTCAACACGGTGGAGCAGCCAGGACTGATTCGGCCTGGCTGTGACTTCCTCATCTCTCTCACCATGTTGACAACTTGGCAGAGCAGCCAAGACTGATTTGGCTTGGCTGTCTGTGACTGTCTCATCTCTCTCACCATAATTATTGTCAACACGGTGGAGCAGCCAGAACTGATTCGGCCTGGCTGTGACTGTCTCATCTCTCTCGCCAACAACTAGACAGTGCGGCGAAGATTGATGTGGCCTGGCTGTGACTGTCTCATCACTCGCATCATGTTGTCAGTACGGTGGAGCAGCCAGGATTGATTCGGCCTGGCTGTGACTTCCTCACCTCTCTCATCATGTTGTCAACACGGTGGAGCAGCCAGGACTGATTCGGCCTGGCTGTGACTGCCTCATCTCTCTCACCATGTCGACAACTTGGCAGAGCAGCCAAGACTGATTTGGCCTGGCTGTGACTGTCTCATCTCTTTCACCATAATTATTGTCACTACGGTGGAGCAGCCAGAACTGATTCGGCCTGGCTCTGACTGTCTCATCTCTCTCGCCTTATTAACAACTAGGCAGTGCGGCGAAGATTGATGCGGCCTGGCTGTGACTGTCTCATCACACGCATCATGTTGTCAACACGGTGGAGCAGCCAGGACTGATTCGGCCTGGCTGTGACTTCCTCATCTCTCTCACCATGTTGACAACTTGGCAGAGCAGCCAAGACTTTTTTTGCCTGGCTGTGACTGTCTCATCTCTCTCACCATATAGACAACTTGGCAGAGCAGCCAAGACTGATTTGGCCTGGCTGTGACTGTCTCTCATCTCTCTCACCATGTAGACAACTTGGCAGAGCAGCCGAGACTGATTTGGCCTGGCTGTGATTGTCTCATCTCTCTCGCCATATTAACAACTAGGCAGTGCGGCGAAGATTGATGCGGCCTGGCTGTGACTGTCTCATCACTCTCATCATGTTGTCAACACGGTGGAGCAGCCAGGACTGATTCGGCCTGGTCTGAGTGGTCAGGTGGGTATTGGAAGTAGCACAAGACGACCACCCAACCAGTCATCTTGTTTCAGGTACCATCCAAGCAGTACTCCATGCGCGTGGCATTTGAAGAGTTGTCAGATCCAGGATAGGCATCATATCAGAAAATGACTTTCGTTTCGACCTGGGCTTGACCTTTACTGCTTCCAGGAAAGAAACCCTCATCTTTAGCCTTTAAACATAAAGAATCCTATTTGAATACTAAATAAAATGAGGAAAAACAATGATATCATTTTTGTTCTCAATTTTATTCAAGAAAATATTTGTTTCTACATCATAGTGTTCAATACTTACAGTTTATGAAAGCGACTCGTTGAGTCATGATACAAACAGCACACAGCAAGCCAAGTCAGGATATAGACATACAATATTTGGCAAAATGGTCAAAAGATACTCTAATATCACCTCTATAACACCACTTGCATGATATCCACTTGGATATACTTTAGTCGCAAATGTCCCTTTCTGCACGAATAAACTGATGACCACGCCTAGTGTCAATAATCAACGAACCATTTGAACAACAGAAGATGTGACAATCGCTACACTTAACACCAGTGCATGGAATGTTTCTGCCTTTAAAATAAACGATCTTATAGAAGTGTCAAGAGAGTATGTATCGCAAGCGCTTAATAAGTATATACCGGTACAGGGTGGCACAGAAAAATGCCCAAGATCAAAGCCTATTCGAATGTGTTGATGCTACAATTCAATTGAATACATTCTCTTCGCCACCCTGTGGAATGTTGCCTTCAAATTCAAACCAAAGAAAAACATGCAGCATGATTGAGAGATCTAACAGCATACAAAGGTTTTAATGATATTAATTATGATTCAACTCATTCTGATGTAATCAATGCACGACATGATCTCTTTAAACACTGGTTAGTTATTTTAGATTATTTGTAAATTGTGGTGTGCCAGCACTACCAGTTCGGGGCAATGTTCGCTTCAATATCAGGATATGCTGTAACAATAACCTGAAATAATATCACAGCTTCTTTCATTTTCAGGAATTTTTGATCCAGGTGAAGACTACCCCAAACCTTTGAACTATGTATACATGCATCCAGTGCATTATTTCGTTAAACAAACTTTATTCAATTGATTTAGTAATAAAATGAATTAGCATACAATCTTTATTCGGTTGATTAATGATATGAATAAGATAAAAGTGTAAAAAAATTATTGAAACATTATAAATTATCTGACGGATTACTGATGGGATATCGCAAAAATGTATATTAGCATGTTTATCTAGGAATTTGGAAAAATATAATGGAGATATATCTTGGAATGTGGGTAAAAATGGCAAGATGATGACATGGAATGTTCAAGCTACTCAACGGAAAAGAGAACTACATTCAATGCAATGTTTCAAATGTTTATACACAAATAAAAAGGCACACAAATATTTTCGAATTTACAGTATCTCTATGAAATTCAAAAACATGAAGGACAGATCTGTATACATTAATTCTAAAACTAAAGTTTACTGTAAACCAACAAATTTTAATTTTACGGATTTACCAAATAAGCTTGATTCGCAAAAATAAAAATTGCCAAAATTTTTTTACTGGAAAACTGAAAATTTCTCCATGAATTTGACAAAACAAAAATAATGAAGTTTAAAAGATTTTGAGAAATTTTTGCCTGTTTCAAATACAAAAAGGCGTGTAAAAAATTTGTGGCTTACGGCATGATACTTGAAAATATAACTAATTTATACTTGATATGAATTATGAGACAGTTTCTACAAAATACAAGTTACTCCAAAACAAATCTAGATATAATAGAATACAGACTAGATGCTTCATTGTGACAAACTAATTAACATAATTATAATTGTATATTCAAACATATTTAAATACATAGCGTGTATATTTATCAAGGTTTATTTACAGAAGTACAACATGGCTTTCGGTGTAAAAATAGACAATAGAATTCTTATTTATGTACAAAGATTTGACGCTTCTCAAAACTAGAACTGAAAACACTGCATATTTTCAAATGTGCTTATACATGGCCTAGCTCTAGTTAGATTAACAAGTCAGTATTCAAACACAAATAAATATAATCTCATAATTAAGGATACATTGCCTACTCTTCGCAAAATGAAGTTTTTATCTCATGTAGAATTGTATGCAGCAATACATGTAAAGATGTCCACAAGGACAGAATTTACCCTTTAAAGGCACTCATAGATGGCATAGTATTGATACCAGAGATCGCCAACAGTATGACAAGTAGAGCTCTGATACTTAATGGCAAACAATCGTCACCAAGATTCGGCCCCTCTGGGGTCAATTAGAATCGTTCTCCATTCAATAACCGGACAATGAATCCAAATCACACTGCAATCAAATTAGAGCTCGTTACATCTCATCCGTCTGACCATTCTGCATCTCGTCAATGAATTCAGTGTCATCATCAACGGCTGGCGTAGTCTTCTTGGCAGACTTTGGCCTTGGTGGTTTCTTCCCTGCAGCCTCTGCTAGGCTGGGAGGACCAAAAGGATCAACCTGAAACAGAAAAACAAGTCATATCATTGCTTTGATAGCCGACACGGACACATCAGAGTTCTCAGACCTTGGGCAAGTAGGCAGTAGCTTGTGATGGACTCCTAGCAGAAGACAGATAACCAGACATATCAATTCAAATAACGCCCAACCATAATGGCAGGCAAGAATAATTCCACACGGAGCGAAGGTAGAAGAAGAGCTGAAATATTTTTACCGACACCAAGGACGGTCTATGAAACTGCAGCAAAGTGATTGTAATATCATGAATATCAAATCTTACATCAACGCGCGGGTTCTTGTTGGTAAACACCTCAATATCTGTCGCTCGTGGTCCATATTTCTTGCGAGCACGTGACCAGTTCGCTTTAATCTCGATGTCCTCCTTGACATCTCTCGGCTTCATATATGGCTTTCCCATTGAGACACATAGAAGCATGTCACGTTCTATCTCTCCAAATCGACCAATCTGCAACAAGGAGGAGTGTCATGTAAGCAATCACAGGCAAATGAGTGCATTGAAGAAGTTCACAGGCAAATGAGTGTCCCATGTTAGAGGAAGTCCTCATTTTTTCCATATGCAGCCCTAAGTGACATGTGCCAGTACCCAAATGTTGACATATATTGATAGCTTTCATAGCTGTTTTTAAGGAAGTTCACCATACCTGTTTTCCTGTGACGTCAAACAGAATCTTCCCATGTTTCCTCAAGTTTAGTCTCATGGTTGCATTGTCTAGAATCTGAGCAAGAGATTCTCCCCACACATAGACAGCACGACTAAGGCTCTCACCATTCGGGTACACCTGAACACGCCTCTGCAAAACAGAAATGGATTGATTAGATTTGAGAATTTGTCTCGGAATTATGATGCTGGTAGAAGTTCTTTGAGCAAGTAGGAGATTGGTCATAGTGCCAGGCTAGAAGAAAGATTCAGGGAAAACCTTTGGCTTCAGTTTGGGCATAGCCCAGCAGACTTATACATCCAAAATGTCTTACCATTTGGGGCTGTCCATAAAGTCTGTGAGACGTGGCCTGATTACACGTCTTGAGGCTGTCTGAGTCCTGTGTGTGTTTCACCTCCGAGAGATGAGTCTGCAGCTGGTGGACTGTATCATGTTTCTGCTGTTCCTCCTCCGTGGGTTCCTGCCAGTTCCCTTCGATCAGGACAGGCTGGTCAGGATCATTCGTCCCCTTGAAGTTCCCTGGGCTCCCCTCTTGGAGGCGTCGGCCCTGCATCTGTCTCAGGACGTGTTTCTCTGTCTCCAACTCCTGGACGACAGCGGATCGCTCCTCCTGCCATTTTTTCTTTCTTTCTGTCCGTGCAACAACAGCTGTGGAGAGATAAGAATGAATATTCATACATTGCTTTCCTGGGCCAGGTTGTATAAAAACCTGTTAGCTTTAACAGAGTTGTTAAGTCTTACCAGAAACAGGGATTTAATGGGATTATTTGAAAGAGATAACACCTTTAAGGATGGCCTACCTGAGATGCTTTTTTTTTTTATACTTGTATTTTTATTTTGGTGCTAATTACTGGCAAGGGAAACCCATTAAAGAGGCTAATTTTTCGCCTAATGGGTTTCCCGTCTATGCTCTGCTATTGTTCTATTACCGCTTGTTTTATGTACATGTATTTTTTGTAGAGCATAGAAAAGTTTACATAAATAAATAAATAAATATCCATTGGGAACATATCTGGCAGATGATATCAGCAGAACACCTGCACCATCAGTAATAACCTCACCTGACTCATCAGCAAACAAATTTTGCCGATTGTTTAATTGCACAATTTCTAAATCTTCTGTCGTTGTTTCTTTATCAGCCATACGATAACAGTTACCAGGCCGCCATCTTGTCACAACGACAGTTTTTACAGGTGATTTGCTCCGGCGTTTAAAAGATGGCAACCGATTAAGACTATGATTATCCGTAACAACATTTGACACCACCAATTCTTGGGGAATTTTAGTTTTTGCATCCTCAACCGTTCTTGACCTATTATGCACATGACGGCCATTTTTATCCACAGAAAGCTTGTTTTGATTATTCCTACATGTATCATTTTTATTTTTGGTCCGGACTGGTGACCCTTTATCCGAAATAGTCCTACGCCTTTGCTTTGATTTCGATGAAATAACCTTAGTGTCTTTGTACTTCATATCTTCTGCCTTATTCGAGACAAAATTAGTATCTTGTTTTGGGACTGAGTCCATCTCAATTTTGTCCTGTATTTGAACTGACTTTGATACAATTTGATCCTGTGCTTCGACTGATTTTGATTTGACTTCATCCAGTTTTTGAACTGACTCTGAATCGACTTTATCCAGTTTTTGAACTGGTTTTGATTCAACTTCATCCGGTTTTTGAACTGATTTTGAATCGACTTCGTCCGGTTCTTGAACTGACTTTGAACTGACTTCCTCCGGTTTTTGAACTGATTTTGATTCAATTTCATCCAGTTTTTCTTCAGATTTGGAATCGACTTCCTGCGAAGAAACTTTAGTTTTTTCCTCTACTTGGCTTTCATCCACCAGCGATCTGCAGCTACCTAACCTAGAATTCGCCCTTGATCCACTTGTTACACTGCCGTCTCTGCTGAGGCTTGGTGATGAACTGAACCCAGCCAACCAGGGCGGCACTTCTGATTCACTTTCCATAGTGCAAGCAACACAATAGACGGCCAAAGTTGAACTAGTTTGATATTAGCTCCTAACACCAAAGCTGTTATTGAAATACTTCACACACAGACAACACAATTAAAATTGTCAGTTTTGATTGATTTAATCCTTTGTGTAACTGTAAATCTGTGCCACTTCCAACTGACTATTCATGATACTCAAGAAACTATGCAAATGAAGCACTTTGCCCTACTAGCAGACGTACGAAATCCTACAGCCATTTGTTTACAAGTAACTATAGTCTAGCCTTTGATGGATTACCAATACGCACATAGAGACCAAACAACCATGTTAATATTACAATATTATACTATCAATAAATATTATCAATAAACCATTGCACACATTCATTGATGTAACGTAGTATAGTGTTTTGATAATGAGCATTAATTATTCAAAATCATGATCCTGTTACACAGGGGTAACACTCAATATAAGGCCTACTGTTATAGACATTCTTTTGGGATATTCAAGCATAACAAAACTAAGTAAAAGTGGCCCTACCTGCTGGTGGCTTGAACTTCTCTCCAACAGATGCCCACAGCTCGATGGGATAGCGCAATATCGTCTCAACGGGTGGAATCTGGACCTCAATGTGCACCAAATCAGCCAGTTCATCTTGTTCGTTCTTCTCTGTTTGACCTTGAACCTCAACACCTTCATGACCTTCAAGCAGCTCTTGACCTCCCTCTTCCTGACCTTCACCTACATTGGGTTCAGTTTCATCATTTTCTGGTTTCGGAATGTCCTCTTTTTCTCCTGAAAAGCACAATCATTTTTTGATATTACAACCTGAAGTTTTCTTGCAATTACAACCCAGAGTTTTGTACAATTACAAACTGAAGTTTTATTCAATGGATGGCAACTCTTGAGTGTAAATACTACATTGCTTCTTGAATCTTCTCAAGATCTAATTTTCAATAACAAAAACACAAACCAAGAAAGCTTATTTTCAGTTTAGAAAGGCCCCATCCTCGGCTACCCTATTTCAGCAAAAAAACAACTTGACACATACTGCACATTCATATAAACGCTGACTACTATTCTACATTATGGCTTGAAGCGCACAGGAAAACAAAATTAGTTTAACAGTCGCAACAAATTACAACATCATTTTTACAATTCTGTAAGCAAATTATAGAAGCAGAAGTTCTTTCCAAAATGAACAACAAAAGCGAAAGTAAGCATTCATGACAATAGCAATGAACATGGCTACTGCAAGTAAAAGGCACCAAAGCTGTCTGACAAGCTCTGATGAAAGCCAAGGCAGAACAAAATATGCTGGGAAAATACAAGACAAGACAAGATATGCTGGCATTGCAACTTTAAGCAGGGACCACAGAGATAAAATCAAGGCTACAAGTCATACCTTGCACACCGTAATGGTGTGAACGACTGCCAGCCATGAGGGTGCGCACCTCTATTGGGCCACTAGAGGAGCTGCGCGAGTGCTGGCCAGAGCCAACCTCAGCCCCACCTATGGAGG
Source organism: Lineus longissimus (assembly GCF_910592395.1). Classification (NCBI taxonomy): domain Eukaryota; kingdom Metazoa; phylum Nemertea; class Pilidiophora; order Heteronemertea; family Lineidae; genus Lineus; species Lineus longissimus. The sequence goes on from NC_088315.1 coordinate 3,309,182, forward strand.
TGCGGAGATAACGTGTCATTATTATAAAGTACTAAATCCGATGATAAGGAAGAGTGAATTCAAAATCTGGGAAGATAGAAGTGTATGGGTCTTGTAAAAAATGGTTTACTTTTAGTCTTATTGACTGTCTGTCCCGAAGTTATGGCCATTTTCTTTCCCTGTTACAGGAAGTCATTTTCAATTTTTAAAAACGTGACTTATAAAGGCATGTCCTCAACCAAGTGCTGTGCAGGTTAGCTTGCTTCTACAGCAAATGGTGCATGAGATTAGTGCAAAAGGCAGGCTCAGCTTGCTTGCATTTGAGGTATCCTCAAAAGGTTATATTCGTCAACTCTCAGTCTCACTTTATGTCGAAGCAGTGGTTCTTGGCTGTACTTGACAATTTCTAGATATTTGAAACAGATTGTTTTACCTTCTTCATCTTGTGGCTGCCCTTCTTTGGCCTCCTCTGCCACTTTTGGAGCCTCACCGCCCATCTCAGCAACCTTTGCTTTTTTCAGCATCAGTATGTGATGGTCCACTCCCCATTGAATCAGGTCGTCAATGTCCAGGATGATGATGCCGTCAGAGGTATAGAGGCGACGTACAGCCGAGTGGGCGTGTAGACGGTCAGTGCACTGCTGCAGTAACTGTCAAATGGATAACAGACCTAGTTAAATATTATGCTGCAAAATCTGCTTTGGACATACATTGCAGCTGGAATTAAGTACTTTTAGGTATGTGTCCAAAAGGAGTACTTGAAGTACTTAAAATTCTCAATTCCAGCAATTCACTAGAAGTCTTTGCATCCACTAATTCAGACTCCAGTATCACTGAAGACCAGGTAACACTGAATACATACCCCAGGGATGCTGGACGCGAAGATGAGTTCAGCTTGAGCCATCCTTCCCTCGCCATTCAAGTAAGCAGCCACCTTGACTGTGAGCGGTGACCTTGCCTGGCTGATCTCACGCGCGATATTACGCACGCTACGTTCCTTACGTAGTCTCTCCAGTTGGTCCTCCCAGGCCTCGAGGGTGTGTTCTGCTTCAAAGGTGGACAGATCAACTTTTCCATTCAGGCATTGGAAACTACCAACTTGTTTCACTCCGAGATCTTGAGCTGCAAAAATTACATAAAAGTATAGAAGTTGGCCATCTGAATATTTTGCAGCTTTTTTCTACACACAATTCACACCGTTTGTCGAAACAAGTTGGGTTTTTGCCATCTTTGTAAAATCATGCATAGCAATAAGACAAACCAATGCCTATGCATACTGTATACAGTACGGTACATACCTTGCCCCATAGCACAAGCAAAGTCCACATTCTTGATAATCTTCTGTGTCTTGAAGCGCCCCCTCATGGCACGGGCACAAGATGCGCACACGACCAACTTCGTCATTTGGTTGTTTGGTAAGGGGTACTCAACCTCATAGCCCTAGAGGAAAGAATTGCAAGATGTATTTTTGGCAGTGCATGACCGAGACTTTTTTTCCACATTCACGTGTTACGATGTGTATTCTGCACAAGGCCTTGCTGTGTTCCTAACAGACAATGATTTGTTGCAATATTTGCAGTATTAACCATAAATGTGGAGGCACAAACACATCCTACATGTTTCATGCCAAAATGAGAGCAGCCTCGTTGTAACATTCAATATTTTCACCAAGTTTTCTCCTAAAGCTATTGACTTACCGGTTGGTCAAGTTCTGTGTCCCCGATCACTGCGAAGGTGCAGATATTGGCTTTGTTTGCGGCTGTAATCTCTGAAGAGGAAAATAACCATCATCAGCATAAAGCTTAAAAGAAGAAAAACATTCCAGCAGAAAAACTGTTTCAAAAACACAGATTTCACCTCTAGCTCAATTTGCCCAGCATATTGAAGAAACTGATCAGAGTACTTGGTGGGGGCCATCCGTTGTGGGTTAAACGATAGCTTGACTAGGATACAAACAAAAGCCCGAAAATCCAATATCTCGAATATCTCACCTTTATCTAAGAAGTCTGTATAAAATGCCTGAATCAAACCAGTATCGTGATCAAACATGAACTTCTGATTGGATCGACCAAACTGAGTATTCTTGTGCTGGAGTAAGACAATGGACGAGTTGGCGTAGCTCAACGTCATACTCTGGTCGTCCCGCCGTAGGTTCGTTGGCATGGTAACGCTGAGGACCATCTTCTGATTGTGTTTGGCTTTGATAAGTCTGAAAAAGGAGTGGGTTGGTTAGAAGTTCATTCCAAAGTCAAAAGTGCAGTGTTGCCCCAATGTCTGCCCAACTACAGGCAATGATCACGATGAAGCCAACTTTAGATGTCTATGATATTTAGTTTGAGGTATTCGAAACAGACTTACCCTGAACTACTTATAATCCACCTCTGGAAGATATCGTCTACATTCCTCTTCTTCAAGGTCACCTCCGATGCGCGACCTTCACCTTCAGTGACCCCGAGAACTAGCTCAGGTTTACTTGCACACGCCAGGAAGCCATCAGTATAGGTGAACTTCTGTAGATGCAACCGAGGATACCGAGGGGAAACTGGATGCTTAGGTCTGCAAAAGATGCAATACAAATCTGCTGTTAACTTTCATTCAACTGAGTACACATTAGAGCAGTTCCAAAAGGAAATAAACTGAGTACAATGACACAGAGAAGTGAAGTGTATGCAAGAACAACCTAGCCATTGAGATAGCAAATGAAAGTCTGCCTAACAACAGCACAATAAAACTCAAACTCTTATATTTCTTGTACAGTTCTTAGCTTATATTCAACGCACTACATTTCTTTGCTTGTAAACTTACTTGTATTTCCTATACATTTCTTTGCTTGTAAATGCTTCTTCTTTCTTTCTCTCTTCCTCATCGAGATCATCATTTTCATCCTGTTCCATTATACGCTCCCACGGCCATCTTAGATTCTCCAGACGTCGTTCGGACCTCTGATGTGATCTATCATGAGCACTCCTGAAAGATAACATCCTGGCAGTTAAGAGGTGCATATGACAGCATTATCCAATTTCGTTAGGTTCTCTCCAGAAAAGAAGATTACATGGCCAGTGGTCGAGGTCAAGTTGCCAATCAAGCAGCCTGCCAGGAGGGGCAGGTCATCCTTCTTCACCAACCAGTAATCCTCCAACTTTTTTTTCAGGATGTCCTTGGTAGAGATGTTCTATTGTAATTCAAAGTAATGTTCATCAGAGTCAACCTATTCTCTAGTAAAATGACTTGCCCAAGGACACTTACAGTTTCTCATTCAATAAACTCTGCATCATCTCCTCTTGAGCAATCACCTCCTCATCTTTCTCCTCAACCTCGACCGGAGCCTCATTTTCATCTGCCTTGTCTTCCTCGGGCGAGATGGCCGACTTATTGATGATGAGGCGAGCACTCGGTGTTAGACCACCTTCAACTTCCAACACAAAACCTGGAGAAATAGAAGAGATGGCAAAGAAGTGAAAATTAGGTACCGAAGAACCTCTCTCTTCAGGGCACCCTTGGGCCTGACAAGTGCTGTCCGTAATAGAGAGGTGTCCGCCAAGTGGGGTTTTACTGTCACCCCTACTATTGTAGATATAGAAACCCCACTAAGGCAAAATTGATTGTAATCATTGTTCTATAATAAAGAAGGTGTTCAGCTAACAGAGGTGTCCATAAATGAAGGCTATATTCTGCTTACCTTCAGGTTTTCTAAGAGCAACAAACTGTCTGATCTGAGCAATATCAGCGGAAAGGTTAGCTAGAAGGAAACGTCTCTGTTGTTCGGCTTTAGTCAGTTTGGGGTCCGTCCATGGTTCACCACATGAGATGTAAACGAGCTGGTCACGTAGCAATGTGTCTCTGATCGTGAAATGTTCATGGCCCTGGTCGTCGAATAACCGCCTGGCAGCAAAGGGGAGGTTCAGCATGCTGGTGCAGTGCTCCAGGAACTGAAAATAAGATGATTGAAACGTAATAAAAGAATTTAAAACACAAAACAATACTGGCTATTCTGTGCCAAGAAGTATTTCAAGGTCAACCTTTCTCTCATTAACCAGATGGTATACATGTACATGCTTAGATTTGTCAGGGTCCAAGGCATTACAATAGGCATGGTGTTTTCCAAATGACATAAATCTTACCAAACGGAACTCGAGCTGCTGAAGAGAGAGATCAGAACAATGAAGACTTTGTCCATTGGCAACAGAATCCTCGTTATTCTCCTTGTTATCTCGAGAAGATCGGCGGGCATGTTTATTAGTTTTACCGTTCTGGGTTTTCTTCAAATCTTTGGACATCTGCAAAGTTGAGGGTTTCGATCAAGACATGGGGAAACATGCAGAAGGTTAAGGAATCAAGTTACAGGCGAATTTGGATTGGGAATTACATTTTGGGCAGTGGCAGGTATGGGAATTGATAGTGAAAATACTTTTCGTAGATAAAATAATATATCATATCCTACTCAAAAGTACAACTCTTGCTTATTCACCTTAAGATGACCATATTTAGGCGCTAAAGACACTAGAAGATAGACCAAGTCATACATACATTTGTTAGATCAGGGCCAACGATAGGAACAGCACAGCCAGGGTCCTTGTCTCCGTTACGCAACACCAACAGCCTCATTGTAGTCGACACACTTGGTTTACGTGGATTCTCCACCGGTGGCGCATAAGGTATCAAGTAGCCTTCCATAGGCCAATCAAATTTCTAAAGAACGCAAGAATCCAAAAGTTAGCAAATATACATTCATCATCATCATTATCTGTGACTACTTGTGCAAATGACAAGGCTAGCAAAGGATCGCACCCAAGTGATATAAATGAGAAGCTTTTCCCTGTCTCCTTCTAACTGAGGACCACTCATAGCCAACTGACCCCCATACCTTTCCAATTATAGCTGCACCTAATGAATGATTTGCAAGATCTTGAAACTCAGGATTGTGAAGCAAAAGAAGTTAGTTATCACTTGCCTCATTTATCTCTCCATCTTTATCGACTGGCCACGAGAGCGCACGTTTGTTCCATTCAGGATTCTCCACAGTAGAGTGCTTCCATTGACCAATAATATCAGTCCTCTCCTGCTTTAATGCCCATCTTGAAAAACAGACAATAGTATTGAAGGCAAGCTGCTATGGCAAAATTTACAGGGCTGGACCCTGCAGACTTGGGTTGGCTTTTAGGTGCATTTAACTGCACATATTTCATATTACAGTACTTCTTCTGCCAGACTGGTTTCATGACCAGGCTTAGGAGGCCAGTCTCCTCAAAAAGGTGTCCCCATGACCCAAAGTAGGAGTGAGTGCAAGCTATCGCAGGCAACAGCAAACTTTCCCTGATTCCCGGATTAACTCATATAGACGAGGTAAAGAGGAGGCTATCTACTTTTAATAGTTACCACCAGATTTGTCGCATGTACTTACCTCTGATACTTTGCATCCTTTCTTGGGAGTTTCTCACAGACTGTCACAAAGTATTTGTGTCCGGGTGGAATCGATGGGTCGTCTGCTGGTTTTTGGATTGTCTCTTCATTATCAATCACTCCGCCGAGATACGTCAAGGCGAGTTCTGGCTGACTCTACAAGGAGACGTGGCATTATTTGAATACTGCAAACCAGGAAGTTTTCGCGAGGGTTTTATCATGCGAATTTGCACTTTCAAACACAAACTTAAAATACCCGAAATTTTCATCTGTGATGCATTAACCATTAAATTTCAGCAGCAAAAGCAATATTTAGTCTACCACCAACTGAAAATGATCAAATTTACCAATGATAAACTCTAACATAATTGACTATAAAGGGGCTTCCAACTGTCACAAGGAAACATAGCAAAAGCTAGCTTGGCTTGCAGTACACTTGAGCTCCAACACCGCACACACAACGAAAAACACCAGACCTAGAAATGTATCGTAAGTGCAGAAAACAATACATATGATAAGAACAACACTAGTATAACCTAAGAGCAAATAAGTTTTGCAGGTCAAAGTGATCACCGATTCTTGTCACAAGCACCTGCCATGATCACCGTAAACAAGAGATTTTTGTCGCATGTGATCAAGGTTGCAGGCCGCCGCAGGTGCAGGTGCATACAAAGCAGGCAAATATCCTTATTACCTGACCAAAACCATCACTATCCACAGCAGTAGTTGTTCTCGGAGGCTTAAATTAATGACACAAACCATATAAGATATTTTCATCCAAAACATTTTGGTTTTCCAAATGATCAACATGTTATAAATGGTGTGATGCAACACTAAATTTTCCTTTGCTGGAAGTTTAGTTGTGCCGAAAATGCATTATTTTTACACTGTGTGGCACTGGGTTCAGTGCTGACAAGAATGGTAAGACTCATACTTCTCATACTGACATTCACCACATGTAATCAACTCAAGGAACTTATTCAAAACGAACCTCTGCAGTAATGAACCCATCGCCTCCAAACTGCCACATCTGTGTCGCATCTCCAACCTTTTTCTTCAGACCAACAGCATATCCTTCAACCTCTGTACTGTTTGGTAGGTCGACCTTGACGATCGTTGCAGTGACAGTCAAAACCAAACTAGGCATAGGCTTCATGTAGATATAACCCTCCTGGAATAAATTGATGACATTCAAACTCCAATAAACTTTTGCTTTTTCTATATTGGGTCAAAGTTGAGAACATGGTCCAAAAGTATCTTGGAAGTTGGAGGCTATAGCCATCCTACTGACACGACTATTTCTTGGAAAGCTCTCAATCGACATTTTCTTATGTAACACTACCTTCTTTTAAGATTTATAATTCATGATAAAGACGCATCACACACGACACTACAAGTAGATCCTAGCCATATCTTTAATTACCTTTGATATCACCCAGATTTGGGCATCAGCCGGCCAAACTGATGTGTGACCTTTAGGTTTCTTGGTAGCAACACTCAACTCGGGAAACAAAACAAAGTCAGAATCATCCTGAAAGTTCAAAGGGTAGTACATGTATTACCAAGTCTTGCCTTTGGAAGCATCAATTAATCAGCTGACTGGCAGATCTCTCTTGCAGTGTGTGCAAGCCAGGAGTATGTGACAGTTCTACATGATTAAACCAAGTCAAGAACAAGTCCCTTTTGATTAAAAGAGCCCTTTACATCCCAAGTCAGAGAAAACCAACTTGTTCACTTAGCATCCAGTCTAAAGGCTCGTGAATAACTGTATAACTTGAGATATCAGTAGTTGTGTGTATTACAAGGTCCTGATAATATTCTTGTGGTTTTTTACCTTACTGGCCAGGAAGTCATTTGTCAGGCCAATTTCTGATTGCTCAATCATGGAGGCAATGAGCTCCTGATCATACGGTGATGGTTTTTCAAATTTGAAATTCTCTGGAGGACCGCCGCAAGTGCGCCAAGCAGATGCCCTGAAATAAAACAACAAAATTGAGTCGATTGTTTCTTTGACAAAACAAATACAACTTTCATTTGGGGTTAAAGTGTTCTCAGGGTTCAATTTGTTAAACAACAGGGGTCATTTTTAAGAACAACATCAAAATTGGGCATTTTGGGGGCTCTGCACCCTCATTAATTTATTACTCACTTGTCTTTGCCGTTAAGAAGTTCAGGGTCCATCATCAACTGCTCTCGGACCAGGACCTGTTTCTCCTCCATGACAACTGCAACTTCCTCCTGCGCTTCCAGCGTTGTCGTTGGCAACCCATTTTCCTCATCCTCCTCACCTTCACCAGCCATGATCAGATTATCCATGACACTTTTCTTCTTTGCTGGTTCTTTAGTTGTGGTGACGATCATGAAGCCACGAACACGGTCGAAGGTTCCCTGCAGGCAGAATGCTGAAATGAAAGGAAGCATGTTACAACAGCCCAAGGTTCCCAATCAAAAGTGATATATCAGTTTTTAACAATTTTGAATGACTCCTTAGTCAACCATAAGTAACGTCTTATCCACAAATATTTTGAATCATTGAATTAAGTGATTTTAAAAACTTTATTTTGAGGACTCAAATACCAAGATATTTGCATATAACTTACTGAAGGGACTCTTGTACGGATCACCAAATGTGAACCAGACTTCCTGTTCCTGTTCCAGCTTAAAGACATCGAGTACTTCTTGGCCGCTCTTATCAAATAATTTCCACTTTCTTGCCGTCATTCCCTGTTCACCTTCCTCACTGTAGTGTTTACAGGATGAGGCCACAGTATCCAACAACTGCAGAAAAGAGAGGGAGTGGTGGCTGTATTGTCAGTTTATTTCACTGTTGGGTAAAATAGCATATTTTGTCAACAAAAACAGTCAAGCGATCATGTTCAACAATAACGTCTGCCCATTCTCACCTTTTCCAACATTTTCTGTTTGTCGTCTCCTATGCCTCGTCTGGCATCCGTCATGTTGAAGAAAACATTGACAGGCGATTCATAGCTTCCGTTCTTGTAGACGACAAGTCGCAATCTTCGGATATCGACCAGTTTATTCTCCATTTCAAACTTCTGAATGTGGCGTAATTTGTAGGAATTGCCCTCATCCTGTAAGAAAATTGAATACAGATTTCGCGACAGCTCAATGAAGACCAACAGCTTCAATACCTCAGAGAAAAAAGTGCATCTTTGTCCCGGGACACTCTATCTAAGGTGGTAACTCTTCAACTGTTGTACTCTGCCCTTGAAATGTCACGAAAGACAGCTTTTTTTATTTGGCCCATGGCATATTAGGGCCTCAGATCTTATAGAATAGACATGGTACTATCTGGGAGAGAAGACTTACCACTTCATTAACCATCTCCGACTTCAACCCATTAAGATACTGCTTCAGTTTCTGTTTCATGTTTGTGAAATCTTTGATGTCACAGTCCACCATTGACAGCCCATTCTCAATCTCGAGATCAGTCATCGAGTTGATGGTGACAATATTCACTTGTTCCGATAAACCGCTTTGAGCCAATCGTAACTGAAAAAGATATTTTGAATTAGTATCTCTTCCCGATTCCACAAATGACTCTCAAAGCTGGCTATGAAAGTGTTCTTGCAGTAGCCACTCATTTCAATGTGTTTACTCTTCCAGCTGGTTATGAATCCCTGGGTGATTTGACTCTTCCAGCTGGTTATCAATTACCCTTTCAATCAGTTGATTATCAATACCAAGTTGCATATGAGGCAGAATTGAAAATGCCACAATAGCGTTTGGACCTCCCTTCTGAAAAGATGACAGAATTACTACAAATCTTTTGGACTAAACATGCTAAATCTCCAAAGCGTCATAATCTCACCTGTTGTTTATATCTATTTGACTCGTCCAGCCTCGTTTTCACTTGTTTCATCAGTGATTTGAGATGATTAGTAGCCGCTAGGGGACTGAAGCCCTCGCCCGATGATGCCCACAGAGGTCCAAGCACCTGAGAGGTGGAAGTGGTCTGCATGCAGGGGTCCATCAGCTTGGGGACTGAAATAAAGACCAGAAGATTCAATAAGTCAACGGTAAAGCACAGTATGCACGCCATTTTGACCATCAAGATGAACTGATGAATGTGAGTGCTGAACTGATGAACTTTATTTGGAAAATAGTCTCATAAATGAGTTTAATATCTCTGTTCAAATGCTTTTTCATAATCCTGTCGAAACTTACTCTCGTTCACAGTGATCTTTTCCGTTCCGTCCCAGTTCTGTGTGATCTGTACAACTGGATTTCCCTCCCAGTCATAAAGTATACGACATGGACTACGTAGTTCAAGCTTTGATGAAATACCATCAAGGAACTGAAATGACAATACCGATTTCTCAGGTCATTCGCGTAAAATATAAACACAACATTGCATCTCTTCGGGAGACAGAAAAACACTTATTCAACCTACAGTACACAACATTTTCTGTCTCAGAACATCTAGATAAGCTCTTTCGGGGACAGCTTCCCAAAACAATGTGTTTAGTGCACACACAGTTTACTTACGAGTCAGCCCATTATCAGCCAACCATTTCCTGGACCCACCCCTGAGAAAAAACTTACAAGTTGCCATTTCCGTGGATCAGCAACCGATTCTGTTCCATCAGTATAGCAACCATTCTTGTAGACCATGATGCGTAACGTTGGCCTGTCGATCAGCGTTTTGAACCTTTTGGTCATCAAGGGTTTGGTCTTTCTCTTCTTGGTGTGTGGGATGACAAGCCCATTCATTGTCCACGTGGCTGAGTTGGTGGATTTGGATTCATCTGCAACAGAACAAAGGGTGTTGAATACACAAAATAAAACAATAACAGCCTGTTCCAGATCAATTGATTTCCACCTCCCGTGATAATCATGCGTACAAATGTGGTCCAAACAGATGGACTATCTTTGAAGACAATATGATGTTGCCAACGCAATCATCTGGTCCAGTGGCCTGATTTTTTAGGTCCAGTGTAAATGACCCAAAATGACCCAGAGTTTTAAACTGGGGTGGGGACCTTCACAGGTATAAGATTCACCGAGTTCATTGTTCAAGGCGTGAATCAATTTGGAGAACTTTTTGGTGAACTTACAGACTGCATGTTTCATGTGATCCTTGTAATCTTCTCCCATCGAGACATAAACCTCGGCTCCTCGAGGAATGTCATGCGCTTCAAACACCTCTTTACCATCGCATAAGAACAACCGTCGGGCAGCCAAGGGGAGTGGCAGCTTGTCCGTGCACATCTCGAGAAGCTGAAATTATGGACAAGGTTATGATAAAGGATGACAGCTTTTCTATTGTGCATCAATGTGGCCTTTTGATTCTTCCTTCGAATGACCTCAAGCAGTTGCGTTTTAAACACTTCTTTACTTACCAATTTCAGAGATGATGCAGCAACTTTACAAAACGTATCCCGGCTGCCATTTTTGAAAGCTGTCACAACTATCGTCTCTGGTTGTCTTTTATACAGCGACTTTATTTTTCTCGACCGCCCATACATTGAGGATGTGCCTGAAACAGAATACAAGATATTCATCATCATGCTAATGATTCTTTCAGGGCACCAGAAAAGTCTTTACTTGATCAAATCCAATGCAATTGGAATTTGTCAGGCGCACGTGAACTTGACATCTTAACACTACTCACCCGACTTAGCAGACTGTGGTCTCATCCGTCCAGTTGAACCACCATAGTATGCGGACAACGGCCTAGAAAATGGGAATTATGTGTATGAACACCAAAGAAAAGATATTTTTATTTGTTTATTTTGGATGTTCTCCACTACTGGTAATCTGCAACTATGCTCTAGATTAAGGCATGTGCAATTCACGCCATTCCCAATTAATGAAACAAACAGTATAAAAGACGGGTGTCTTCTTGTCCACTGCCAAGTCTTTCACAAACTACAATGACAGAAACACCTGCTGGGTAAACTTGAAACTAACAGATAATTGAAACTAACAGATAATCGAAGAGAAAGTAACAATAGAACTGAAAATGCCAAATCAAGACTATAATTGCCTTGATGCAGCGGTTACATTCTTTAAGACAGGCTTGAGGCTTTTGATTAGATTGTTCAATAAGGATGCTGAGAGTTTGTTACAACAAATAACAATGAGACACATTATCCAGTTTACAGATATACAAAAAAACGAATGGTTATAAAGAGTGACACAATCAGACTTTTTTAGAACACAAAGACCAGGAAAGATCTAGAGCATATTAAAATTCATTTATTTTTGTTATAAATAGAGAGGTTTAAAAACAAGGGAGTTCAAATAATAATTAAAAAGAAGGAGTATATTTCTATGATTATATTTTTATCAAATATTAAACTTGAGATAACTGTACCTCAGCCTGGATGGTGATTTTAAAAGAAAAATGCACAACAATGTTCAATTAAGTTGTCAATCAAACAATCAATCAATGTGACAATCAACTGTTTCTGTGCGCAGGGTCTGTGCTTGTTACCTGTCAATCAAAACACATCAGGTCAACTATCACAGACAGTTGGGTACCAATCTGGGATCAGAATTCAAACACGTGCTTTTGGTGTACATGCATTCACAGTGAAGATGCTACTTACGCATTTCGATAATAAAATATTCTGAGAAGGAAGTGGAAACGTCGTAATTTGTGATGTGAGTGAAGAGTGATAGAGCATGCACAGGGAGCACATTATCACCCATTATTCGAAGGGTGCCTTAAATTTACGGAACCGTATAAGAATTTTGTGGAAACCATATTTGGAAATGGCAGTTTGAAGTACGAGTGAAGTGAAAATATACTTTAAACGTTACGGTCGGGAAATGAGGACCGAAGTGCAGTGATGGCTGCAATATGAAAACCTGCCTCAGTGAACAACAACATATGTGAATTAGATGCTGTTTCTCAAGAACGAATGTCTTCTTTTTCTTGACCAATGTGAAAATTGAAGTCGAAAATATGCTACATACCTTCTCCTATTTGGGTGATTGCCAGCGGGGGCACTGGCTGGCCGCATATTTTTCTTCTTCTGGTCTACTTGCGTGGTCACATCAACACTCTCCCTTGGAGTAGCAGGGTCCCATTTTTCCGGGTCCGCAATAAATTTTGGATCTATTTTGGGTTTTCCGGATGATGTTGTTGGTGTCTTTGCCGACTGTGGTCGCGGTGGTTTTTGGCGGGCATTGACGGCTGCCATTGCTGCGACAATTTGCGACGATGACAGACGTTGTGAGTAAGGTGACTGTGGTGGGTGATGACTGAAAGATGAATGACAAGATTTATGACCAATACCAGCAGCGACAGTTCACAGGGATTCATTTCACAATTTCATGAAAGGCGTATCTGTCTCTGCCTTTCAACAAACGTTCCGATACAAACCACAACTAATACTTACGATTTCTTTGTGTATGGAGGTGATTTTTTGAGTTCATCTAGATACTGTGCGATGATCATGTCCTCATAGCTGACGACCGAGGACACCTTGCCACTCTGGGGCCGTTTAGGCCCAAGATCTCGGTCTGCCTTGGACGGCATCTGGAAATAAACAAAGCAAAGAAGACATGAGACAAATGGGACACCCAACAAGTCATTGGGTAAGCACCTTGCCTGTTCTAAAAGGCACTTCACTTGAAAATCTAATCTGGACTGGTCATACACTTGTGGACCTCGGGTTTGCCAAGAGAACTTTATAACAAATATTGTGATATTCGATTTCTAGCAAGTCTGCTTGAAGCCCTTAGGCTGAGGAGACATAGCATAGGTCAACAAAGTAGTTTTTCTCGAACTGATGGGCTTTTCACATTCAATCAGGCATAAAGGACACCCTGAAGTCCTGTTTTATCTTAACAAGTAAAATGAAAATATTCTTATCTGCCACCAAAAGAAATATATTGCTGACAGTTTGAACTGCTTCGGGTTGTTCATACAAGATTTAGAAATATATATCTTGTATTCACATGATCAAGTACATTTATACAGCCCAGCAGGTATGCTCACATTGCCCCTGTGTTCAGACCATTCATCCTCAAGTTTCACAATTACAATACAATATCGCAAGTAAATGGGACACAGGCAAAAAATTACCCCTTTATGGTGATGGAAAATCTTTCGGCGCCCCATTCTTCAAAATTCAACCTAGTCAACATAGTACATACGCTTTCCTGAGTTGAATATGTCACAACCATGGGCCGCGTACCAACGTACTCTAACATGATAAGACCAAACCGGATAACCCTCACTGACACTGAGCTCCCGTTTCACTCTTGCAAGGTTAGACACCGAAAAGAAAGACAACTGATATTCTTTGGCGTCCTTGAGCAAACCACTTTAGCATCGTCATAGCAAATGTACTAAGAATGAGGAACTCACCGGGTATATTCCAAGAAGTTTAAAGACATGCACAGCACAGAACAGCTTAAAAAGGTTTTGTTTGTGGTAGCAACTTGGGCCTAGCAAGAGCTATGTGGGATTACCACCTAAATATATTTAAACCAGCCCATTGTTGACCCTGTTGATCTAAACACGCTAAATCATACAGAAAGTTGGTTTATGCTTATTCATATTGAATTGAAGCCAATAAATCATGGTTTAGTTGGTCGGGAGGTACATTATGCTAACCTTAGCAAATGCATATAAGACTGGTGTGCTTTTAGTCTTTAAGTAAAAGAACTATCATTTTTATTGTGCAGTAGTTCTCTTAATAGGTATTCTTTATTTTCGCATGTTTTAGTGGGGTTAAGCGTGCTTCATTACAGAAGAGGTATAACCGGTACACAAAACCTTTAAACCCTCCATAATGCCCCCTTCACTGCTTTATAGACTGTAAGGGACACCTTAAGAAACAGAACTAACCACAGAGCACAGAACGTGATGGGCAAAATTACATGTAGAAATTTCAGATATCTCTTTTCGAAAATGGTAGCCTTGCTGGGTCAGAAATCTGTGTCTATCATGCAACATTACCCCATGCAACTATCACAATCATGCCTATCTAATATTGCAGCCACAGGCAAGTTAAATCTCGACATAACAAAATGTCACGCAAATCGCATGCAACAAAACCACCAATTTTACATCTGATAGTGATATCATCCAGACTTGTCTGTTGAACCCATACAGCATACTAAACATTATTGTAACAGCATGAAAAAGATTGCTGTGTCCTGGACATCAACATGCAATATCATCATCTCACCAAGTTCATCCAACTGGAACAACGTTCCTAAAATTCTTTGAAAATGATGGTGTTTACATCGAAATGCTTCTCCACCACTCGACCATTCCATTTCAATCAAGCTGAGTTTTTCACCTCTGACATCCTGACTGACTGGTGCCATGGCAACCTATCAACAATCCTTGATATTTTCGCTGAACTATGGTCTTAATTACTAAAGACCAGTTTGTCTCAAATCAATGTAATTGTATTGGAAACAAAAACATAAGCTGAAATACCACTCAATACTGCCTGGCCCATCTAAACACCTGTTAGCACTTCCTGCAATGAGGACCTGGGACAAGAGAACCTGCAAAGCATAGGCAAAGAAGCTCCATACGTTTTAGGAATACGTACATGTATTACCTGTCCTTGAAGAAGTCGTGGCAAATAATCCCCTTTAACCATCATTGTTGATGATGTTTAAAACCAATTTAAAATCCATAAGCAAGCTTATCTGTTTTTGGTAACACAAACCCCAAGTAGTCAAGACCACAGAATATTCACACACCAATTAGTAAATCATGTTGATTGGCTGCCGATATCGTGATAAATTGGGAGGAGATCTGACCCTGCAGGGTGCCGCATGCTATTCATGTAACGAGAAACACCATGATGGGGTGACAACTAATAACCTAAATTGGCAACAAGGGCCCATCAAAATTCATGCACGATTAGACCTTGAATAGCTTCAGCCCAGACCTGCTGGTTTGGTATGAACAACCTCGGAACAAAAGAGTATTATACAATGTACGATATATCAGACATATCCCAGTAAAAACTTGTAAGGAATGCCATTTGTTCATTTTTTAGCTCAGTGTGACTACTGTGAGAATATTGTTAGATCATGATCATGGTATTGGTCTTTTATTTTTAATGAAGTTTTTTTCAATCTAAAAATGTGACTCGCTCTACCAAAACTAGGCGCTTGTCGCATCTGAACTCGACAGGTTGATACGGACTTGTTGTTCATTTCCCTATTGTAGACCTTTTGTGAAATCTATTACAGATTTCACAAAAGGTCTACAATAGGGAAATGAACAACAAGTCCGTATCAACCTGTCGAGTTCAGATGCGACAAGCGCCTAGTTTTGGTAGAGCGGGTCACAAATGGATTTAAGAACTCTAGTTGCACTTTAGGACATTGGCACTTTTTCATTCTTACTTAGAACTTTAGATGTTTCTATTTGACCTGATGTTAATTTAATTCAACTTGCTTATGAATTCTTTTATGATATCACCAAATTACGACAGCGAATCACAAAATCATGTTCTTAACTTTTTTAGGATCATGATAGTTGGGAGGAGACCATCTTAAAGATGACTGTCTCTGAAGGGGGATCTTGACAGTCTGAGGAGACAGTCTTCAAGATGAATTTCTCTGAAGGAGGGCCTTCAAGACAGTCTTCAAAATGAATTTCTCTGAAGGAGGGCCTTCAAGACAGTCTTCAATGTCTCTGAAAGAGGATCAGGACAGTTGGATGAGACAGTCACTCAAGATGAATGTCTCTGGAGTCTGAAGGAGGATCCTGACAGAAGGAGGGGACACTCAGACAGTCTTGTGAACATCTCTGAAGGGGGTATTGTCATTCTAGATAGTAATTGGAGGAGACAGTCCTCAAGATGAACACCTCTGAAGGGTTATTCAATTTGCGAAGGTTGGAGAAGAGAGTATTCAAGATGTCAATTGATGACCTTTTTCAGGCGTGATTGGGGACTGCTTACACGTTCCAAAATACATGAATTGAACGGTAGGCCTAGATCCATGCACAGAATTTCATGAAGAAGGTATGTACTAGTATGGTGCTGCTCCCCAATTTCGAGTCATCCCCAATTTCGCGAAAACCCGTTTTTTCCCGTTTTCTCGCGCGTCACTTCGTTTCCAGAGAAGAAATTTTCTGATTTTTGATTTTCATTTTGTTCCGCAAAGAAAGCGCCCAAAATGCGTCCTAAACAGGCAAGCAATTCTCTAATTACGTTCAAAACACTGGGTCAATACCTAGGATCATGCACACGACACAGAAACACAACAATCAGTCGCGCATGCGCAATACCCGCGAAAATGGAGGAGCCGCTTCGGATTTGTTTTGGTCTGCATCGATCTTTCAGTGAGCGATTTCAAGATTAATTCACGCTTAAAACATCCACGCAGCACCCCAGATATTTCGTTATTGATCTCAAATTTCGTAATAAATAAGCTTTTGCGTGTATGGAATCGCTGGAAGCTAGTAAATCTGCACTTAGTGATAAGACCCGCGAAAACTGGCTCCTACATGATACATAACCTACACAACATCACACATGCACATGTACAGCAACAATTGCATACCCTTATTTGTGAGTTAATCACCTCACTTCTTTCTTTTTGACATAAAAGCAAGCAATTATATTACCAAATTACTGAAAGGGCACTTACCTTTAACTATCTTCTTCGCAATCAGTATGTCAGTTGATTAAATATTGATGTCGATTCCGAGTAGACAGACAATACTTTTGATCACAAAATAGCATAAATTCTCATATCGTCAGCCATGTTGATTTGGCTCCGTCACCTTGGAGATGACGTAGAAATGGCACGCACCTGTTCGTAATTAGATTTTGATTGGTTGAAAAAAGATATAAAATTATATTCAGTGCTGCAGTACACAGGCAACAATTGATGCTGGATGGATAGCCCCAATTCAAGTCATTCACATTGTTTGCAATAAGGCTTAGAAAATATATCGGTGTGCGTAGCTGCTAAAACCAATCTCTCGGCACCGGACACCGGGCACCGGGCCAAATGTCCAATTTACATGCACCCGCTGAAATTGTCACATGGTCCATCTGCGGCAGAGACAGTTGTTGTCAAAACCCATTCTCCAAGCGTCGTCATTGGTGATCGTCGCTGTTACGCCTCACTCGACCTACTGTCTCTGCCGCAGTTGGACTATGTGACAAGTTCAGCGGGTGCACGTAAATTGGTCATTTGGCTCAGCGCCCTTGGTCAAAACCCTTAATCTCTGGATCAAGACATCCAAGATGGCGACAATTGATCAATTGCAGTGTCTGAAATTTAAAATTTCATAACGAAATCAGCGCCTCTAGTGTCAAGATTGTTGCCGTGCGACCGCCATTTTGTACAAAATTATGATATTTTCCCGAAACTGCCGATAAATTCCGACTGATTCCGAAGCAATTTTTAGTCAGATTATGAATTTACTGCCTTTGTAAGCACATAACAGACTCTAAATAACCAATACCATGATGCGATTGGTTCCATATGTGATATTTTAAGTTTTTGAGCAAGTAATTTGGGAACTCTTTTAAATCCGCAATGACCGTTAACCTCTTGTTGTATTGATACACGATCCGCAAGTCTGCCAGCGTTGAAAGTCGGCACTGACGAAATTTGGAGTTTTGATTTGGATCATGTGACTTTCGGTGGGTGTACAACTGCCTCGCTTTCGAGCGTTTCTTGCAAATGGCGGCCATCTTCCGAGAGTGACTAGGAATTTGGATTAATTTCCACAAATATACCATCATTCCATCAATATTTTAGAAGTTATACCTCTCACATTGATAGAGTGTAAGTAGACCAACCCATGAATAAGACTTTGTGGGTGGGTTTGCCAAGCGTAACTGCAGAAAAGAGTGACAGTTTCGAAAATTCAAGAAAGCAAAAAACCGGCCCCCCTCCCCTCTCGGCCGCCCGGTTCCTCCCCTCCTATCGAGCCGCCCCAATCCTCCCTGTCCCTCCCTTCTGCTTCTATCTATTCCTTGTGTAGCAGTGCAAATTGTGTTAATTTGATGTGCGCGTTCAGAATGAACGGCCACATACATGTTATCACCATGTTGATGTTCGATGTTTGTTGGCCTTAATTTTTGATGCTCAGGACGACAGGACTCGGGAGCCTCTGAGGAGGTGAGGAGTCCTGTGTCAGTGTGTGTGCTGTGGTCCTGGGTATCATGTCAATTGTCATGTATGTATTTGGGCCTTGTCATGTTATCCCATGTCAAATGATGTAAGGCAGGGAGAGACGAGTAGGTTTATGGGGCGACAACTAACATACATGTACGGGGGCCTAGGCCCAAGGGGCAAGGGCAAATTTGACTTGTCCGGAAAGAAACGATCTATAAGGATGAAGATGAAGGGCAAGGCTTCTGATTCGGGTACTGTAAAGGCGGTACTGTAATTCAATATCCCTTTCAGGTGACAAAAAAGCAAGATGCCGACTGTGAAAGGAGATGCGATGCGTGGCCTTGCGGTCTTCATATCAGATATTAGAAATTGTGAGTAGTTTTGTCACAGTCATACTCGGAAATTAGTGCTGTCACCCCTTGCATCTAATTCTGAGAATTTGACCATCTAGTAGTCCCAGGCGCAAGAAAAGACTGTAGTTGCTGAGCAACAGAAAGAATATAACTAGTCTACAAAAGTTGTAAAAATGATACACTTACTCTTCGTCTTAAGTTCGAGACATGAATTAGAAATGGTGTATTGCTTGGATGGAATAAAGTGAAGACTATTGCCAGTATCGGAGGCAAAAGGAATACATCAAGAAGTGTTTGTGCTATACCAAACTTTCTAACGCTGTGAGGTTTATAGCAGAAATTTGTGTTCGTGGTCAGATGACTCGGATTAGTCTCAGCCCTCATATTTCAACTGCTGTTTGAATAATCTATTCTAAGTGAATGACTCTGTTTTTTCCATATTTTCAGGTAAAAGTAAAGAGGCTGAAATAAAAAGAATAAACAAAGAACTGGCAAATATAAGATCTAAATTTAAAGGTAAGTCAATCTTTTGTCTTCTCAAAAGTAATACATGTAATATCGAGCTTTCCATTCCAAGTCATCTTGAGATGTAGACATGTATTGTGGGATGCCCTGGGTGTTCTGTTTAGAGTGCCCTACCTGCATTCTACAGCCACACAGTGTCTTGTTTGAACGTTGCCACTTTGCTCTCTATCCGCAAATGAAGCTGAGGTGTGCGCCATCTCCTTGACACCCCACAACATATGTCTGTGGATACCTCTAACAGATAGGTTCTTGAGTCTCTTTGAAAAGGAATTGACAGTATTTCAAAATCTATTGGATGGAGGCAGGGCAATAGAATAAGCAGTCAGTTTTGTGCACCTTTCCAAGCATGTGATTTGCTGGAAGGAGTCCGGTCAAGTTGCACTATATTTTGAGTATGTAAATCTTATCAGCATGATACACATACAGTTTCTCATAGAGCCACCTGTTGTGTCATTCTGTCTTCCCAAGCTGTGCTCCCAGTATAATGTAACATCCAGCACAATTGTCAGAAAGTACATGTTAGCTCATGATATCATGTTGAGACATCATGTTAACGTGATGTTTACTCTACATTATGATTTTAAATGCACAATAATGTATAACAGACTACATGTCAACATGCTGTCAGTTAACATGCTTTCTAACAACCAGGTTCTGGCTCCTCCATAGTCAGGTAATCAGTGAAGGAAACTGATGTAATCTCTCCTGCCATCTATCATGTCTGCGGCTTTATTGGTCACTGTCAAATCTCAAGGGGATTATTGATTAGAGCCTGACGAGAGTGGTATGCTAGGAATTACTGTCATAGAGTGCTGTCCACTCTCTTGGCTGATTTTTGCATTAATTGTGAGGTATATAGTGTACATGTTCGCAAAAGGAAATAATCTTTTGACTGATAAGTGTCTGATTCTTCATGGTCCTGAAGTTCCAGTGTACAGTAGATTTGTAAGACCAATTATACTACAATTCAGCAGTTAGCCAATGTACTGGTACATGCAATCATCAGAGCAAATCTTGATGAATGAATTACGACACATTTGCCTCATCTACCACTAACCAGTAAAAATCTTTTGAAACTGATCTAATCTATTGTGCCATCTATCATGTGTGTGGCTTTATTGGTAGACATCCGCAGGAGATTATTGATTGTGATCAAGGAGTGTTGTGCAGGATGTAGTATGGTCGAAGGTTGTCCATATTCTCATGGCTACATTCCGCTAGAGTAGGTCAAAAGGAAGTGTGTCTACTTGACCTAATTGATGATAGTGGTATGCCGCAATAGTGGAACCGATTGATGAATGGGTTTGCATTTCCCAAAGGTCACAAATTTCCATCGCCAAGCAGTAAAAACTATTTTCCAGCTGCCATTAATGTTTGCTTACACGTATATGTTTTACCGATTCTCTGCTGACAGGATCAGTGTTCTTCATAGGCTTTGTATGATACATGTAGTGTTAATCACCCTGAAATTCTTGTATGCCACTCACTCATGCAAATTTTGTGCAGAGAACTCGGCATGTCTGATCATTGTTTCACTGACCTTCAAAAGTCATGGATTAGTCATTTTCTTACTGCAGTTGATCTTCACCTATGTGGCTTTTGATATTTTTCAGGTGATAAAACTTTAGATGGCTACCAGAAGAAGAAATATGTTTGTAAACTTCTGTTCATCTTCCTTCTGGGCCACGACATTGACTTTGGTCACATGGAGGCAGTTAATCTCCTCAGTTCGAATAAATACACAGAAAAACAAATTGTGAGTATATCTCTCAATAACAATATCATTTATCACTGACTGACATTGTTGATTTTTAAGTATAATTGAATTCTAAATCTAATTGAAAACGTATGTCATAATTATCTGTGACTGTATATAATTATCTGTTGTTGTATTTCCAATCTGTCATACATCATTATCCTGACTATCTGTCCCTGAGGTGACCGAGAAAACAAAAGCACTTCATGGGAATGCATTCATGCCAGTTGGCTCAGTCAGGAGTTGGTTACATCTATTCCTGGCTGTCCCTGAATTATTGATGGCATTTGTTAGCTCTCAATACCTTAATGCATCACCATATTGCTTTTCTCATCAATATTGACCTGTTAGTTTAGTCAATGTTTCAACTGACATTTATGTTCCATGTTCGATCTGTAGTTAAAGACACCAGTTAATCCTTTTGGAAGGATGGTGTAGGCATGGTAGTGGGCTAATACCTTGATATGACATCGATTACCCAATGTTAACATTTCTTATGACTCATCCGTATCGAGTATTGACCAGTTAGTTGAGTCAATGCCTCGAATGACATTTCTCTGACCTGATGTATGTTTGGTCTGTACTCCATCTAAGACTAAGTGTATAAATTAACCCTTTCTTTCTTTTCATTCAGGGTTATTTGTTTATATCTGTGCTGGTCAGTGCGAGCAGTGAGCTGATGAAGCTCGTAATCCAGTCAATAAAGAATGACCTTTCCAGCCGGAATCCAACCCACATATGCCTTGCCCTGCAATGTGTAGCCAACATTGGAAGTCGGGAAATGGCCGAGGCTCTCATGGGGGATATTCCAAAGTTACTTGTGTCTGGGTAAGAATTTCGTATTGACAATAGTATTGACAAAAGTATTGACAATAGTATTGACAATAGTATTGACAAAACTCTTGAGAGTAGAACTTCTCTAAGGCCTGGTCCACAGTGAGAAGATATCCTTATTTTTATTGATTCCTCTTTCTACTCGGCAAGTTATTTCTTGACTAGCCTCTTGGGCATAGGAGTGGGTAAAATCAATGAAAATAATTGAGAAAATAGCTGCTGGTCTAATTTCAAGTTCTATTTATAAGGTACTTCACTGATGGCTTTGGGTTTGTATCAATTAGTGTTTCTCATTTTAAAACCCTTTGGCTATTAATAATGGATGAAGACTTTTACAATCAGATAGGCTATGGGATGACTACTCTAACTTTAGTTCTGGAAAGAGCAATGCACCATATCCCTCAGAAAAAAGTGTCCCAGTATTCAAGTATCTGAGAGGCAGAACATTTGCTGTGGAAGATGAATCTTTATACTGAAACTGATTACTGCTCACATGTACTTTCGCAATCCTAGACATAGTACTGAAGTATGTGGACAAAACAAATATTGATCTTTCATTCAGGCTTCTATTCATGTGGTGATGCTGTAACTAGTCCCACTGGGTTTGAATGATTGTGTTTCCAAGGTGGCAGTGGTTTTCATGTACATGTTGTACATACTAACTAAAGTTATAATCAATGAAATAATTTAGCTTGTGGGCTCTTTTGTTGTACTGTCAATCATAGCAGTTTTTGTGGATATTTTGCTTTTTGCACTTTTCATAGCTCCAGTAAATAATTTTAAATGCGAGGGGCAACCAAACTTGATGTCCTAAAAAACTGATTGGGATCATTCACATTTTTTCAGGGACACCATCGACAGCGTAAAACAGAGCGCAGCTCTCTGTCTTCTCCGGCTACAACGTACATCACCAGACCTGGTCCAGATGGGCGAATGGACGTCACGTGTCATCCACTTACTAAACGACCAGCACATGGGCGTGGTCACAGCCGCGGTCAGTCTTATAGAAGCCCTTGTGAAGAAAAATCCTGATGAATATAAAGGCTGCGTCTCTTTAGCTGTGTCAAGGTTGAGTCGAGTAAGTAAACACATAGATATAGTTTGATTTTAATATTTCTCCAAATTTTACCTTCTATTAGAATTTTAGCTTTGATCTCAAATTGTAAAGTTGTGTTTCTTTTGTTTCAGATCGTCACATCATCATACACTGACCTTCAAGACTACACTTACTACTTTGTACCAGCACCGTGGCTGTCAGTCAAGCTGATACGATTATTGCAATACTACCCACCTCCAGGTAATATACACCGTCCGATGATAATGTTTAAGGCGTCTGCTTAGTGACCGGAAGCTCAAAGGTTTGAGATCTGTTCATAGCTCTTTCAGATGGAATCAGTTGGTTGCTTGCCAGCTAGTAAAATATCGGATGCAAATGGATGTAGATTCAAGGTTGTGTATTGGATATTCCAATGTCCTTGCTGTCAGTGTTTGTATAACTATTCCTTATAGATGTTTCAATATCTCTCTTTACAGAGGACCCTGCCGTTAAAACGCGACTAACAGAATGTCTAGAAACTATTTTGAACAAAGCCCAAGAGCCGCCGAAATCGAAGAAGGTGCAGCACTCTAACGCCAAAAACGCTGTACTATTTGAAGCCATAAATCTAATCATCCACATGGACAGTGATCCTAACCTTCTAGTCAGGGCATGTAATCAGCTCGGGCAGTTCTTACAACATAGAGAAACTAACCTCAGGTACATCATTCATCTTTCATCACCACTCCATGATCCCTCAACGCAGCCTTGTCATTTTCGAAGCCATTTTACTCTTGTGTCTGTCAATCCCACATCACTAAACTTTTGGCTACTGCAGCCTACATGAGGAATGTCGCCCAAATTGTCACCTGCACAAACCTGTGCTGTTGTCTACATCTTTGAAGAATCAGTGCTTGTCAGCCTAGTACAGTACTTACTGCATACTGAACTGCTGATATCAATGGTACTTATATTGATGGGCCAGGCTCTAAACCAGATCTTCTTCAGTTTGATTCCAAGCATGATGACCTCGATTTTATCTTCCATATTTTCGACGCTTGCAAAACACTTAACCTTCGTCCTCCTTTCAGATACCTTGCCTTAGAAAGCATGTGTTTGTTGGCCACATCAGAGTTTTCCCACGAAGCCGTGAAGAAACACCAGGAAACAGTCATCAATGCATTAAAAACTGAACGGGACGTGAGCGTGCGACAAAGAGCGGTCGATTTACTCTACGCCATGTGCGACAGATCTAACGCCGAAGAAATCGTTTCTGAAATGTTATCATATCTGGAAACGGCTGATTATTCAATAAGAGAAGAAATGGTGAGCGGTTCTTTTATTCTTTCTCTGCTGTAGTGTAGGATTCTTGGGCTCTCACAGTTTCTGAATGAGAGTTTAATAAACATAGTTAAAAGTATCACTACATGAGTTCCTATGCCAGGGCAGGCTTAAGCTTGAAGAGGGGGGAAACGTTTTTATTTGAGAATTTATCATGGTTTTCCTGTGATGAACAAAATAATTTGATCTCATTTTTTTCCAAATCTTGCCTAGGTGTTGAAAGTGGCCATCTTAGCGGAGAAATATGCAGTCGATTACACATGGTACGTGGATGTCATCTTGAACCTGATCAGAATAGCGGGAGATTACGTGAGCGAAGAAGTCTGGTACCGAGTCATACAGATTGTTATCAACCGAGATGATGTTCAGGGCTATGCAGCAAAGACAGTATTTGAGGTAAGACAAAGAAACCATTGTGCGGTGGTGTAGTGATGACAGGGCCCGACTCCTCACCAAAAGGTTGTTGGTACGACAACTCATCAGAGTAACTTAATTCCCGACCAACGGCAAGGAATTCTCCTTGCTCTACTTACTGTGTTAAGGTATTGTAATACTGCAGTCTACTGTAGAATAGTTCAAACCTTTATGTTATCTTTCTTCAGGCATTACAAGCTCCTGCTTGCCATGAAAATATGGTGAAGGTTGGTGGATACATTCTTGGTGAATTTGGAAACTTGATAGCCGGAGACCCTAGATCAAGGTTAGTATTGTGCGAAGAAGTATGGAGGGCTGGTACCATGATGTTGGGCAACTAGAAAAGCTGAAGAAATTCTCTTCATAGGCAAGACTGTTGGCTGTCTTTATGATGTACAAGATGTTGACTTAAATCCAGTGTTTTTCTGGTTTCAGTCCCTCAGTGCAGTTCCAGTTGTTACACAGCAAGTTCCACCTGTGCAGTGGCGCCACCAAAGGCCTCATCCTCTCGACGTATGTGAAATTCATCAACCTCTTCCCGGAGATCAAGAACCAGATACAGGATATTCTCGGCCATGACAACCAGCTGAGAAACTCCGACGTGGAGCTACAGCAGCGATCGATCGAGTATCTGCGATTAACATCTATCACCACTGCTGATGTTTTGGTAAGCATACTGTAAACAGCATAGTTTTTGAGGATATTGCGATTAACGTTGATTTGTGGAATTTCCCTTTCCCAGTAGATTGGTGTGTATTTAAACGCCACCTTGGGAGGCAGAATGAAAATGCTTTATGAGTTCAGCTGCACATGAAGCCTCAAGTCACACACTAACTATAAAATTTATGATTGCAGGCGACTGTCTTGGAAGAAATGCCTCCGTTCCCAGAGCGAGAGTCGTCAATTTTAGCCAAACTGAAGAAGAAAAAGCCTTCGAGTGTGAAGGAGGGTGGTGAGGGGCGCCCACATCCCCATCCTCGCGCTGAGAT
Organism: Lineus longissimus; assembly: GCF_910592395.1. Taxonomy (NCBI): domain Eukaryota; kingdom Metazoa; phylum Nemertea; class Pilidiophora; order Heteronemertea; family Lineidae; genus Lineus; species Lineus longissimus. Next base: position 3,334,898 of record NC_088315.1, read on the forward strand.
GAATAACGCAGAGTCTGGTGCACCGGCTCCACCAGTGACTGCTGTGGTAAGTATACAGTACTTCGGCCACGTTATATGCAAATCCTTCTTTCCGTTCGACAAATAAATCAGTAAACTGAATACATAATGATCTTGAATAATCATGATTACCTTTGTATGAAATGGACGCCATAAGTTGTTTTGAAAGTTTCTTCATCTACTTTCAGCCTCCCTTGCAGATGTCAAGCCCCAGCACCCCTGGTTCAGCTACGCAGTCTGCAGACCTTCTAGGTCTTGGTATGCCTGTGACAAATCAAGCCAACACTGCCCCACCACAGAACAATGCTGCTCTCTTGGTGGATATCCTTGGGAATGCTGGGGAAACACCCAAAAATGGAATGCCGAATGATACTGGTGGACTTGGCAATTCGTTCAACATTGATGACGATTCATTTACCAGGTACGTGTAGGAGAAATCAATTTGAGGTCAATTCATGCTCCACATTGTTGAAATTATTACTTTTACTTCAACTATGATGGCTCCACTAATTCCATGATTGCTTAAGATGATCTGTTTTTAATTTCAGATTTATTTCCAAAAATAACGGTGTTTTGTTTGAGAATGACCTCATCCAGGTTGGTCTCAAGTCGGAATATCGGCAAAATCTTGGAAGGTTTGGAATGTACTACGGAAATAAGACAAGTTTCCCATTACAAGAATTCAGCACGGACTTCACTTATCCTGGCGACTCTAACACTGATATCCTTTTGATGACAACAACAATATTCGCTCCTGATTTATTGTAGGTTTTCTGATGTTCTGCTAAAGGCCCCAACTCCCAATTTATAGGATTTGGAACTACTCTGAGCAACTTTGCTGTTTCTGCTTTAAGTTTACAAGTGATTCCCTTGTCAGTCAGTCAGGCAGTTGCCTTGCCCTCCAAGATCAAGGCACAAATGATGTGCTGTATGAGCTGCTACTGGAGGCATGATGTCGTACTGATCAGCATTCCCCCCATTTGCAAGAATTATTCCCTCGCCTTCATACCGTTATTGTTGACCAAGCACTTTGAACTTTTCGAATAGATTACTCTATGGACAACTCCAGGCAACCCTTTCTTCCTTAACCAAGCTCACAGTTGAATGTCCAGTTGAAGCCAGTCCCTACACTAGTAGAAGGAGGTGCCCAGTGTCAACAGTTGATCAACATCGAGTGTATAAAGGAATTCAAGGATGCACCCATACTCAATGTACACTTTAGGTAAGTCATGATCTTAGGCCGAAAGATCATAATGTACAAGGGAATGAAATCCTTTATTGATAATCAGTACTCAGCAAAGACTTGGCAGACACACTATTTCTGGACTTAGATCCATTTACATATTGTCACTTCACATGCAGAATATCGAGCTTAGAATTTTCAGTGGGGTCCTCGGGGGGGGGGGGGGGAAGAACGTGGATGACAGTATAAATCACTCTTCAATTTTGGGTGCAGACATGTTACCTCTCCTTGAGCTCTGTATTCAAAATCTCGTCCTTGAGCTCTTGATTCAAAATCCAACAAAAAGGTCATTTTTGCTGCTTAGATTATATGCCAGTTTTGTTGTCTTGTTCGATTCCTTACACCTCTCACATTTCCTATACAGATACAGTGGTACTCCTCAGAATATCTCCATTAAGCTGCCAGTGATGGTCAACAAGTTCCTCGGACCTGCAGAGATGAAGAAGGAAGATTTCTTTTTACGGTGGAAACAGCTTAACCTGTGAGTAGTTGTAGCGGTAACTACACGAAGAACATCATACGCAGTGAGCAAATTGTCACTAAAGCTCAACAGAAATGTGACCTATCATTTCATATGTATCATTGTGTCATTGTTTTGGCCGAGTACGCTCAAAAATGCTATGTCGTTGACCTTTTTCTCCTTTCTTCAGGCCTGAACAGGAAGCTCAGAGTATTTTCAAGGCCAAGTTTACCATGGACCAAGAGCAAATAAATGCTAAGGTATCTACATTGTTAATTAGTTCAGGTGACAAATCTTGCTGGGGCTTACCTCCATGACAACAAAATTTACATTTCCTTTTCCTTGATGACTTGACCAAAAGATGGTGATGGTTAGAGTCTCATTCACTTGACAAAGTTGGGAAGTTGTATTCCATCACTTTGCTGCAATAAAACATATTTTTCTGATGTTTCTCTTTCAGTTGATAGCCTATGGCATGACTTTGCTCGAGGGAATTGATCCCAACCCTGAGAATTACGTAGCAGCGGGTATATTACATACACGAGATCAACAAATAGGATGTCTTCTCCGGTTAGAACCTAATAAACAGACACAGGTAAGGGTTGAAAATAAATTTGAGGGTGGAAGTAACATCTCCGTTTGGGTATATCAATGACTGGGATTGACATTTTGAAATTAGGAGATCACTGTGCCTTTGTGTAGATGTCATAGATACGATTGGCTATGGTGGTCCGTGATAGGCAGAAAAGAATTTTAATCTGTTTCTTCTCGCTCTGTTTCAGTTGTTCCGCCTGACTCTACACTCAACTAAACAACTTGTTAGTACACAACTGTGTGAATTGCTCGAGACTCAGCTGTAACACAGGAGTAGGTCATAAGACAAGGACTTGCAATCTCGTCACATATTTCATGGATGGACAGAAAATACCGCGTTACTTTGATGCAACTATTAATCACTGTTTATGTAACCGTAATGATTGATGGATTTGACCTGAGAGATACATGTAACCAAGAATGGATTTTAGCGAAATTCAGATCACTATTGTTTGTGGAAATGTAACCATGGTAGCTGAGGTAACCGTGCTAATGTAACCATGGTAACTGGTAGGTGTAACCATGGTAGCTGAGGTAACCGTGCTAATGTAACCATGGTAACTGGTAGATGTAACCATGGTAGCTGAGGTAACCGTGCTAATGTACCCATGGTAACTGGTAGATGTAACCATGGTAACCAGAAGTGAATATAGTGACAGGATAATTCAGCTTTGTATAAGAGATATACCCATTATATAACCACAAATGAATTAATGCTGTCGAAATACTGGTCTAGCCACGATCAACTTGACTTGACCGTCTCCGTTTTCAGCGGTGTTGTCGAGTGGTTTTAAATTCCAGTTGAAGTCCTTCAGTCATCTGCTGGAGAAGCTGTGGCAACTTGATTCAGTCATTTTCAACTGTTCATGTGCTTCTCAACTTGACCTTGACCTGTGGGTTTGAATTTGCGTTGAAGTTGTAAACGTTTGCAGACATCCAGGTCATGAGTGGAGACTGACTACAGTAGTATTTGAAACCGGTTGTTTGGGTGGTTACAAAATACTTCAAACCTTTCAACAGAATGTGTTAATAGATGACAATATAAACGCATATCATTATTTTGACCACGCATCATGATGAACAAACACTTTGGTTGACATATACAGTTAAGAAATGCCATCATAGGAGATCACAATTTGATCACCTGTTTTGCGAAAGTGAACAAGTGCAACCACCAGTCAAACCACCTCCACTGTTTTGACGTGCATTGTACTGTTTTTTGTCACTACGTGTATTTGTGAATCAAAGTGGACATTTGTATTTGTATTTCTAGCTACTGCAAGCATTATGTACAGGGGCAGTGTAATCATAGAGGTTATTATATGTCTAGAGATCTTTGAATGTATGCAAAAACTTAGTTTTGTATCTAGTAGATATAATGATCAATCTTGTGTATGTTTTGTAAATGAAGTTGGACAGGTTACAGAAAGATTGTTTGATTCACTGAATGAACTTCATCAGTTGGTTGAGACGTGTTATTACCTTGGGTCAGAGAATGTGTCGTAAAAAATGTGAAATTTTGGGATGTAGGAATACGAGAGACACAAGTTCCTTTAAGAATCCATGCCAATTAGTTCAGTCTCTTCCATATCCTTCAGAAGAACAGTTTGATAATCAAAGGGCATGTCCAAATTGTTTGGCCATTGTGATTGCCAAGATCATGTGCTAGCTTTGTACAATTTAAGGTGCAGTTGGAAATAAATTGAAAATACGATATTTCATGGCGTATTTGAGCAGTTTCAGACGGAATAGTTTTCACCAACGTTTGGAATCGAGCCCAGTTCATAATTCATTGTGGTTCCTGTTTCATTATCAGGATCTTGTTATAATGGCAGGTGGGATGATTGGAGAGGTCAAGGTCATTTCAAAATGACTTCGTGAAAAGCTGAGGTGAGATTTTACCAAGGTTGTTAGAAGGTTGAGACCAGAGACTTAAAATCTTCTCCTTTAATATAGGTCAATCACCAGGATATGAGTTGGTTAGCAATAACCAAGTTCCTATATTTGTATAGTAATACATAGTGAATGTAAAATGTAAAGATAGACAAAATAGATTAAAATAGCTTTATTCGAGCAATGTGTAAATGTAAACTGTATAGTGATATAATTCACCTTGGCAGTAGTTTTCACGAGAAATGAACCTAACTGTGTACCTGCTGTATAGTGATTTTGGTCTTGAAGTATAAGATGTGACATGTTCTGTACACTGTTATTTAGTCCCTGCGGTCAATATTTAGTACAGCGTTCGCAAACAATTATCAGATTTACCTTTCAAATTTCCTCAATTTGGTTACTTTGATAAATTCCATTGAAAATGTTCAATTAAATGATTATATTGATTAGTTATAATTGTATGGTTATCTAGTGTCGATGAGATATGGATTTCAATATGAAATGTTAGTAATTTTGTTTTTTATTGACACAAATTGAACAGGGGTGTGTTGGATATACAATATACACTAGTGTTTTATTCAGAGTCACGGAAGTCACAATAATTTTCTCATGAGATTTGTCGCTATACTGGTCTGGGTTGTTCAAATCCATGATAACTTTAACGGAGTCTGAGCATGAAAAATTTTAATGGGATACTGAGATAATGTCTTTAAGGATACTTAATGAAGCCGTCATGGATAATGTGAATTATGTGCTTTTGAACAACCCTGCCTTATATTATCTTTGTGTTCGACTCTGCCGTTCCCCTGTCAAGGTGTTGCCAAACTATGTGGCAAAATATTTTTACAACGATTTTGATTTTGTTCTGTATTCAAATATGCTTTATATGCTTTGCTTGATAACCTAATTAATACAGTATCCATTCCTGTCTTGTGTCAAGAAAAGTGATTGAAATAATTATCAGTAAATAATTGCATGAAAAGTAAAGATTGTCATTAAGTTCATTTGGTTATTTGCATGCCTGATGGCGACCACCCTAGATATTGTCATCGAAGTAAGTCGCCTCGGAACACCCCATCCGAGGCCTCCTCTCCTAAACAAAGTACATTTCACCACAATCCCTCGGCGTATGAGATGTGGCCCTGGACAATGGTCAGTGAACTTTGGTCAGTGAACTATTTTGGTTTATAACTTGTTTATATAGTTAATGTCAAGTGGAATATAAAGTGTGTCTTGATTTGTTGAACATTCCTGACATTGGTTTCAAATTTACCAGATTCCTGTAATGATCATGTTAGGGATGTGCAAATTTGATATTTGGAATGTGTACATATGAATTGGCTGTGCAAGTAGATGTAGTTAATGCAGCAGTCAATTTGACCCGATTACCCCCCTTCTTAGGCAATGGTCACTTTTCCCCTTAACACTTATTCACACTGACCGTGAGTATGTCCCGGTTTACAGTTATTCGACACCAATTTAGTGGTGACCCCCCTAAGAAGGGGTGTGCTCGGGTCACATTGACTGCAGCATGAGTTTAACTAAAACTTGATCGTTCCCCATATTTTGGATACTTGTGACAGTAGCACCTTCTTTGAGATGTCGTACGAGTATCATCATGGACTAACAGCCCATATCAGTTATTGTTCGATAGTTTGTGCCACCTCTAGGCACAACGTTTCCATCAGGTCCTCATTTTCTAGAAGGGCTGTCCTTCTCACTGTTGACAAATTATGCATTGGTGTTCTGTAGATATTTCTCTGAACCGCATGGGAATTCTTGTGTCTGGTTACCGGTGTAGAAGATGGCATTTAGTTGGTTGATACAAGTCAAGTACACATTGGTTCAGTACTTAAATGTCTGTTTTGTTTTCATATAAGAGTGTCTCCTTGATTTGAAACTCGCTCGTCATCCTGTCCCACTATTTGACCAGATATGCAGTAAAAAAGACATTAGCTGAAGTAAAAAGGAATTCTTTAATCACACCCTTAGCCTCCCACCACCCCACCACCCCACCCCACCCCACCCCACCCCACATGCACAGATACTATGAACCTCACAGGTAGACATTAAGGAGCTGGGCGTCTGAAATGATGAAAAGATAACTTACAGTTACCGACGGTCACAAACGCCAGTGTAGCAGAAATAGCATTTGCACATCCTTTAGTGAATAAAAATTTAAGATGCGTCAAGAGGAATTTGGAAGTAGAGGTGATTACATTCGTTAGAGCCAGTAGATGTATTCCTGTGGGAGATTCATAACACACAATAGCTTCATAGCGTTAACTCGGTTCTATTGTTTATGGTGCTGGTAATAGTGAGTGCTGGACGGATGTGACCCCTTTGTCTAAAATAGAACTTATAGTATTGGTGACCTTATGTTATATTAAATGATCGTATGAACAAAATAGACTTGTTTCTCTTGAATTCTGTGATTCTTCGGTATGGGTGTTCAGGGCTTGCTGCAAACAGGCAGAGTCAGGAATTGCCCATTTTGACAATACAACACATAACTCATTTCTTCATGCAAAATAATTTATTTGTATACATTGTACCTTATACAGACAGCTTTGTACAAGAATGCAGTTTTATACACTGCACAAGAAATCTCTATTAGTATTAACTAGAAGAGTCCCCTTCTTACATGGATGTACAAACATTAACGCTTTTATAAGATGTTTCACAAAGACCTTATAAAAACATTATGCAATGCACTGATATGAACACAAACAATTTTCTCGGAAAATCATCCAAGAATCTGACTAGAATGCCGGAATGTACGCTCCTCGGCTTTTACAGAAGTGTTCCTGAATTTGACTGGGAAATCATTTCAAAGCACTTTACCCCTGCACAGTATGGGGTATAAGACACGCACTGAAAATCGCATGAACTCCCAATCCTACATCACATCAAAGACATGACATGCACCTTCCTATGCACAGCGTGAACCAATCACAATAGTCCGTTCACTTGCTGGCGTTATCGGTATCCGTGATTCCCATGAGGTAGTCCTGCACGTCAGATGCCATTTCGTCCGAACCCGGCTTCTCAGCCATGTACCAGGCGTCGTCATTACTCTCCAGCTGTTTGCGGCAGATCGGGCACGATTTGCTTGACGCATTCCTAAAAAGATACCGTACAGATTAGATAACTAAAGTATAACGAGCTACATGTAGTTTTATAGTCCACTTCACAAGAAATCAGCACTTCTATTTTTGGTTCATTCACTGAGAAAGCATAGCAGTTGAACTCATTTGCAATCAGACAACAAAACACTGTCAAATTTTTGTACCCATTTGTAGGTTTTTGAATGCAGTGCCAACCAGTTGTGTAATGACTTATGTAGATTAGCTATTTACCACTTATCAATACACTCCTCACAATACATGTGATTGCAACTTAGGATGATGACTGCTTTACGATCCATGCATATTACACATTCACTGTCGTCATCTCCAGTTTCTTCAATGCTGAAAACAAACCAGAAATGCTTAAGGACTTATGGCGTCGAGACATATTTAAAACATACCTGGGCGGCCTACATTATTGGTTCAAGGACTACATAGAGCCAGGGTCATAGCTTCCGAGGGTACATTCATCCAGATACATACAATCAAGGTTCATTATCCAAAGGCTTCTAGACGAAGAAGAAACAAATCTCACTTACTCGGTCACTGCCTGCATGATGACAGATGCATCCAAGTCCACTTTCGTGTCTGAATCGGCTGCTGCCAGAGACACTTGGTGCATAATCTCTGTGTAAAGTTTGATGTATTGTCTCAGGTTAAGAATGCGAGTAGAAACAACAAGGCCTGTTGTGATGTCAACCTAGCCAAAGTAAACAACAAACATGACAAGATCATGCTCCTTCGATTGGGGCTGAAACTGGAAGCCGTTCTGACCTTTACCTATGACAACCCACTCTGTTGCCACCAGGTGGGCATGGCATTCATTTAGCCCAGGGGATTTCAGTTTTAACCCTAATTGAAAAGAATGCGCAGTGTGAGAGTGTTGCCCCCTAAAATCTACTAGGGGGAACTAACATGAGCAATTCGCTGGTTGGGAGACTTGTGGACCTGCAGCATTGCTCACTGTGCTGTGACCACAGCCTTCCCAAAACACAGCATATCATTTATTGTCTCACCTTAAGGCACTTTATCCTGACTAACCCTTTCCATAACACAGTCTCATCAGTCCCCTTCTTGACTGAAAATATCAGCTGTTTACCACTTGTTTCTCCAAATGACTTTGTACTGAAAAAGTGAAATTTGGTAGATAGCTGAATAGACAGTTCAGGGGCCAGACACGCAAGATGAACAATTTCAGTGCCAATGCAATTACCTAGCCTCCAACAAGTTACCCCAGTCTATAATAAAGTATACAGTAGAAACTCTCTATGGACACCCTAGGAACTGACAAATGTCGGCCCAGATAGAGACAGGGTAGGACCTACGCAGTCCCATTTCGCTGTCATGATCGTCCTTCCTCGATGTACCGGGCATCCAGAGTGTAAGATGAGGATTGCCAGGATTGTTTAGGAAGAAACTTACAGTTCATTCAATTGATGGACACTCGCCAGGAACTCTTCGTATGATAATGTGGCCGCTGTCTTCAGGGTGGCTGCGTGGTGGTGAAGTTTCTGCATGAAGACAACCACCTGTGTAGGAGCGAGTCGCCTCATGGTGGCACTCTGGTCCTGTCCCATCATGCATGAGGAGATTTCGCCTACAAAAACCATGTTTTGGCAGCTTAATGGAACACAGCAAGAAATGCTTGTAAAAATGGAAAGTAGGATATCAAGTGGAATCCACTGGCAAGACTGTTACAGGCTTTCAAGGCATCTGAATCCTACAGTATAGCCTTCATACACATCCCACTGGGATCATAATCACTGAAATATACCTACGTTCACCCAGCTCCAATTGTCAAATTCCCACTGGGACTTTTCTGATCCCAATGGAATCCTAGTCAGAATACCTGTAGACCAGTAGACAGGCAAACAGGGCATTTCTTATTCCCGGGAATGTTTCCTTTCCAATGGAGTCCCAGTGAGCAAACAAAGACTGCACTGGGACTGTTTGCAAATCCAATGGACCTGGTGGATCTCGCTGGGAAGACTGGATTGGCCATGGGGCTTTTTTAAGATAGGAATTCAGAGGGAAAGCAGACTGACTGGCCTTCTTTTCCCCGGCAGTACGGAGACCAAGTCAGATTTTCTCCTTCCAGTGCAGTGGAATTCCAGTGGGTAGAAAGACTGGGACTTTGCCAAACTAGTCCCAATGGACTCCCAGTGCCCAAGTAAAAAATAGGCATAGGCCCTTCAGAGAAATTTTTATCCGCGATCCAGTGGGGATCCAGTGGGGATCCAGTGGGATTCCACTATTCCAGTGGATTGGCCTGATCTGCTGATGGCCAAATAAAAATTACATCTTTTGGTTCAGAAAGCCTTGTGAGATATCTAGTCAAACCACTTTCATACTCACTAAGATTACAACACAAGATCAACGCAAAATCTCATGAAAACATGACATATCAGCAAATGTCGTGATAAATGAATATAATGTAACGCTTTACGGTAAGGTCAAAAGGTCAAGGCCGAATGAGCAAAACAATGGAACATCCTGCAAATTGCCTCTAGAAAAGTCTCGAAATTTCCACTTTCTCTTTTATATAAATCGTTGAAACTTGTGTGGTTGCTTTATTTGATATTGTAGAATATATTGAGTTGATTTATTAACATGGCTGAGGGAAATCAGCGAAGATATCCGCAAAGTTTGACGGGTGCACTGCAGATGGCTGTTGATCTTCAGGGACAGGGACAGTCCAGTGACAGTGTAGAAGGGAATCCAAGTCCTCAACCAAGTGAACAAATGACTGAGGAGGTTTGTATGATCATCACGAGTGACATGTCGTTCCATTTCTATTCGGGCACTCCATCTTTATTCTCACCTTTTCAGTCTATATTCTACAGACCGGTGACTGACAACAATCGTAATCTGCGACATCTCACATGACATGGGCCCCGATGGGGCTGAGCGGCACGAAATCTGCAGAGGATGATGTTTGTGACCTCATCAACTTTTGACTCAGCCCGACATCAGATAGGATTTCTGACAATGTTACATATGTAGAACAAAATGCAGCACCGTCCTCTTTTTAATCATATTGTCCGCTAAGGGAGGTTGCACTGTACTGTCTTTATTGAAGTAGGCAAGGTGTTTTCCCAATGTTAACCCTTTGTTTTTTCCTCCAGAGAAGGAAGTGGTTAAACGAGGCCCTGTGCAACATGGTTGTGGATGAAATCAAGGAAATGAAAGAACATCTTGACACTCTGGCTGATGCCAGCAAAGAAGACGATGATAAAGAATTTGCTTTGGAAGAGTTGTCGAATATGTGTGATCGGATTGATATGGCTAAGGGTAGGTCTCAATAAATTGACAAGGCATCGAACATTCGAAATTTACGTCAAAGCAATTGCTGGCCATTTCAAAGAATATGACAACAAACTTATCATATTTGTCCATTTCAGACTTCCAAAAGATTGGTGGCTTTGAAGTGTTACCAATGGTGCTGGGTCACGAGAGTCCTGAAGTCCGATGGAGAGCAGCCGATCTCCTTGCTACATTGGTCCAAAATAATCCTTATTGTCAGGAGGCGGCTCTTCTCAAAGGATTCCTCGAGGTGTTGTTGAAACTTCTGGACACGGATGAAGCTGATATAGTCCGTATCAAGGCGCTTTATGCTCTATCATGTAAGATATTTTCATGTGGTCATCTGTTTGGTTTGTTACCATTGGAGTTGATTTTGAACCGTCACAGTCCACCTTTGAAATATGTCGATGATGTGATTGCAACCTATCCACCAGATGGCAGTAGTTTATTTGTCCTCGCTGTGCTTTGTCCGAACTACACATCAGGTCAAGATTCTTATTCAAAATTGTTTTCCAAAGGGTACTCTATCTCTGATGACGAGTTCTATTGTTGTATTTTCAGGTTTATGTAGGGACTATGAACCAGGTTTGGAAAGTTTTATAAAAAACGATGGATTCTCATACCTGATGAGGGCCATGCAGAGTGGGGTTCAAAAATTACAACTAAAAGCCTCCTTTTTACTGCAAGCAATTTGTTCATCAACCCCTTCGTGTAAAGGTAGGAATTAGCTGCATTTAACACCTTAAGCGCCGAACCACGTATATCTACGCGGCCCAAATCCCCCTCTTTGAGCTGGTTATCGGAGTCTCATGGACTTCATAAAAGAACTACGCCATTGCCATCTTCAGGGCAAGGTTGGAACTGAAAAGACCAAACGGTCTTCAGTTCCTACCGTGCCCTCTTTTCAGTTCCTACCATGCCCTGAAGATGGCGATGGCGCAGTTCTTTCATGAAAATAAAAAGTTCTGAACTACGCCATCGCCATCTTCAGGGCACGGTAGGAACTGAAAAGACCGTGTTGGTCTTTTCAGTTCCTGTCTTGCCCTGAAGATGGCGATGGCGTAGTGCTTCATGAAGTCCACGAGGCTCCGATAACCAACCAGCTCAAAGAGAGGGGATTTGTGCCACGTAGATCTACGTGGTTCGGCGCTGAAGGTGTTAATTTACTTTGTCTTCCTTTGATAAGAAACTACAGTGAGACCCGATAACATGACCACTCATTTATAAAGTATTTGAAACAAAGTGCCTTGCCCAATGTCACAAGCCTTGTGACTTTGTTAGGATGTCAGATGGTTGTACTGAGGAAACTAAATGGATGTAATGTTCATTTTCAGATATACTATGTGATATTGGCATGATAGAGCAGCTGATTGGACTCCTCGGGTCAGAGCACAGTCAGGTTCATGAACACCTTACAATGGCCCTTCTCACGATAGCTAAGGACCACCCACGCTCCGTACAGGAATGTCAGAGACAAGAGTTTCAGCTGGAGGCACTTCTCAAGGAAAGGGTTGATGCAATTAAAGGCCTGGATGAGTGTCTGGTACGTAATTCTAGTGGATGACCTTTTTGGTATGGACCCTGATGCTGAGATATAACTTAGCCTTTGCTTTGTACATGATTGATGAAGTAATGGCATAAGATTATATTTCCTGTTGAGACATGTACCCTGTTTACATGTAAATCCTGTTACACCCATTTCATTTGTTTACATTGCAGGAGGAAAAAGAATATGCAGAACAGCTGTTACAGATGTGCTTCAATTCAAAAATAAGGGGACAAGACTTGGAACGGTGATGTAAATTTTGAGGAATTTGCATCCACTTGATTTGACATTACAGACTTGCATTTGGGATTGAACTCTTAACTACATCCAGAACAAAGGGATAATGTGTAGACGCTCATTGTCATGGTGATTCGGGAGGCTGTTACTCTCCCCCTCTTCTTGGACCAGGGCCTGGTTATTAGAAAGCATGAAGTTGTTGGCAAAGAACTTTTCAAAGGAGATGAAAATTTCTAATAATAATAAATGATGTAAAGATTATCAATTTAGTTATCTTCTGTGTTCATGACTTCTAAGGATAGTGTATTCAATATCCTATGGACAAGGACATTGAATATTGAACTGAAAATATTTTCTGAAACAGGATAATTCACAGATGAATAAATAATCCAAAAGTATGTTTTAATGGCAACTATATTTATTACAGACACATTTCCACATGGTTCTAAGCATCCGATCACAATCTTTGTATTATGTAGTATAATATTACACGTAGGTTGGTTGGGATTCTGATCAAAAGCACTATGATTTGTGATAAAACGTGCCAGGTAAAAAATCAACTTCAATTTCACATTTGCATTCATGATCTTAACCCCACGAGTTTTACTCGTAACAAATAAGGTGGCCTATTTGGCAAATAAGTCGTCAAACACGTACAATTTGTGTAGTCTTTCACAACTACGGAGTAACAAATTCACGCGTTGTCGCTAGCACTATGACGACCTAATGCACATTTACAAGCCACTCACCATCACCTAATAGTGTTAAAGACGTCCCTACAATGACGAACAGATCAATAACAGCAACTCACTATATTAGTGAACGTAAATGTTTTTACCGGTAACCCGGTCCACTCGGTATCATTCCTGTGAGCATGACAATTCAAGGTACATATCCAGAGAACCTCCTATGTGTCCAAGTCCACATGAACTGTTCTATAGCCAGGTTAGCAATGTACACGGTGATTCAACTATGGAAGCAGAGGTCCCAACAAAGCCCCGGGAACAAAACCAGCTACTGGTCAAGTTACAGGGGCAGTTGATTTCTTACAATATCCAACTGTGTTATCCCCACAATACTGACTGTTTGATTTTCCCCATCCATTCAGCCATCCATGTATCAATCCTCCGTAGCTATTCCAGTTTGAATTTTAGTCCTAGCATCCTCATATGAAGAATGTTGCCTGCGTGGCTACGCTCTGGGTGGGTCGTGGCGTTCTGAAAATACAAGACTTGGACGATGGGTGGAAATTGTCTTGCAAACAAGGAGACACTACCTAATTTGGGAGACCATAAATAGCTAAAGCTTCGCTGTCTGCGGCTGTTTCGCCAACACTCAAAAATATAACGATTTTCCACAGGAAAAAACAAAAAATTATATTTTCTATTTACAAGTCATAGGCTTTTAAAACAACATCCTCCCTCACCCACCTGTGTCTATTTCGGCGCCTCCTCTCTCTTTCCTTCTTCTCCCGATCTGTGCGAGATGTATTTTTTTTCTTGCCCTTCTTCTTCTTTTTCTTCTTCTTTTTTTTGCCCGTTGTTCCTTCATCATCTTTGTTTGCCCTGTTGTCGTCATTGGTGACAGGGATGGTAGTACTTGCAACAGCATCCCACTTCTGTAAACACAAAGTAACACAGCTACTCAGCCTAAAGATTCACTGTATCGAAGTTACACAATTTAAAGCCTCACTGTATTGAAGTAGACCCTGTCTGCACAATCTGCATTACTTACCTGCATAAGTCTGGGATACGTATTCTTCCAAGTATAGCTCAGTGACTGCCTCAAATACAGCAGCCTCTCATTCACAGCATCCTCATGCCCAAGAATGAAATATTCACGCGACTTTCGAAACCTGGGACAGATACAGGAAGTGTTCGTCCATAAGTTGGCATCGCCTACTGCTATGGCAACGCGGCCATGTTTGATGACTTCGACCACCTCCACTTTGATGATGGTTGTGCCCATGGTATCTTTGTCTGACTCCTTCCATTTCGCTCTTATTGCTGGAAGAAACAAAAATGGGAAGAAATTTGCTTTAAGGTCAATTTTAGTAAAGAGAACCATCAACTTTGATACCATCCTGGGAAAGCAGGGGCTGATATTTGCTTTGATACAGCGTCCATACGCTTCCTTGAATTTCTAGAATTTTGCTAATTTACTAATTTACTCAGAATTTAATAATTCCGGACCAAATTATTAGATTAGTCCCAACTAGCTAACCATCCATCTCCATATGATTCAAATGTCAAAAAGTCTTGGAGTCTACCACTCACCGTAATCAAACTTTTTAGCTTGGTAAATCTTCTCTCTGAACTTTCTTTTCTTGCATCTCCGGTTGCATCGATCTTGCCAAAAGAAACAAAGAATGGAAACAAATTAGGAAAAAGAAGTTGAAGTCCAGTCATCAGCTATCCAGCTCCAACAAGTGCAAAACGTCTGATGGTGTGGAGAGGCATTCACTTCTACACAGTGGTTAAAAGACTTGCATTTGAAAGTGCCACCGCTTCCAGAGTCTAGGATGGGCATTGCGCTCTCAGAGCCTTGCTTGCCATGACCTCAAGCCCCTCTCCTGTCAGGTCTGTCCTCTTGTCTCCTGTTGAGACACGTACAATTACCTCACGTCACATCCTAAGGACAGTCTACGTCAGAAGGCATCTTGACTTGTCTCTTATGAGGGGTCTTCGCCATCTCAATGGTCTTTACTACCAGGACTGTCACAACCTACGGATGGTCCAACCTTTTGTCACAACCTTGAGGGGACACCACGAAGGTGGATAGATCAAGTTTGCAGAGTTGTGTTGAATACAGTTAGCCTGGGCTTTAATCATGTTAGGGAGGAGCTGAAATGTAAAAAGCAATGAAAAGAGTACTCACCCGGCTTCCTTGCTACGTTTTTCTTTCCCCGTCTTCTCTTGTTCTTCTTCCCCTTCCCTTTCCCTTTCCCTTTTTTCCTCCCTTTCTCTGAAATGGACAGTAACTACGATTGATGAATTTGGTCCCTTGTGTCCGGCGCAAGAAAATGGAGAGTTTACTGTCTCGTACGATCAGTAGAGTTCAGTTAGTAAAATTAGAAGTCATCATCCACTAACTGTAGTTATCGTTGAGAAATCTGAACCCCTCTATTTTCGTAGAATAAACTCTTTTGTGCGAATTAGTCAGTAATGACCAAAGCACACAAGGGATGAGTCCATTAAAAGGTGCCTGTGCAAAATATGATATATACTTCAGAACAGTACCGTAGGACCAAAATAGAAGTGCAACTAACACATTAACTTCAGCAGCAAACGATGCGTACATCCTTTAGCTGTCTCCCAAAGAAATTATGATTAATGTCTTCATCTTGAAGAAAAAAGGCAAGCGCTGTTTTGCACTTGAGCTTATCAAACTATTGGGATGTAAAGAGATAATGGCGGTTGTTTTGTCCCACTCAAAACAAGTTCCGTCCCGTTTGTGTTCAGTTCGCCTTTAAAAATGACGGACGGCGGTATTTCCTGAACATCTTTGATCATTACCGCCTGTTTCCTTTGAAGAAAATAAATCAAACCCATGGTTCTTAGTCATTGTAACTGTTAGGCTATTAAGGGCGAAAGTTCAGTGCTGGACAAAGAAGATATTCTTAAAGGGGGACTATAGGCAGAGATATTGGGTCAAATTAGTGGTCTTCTCGCTGCTGCTGCAGTCCTATGGACTCCCTGATAATTAAGTGCAACGGCATGATCCATTTCGAACCGGTTTACGAAAAGGTGGCCATCTTGGACGCCATCTTTAATTTCAAAATCATGCTTCAAAAATCTGCCGGTTGTGTTGCACCCACTGGTCCTCGATACACACAAACATCATATTGAGAAGACACGACGCGACCTCCCTCAGCTGATGGATCAGTAAATTCCAGTCCCCCGGTGTCATTGACATCATAAACAATGTGGTAAATAAAACCGGATGGTCCATTAACCTTAAAATATTGCTCAAGCTCAGTTGAATCTCCTGTCGCTTAGCATGGTAATGTCCTAGTTACTACAACCCCTGCGAACCTAGGCATCCGCGAACGGCAAGATGAAAAGACTGCACTCTGCGGGATAAACACCAGAAAACACGTTTCTAAACCCCGCATCGCATTTTTTTGGTAGTCATATTAGTTTCTTGAACTCCGGTAACTGGAAAATTACGATTACCTAACTCTAGGGAGTCCGTTCAGGCAGCCACCCCTCATGGGGAGGAAGAACAATTAGTGCACGCCAGAAAGAAACCTCAGACACAGTAATGAGTTCAACTACTGTAGAAACCTCTCTCAGCCGTCCAATGATATACATGTGGTATGTTAGCAGAAAGTTCGTGTGCAACCATAACCAATGTCTCAGGAGTTTACTGGGAAACAAACAACGGGTCAAAGCCAAGGCGTTGCAGCAGTGACAGCTGCCAATCAATCCGACTAAATGCGTATTTCTAATTGACGTATTGTTCATTGTCTTAATAGCTCGAATCTTGGTCCATCCTGACTCTTATGCGTTTGCGTCACCACTATCGAGATCCACGTAATTTAGCGATCTCATAACATTGCAGGTCAAGATGATCTTGGTCCTTCCATGAAAAAATCCTTTAAAAAAGATTGTTATCCGGTTGCCATGACAATTCCGTTAATTTGTCATCGACTTGTCATAATTGGGACATTATTTCAGGGATCACTCGGATGAATGATTTTTACATTTTCCGTTGGAACGTAAATCTCCGATTTCCCGCACCCGATAGCTCTCAGACAGATTGATCAGGTTATCAATTACTAATGCATGTATCAATTGATGATGAAAGTTATGCACCTGATGGCCTAATACACTGTTAACCATCCAATGTCTAAAATCAGATCGATGTGTCATAATCATCCTTCCAGCGTCTTGATCCGATCTCGATCTTTGCCGGCCATGAAAAAAACCAACAGCTTTTGCGCGTATGTTCTAGTAATGAGCGCGAGTTATCGGACAAACAAATTGATTTTCTTACGATTGCATTGGTAGTGTCAATTATTCACAAATGACCGACATATCGACATGGCCTATACATATATATCTATTATGTCATAAAGGAATAAACGTAAAGGTATCACTGAAAAATATGTATTGTGGCGTCGGACTGTGCGGGATGGACGAGAGAGCTCTTAGAACCCCCCATCTCTTCATGATGAGCCAAATGATTTGTTGGACACATCAATTAATGATAATCAATGGTAACTGATTACTGATTTACTGATTCAGTTCCGATGACCACTGATCGATGTCGGAGTACGCTGTGACCCTGGGTACCACCCGACGAGGCGGATGGACTGACAATTGGATGAGGCGATAACGTATGGTACATTGTATTGCCAACTCATTAACGGTAATTGTAAATGCAACCGTTTTCTTCTGGATAGTGGTGAAACGGGCACTGACAGTAATTGCCGGGGGTTGAAAACCAATACCATTGTCCTTACCTTCTGGCATTTTGGCAACAATTGCATCTGGCATGATGCAGACTCCTCTATTGTATGATGGAAGTCTGGTGCAATCCAGACTCTCAGGCCACGATACGTTATAGCGTAGCATCACGGGTTCGCACCCAATCTTCGAATTCTCACAGACGCTCCGACAGGGAGGAATCGCGTCCTGTGAAAACTCCATTGTACAGATAGGCGCGTACATCGAACAGAGAAAAAACAATAAGGAACTACTGCACTGGGTGTCAACCAACTGTTCAAATTGTTCTATTGCTAAAATGGCGTTTTTCTGTGTGCTGTGATGTAATAAGTTTGGCATCCTAGTCATATTGTACTGCATCCTCTGACACATGGGAATTTGAATCTGTTCACACTGAGCAGACGACACAACGTTAGATTCAAAGAGAAATATCACAACGAACCACAGCACTGCCAACAGTATCGCCTTCTGCTCCATTTTGTTTAGCCTGTGATACCTCAAAACAAAGATCAAGATAAGAAACGCCCAACACCCTTGGTATATCGTCCTAAAATCGTTAAGCAGAAAAAATCAAATCCTTTCAGCGTTTTTCCAAGCGTTTCTTTCCTCTAAATACGTGCAGAGCACTCATCTCTTTCATAACATATCCATCCTCTTATAGTCCTGTCACAAAAAGAAGAAAACGCCCAACACACCTTTCGTCCATAAATCGTTTAACAAAATCCTATAAATATCCTCCTCTTCCAGCGTGTTTTTATGCGCCAATATATCCTTCCACTCATATAATAACCATTGCGTCGTACCTCAGCGGACCTCACATCTCGTCTGCTCCGCTCACCTGAGCGAGCGCTCCGCACAACCTATCAAGATGAGCACCAATGATGAACAACTCATACAGCGGGGGACAAACCGCAGACAGTTTTTTCTCGAAACACAAACACGACTCGCCTGATTGCGGCGGACAATCGGGGCATCGATCATCTTCGCTTTACACCGACTTGAACCCATAAAATCGTCCTCTGGAACGTGTTTTGTCTCGGGAGAAAGGTTTGCAGGCGATATGTTCCGGAACGTCACTATCAGTAGAATATATCGCCGACGCTTATGACACCCGCATAGTGCGACTACCCCAATGGGATATATTCGTCGGAACATCCAACTATGTCGTGGGCGGTAGCGGAAAGGGAACATCTTTCCTAATCCCTAGAGGTATCCAATAAATCACAACCGGTGAGCGTCGTATTAATTTATAGCCTAAAGAAATACTGGTGATGGGCAATTTTAGGAGTCTGTCCCGCCCATACCTGCTATACCCTCCCAAAGCGCTGGCGATGTTAACGCGCAAATACGTAGGCTTTCCGAACGTCCCCAAGAGCAACACGTCTTGAAACAACTATGCAGGAATGTATATCGGCTACTGAGAGCTAGTGAAAATGTAGGTATGATATTTCGCCATTTCTATTCAGTTATGTCCTAACATCACAAGTAGATCGGGGACGAGGATGTGGCGATGCATTGCATGTGAAAACGTCGTCCTCTCAAAGACATGTCCAAATGTCACAACCGTAAGTCGTCCAGGGACAAGGACGGTGAGCATAACTTCACGACTAAGTAGTCAATGGAATAGAATGGTAATGTATAGGATGTCCTTTCGAAAGCATGTCCAAATGTCACAATTTAGTCGTCCAGGGACAAGGATGGTCCCTCTGAGGCATCTCCATACGTCAGAACCAATGCAATATACAAAATACTCTATATCACATCATGTCAAAAAGTCACTACCGAGACGTCCAAGGAATAAGATTGCGGGGTTCGGGAAAAGTAGTTTACTCTGAGACATGTCCAAACGTCACAGCCAAGTCATCCAGGGACTACGATCACCGGGTATATTGGAAACATTGTCCACTCAGACATATCCAAACGTCACAAACGATTTGTCCAGGAAATAGGGTGGTATGTCATAGGGGAACACTGTCCTCTCTCTTGTATGTACTAACATTACGACAAATCTCGTGAAGGGACAAGGATGGCGATGTACGTAAAGAGGAACCATTGTCCCTGTAGCACATCCTAACGTCACCAGGTGGAACAGAGACAAGGATGCAATCAAATCATCCAGGAAAGCGTCTGGATGACGATGAACAGGGAAATGTTGTCCTCTCACGTTACAACGAATTCGCCCACGGCCCATGATGATTGTGTATAGGAGAACCACTGTCCCGTCTGAGACATGTCCTGGTGTAACGTATTCGTCCTGGACAAAGATTGTGCGCTTGTCCTAGCGCCACAACTAAGTCGTCTTTGTAATTCGAATGGTGATGTATATGGGAATCGTGGTCCTCCATGAAACATGTCCAAATGTCACAACCGATTCGTCCAGGAGCTAAGATGGCGATGTATGGGACGGACATTGTCCTCTCAGAGGCACGTCCAACTGTACAACCAAATCGTCCTGGGACTAGGGGAAAACGTCACAATCAAGATGTACAGGGTCTACGATGGCAGTGTAAACTATGAACATTGTCCTCTCTGAGTCATGTCCAAACCTCATAACTAACTCGTCCAGGGACACGGATGACGATTGATTGGGGGAAAGATTGTTAGTTGTGCATAATCAAAGCGTCTGCGTGTCATTGAGAAAGGCAGGTAATCCTGCTTTCTGCTCTCTGCCCAGGAGTAAATGCGATCATAGCTTGCTGAGACGTACAGGCCTAAGGTCGCAATCGAACCATCCAGGGACAACGATGGTGGTGAAAGGAGAAACTTTGTCTTCTCTGATGCCGCAAACAGGTGGTCCAGGGACAATCCTGATGATGTTATCTCTAGAGCACAACCAAGTCTTCCAGGGCCTATAGGATGACAAGGCACAGGGTAACATTGTATTCACAGAGGCATGTCAAAACGGCACAACCGATTCATTAACGGCCTGAAAAGACGGTGTATATGGGAAACAGTGTCCCCTGGCAGTCATGTCGTAACGTCACAACTAGGCCGTCCAGGGACAAGGACGATAATGTAATAGGACACAATTTCCTCTCCGTTGCATGCCTAAATGTCACACAAATATTCGTCCAGGACCTGATGACGGTTTAAGGGGAAAAACTTGTCCTATCTGAGACATGTCCTAACGTTAGAATCAAGTCGTCTAGGGACAAGGCCAGATGATGAGGTATGGCGCCAAATTGTCCTCTCCGAGACATGTCCTCGTGTTAAAATTCGTCAAGAGCTTATAATGACGGTGTATATGGGGACCATTGTCCTATCTGAGACATGTCCTAACATTATAACCAAGTCGTCCAGGGACTAGAATGGCGGGGTATAGGGGAAATGTAGTCTTCTCTACGATATGTCCTAACGTCACAACCGATTCTTCGAAGGAATAGGGCGAGACATGTCCAAATGTCACAGCTAAGCAGGGACTATAATGGCGGTGTGTAGGGGATACACTGTCCCTGTGAGACAATTCCTAACGGCACAACTGTAGGTCGTCCAGGAGGGACTAGGATGGTAACGTGTAATAGGGTGTATAGGGGAAATATTGTCCTCCCTGCAAAATGATAAAATTTTATGTCCTAACGTCACAACCGATTCTTCGAAGGAATAGGGCGAGACATGTCCAAATGTCACAGCTGAGCAGGGACTATAATGGCGGTGTGTCGGGGATACACTGTCCCTGTGAGACAATTCCTAACGGCACAACTGTAGGTCGTCCAGGAGGGACTAGGATGGTAACGTGTAATAGGGAAACTCTTTCTCTCCGAGACATGTCCAAATGTCACACCAATTCGTCCAGAGACTAGAATGGCAATGCATAGGGGGAACACTGCCCTCTCTGAGATACGTCCGAATCTCACAAGGAAGTCGCCAAGAGAATACAATGAGGATGGAAGGCGAAAAAGTGTCCTCCGAGGCCTGTTTTTATCGTCACAACCAAGTCGATCAAGGACAAGGATAGCGATGGAAACAACCACGTCGTTCAGGGACTAGGCGGAAGGGCGATGGATGGGGCAACATTGTCTTCGATGAGACATTCCAAACGTCACATCCAAGTCGTACAGGGGCGAGAATGTTGATGTACAGGGGAAACGTAGTCCACTATACGATATATCCTAACACCACAACCAATCCGTCCAAGGAATAGGATGGTAATGTATTGGGGAACAGTCATCCAGGATGGGCTGATCGTGTATAGGGGAAACATTGTCCTCTCGGCGGAATGATGAAATGTCACAGCCAATTCGTCCAGGGACTTGGAAGATGGTGTATAGGGGAAATATTGTCCTCCCTGCAAAATGATAAAATTTTATGTCACATCCACGTATTCAGGGAATTCAAGGATTTGGAGGAGAGTGAACAGGGGATGGTGTATAAGGGAAATAATGTCCTCTCAGCGGAATGATCAAATGTCACAACCAAGTCATTCAGGGATTTGGATGATGGTGTGTAGGGGGATGGTGTATAAGGGAAATAATGCCCTCTCGGCAGAATGATCAAATATCACAACCAAGTCATTCAGGGACTTGGATGATGGTGTGTAGGGGGATGGTGTATAAGGGAAATAATGTCCTCTCGGCAGAATGATAAAATGTCATAAGCAAGTTATTCAGGGACTTGGATGATGGTGTATAAGGGAAATTATGTCCTCTTAGAACAAGTCCAAAGCTCACAACCAATTCGCCCAGGGAGAAGGATGACGGCGTGTAGGCTTTGCATAGACTTGACACAGAATTGAAAAAGACGTGTTTTGCCCAATTGTCTGCATTACTTTTATTCACATAAATGCAAACTGTGGGGAATTAGAAAGATACACAGTGTCTCATATACTTGGAGAAGTTTCCGCAGATGTCAGCCCAAATGCAATTGACTTCATGATGTTTCCATTATCAATTCTTCAATTATACACAAAAACATGGTTCCACTTTTACGCACGGTTGTTCTATTATCATGATTATACAAAAACTAAATCTAGAGTTTGATTAGTCATAAATTCAGGGCATTCATCGAGTGATACACATAGTTGGGTTAGCTGATTCCCTTAACTGCAGCACTCACAGTCAACCAAATCAAGGGTGACAGTTGGCGAAACAGAAAATCGCCCTGCCCACTGGTCAACAAGAGTAAACTCACAACTCAGTCAAAGGATTTTTCTGTCACTCCACTTGTTACCTTCCATTCAGTTGTCAGTATGCGCTGTACTATAACATCAGTTTCTACAATACTTAAGGACTTGCAGAGGACAACTTTGAACAAGTCTAGAGCTTCTTGGATGACCACTAGACTTGCTGAAGTTTCCCTGCCAAGCTGACTAATTACCACAGTGCACAAGCATACAAAGCTATATCTTGCATGGATATAGAGATATTCATTGCAAAAAGGTACCATTCTACTCTTGACTTTTTTGTGAGGTGTGTGTGTTGACAAAAGAAAACCTGTCACTTCCAATAGCTTGTTCTTGGTTCACTCCTGTTGAACGTAGTATTCATTATATAGCATTGTATGCTTTCCACTGCGAATACACTAATGTAATTCCATAAATAGGCCTAGAAATAACATACATCGACATTGACTAGCTATTGGTGGCAATCCACATGTTATGAAAAGCCAGAGATCGTCATCTGCAAGAATGACAGATTCTTAACACAAGTTACCATGGTTACATTCATAAATACGATAGACAAAATGATATGCTGAAGCATTGTGGGTACCATGACATCGCATCCTTGATGGACGCTGCCAAGTAAAATAATAATAATAACGAACTAATATTTTGAGACAAAATTATAAACAAGCTGGTGTCTCACATATAAATAAGGCAACTGGTTTCCTAATGAAAGCGTCAGTCCACAGACTCAAGTTAATAATTACAGGTTTATACAGAGACAAGGCATGAACACTGCAACCAGTATCGCAGATACAATTTAACACCATTCTATACAATAATGAATTTGACAGGTATACCGGCACATTTAGGCTAAAATTTCACTACTTTCCAAGACACTAAATGATGTTGCCAGAATTGACAAGTGATTTATGCCCTGAATTTAGTCATCAGTATCACGGTTCGGGGCAGATTTTGTTGTGTTTTTTCAACCTTGAGATTCAAATGTACAAACTGTTTTGAATAAGAAATTTAAAAAAAATGACCATGTCATGAAAATTCTAAAACTTCCTATCATTTTAGTGCAGATTCCTGGAGTGAGCAAAGTTTTTATCAAAGATGATGTGTTTAACCTGTAGGGAACCCTGTCATTGAGCCCTAAGGAGGAGGATAGGACTCTCTGAGGGGTTCCAACTACATGACATCACTAACAAGTTTGGGAGTTGCTAATGCAGTGATCGAAACAGAGAAACTTCATAGAAGTGATGGAGAACGAAAACTTCGCCGTTTGCCTCTTTAGATGAAAAGAGGCTAAATCAGGGCTGCCAGGAACGGAAGACTAAAGGCAATAGAGTCTATTGTTATTTTACTGACAGAGACCTTGTCCTCTAATGCATTAGATAGTAGATCCACACCATAGGTTTACTCTGTGAATTGGTAATTAGTAACACAGTGTGAACCAGTCTTTAGCTTTAACGTGTGAACCGGTAGTGGATTTTATTCTATGATAGTTTTTAGAGTTTTCATCACATGAGTTGAGACTATGTTAGACAGCATCACATGTCGTTTATTCTGCGTCGGCCTCGACTTCTTCTTCTGCTGGCGGTGCATCCTTCTTCTCATCACGCCAGTCGGGAGTCTTCGGCTGCAAAAGATGGAGAGTTGTATCAGCATATACATGTATATAATATGCAAAGATCTATCATGAAATGAGTTCCTCTTCTTCAGCACTTTCGTCTTGGAGATGTTTGGAGGCATGTAAATGCTATGCAAAAGATATTAACTCACTGCTGCATCTTTGGGGTCATCTAATTCATATTTGCTCTTTCCTGTTGATTTGAGTCCAGCCCGGAACGACGACGCTCCTTCACCCTCCTTCTTTAGTCCGATCTTGGCCAATCTGAAGGAAACATGCGTGAGATGATTACGTCTTGGGAGGCTTATAACCTGTATTGTGTCAAACAATGACATAGCCTTCGAAAAACAAGGATCTAGACATGCAGTCAGACAAGGAGTGACATTCTGCCAATATGGTTTTCTTCTGTCATGATATTGTATCACAAGATTTAAGTCTTGCCACAAGTGTGTCATACCCTCGAGAAGGTGGCTTACAACATTGATAGTTGCATAGCACTTCCATGGAAAGGGTAAGGGCTTTTACTCGTCACTTTAAAGTGTTTTCATCATACTTACTTGCTTTCTGTCTTTGATACTTTCTTCAATACTGGTTTGACGCTGCAAAGCAGAGCAGAGAAATGATGAAATAAATTTTCATCAAAAGAGCAATGTAGACAAACAGACTGAACTAAGGTCAAACAAAGGCTAGTCCTAGTAAGTCACAAATCCTTGATGGATGCTTAAGGAATTTAATACCAACCCAAGAGGTTCTGGTTGTCTCAAAAATGGAAACTTCAGTTGTCAAAACAAAGCTAATACATAATCCATCCAACTGAAACATTGTTACCAAGATATTTTAGAATAACTTACAATTTTCCCTTGATATCGTTCACTTTTACTGTTAATTCATTGATCTGTAAAGAAAATGATGGGAGATAGAAACATTACTTGTAATGGTTTTGACTTGTACAGAAGAGAAGAACCTCTCTATCAAGGAAACCCTTGAGATTGACATATGCTGTCCTTAATTGAGCAGTGTCCTGATTACAGAGGTCAATTCCAATGGAAATGACCAATTTGGTACCAAATGCAGTGTCCTTTATATAGAGGGTGTCCATGTAGAGGTGTCTACTAAGGGAGGTGCCGCTAATTGTATTTTGCCAAAAATACATCGAAGTGTTCTTCTTACCTCGAAATCTTGTTTTCTTATTTTCAATTCAAATTCGTATTTCTCATCTTCAAGATCGCACATTTTCTTGTGAAACTTTTTAATTTCGTTTTGAAGGCCAGCTGGAAATATAACAGTCTAAAATTAGAGGATGATTCCACAACACCAATCATGAGACATGCAGTCATGCCATGCAAGTGTCTTATCAAGATTGACAGCCAATCAAGTCAATCCATTACAAAGGTATAGCCAAATTTCCAGAGGGGGGTGTCCTTCTCACAGAACTCAAAGGTCTTTCTCAGTCATTTTCAACAGCTTTTCTCTAAAGGGAGGGTCGTTTCCTGAAAGGACAATTTATGAGGCATGCAAGGATGAAGGTAGCACACCACTTAAAGGAATCACCCATCCTCAAAGAAGGAACATAGCCTTGGTTTTCTGGTCATGCACAGACCATGCATAAATTATACGTCAATGACCTTTGTCCAAACTGCCAACATTGAGGGGCGGTAACACAGAGTTAATGTGACGTTCCTTTTCTTCTGCACGTTTTTTAGCCTCCGCACGCATTTCCTCTGCGGCCTTCTCCATGATGATTTGCTGTAAGGAACACGGCCAATCAGAATTTGAGCAATGACATTCTTATTAACAACTAACATGGGAGGACAGTAAAGAAAGGGTGTATTCTTCAAGTAAAAGACAATTTGATAAGAAACATAAACTAAAACTAAAAGTTACTCCTTGTCTCATATGCCTTTTCCGACCGAAAACAAGTGTTACAAGTTCCAAAATGACTTCCATGATAACAACACCAACAATTTTTCCAATCAAGGAGACTAATGCTGCCAAATAGCCGACTTTGACAACATTGCCGGTCCCCATGTAGGCCGGCTTAGTCAGTCATATGTCAGCATCTGCAAGCTAGGCAGGGAAGACAAAATTACTGGCACTGCTCGAAAGTTTAGCCATCTAGTACTTCAACACTCGTTTCACGCAAATTTTTGAAAATACAGGGCATGGAATGGCCTAATGAGACAGAGAGTTCAGGAACTAAACGATACTCAAGAAATTAGCTAAATGGTTAGTATAGATTCATTCCCTCACCCTCCGACAATCCCTCCAGGTTCAATGGCGGCACACGCTCCTCCAATAACCGCTTCTTCTCGTTCATTTTCTCTTCTTGTTCATTCTCTAGATCTTCTACGGCCATGTTGACAATTAGTTTCTGCACACGGCATGCAGGAGGGGAATAACCGAAAGAACATCAAAGAAACAAAAGAAATGAAATTTAAAGAAATAAACATAATTCGCCTCTGACAAATCAAAATGAAAAGAAAAAAGTCAAATCAAAATGAAAATGAAAATGACAAAAGAAAGTGATATTCAACACTCGGACAACTCCATGCCTGGTCTATAATGTCTTAGGCAAGGAGCTTTCTCTCATGTTTTAGTATTGTTCTTCATACAAGGAAAATCAACAGATAACAAATAGGACACCAATGACCCATTTGCTGTTACAGAGCAGATGTGATCAAACACATTCGAAAAACAGTATCTGAGGGAAAATATGTTTGTGCGTCGTAGAATTAAAGGGTATATATCAAAGCCCTTGACTAATGCTGGTCCAGACATACCAGTACCTTTTTTCGTAAGTAGTTGGAATGAATACTTTTCCTTTGAACCGAACTCAACTAGAATATTGTAATTACCTTTAAAAGTCTCTTCTTTTCTGGAGTGAGAGTGAGACCCTTCTTCTTTCCACCCTTCTTCTTTGGGGGAGCCCTGGCAACGGGCTTGGGAGCTGGCTGTGAATGACACAGAAGCAATACAAGATTAATCAATCATAATTACAAGGCTTTAAAAAAGTGATCTGTTGCCTGAATCCATTTTGAATGATATCCAAGTCACTTGGTCTCCAAGATGGACCCGGCTAACCTTGTCTGATTCGCAAGTGCAGTTTAACTGATGAACTTTGTCAAAAAGGTAGAATTAATTATCATGTTGTTTGAAAGTACCATTTAAAGGGAGACTATAGGCAGGAGCCAGGTAGGGTGAATTAAGTTACAAGAAGTCGCCAATAGGGGTCACTCCTATCACACAGTACAGATACATGTAATAGGAGCTATTCCCTGAATTGGAAAAAGTTACTCTGGCTGGAATGGGTTACTGGTAAGAGAATATTCAGTCACACAGAAGTACAACATTGTGTAAGACCTTCTATACTAATACAAACGACAGGGAGAGTGTACAGATTATCACACTTCTATATATATTCACGAGCAAAAACTTGACTATGAGCAACTGCTGTTTCACACTGCGGTATTTTGCCTATATGGTGTCAAATGAAAAGTTGACCTTTTGGCTTGTCATTGGATTCTACAGGGTGGGTCCAAATAGAAAAACAGAACCAAATCATGGTCAGGTTTATCCCTGGGACACCCTGTAGAACTGTTTAATGACTGCAATAAGCAGCAGCAGGGGCTCTTGAAGGTCTTCAATGATGTCAGAACTGTCGCGTGACTGCTGAGCAGCAGCAAGACGTCACATGTGTGATATCTCGGGAAGAAACTCCAAACACTTCACTCACAAGTGCCAGCACACAAGACACAGGACCCTAAGAGGGCCATAGTTATGACAGTGTGTTAGTAAACCCAAGGAAGACATGGTTAGTAATACAGAGAGCTACAGTTTCTGTATAAAGATGAAGTGGGAAAACTCATCAGTGTCAAAAGCAGCTCACTCCCCACATTCTATTGCAAGTGTTAAAGTGAAGAGATATCTGGCACTGTAAACCAGGATATTTTGCGGGTTTCTGAAGCAGGACTCAGTACAGAACGGAAATAAGCTTTCCGAAGTTTTCTCAATCTCAGAATAGCAAGTGGCATGGCAAAAACATTCTGGTTTACAGTACAGTGCGTTTCATCAAACAGACGCCCATTAGGTCATGTGACATGCACTCACCTCAGCAGCTTTCCTCTCCTCTTCTTCACGCTATTATTGGTAGGTAAAATATGACAGTTCAGAATGGTTTTTGAGAAAAAAAAACCCAGTTGATTCACCAGATGTATTCACAGGACCTTGACAGATTACACCAACTTATTTTTCTGAGGACATCGTTTAGATACAAAAAAGCTTATAGGCCCACATGTGGTAGAAATTGAAATAAGTGGCCACTGTGGGAGATCAGAAAAGGATTGTTGTTTATACTGTGTACAGCAGTGTCTCATTGCAATGGCTCTACTCAGCATGGTTTTGTGTGTAAATCAAAAGCTAGGTTTGGATTTCATATTGCCACCACTTATTCCAATGTCCACTCTACAATAATACAAACGGCTGTTCTAATGACATATGCCTCAGCCCTTGAGAACACCAACATGCAAGACCATGATTTCTCTACTGTTTCGCTAGACTTCTTATCATTTGCTCGACATTATCATGCAATTAGGTTCTAGACGCAAAGAATAAACTTAAAGTGCATCTTTCAAGTAAATTTCAAAATCCACACAACCATCAGAAGTTAATCCAGGAGTCATCATTTCCGTTGAGATGGACACCACTAAGCCCTTCCCTTCGAAATAGGAAGTGCAGATTTTTGAATTTCTGACGGCTGTCTGAATTTTCCTATTTGCAGAGATGATACATTTAACTAGAGGCAAAAGCTTCAGCCAAATTAGCACTGAGACAACAATTCTCTTCCTAGACAACATATACTATCTCTCCTTGCTTCACCACTAAAATAACATAATCAACAATGACATCCAAAAACAGCTATCAGCAGAACATGCTGAAGTATATACAGCGATGAAATACCTAATCTATCAGTTAAAGCTAACTGGTGTTTCCTACACATCAGATCAAGATGCCAACAGAGACGCAGTGTTTCAAAACAACATAGCCCTTGGTTAGAAGGCAGTGCCAGGCAGCTTAATTGGAGAAGTTCTCTGTTGCCAACAGTCAACAGATTAGTCATTTTCATAATCTTGCAGCAGTGAGTTTTTTGAATGACTTCAAGTCAAAGCAAGAATTATGAAATTTTGTTGGGTGATGCCATGATTGAGACCCATCAGAGCTGGGTCTTTCAAATCCAACAATCAATATTGTGTGTTTGGTGAAATCATCCTTTGCAACCTCTGTAAATAAGCAGGCCCAGGTGCTGCCCTCTATAAACAAGGAACGGAGTCTTGCCGCAACCAATCCATAACATTCTATTATGAACGTATTGCTAACCTTTCTGCGGCGTTCCTCTTCCTCGCGCCTGCGTTCTTCCTCGCGTTGGCGCTCGGCCTCTTCCTCCTTAAAGATGCATGCAGAATATGATAGGGAAATCAATGATAGAAAGGACAGGTGGAAACGGTCCAAAAACACACAAGAGTAACCTCTCAAAGAACTTGATCATAGAGCACAAGTTCTTCAAGAGGGCAAGGCAAGATAAATAACACACTCAAGAGGTTCAGTTTAGTTTAATAAGTCTTTAAAACAGGATGAGAGGGTAAAGTTACGGCAATATTGGTGACATGGATATTGCCTTAGAGCATGCTGTTCAGGTTTTAATCATGAAAAGCGATTTTCAAAACAACTTTCAATTGGTCGGCCATTTTGTGCAAGCTTTGTCGGCCATTTTGAAATATGAGCAGAATGACTTAGAAGTAGTGTGAAGGGAGGGCAAGAACTGCCACTTGACAGGCACAACAAAGAAATAATAAACACAATGCAAAGGGAAATAACTGAACTGGCTTCATTCCTGGGTTAAATCAAATTTGCATTGTGGCAAGAAGGCATTTTGAGGGAATGTGGGTGAAACAGCTCCATAATTTGCTTATGGAAGCTTAATCACCCATCACTCTCTCCTCCCAGCTCACACATGATAAATGAATTGGAATAAAATGTTCCTGAACTTACCGCCTCTTCCTCTTCCTGCAAGATAGACAAAGGCGAAAAATAAGAGATAATGTCGGCCATTTTGTGTAAACATTGGTGGCCATTATGCACATCTGTTGCGCATTTTGTGCAAACTATTCACTGATAGGAACTGACATCTTGGACCTAAAGCCAAAGGCAGAATATTAGTACTGTTAACCTCAAAATCTTTGCCCCACTTTACTTTCAGAATTTAAAATTTTGAAGAAAAACAAAATTCATGATTTTAAATTTTTGATTACGAAATTTCTTTTCAGTTTTTCAACTTGATTTGAGAAATTTCTGAAAATAAAACACCAGAAAAATTTTGGGGTTTACAGTAAATACGACTTTGAGGGAGCTGATGCAGAGGTATATTTTCATTAATTATTTGCCTGGTTGTGGAAAAGATTTTACTGAAAACTGAATGGCACTATGCCAGAAAGAATGAGTCAGGAATGAACTCTGACAGGAAAGAATTTTTTTAACTGCGTTGGAAGGGATTTGAATCCAAAACCTCTTGGTCAGGAGTTCGACACTCTAAACCACTACCAGTACACCACCATGTGTATGAGGGTTTTTGTTAATTTTAAAGAAAAAAACCTCACAAAATATAACTCTACAGACAAAAATGAGATGAAGAGAAGGAATGAAATGATGAATATCATAAAAACTGATGAAGTGAATGAATAAAGGAAGGAAGGAAGGAAGATTAAATGATTAAGATGACAAGAATTGAAGAAAAGAGAAAGATTAAATCTAACACGATTGATACCAAGAGAAATGAGAAAACTTGAAACGATGGAAGAGAAATATCAAATATGTGTTATTAGAATGAGAGATTAAATGATAACTAGCATCAAACAGATTATGATTACAATAAGAATTGAAGGATCTAAAATACAAAATACACTACAAGAAAGACAGAATTAGACGAGTTGTTAACTTCCACCACAGTTTGGCCGATGGACACCAGGGGGCACTCTGACATACCCGGCGACGGCGCTCCTCTTCTTCTCTCTGTTGTTTTTGTTCCTCTTCACGCTGTCGCTCCCTTTCGCGTTCGGCCTCCGCTGCCGCTTCCCTCTCGCGTTCTTCTTCCTCGTCCATTTCACGTTGGCGTCTACGACGCTCGGCAGCTTCCTCCTGTTCCCGGGCCATGCGATCCTCCTCCTCACGTTCAGCTGCTGCCCTACGTTCTGCAGCTGCAGCCTCCGCAGCTGCTTGAGCCTATCAGGGGAAAGACGTGGACGTCACATGACATATTAGTGTGGGAGTCAAGGTCACTTGCTAATGAGATACATTATGTTAATGAGGGTTTGAAGCGGGATCATTCTCGCGTGAGGCAGTGACTTTTAAAAACGTTCATGAAAAGAAATCATATTGCATTCACCGCAATGACACTTTGAGATATACGATTGGTGACGATATCATATCCTTTGATGGGAGGGGTTACAATAAGGAACACACATCTTACATGAAATATTTGCATACAAGTTGACAATTGATGGTGATGGATAGGTTTTTTTGACAAATTTGGGGTCTATATTTCTTGAAAATGACTGCTGCCTTTAGCTTGATAATTTTGTCAGCTGAAGACAAAGAGTGAAATGTTGTCTTATATATTTTAGCAGTGGCAGTACCTCAGCATCATCATCATCATCTCCTCCGCGATTCCTTCTCCTCCTGCGATATGAGCTAGATGTATCCTGCAACGGAGAAACACACATGCACGTGATGGGTTCATGGAAAATGCTTGTTAACATTCTTCTCAACAGGTGGTGCCACTACACTTAAACACAATTGCCAGGTTGGTGGCAGATGGTAGACAAGTCAGCCTGCATGTCCTACAATGAGTTGCTTGGTGGTGTGTCTAAGGTTTACAGACAATATGTATTGCATAGAAGCGAGAAACCATCATCCTTGCAAAGAGAAAACATTCATCCCATTTCAAAATGCAGGTACACAGGTCACAAAATGAACCCACACTCTTCAGTGAAAGGGCAACACATTGGAACAGGATGGCAATATAGATTGGGGTAAATCTACAAGAAGAAGTCCATGCGAGATCTATAATTCCACTACTAACATTCAAGAACCTGCATGCAGTTAATTTAGGACTACTATCACTAAAAACAAAGGGAACATTGACACTGACAATCACGATCCCTCTCCGCAGTTGACTATGAATTCCAAGGTTCAGATTGAGAAGTTTCCTAGTACGAAGGCAACACTGACCTCCACAACCTTATTTCTCTCCAAACCTACCTCAGCCCGTAACTCCGCCTGAACTTCTGCTGATTTTTCACTCACAACAACTTCTGATTTGTCGAAATTGTCCGCGTCTGACCTTTTACGGAGAGTAATTGAAACACTAGAAACACGTCTTGTGGGAATTTCATCGTTCTGAACAGCAGAGTCTGTTTCGTCCATTGGCATGCTGAAGCGACTAGATCTTAATCCTAACTTTGGCCGCATTGACGTAATATTGCCGTTTGTTTCCGATTGCTTTGAGACTGGTTCTTCAACTTTTGATTCTGATATTTCCTTCACTTCCTCTCTTGGAACTTGCTTGGTTTCTACCTTCAAAGATGTGACATTGTCTTCTGATTGTGCTGGAGTTGTAGCCAAGGATGTGACATTGACCTCTGATTCTGCACCCTCTTTTTTATTGTTTGTCGCGAGGGCCTCGTTTTCATACATATCACTGTATCTGCGACGCCAGTTTGATCGCGGACGGAATGCCGATTGCACACTGGGGGCTGAGCTAGATTCCTGGAAGAGTATGGGAAGCATGCAATATGCTGGCAAATAAAGACGGGCAACATGCTACATGCAAGATAGAAACTACACATCTGGACAGAATAGCTGGGTCACAAAGAGCCCACCAGGTTATGTGAACTTGGGCATTCCTTCTGTCTAGCCACATCCAGAGTAGATGGATTTCTACTCCGGATAACAGTGCAAGGGTCATTTTGAACAGATGGGTTGTGCAGTAGATAATATAAGGAAGAATTTCTAACATCTTTCTTATCCTGAACTAATTCCAGCTTCAATTACCGGGACATAGAATCTAAGGACGAGTCGACGAGGGGTCGAGTGATTTTTGGTGTATATGTGAGAGTTCTATAGCTTTTACCTCAGAATTGTTGTTTACTTCAGTTGAATTGTCAACTTCTCGACTTCGTTGCCGACGGAATCGGTTTGTTGAAAGGTCTGTAGTAGTGGGATTTGTAGTTGAAGTAGGTTGATCCTGCAATCACATGCAACATGCAAGAGGGAGGTAATAACATGCAAAATGAATTTCAACCAAAAGGGAATGATAGAATGAAATAAGAAGAAACTTGTTGCTAGGTTCATGGTGGAGACCCTCCATGTAGAATGTGAACAGTGACGGTGCCAAAAAATACTATTAAACTGGAATTTTTTTCCTCATTAAAATTCTCTCCTTTTTTGGGGGGAGGACTATTTCTGAACCCCAAATCAGACTTGATGCAATGAGTCTTTCAAGGGTTAAATTTACACCATATGACCATGACTCTTCATCAATGTTTGAAGAAGAAAGGGTTAACCCTGGAGCTGAGAGCATTCTTTTCTATCGTCTCTTTTCAGCAACCAGATCTATTTTTTCCTCCACAGAACTCAGATATTTGACCCATCGACTCCTGTATGGCATCCTCAACAATACTGGTGCATTTCTTAACGACCCACTATCATTAATTGGCTGTTATGCAATGGTGGTTAAAAATATCCAAGACTGGAAAAAACACCATTCAAACTGATATCGTCCGAATGATGTGAACGCATTTTGTGATGTCATATGGCCGGCTAGCTATTGGAGTCACCTGTGCTACAAAATGTAGTGCTCTCAAAAGACAGTGCTGAAACAATAAAGACAATCCCAGCACCGACACAAAACATTGCGACAAAGATCTTTAAACATTTAAGAGCAACGCAAACGCGAGATCTATGCTGCTGCAACCTGCAATGATCATCGCATAAGACACTCATGTCACTCCAGTGATATGAGGGTTTGATATTTCATTCATTGAAGAGTTAACAGTAGGCCTACAGTGCCATGCAATTTAAGGGGGGCTGTTGGATGACAATAAACATCACTTTGCAAAATTGGTATTTACACCAAACAACTTCCTGAAAGTTCTGACCTCTCATTCTTGCTCATTCTAGCACAAGAGAAACGTCATAAAATGCAACGGTGAGAGACACACAGACGGGACACAAACGGGGACAGAGCATTGATGACAACTGACATGACCAGGTGGTGCTACCTCGCTGTTATCTGTGGTGTCTTCAGTGTCGCGGTTGCGACGACGGCGGTAGGATGATGTCGTGCTCTGAAAATTTACCAGATATGGCGTCACATGTGCACTCCATAAGGAGAATAAATGGGCGGACATTTCCATGAGGATTCTCCAGGGAATTAAAATATGAGGTATTTAATGGGTGATATAACTAGACTGTAACTAATGACAAAGTTAGTACTTTAGTTATCATACCACTAATGTACACTATGATTGAATGGAAATTAATGATGAAGGGGGATTGAATAAGACTAACTACTTGTGCTAAATGCAATGACCAACATAATTTTAGGAACCTTGACTGGCAAGTGATGATACCGGTACACGAAATTGATTAATGATGAAATAACACATTCACATATATGTTTTTAGCAATAATGGAATGGCTCGACAGTGCCAATGCGACATCTAGATTGGTCCCAATTATCTGGCAAATGGTCGCTCAATAAGGTCTTGACCGTTTGAGAAGTGGGCAATCATGTGAGACATCCCAAAAGGCAATATCTCTTGTGCCACAAACCATCTTTCAGAGGATCAGAAACCAATCTATCTGCCGACCAGACAGCGTTCTACATTGCTCCACCTAGTGGCAGGACAGCAAAGCCTGGGCATGCATTTACCTCATCATTGTCTTCGGCATTATCTCGATTGCGTCTCCTACGCCTGTACGAGCTGGAGTCCTGCGGGGGGCATATCAAAGCGGAATATTAGGCCAGATACACCAAGGGGGAGCAGACATAGCAAAAGCTTAATGGAGGGCTATTACACTTAATTGTGATGCGTCATGCAACACCGACGGAATTGGTTAACCAAAACATATCATGGGAAGTATTTTTATGCTACAAAGTGTCATGATGGTGATGATGTTCAAGCATGATAGTCAGTCAGATGGTTGAACTGGGGATGAGACTGACCTAGTAAAAGAAATTGTCATACCATCGATGTATGTTGATGATACATTTTAGCCCAATGGAAATGATATGTTTTAGTATGTAAAGGCATAGCCAAAGGGGGTCAGGGATGCAAACAACCGCCGTTCATGGAAAAATCGTTTAAATTGACTGAGAAAAGCCCTTCAGTTTTTCCTGTCAAACAACCCCCCCTGGAAATTCTTAATGATGAAGCGGTATGATTGAAGAGTAAGAAAAGTTTATACATACGTCATCGCTGTAATGAGAAGAAAGAAGGAATAATTAGTTTTGCTGTTGAGTGTTATGTCTTCATGAAACCATTGTATGAAATGTACGCAAATGACATACACTTTATGAAAGTGAAACAGATGTAACTTTAGCAAGAAATTGTTCCAAGTTGTATCATAATAACAAGTGGTTGACAAGAGCAGTCTCACTGAGAATGTATGATATCACTCAGACCACTATATTGAGAAGTCACAGTGCAGGATTCCACACACTTGGTCTTGGCAAAATGTGACTCGCTCTACCAAAACTAGGCGCTTGTCGCATCTGAACTTGACAGGTTGATACGGACTTGTTGTTCATTTCCCTACTGTAGACCTTTTGTGAAATCTATTACAAACTGATTTGGTCACATTTCACAAAAGGTCTACAATAGGGAAATGAACAACAAGTCCGTATCAACCTGTCAAGTTCAGATGCGACAAGCGCCTAGTTTTGGTAGAGCGGGTCACAAATATTAGACCATCCACCGAAAGTTGGTGTAGTGCATATGATGTGGTGTAGTGTTTGACATATATTACATTTAGAGATAAAGTCAGTTATTACAAGTAATTCAAAGAGTTGAAATCAACTTTATTCGATGACAATGATATTCTCGGGAATGGAAACATTATTGATGTTGTAGATGTTATTGTACGTGGCTCTTTCATTTCATTTCTTGCTGGTGGGAATTAAAGTTACAAAGACTTTAAAGCTCTAAAGTGTTAATTCACATTGATTGTTATTTAGCAAAATATATGTATGCCTTGGGTAAGAAATCTAAGGCCATGTCATCATTATGTAAAATCAACACTTGAAAGACATTAACGAATACGCAGAACAAACACTCAAAGCAAAGCCCATGCACATGAAGAAAAAGCGAGCAAAAATCAAGCTTTACCCATTTCTAACTTGGTTCGTCTCTGCAACACTGCCATGCATAGAAGAAGAGAAATAAAAGCAAAATCAAAATAATACGCCATGCTGTCATAACTAAAGCACAAAACTGATTGTACAACTAGAGGCCTGTTGGCCAGGGAGCTTCGCTACGTCCCCGCTCCAACATGTTCAATCCAGCACCACCAATTTTCTTGGGTTAAGGAATTGAACCCGAGGCGGAGGACCTTGGTTGAGTTACCAAGACACTCGAGGGTGGAGCTAAAATACAGTCCAAACCCGAGCCGACAGGTGAGGGTTTGGACGAAATTTTAGCTCCACCCGAGAGTGTCTTGGTAACTCAACCAAGGTCCGAAGCCGAGGGTTCAATTTCTATTCTAAAATACCTCAAACTTAAAAAGATAGGCCACGAAATAACTTGAATATGTGCGAATTTGGCAAATTCCATCCATCGCCTGCCCGGAGCGCCGGTAGCGCCGTTGTTTACATTATGTTACGGCAGCCCGTATAGGAAGTCCGGATCGGCTCGCTCAAGTGACGCTAAAATCCGCGCAAATGGGCTATTTGGAGCGTTTTTCTCAGCAAATATGTGTAGTGCTCATTAAAAAACTTAGGGTGGTTGATGCTTCCTTGGCTGATTTGTGTTTGAAGCAGTGTTTTGAGAGCCTCAAACTTCTGAAGTGAGCTGTGTGCATGGTTCCACATTTTAGTGCAACCCGAGGGAACTTTGGTAGAGCATCTTGGTTGCGTGTCCAAAACACTCCACTCTCAGAACGAGGCTTATGCATTTTCCATTTAAAAGTTGACTTTATGGTACCAAGGTATTTTAGAATTTAGCACCAAAGTAATACAGTACTTCATTTGTTGGTGTGTCTCTATCATTAAACAGATTCATCACATTCACTCTGCCCACCACAAGTGCACCCTGCATCACCAATCTATATCTCCAAATATCCCGTCCCACAACACCTACATGTTTTTATATCTCTGCTGTCTTTCTCTGATTCGTCGCTCCATCCTTGACATTCGATCCTCCTCAGAGTTGGGCGTGTCAAACCCCGCAGAAAATCGACTTGATGGTGCGGTTTCTCCATTCTGCCCAGCTCTATACATGCAGCGTCATGCAATAAAAACATGCAAACAGTAATGCACATGCAATTTGATAACAATCAATAATGATGAATTGAAGAAGGACAAATGCCTGCAGCCGTTGTGACAACTGGAAATCCTTAGAAAATGCATCCACTGTAACTTTTGCATCTCAAAGAAAAACAAGGTCATTTCAAGATGCAAAATATCGATCATGTAAACATGCAGTCAATATGAAAGAAAAAAATTAAGACGAAATGACAAGAACTTACCGCCTGTATGATTCGTCGTCAGACATGTTTGTTGGTTAATGGAAAGATCTGAAAGAATAAGACAACACAAATGATAAATAAGACAATCCAATAATGGAATCTATCAGAATGAGTTTTCTTGTTGTATATTTGAAGGCACTGGCAAGTGCACACCAATGCCAATGAACATTTGTTTGCTGGAAAAACTAACCTAAAATTGCTATTCTTCAAAGTGCCAATTGAAGGGGAGAGGCAGTCAAGCCCATTCCATACGTGATTTCCTTAACAATTCGTTGTCCACGAACATGATGGACTAGATCACCCGAGACAAACAAATCATGAGTGGTTTATTGATACACGAAGGACAGAAATTTGGTCTTGCTTGTCTACTTGTTCCGTGTGATCGTGTTGGATGATTCCCATTAGAGTTCTCTTTTTTGTCGAAATTGGCCAGGTCACATCTTAATCATAGACATTAAGGCCATAAGGTGCTATTCTATGAAACATATCATTCTAATGGCTCAATAATACACTTATAATGGACATGTTATAAATTAACACAAGGCGATATTGAAAGTTGCATAAAAATCTCAGGCAATAT
Organism: Lineus longissimus; assembly: GCF_910592395.1. Lineage (NCBI taxonomy): Eukaryota > Metazoa > Nemertea > Pilidiophora > Heteronemertea > Lineidae > Lineus > Lineus longissimus. The sequence continues at coordinate 3,373,881 of NC_088315.1, forward strand.
ATTGTAGCACATACATGGACATCAGCCTACATACATTGTATATAGCATAATATCAACGAACCATGATAAATCAAGGCCCTGACAAAGACTTCAGGCCTAGGTGCGCCAACATACAATAAAAGCTGCGCTAAACAGAAAGGCTAAGGTGTACAATTCGACAATTGTGGCGTTTACATCATGGCTTGTAATGACCATACAACATTAAGTTTGGACAAGCTAATGGCAGTTACGGTGTTTCACCACCCTGGTGTCTTTGAACTGTAAATCAATTAGGGCCACTCGATAGGCCAACAGCTGGATCTGATTTGTGATTCATGATTTTTTTTCATAAATTTTCGAAATGTGATTTCATACCTCAAGTCAAAGAAACAAGTCTGGGTGACGTCATCATTTTTTGATATAAACTGTAAACAAACATTATTTCAAACTGACCTGGGGCTAAGCTGTCTAAGTTCATATCAGTACACCACAACAAATCGCTGAATAGCATCAAGTATCATAGAAGAAAAGCTCAGAATCTGGGAAATCTTGTTCAAAATAGCATCCAGAAGCTACCCCCAGAGCAAGCAGTACCTTAATAAGGCAACAACACCGTAGCCATGACTAGCACAGTCCAGTTCAATCAAAGTTTGATTTATCTGTGTACAAGTTGCAATGCAATGTACACTGATTCTTGCCAAAGTTATGGTGAATTCAAGTATACCAACTTCTATTTCTGCCACTGTTGGCTCCATCACAACCTGACAGAATCTAAACATGCTTTCATACATGAAATGTACATGTTATTCTCGCATAACTGAAATGGACCAAGGTCTAAATACCAGCAAGGTATATGCTAAGAATGCTAGGCTAGTCTCGAAGACCAGGTAGCACATGAAGGTAGCCAAGAACATATCATTTTATCATTAATTTCATCCTGGTAGACCAAAATCTGTGTACATTATATAAACATGGTGGAAATTTTGCACAAGCAATCTGGGCAAACTTAGGATTATTTGATGAATGATGTACTCACATCCCAGATTCTTACAGGTAGGCCTATAATTTTAAGTGCATGCACATAATTTATTGGCCCTACATACAGACCCCTACATACATGTATGCTATACAGTTACTAACAAACTGTCATCTCTTACATGTAGCTTATTTTTTTCTGAATTTTTGAGTTGTAGATATATTAACTGTTGGCTCCATCACAAATGGCATACACAGATGGTAGCGGTATACACTGTTGGACGAGAAACCTGCCAACAAGTACACAAGTTCACATGGATCTGCCTTTGAACAAAATGAACCCTGGGCTGCTAGAAATAGGTATCAGCTGGCTGCTACACCAGCAAGCTTTCCTGCAAAAACACCACAACCACGCCGCTTGTAAGCTACATTCTAGCCCTTTGCAGTCTGTAGTATGCTGATAGTGTCACCCCTAATGAAAAGGCCAGCAAGACTTGGCTTATAAGAGACTCTCTTTGAGTTTCAACTCTCAATCTTTAGCAGGCAGCTGGCAAGAAGCAGTGGGTATCCTACACTTAACTAGCTCAAGTGGCTAACCAACCACATCCAAAAGGGCTACCAATGGTGCTCAAACCTTTGACCTTCCGTTCAGCAGTATTGAAAGTTGTGAGAAAGTAGAACATGAGCCATGGCATCATCAATTGCACAAAGGCAATGTATGCATTGAGGAACATTGAGGAAGATGGTCTGAGGAAGAGATGACCCAGTCACAGTGGGGGCTTCCAAGAGTAAGGCAAGGTTGCCTTCTATCACCAACTCTGTCCAACATATCTTCAAGAACTTCACAGCAGTGTCACTCGTCAAACTGCAGAAAGCCCTGAAGATCTCAAGCCAAGCACTTTGCAACCAAAGGTTGTCTGATGACAGTGATCTCTGGCATGACCTGCTAAGGACCAGACTGTCACTCATATATCAAAGCTATACAATCACTGCATCATTTGGTATATGATGTCACAGAGCGCTGGCCATCGTTTTTGCAATCAATCATTCAATGGCCACAATTTTGCTGCTGTTCAATGTTGTGGTTGTGGTGGAGGTGACCTCATCTAGGTTGTGTGTGGCGAAATGTTGGGTTAACAGGTTCGGGCAACATCAGGGGTTTATACAGATGGAATACAATGACAATTGTATACAACTGTGATCAGCAGATGACATGGAGAGACATAAAGGCTTGAACTTCATTATTGAAAAGATATGGAAAAGCAACTTGGGGGAAAGCATTGCCTCAGATAAAATGTGTTGCCCAGGATACTACCATTCTATGCCAATGGTGGTTGGACGGCCATATTGGATTTTTAAAATGGCTGCCATATGAGAGGTACACACCTTCAGAACTATTGAGACAGTAAAGCTGTAATTAAGTTACAAAACAAGCAGCTTTAAAAATACACCAAAAAACAAATAGATACCCAATATATCAGAGTGAGGAGACAGGATGGGAAAGAAAGAGCAAAAACAGTATAACAAACTTAATGATGAATGGATGCAGTGGATGGTCACACCTATAATCCAAGTATGAATATCTCTTGTGTTAAATATTCCAACTCCATGAAAGTTCACTAAAAACAAATTAATATTCCTCTGTTTTATCCTGATTGCATTTTAATAAATCCATCTTGTTTATTTCTCATGCACAGATTGCGCTTACCTTAATGGATGGAAGTGGGCACAGCCTGCCAACAGGAATGTAAAAGACGAAGTAAAGCTACTGGCTGCAGGGAGTAATATATACCATGACCGCAAACTTCCATAACCATATATATCAGGATACCTGAGATTCTAACAAACTGCATGAAAACAGAAATATTGGCTGAATCGGAAGATTTTGGAGTTGCGAGATTTAACGAGTGTGTGATAGAGTATTACCTGCACGAATTAGACTCCCTGAAGTTTGGTTTGGTCCACCGATGACGGAGTTGAGACTGGTCCTGCACGAAAAGATCACTCCCAATCCAAGCGAGAAGCGAACGCACCAGCTACTGATAACCTCTGACCTGAGTCATGTGATCAACCTAGTTTTCCCAAAATAGCCCTTCCTCAGGTATATATCCCTGACTATTTTACCTGTACAGTGTTCATGAGAGGGGTCATTTCAAAAATATACAATTAGTGGAACATTAAGTCATTTATATGGCTTATCATAGGGAATTGCTCAGCATATGCCTACAGAATATATGCTTAGTTGCCCTCATGACTACAATTCTTGGTACGGCCTCAGGTCTGGAGACAGCCCCTGAAACCATTGCAGAAGAAGATTGCTGACAGTATAAACCACATTCACCCCCAATGTACGGATTAGCATGCACGTACCTTTGTACAAATATTTCCCCAGCGCTCCTATTTACAATGGCCAATTCGCTCAAGTCTATGTCTATTGGAAGTGTTATTTCTTGGCACAAGCAAAAGCCTCCTCAGGTTTGAACATATCCTTGTACACTACCAAGAATAAGTTGGATTTCAAACTTCTTGTAACGGTGTAGCCTACGAATTGTAACATGGCCTGGGACCAGAATATTTCAGTTGAGCCCTTTGCGTACATGCTCCTATCAGCATCTTGCTGAAGGTTGGAAGGTCATTTGCCCATTCCTGTATGGCAAGCAGAGAAATAATGCCATTTAATGTAATTTTAGTACCAGAGTCGTGAAGACAGTCAACATTTGACCAATAGACCAAATCATTATCAAGATACCTCAAATATTTGGATAATATTGACCAAGAATTTCATGAATGGCTGGGCATAATCAAGTGATACGATGAAAGAAGAAACCTAATAAAACAGTCATATATGACTGATCGTGAAGAGTAAGATGTTTTACAGGTCACAGACGAGCTCCCAATGACACTGACATATCCTATTTTATCATAATATCATACATTTCTATTGTTTCATTTACAATATTATATATCTGTGTAGTGAAAGATCTTCCTAAATTTTAAGACCAGGCACATACGAGAATGTCCCATTTGCAAAACAAGATTGGTCTCCTTGACCTCGGCGGGCACGAGGAGTTAGACTTGTAACCACTGCAGAAACCCAACCCTTCAACATTGACAGTAACTGGCAATAATCCCACTATTCTCTTATATTCCACTAAATTTTCTAGTTGGGAGTGGCATATTTGACACAAATGTAAAATTGGAAAAAAAAATCCTGCATTCCGTAAAAACCTGCAAGTTCTCACCTACCCTTTATTACACAAGACCTCATAATGATATTTACTTACAAATTCAAGAAGTGTATGGCCCTGAAGGCACTATGTTTTAAATAGGCCCTTATAGCTTGCGTGGTATTATTGGTAGGCCTAGTGGAATGATTGAACACATTGAAAAAACAATCCCTAGAAGTTTACCATCCTTTCATGGCTTTGTTAAAAAGTGGACAAAAGCAATGTTGTAAATAAAACAAAACAGCTGTAGCTTCATGTATGAAAAAGGTTGGAGGTCTTTGCCTATGGGCTGCTCAAAGCCAAAGAATATATTCTTGGTTGTTGGCACTTACGTAATAGTTGACAGCATTGTCAGCGTACCTCGCAAAGAAGAGCGTCTGAAAATGTCTCAACATTCTAATGACAAACTGAACTTTACAGTTATATCGGTAGCGCCATCTGCAGATGAACGCATTTAACCCCATCAGTACTGGAAATTTCCTCGCATTGGTTAAGCTTTCTGCCCCAATCCAATCCAAACTGTGTTACCCTGTGAACCGCATCAATTCCTAGGGGGAATGACGTAGGCTACAAGTGACGTGCCCCGATGAGGTAGCTGCCTGCCATACCAGCCACTTATTCCAATGTCTACACTACATCAGTGTATGAACAGATAGCATGTCGCCTACCCACAGTACTTCTTTTCATGTACAACAAGCTAATTGGAGGTAGCAATGCAGAGGTGTGTACAGTGCTATTTAAAGGGTATACATGTAGACCGTAGAAAACTGGGCATGGCAGTTAACTTTGAAAGGCCAAAAAACGTATTAAATCAACAAAGATTTCTGAATGAACTATCGAAACACGTGACAGACATATTATTTCACATCATCAATAACAAAAATAACGCTTACCTGACCGAAATCAAACTTCTGCAGCGTCTTTTCTGACTTCTCAAACTGGTCTCAATTTCTTGAAGAAGTCGAGGGCCGCTGTCACGTGACGAAAATAGCGTCGCGCGATTGGTCAGGTAATTAAAGTTCTCACAACCGGGAATTCCCCAACTTTCGAATTGATCGAGTTGGTCTTGGGCTCGTCGGCTCCGACGTCAGGATGCACCAGATCAGGACATAGGCACAATCATGGCAAACAAACAGAAACAAATACAAAAACGCTCATATTCTGCGAATATGAAGATGAACCACTGGAAAGATTATTTGAATAAAAAAATAATGGCAACAACAAAATAAATAGCTTTTTCAAAAGTAATGAAAAAATTTGAAGTTGGCCTACGCTCTGACATGCGGGAGGTGGACGGTACCGGATTAATAATTCCCATGGCCTTATGGTGAGGAACGAGGCCGGTCCACTGCGTCCGGAGTGTAGTCTTGGCTGGGGTGTTGATCTGGCAGTCCTTCTCAGGTGCTTGTCATTTAACAGTTTGAGTAGTGGAAGGGTCATTTTTTCCGACACGACTGTTTGTTAGAGTCCTTAGTGAAAGAAAAACTAATTACACAGCATTTTTATGCAGTGCTATATTGATAAAAGGAAGGTGTTTGTGACACGGGGACCATCTAGTTCCCATTCCAAGCTTTTTTAATGCAATTCGGCATTACAGTTGAGACGATGTCTTACATCAGTAAAGTCTTCATAACAATCGCCAAATGCCTCCTCGCGGTACTCCCGATCAAAGGCATCAGTTGCTCATTTTCTTAGCTGGTCCATTGAAAGCCTACCTTTGTCATTGTGACTTTGTCTTTGTGAAGTGTCAACAATAATGTCTGCTAGTTGTGACATTGTCTTAGATGATCAAGTGCACTACCAGTTCAAAACTTGCCATCAAATGAAACCAACCGTATCAGTATCAGATGTAAAGTGATGACAGTGGGTCTCACAGTAGGCTCATTTATACTAATGCATCTCCTTGGAGATGTTATACAGTCCAGTTGTACACATTCCTTCCTGGTAGTTGTGACATTTTCCTGGATGGAGTGTATTCAGAGGGCGTCTTCCTTGATCAGTTCAAGCACAACCTATCCAAGGACACCTTTGTGGAGGAGTCCGGATACAAATGAGGACATGAGACCTAAATTCCTACTAGAATAGTGGCTGCTAAGGCAGGTTCTGCAGGTTCAGATCAGGTCTTCAACCTCAAGTTAGTGTGAAAAGTTCACTATCAGCAACAATCAGGTAACTGGGATACTGAGGACAGGTCAAGGGAATACCTTGCAGGTAGGATGGTTACTGTAAACCGTGAAAACATCATTCCATAATTTCATAAACACCTTTTACGAATGGTGGCTTCCTTAATGATGAACAAGTTCCGTGTTAAGCATTGGGCGTTTATCTTGTACATGTAAGCTTTAAGCTTTTAATGAACCCATATCACAGAACTTTTACATTTCACGGCTCACAGTTTCATATACACCAGCTTAACAATTTGAAGCAACTAAAATGGGAGTGATAAAAAAGACACTATCTAGAATTTAGAATTTATTACAAAAAGAAACACAACTTTCAAGACGAGATTAGAAATACAATATTCAGGTACCAGGTTTACAGCTGATTACATGCAAGTGGTTCAGACAGAATTTGACAAACCTTCTGTCTGTGATGATTCTCAATGAAATTACTTAATAGGAAAACATTGTGCCTATTCAAGACGCAGAATTTTATATTAACATCAAAGCTCTGGCCAATTTGGCTCTCCACTTGCACAAAAATTTAAGACAATGTTCCTCTGGTGGATGTTAACATGTGAGGGAAAGATAAATCATTCACACTGCAAAGGATGAGTACAACCAGATACACAACGATTTTAACCCCCTCTGCCTATTACATACAGGTAGAATATAACGCCATACAAATTCCTACTGACATGATGATCTCACAAGGTAGCTTATGTCTATTTATAAACGAACAGCCGGAACTGCATCTACAGAACAAATCCAGTTTCTTTCAAAAACCACTGCTACCTTTTTTACAGAAATGTCCAGCAGTGATGGGAAAAGAAGAGTCATTGATACTGGGTGGGGTGATGTACATGTAAAGAAATGAACTCATCAATCCTTTAAACAACCAGGCAAAATGTACAACAATAGTCTTACCAAACTGGTTTTCTAGTTGCAAAATGGTACAGGTCAGCATTTTGAAACCCAGTTTGCCATCAGATGTCAAATTTTTTCCGAAAAACTATAGGAAATTGTACACCCACACATTGCTTTACCTGTAGTTCACCATCAAAGTGGGTGAGTCATTTCTCGCAGGATCTGCACCCTAGAACAGGTTGCCTAAGGCAAAAAAGTGTTTAAAAGAGACACGAGTCCAAGTAACGCCCAAAGACTAATAATAGTTTTAGCTAAGTTAAGTTTTTCGTGGCATCAATGAATATTGAGATGGTCCCTCAGTTCCAACAAGTGTGCTTCTCTCCAACGATGTGTCGGCAGATAGCAGCTTCCAGTAACACCACGTCACGACCTTAGGCCTTCCTATAAATGTGCATCAGGTATCAGAGAACTTATACTCCGTTACAATAGTTGGGCAAATCGTGAATCAACTGCAAAAGTTCAGAACTCAGAAAAGACAATACTATCATTTGAATAATCCCCCCCACAACAATGACCAGGCATTGTGCAGTAGACATATATCATTAATATCACAATCTCTATTCCTAATTTTTCTCAAATAACTGAAGGACACATTCATTCAGAGGAATTATTTATCTGGGTGTACTACAAATGCATCCTATATTCACTTGCACGGTCAATACCAACAGGTATAGACTAGGCTATGTAAGCCTACCCTAATAAATGTATATGTAGATCATTGTACCATAATATCTTCATGATGGAAAAGACCAATCACCAAATGCACCAGATAATGAATTCCTGAACAAAGTCTAGGGTACATGTACATTTCACCAAGGTGAACCAGAATAGCTACAGCTATAGACTGCGTCAGATTGGTATGCGAGTAATCAGGCACTCCCCAGTCGTATCATGTGTCATCCGCAGTAAACCTGGCTACCTGAGAACTGGTCTGATGGTGAGGTGGGCTCTTCAGGAGGTTTCCATCTGATCAGTGTCGACACCTGGAGAGATATGAAAGAACTAACTTTAGCACTGGGAGTTTTATTTGAACATGGTCCCATGAAAGACCTATTCCTTCTGGTTTACAATGACTCTGGCCTATGAACATTACACGGTCATTAACACCTTCAGCACCGAACCACGTAGATCTACGTGGCCCAAATCCCCCCCCCCCCTTAGAGCTGGTTATCGGAGCCACATGGGACTACATGAAAGAACTACGCCATCGCCATCTTCAGGACAAGGTAGGAACTGAAACGGTCTCTTCAGTTCCGACCGTGTCCTGAAGATGGCGATGGCGTAGTTCAGAACTTTAAATGACTGCTTGAAAGAACTACGCTATCGCCATCTTCAGGGCAAGGTGCCAAACGATCTTTTCAGTTACTACCTTGCCCTGAAGATGGCGTTGGCGTAGTTCTTTCATGAAGTCCACGAGACTCCGATAACCAGCTCAAAGGGGGAGGGGGATTTGGGTCACGTAGATCTACGTGGTTCGGCGCTGAAGGTGTCAACAAAAAGAATTTCAAAAATACTTGCATCCAGAAATGATTTTTGTATAAAAGCTTTCAAAAGAGCGGTATCCTTGTCTGATTTGATTTATCAAAAAGTCAACTCACCAACTTCGTTGAACATGAACTCCTGTTGATATTCTTTTAAGAACTGCGCTGATCTTGACTCGTCGAGGAACATGTCGTAAACCTTCTTAATGTCACCCATTTCAACCTCAGTACCCTAAAATAAATTGATTCATCTTAGGAACTAATTTCCAGAACTTCTGCTGTGTTTGCCGTGGCAATTCATTTTTTAGCCAGGAAGAGGAAGGGGTCCATCATACATGTAAGTTACAGTATACCGATCCTTCTTATTTGGGGTGTAGAATAGCCATCGAAAAACCTCTTGCTTTACCTCTAATTCAAAGATGGACGAGGCAATCAAAATGAAATGCCTTGCCCAAGGTCACAGAGTTGGTTATTGTACCAACCAGGTTTGAAATATTTGAAAAAGTTTGTGTCAAGCGAACACAACTTACTTTTCGTTTCCGGCTGACAAGATTGGCGGCTGTGATGAGCTGTATCGCATAACGTAATGATGCTTCCATTCCTATCCGCGTCAGAATTGCCAAAGCTTCGTCCGACATCTCAACATCTTCCTCCTCACAGCGGATTTTTAAAATTTCTTTGATTTCTTTTTTGTCATATGGCGAAGTTGAGATGATAAGCAGACGATCTAGGAGATCTATTGGAATACCGTGAGGACTCTGGTAGTTTGTGCCTCGAATTCTGAAAACAAGGCAAGGCAGTGCTATACATCATCAAAGTTACACATAGTTGTCAGAAGTAGCAGGCAGAGCAAATCTCCTTACACTACATTTCATAACCCTCTACTGTGGACATGACCTGACACTCAAGTAGGTTTTAGTCTATGTTTTTTCACAGCAGTTTACGAATTTACCCTAGCACAATATTGAAGACATTACCTCGTGATTCCTCTATTTGTTGCAATGACCAGCACTGGAGCCATGTCACTTTCCAAGGCTCGGTTCAGGAACGAGAAACATTCAATGTCTAACATGTGCACTTCATCAATGAATAACACCTATAACAGAAATACATATAACAAGGTCTGTTAAAACATACATGATTATTATTCTATATCTCCCAGAAGATGGTGTGCGAGAGGTACAACAGAGCTTTAAATTTACAACGTAGTTGCTGTTTTTCACTCCTCTTATCAATTGATGCCCCTACCCTTGTTGACTGCAACATCCATATCCAACTGCCCCTCATTTTGAGGTGATTTTTTTACTTGCTCCCAATACTTTACAGCGTTGAGACCCACGCTTGTTGTCCCATTACTGGTGAGCAGGAGTCACAGATTCACAGACGGTGTCACTCTTTGAATCAGCCAGAGTACCAAGATTCTACAATGTAGCACCAATAATTTCCTGATAATATCAATATACTTACCCCAGGAACAATCTCTGCCTTGCCTTCCTCTCTCCACTCTGCTACCTTTGCATTGATTTGTTCTCGGACCTCTCCCTTAATTTCTCCCGTATCTCCAGAGAAAAGTGCCAGGAATCCCTGTGTCCTACTATTGATCACGTCAATCTCATGCAGGCTGACCGTGTGCACCACCTCCTTCCTCTTCTGGAGTTCACCCTCTGGGCACTGGACAAACCGTGTCTGGAAAATAAAACAAAGATTCAGAAAGGCAGACACAAGTCAAAATGTATGTTACTTTTTCTGGTGACTTGGGCACAAAACATTCTGTTTCTCTTATGGCCAATGTCATGTCTCTTAAAGATTTCCTAAAACATTAGAATTACCTAAACACTAACAAATAATTCCAAGTATTGCACCTACCTGTGCGCCCATGGCATCATAATCCCGTGCTCGTGTGAAAGACCGACCAAGGCGTGTGATTTTCCCAGTGGCCTTGTCTATTGTGATTATATCGCTGAAATATAAAACACGAGTGATTGTTTCTTTTCAGATCTAACCAGAATCAGGACAGCACTGTTATAAAAGAGTTGATGGTTCACGACACCCACTAACATTGAACTACTATATATAATTCTGTTGGAGTTTTGTTTATTGAAAACAAGACATCCAGTATAAAGGAGACAATTAAATAGTCAATCAACCTAAGAACAGCAATATTATTCGCTTACCCAGCCTGCACCTTCTCTTTTGTGAGAGATTCTATCATCTTCTGTCCTAAGTCGTAAATGGTCTCCATTTCAGTGGTTTTGAGAGTTAGTTTTCCAACTTTAGCACCCTGGAATAACAAACATGTACAAATGTCAGGTGAAATCAGATGATCCAAAGCAAAATCTTCAGAAAAACAACAATGTGAATACCAGTATTTTCTCCCCTGCAAGAATGGGAAGGTCTTTTTCTTCAAAATCTAAAAACAGGCCACCATCTTACAAAATCATGCACAGACAGAAATGCTACTCACTGTTCCAGTTGCAGGTCTGTCGATCTGGATATCAACGACTTCCCCCTCAATAATCTCTGTCTCCTCTTTGATCCTCACTCCAATACTCTTCCTGAATGCCTGCGTCAATGCCTCTGTCTTGCTCATCTCTAATGAGAAGATCTCACTGCCCGCCATGCTTGTAAATGGTGTGTCTGTACCCAAGGCTTGGGCCATACCTGCAAAATAATGTATTTTAAAGTGATCTTTCAACTTGGTGAAATGTATTCTATCAATTATATGCACTGCTGTAATTCATGTTTGTTTTCAGAACAGGTCAAAGCTGGCCCATTTATAGGGACCTCTCTGTTAGTGTTAGTGTTGTATTAATAGAAACCCATCATAAAGAGAGACACTTAACTGATAACATTCACTGAATTTAAGGACAGAACAAACTAAACTAGCCACATTAAAATTGTTCAAATGTTGAATTATTCACCATCCAAGTGAATCAATGTCACAATGCAGTTAGTTTATATAAACATGTACCTACCCATAGCAATGGCTGTTTTGCCAGATCCAGGCTGTCCAGCAATAAGTATTGCACGTCCAGCAATCTTTCCCTCTTTGATCATCTCGAGTATGATACCAGCAGCTCTCCTAGCCGACACCTGGCCCACCATGCCCTGGGATACTTGTCTCGCTTCCAATGCATCATCAAGACCTAACCCGCGGATGTGAGAATGGGCACCTGGAGAAAAGAAAAGACTTTTAGCGAGAAGTTATGAATGAATTTCAACACCAGCTGACATTGCTGGGCAAGTGGTAAATCCGACCTGATAATGATGAGAAACAGAGTACAGTATGAGTATGAGTAAGGACTCAAAATTTATAGACCTGACTGACAATCAACATTGCTATTGAAATTGGAATTACCTATTCTCTCAATCCGGGTGACTTCCCGTACTTCTTGAACTTGCTGTGTTGAAGGCTGCATCAAAGAAAAACATATTACTAGATTGGCCCCTGCCCCCTGTGACTCAGTAAACAATAATAATACACTTCATAAATTGGAGCCTCCAAAGTAAAACTGAGTGTGGGTTTTGGAGGAGCTGGGGGTTCTCCCCTTCGAGAAGACAAAACGTGGATGACACCAAAACAGCTGCTAGAATAAAATCTAAAATGTAAAAAGTTCTCAAGTATCTGATGTACACAATAACACTGACATGTACATACTTGTATATACATGCACGCATGCTGTGCACACTGTAGTGTAATGCCAATGGTCTGGAAAATGCCGGTAGTTTGACAGCGTGCACCATACAGAAGTAAGTTACCAAGACAAATGACACTTGTCACATAGATACTTAAACGATCACTAACTACCGATAAATCATTCGGACCTTGTCAGAACAGATAAATGGCGTAAATCGAGGTTTTATAACATAAAATCAACAAAACTTCGGGGAAAAAATCGAAATTCTTACCGCTGCCATTTTGGAATTTTCTCGAAAGCGAGGTCGTTGTTTGCGTCCTCAGTTATAAACTTTTGACTCCATGGTTACCGGAGCTAAAAGTGGCCTCTTGCTCCATATCATTTATATCAACTTCATCACATATTGAGCGCACAATATAAAGTCAGATTACTCTTACTCGATTCAATTCATTAACTTGCCCCACTGATTGTTTTGGAAGCTGTTTGTTCGCTAATAAAGACCAAGCTCCTCCAGTGAACTTACACAACTGTTTGACATGGTGAAACCGAGACTGAATTATTCACATTGTGTTCAACCGTGTTCATTTCGCAGTAAATTCATTAGCTGCCAATGTATGCCTTGGAGTGGGCAGAATGGCACTGTTTAAACAAGAAGTCTCATCAACAGCCTCAAAGAATATTGTGTGAGTTACAATTCAAAGAATGCGACCTCTTCCGACTAAAATTGAAACTGAAAATGATAACTTCTCCATTTACGGAGGCGCATATCTCTGTTGACATTTTCATTATTTAGGGAGGAGAACTCCTTCTTAAAGAGCCAATAAATTTGTTGTAATCGGCCTGATATTGAACCCAGTGGAAGCTTGGACTTAAAGGGTATGTACTGATGATTTTGAATTTGTTCGTTTAAGGTATACTTGTCTTATTGGTGTTGAGAAATGAAGTTTTAAAAATGAGAATTTTTCTGATGGGAAATGCTGAATGCAGGAAAATGTACAGTAGCCCTATACTATAGGCGTATGTATTGTATAGGCCTATAGTACAGCTATGCTCAGTAGTCAGAGCCTCCTTCGTTTGATGTGCACTGCATTTATTGGTTAAAGTAAACAAATCCAATTTCAGTAACAGAAGTCTGACTGTATATGCCATATGGACATCGCACATGATCTTTCATATAATTGGGCTCTTTTGGAAAGTAGTCAGTTGGTAACAACATGAACCCCTTTTCCTAAGATTAGCGTTGATTTTGAAATTATCAATCTTTTCAGCTTTGTGCCTGCTAACCTGTCCAGATGGTCATCATGACGTGTTCCATAGAAAACATCCTGAATGATGCAAAAATGTTGGTGAATCGCCTCAGGGATCATGATAGTGAAGCTGATTCTCTGATATGTCAGACCCAGACATTGAACAAAAGGGTGGAGGCTATGAAACAGGTCGGTATTGAAATGAGGTTATTGTATATAATTGGAATCTATAAGTAGAATGTCTCATCAGGGATGCAGAGGTGCTCAAAGCAAATCTGCAGGTATGGGCAGATCTGAGTGTTGCCTATAATGTACTGCTAGTATTGGTAAAAGAATGGTATGGCAGGGACCTTGTCAGTGTTTCCCACCTTCATGACTGATGATTCTAATGAACACCTTTTCCATTACATTTCAGTACCAAGAAGACCTTAACGAGCTAAATGAGATGGCACGTCACAAACCTCGTGCAAATCTTGTGTTGGGAATCGCACAGGAAAACAGACAAATCCGCGAACTACAGCAGGAGAATAAGGAGTTGCGCATGTCACTGGAGGAGCATCAATCGGCCCTTGAGCTGATCATGAGTAAATACAGGGAACAGATTTTCAAACTGCTGATGGCAAATAAATTAGATATGTCTATTCTCAACAAGGACCAGTCAGAAGTAGGACAAAAGGTGAGTGAAAAGACTATCTTAAAGCAGGAAGTATGGTGCAATATCTTTACTGCATAAATGACAGATATTAATATCAGCCCTGGATGAAATCCAAATCTTCTTCTCCTGACTGTACATAGTGTAAATATTGTCAATATGAACTTTTATTTATTCATTCAAATCTTCTTACAGGAGGTTCTGCCAAAGATTGACAAAATCTGTGAAATGGCTGCGGTAATGCAGCAGGCCGTCGCAATTGATGACAAGGCAGTAACAGAGGAGCAAGAGAAAATAACACGTCTAATGTTGGAGAACAAAGGGCTACGGGAACTTCTCGAAATTACCAACAGCATGAAAGGAGGACACGTCGTAATGAACAGTGCTGGATGTCAGACTGACTTCTCATCTATTGATGGTGACAAGACACCGGAAGAGAACTTAGACGGTGCTATGGGGACCAGTGATGACTTGACACCAACTCCGCATCCCGATAACATCGATCTGTTGCAGAAAGCAGCAGAGGAGAAACTGAGGGATAAGAATGGCAACGAAGCCCAGGAAGATGAGGAGACGGATTCTGAAGACGATGTGTATAATTATAAAGCTGACACGATCAAATTGAATAAGAACTACGAGGAGAAGAAGGCAGCATCATCGTCATGATTTGAATGTGACATACAAGGGGGAATTTTGGTCCAAAAAGAGATTTATAAATGCTATACCAGATGGCATAAACGTCTATTCTATTCTCTCATAAATTAACTAGGAAATTATAAAGCTAAACCATAGATGTATCTCATTTTGGAACCAAACTCCTCTAACATACAGTTGAAAAAATGCAAAAAGTAAGTTGCAGAAGAGCAGGGTGATAACCGCGATACGAGTTAGAATGTGGCGCTGATGCAGTTGTCAGTTTTACTAGCATTTGAATAATCATCTCACTGCTTCACTGTTTCAATGCCTTATGGATACTTTGCAGAACATCTTTCTGAATTTTGTTAAGTAGCATGCTTTTTTAATATTGCATGTGGCAGACACAGTATTGCATAATAGTTATGCATTTGACATTGATTCATCTGGGAATGGGGTTGTAATAATTTCTTAATGACAGTTGTATTGCTGTGTACATGTACATATCTACATGTAAATCTGTGTGTATGATATCATGTGACTTTAACTTATTGTATAAAGTATCATTATGTGTCTCTTGACTATTCTGCAGATTATTCGTAGTCTACTCTCCAATATGAGTTGAGTCAACAAGCCCCAATAATTTATAAGAGAGAAATTTTGCACCAGCGCAGGGGTAACCTTCTGCAGGTCATCAGGGACTTATAATCTTCAAAACAAAACAGACAATGGCCTAGTTTATAGGGAGCATCAATTTAGTACATCATTAGCCTCATGAAGGATGATGCCAGTTTATAAAACACGAAATTTTGGCAGGGAAATGGCGGACCTCCTTTCTGGGATGATCTCAATTGATCTCAATCCCCTTCCGAGCTTATGTTCATGTACTAAATGGATGCTCCGTCATTTTGAATTGCGAATGTATTGTGCATGTTATTGAGTTAATTATGTGCTCCCTTTGAAGATTATAAAACAACAGCTAGGGTCTTGTAAAGGCCAATGCTTGGTCAAGTTTGTAGGTAGAAATATCTCCAAGGTCAGTTCAACTTGTAAATTGAAATTGTAATTGTAGGTGTCTGTATAAAATAAGTCTTGAATAAATCAGATATGTTGTACAGACCATTTCTCTTCATACTTTCTCCTATCATTCAAAGTAAAAAAGAAGTGGGGTGCAGCTGAAAGAGCAAAATATCCAAGGTGGAATATTCAACTGGAATTCAGCTTGCTCTCAACACATGAGAGATCAGTGGCATTGTGGTTAGAGCACCGGGCTCATAATACTTATGCCAGTCTCCACAGGCCCTATCTGTAAGGTCTTGGATCAAAGGAGTGCTGAAAGGCTCATCCATGCCTTCGTGTCTTCTCAACTAGATACTGGCACCCCTGCAATGTATCCTAACCATGGCGGCCAGGGTGGCTTGTTGCCACAGAAAGTACATGTATGTTCCCAGAACACCAGTGCCTGGAGAGCTACACTGGCTTCCAGTGAAAGTAAGGATTGAGAACAAAACCCTTTGGACTGTCCATAAGTGTGTGCATAGCCCAGGGCCCATTTATCTAAAAGAACTGCTGGAGCCTAACCAAACCTCCCGTGTACGTGGACTAGGTTGGAGCATTATCTGAGGGATTGCATATGCGGACTTTTCAATCTGTAGTACAAGACTACCATGTTCATTGTCAACAGTAACAGACAAGTTTGAAGACATTTCTATTCCGAAGGGTTAATGAGGTGGTGGAGCCTTAAGCAACAGAGCTTTGTGTTTTATTATGATCAAGAGTTTGTGGGTTCGACACTCAGACTAAGGTCTTTAACCCTATATGCCCTACTTGCTTCTCTCAACCCAGGCATGAGCGGGTACCTGGCTTGTAGAAATAGCCATGAATGTTGAACCCTAAAGCCAAGAGAAAGCTTGTCTTTGTACTCCCCAGGGAGTTGAGTTTGAACAGGAATGTACAGCACAATTGAACCATTGTGGAGGCGTGTAAATCACAACATAGTCAGGATCCTTCAGTTTTTACTATCTTCTGATTGAGCAAAACAACAGCAGTATGACATTATGAAAATGTTTATTGCCACTTCTTAAAAATGCAGATTATGAAAATATACAATACAGACTAGCACATCATTACAAAATCTTTAGGCCTCCACATCAAGTCGTTGTGATAATCAAAACTAAACTTCGACCTGTACTCTACATGGTTGAACTTCTATTGTTCGCAGAAATCCACCATTTATGTTATGGTATCTAATTAAATTGAAGCATTAAAATGCAATTTTATTGCCATTGTTTAAAGAACTCTAAATTTAAAATACGTATAGTAATCTGCTTCAAAGTAGTCATGGCAGTTATACACATACATGTATGTACAATAAATCACAATTATTGTTCCGTAAACTTCTTCATCTTCGTAGCTCAATATGCTTGAGACTAGATTCTTCTAAAATTTTTGTTGCCATCTCAATGATAAAACCATTCAGCTGAACATATTTCCCCTTCAAGTTGCAATTGTATCCCCTCTTGCAAAAATATTACACTCACATAGATGAAGAGGTTTACAATAACAAATCCTCAAGCAATCTCGTTTGCTTCCTGAGCATCTATTTGTTTGTAAGTCCCATAGTTCTTCCTTGCAGGAGACCTTCTCGACTCGTTGGGTCTCCGCGAGCGCCGTGACTCTGGGAGCAGCGGGCGCCGCATATCGGCACTCTCCTCTGCCAATAACTGTAGCTCTCTGTTCCTACTTTTAGCCGTTCGTGGACATGGTGGAAAGGGTGGGCGTTCCCTCTCCCTAATAAACTGGAACACTGATCCTATTATGGCCAATACAACCCAGACCAGAACAAGAATCACATCTGGAAAGAGAAAAGAAGCTGTTTGGGAGCGTTGGATATAGTGTTAGATTCTCATAGATACCGGTTGCAATTTAACATGGACATGTCTTGGCTCAAAGGCAAAATAGTCTGTTGTTGAATTAGTTGAATTTTCCGGTAAACTGCACATACTCACCGAATAACTGGAAAGGTGCAGTTACAACTGCCGTTACAAATCCTGGAATCACAGCTTTCCGCATGGCGTTGATGATAATGTAAGGAATACTACATCTCAGGTAAAGACCGATACAGAACACCAAGCTGTAGGACCCAAACACTGCACATGAAATGATGCTCAGCTGAAGAAACAAAGACATGAATGAACATGTTATGATAATAGGGGGCATTACCCAGCAGAAATACAAGCCCTCATCCCTGAAATGAGCTTTAGGATTCTGACAACCCTACCGTAATTTCAATTATTTTCTTTTTCGCAGCCATATTTTTTGGCGATTATCTGTATAAATGAAAAATATAAGGCACGCAAATATTTCTGGTTTTACAGATGTACATGTAGATCAAAGGATACTGGCTTGAAATGTAACATGATTCATGTAAACTTACTGTTTTTGTAAAATAAAGTAAGACAACTGGCACCAAGAGAATACCACAAACAAATCCCATGCCATAGTTGAATGAACTCCTCCAAATTTCAATAAGACCTGAAAAACAGTTATGGCAAAGTTAGAACTGGGGATGTTGGTCATGAGGCACAACCAAGTTGAGTGAAGTATCTAGTGAGGGTAGCCTAGTATAGCGTAGAGATTTTATAATATTGAATCAAAATGATAGACAGTGACACTTTAAAATGCTGATGCCAATGAACTTACCAAATGGGGTGTAGAAAAGAATAGACGAGAACAGGAACCCTAGCACCAACCCAACCAGCAGCTCCGACAGGACCGGGATGCCAACGTTCCACCAGAAACCTAACCAGAGGGCACCACCGACCAAACCAATCACCGACGATAGTATTATGATGATTGGGTAGTCCAGGTTTGTGGTGACAGATAGTACGATGTAGAAGGTCAACATGAAGGCGAGACATCCAAAGATGCACATTTCTGAAGAGCAAAAAGGAAAATCATAGGTGGATTGAAGAGGCTTGCTGAGTTTTTCAGTTCAACTAACATTGTGTTTCTGCATAAGGTATGAAACACACAATGTGCAGATTTTAAGTAGGCCACTGCCCCATGAGGAGTAAAGGGCTTTTGTAAGACAAAAAGTAAGAGTACCCTGCCCCTCTGATCCACCAATATTCGAAAGGAACATCCTTGGACGAGACGGCATAGCCGAAATGACTCTACTTACGTAGTTTAAAGAATCTGTGTCCCAAGAAACACATGTAGAGTCCAAGACCAGCACAGATGATTGATATCACTTTTGTAATCGGTAGGAATGAACTCTCTGAAATTAGACATTTGATTATGAAGAAAAACAATTCGAATCATAAAGAGAACAGATCCAAAGAACAATAAATTGACCAGGTTAATCAATGTACTGTCAAAAAAGACATCAAAGCATTTGAGGCTTACAGGAACTCACCTAAATTATAACAATTTTTGACGTGGCCATCAAAGTTACATCCATAATCAGTGTTGACAATATACATAGCCTGGCGCACTTTCTTGTCTTTTGTGTGACTGACTATCACGGTATACATGACGCCTTGCCCTTCATAAGCCGCCAGGTCCATGTGACTCAGGCCTTTACCTCTTGTGAAGGAAGCAACCTGAAGAGACAAAAAATTTCAAATTTTGCAAACAGAAATCGGATCTGCGTTTCACTAGGTTCGTTTCAGCGGCAAACTACTCCAGGCTGTAACATTTGCCTTTGCACCAATCTTTGTATCCACAAGCTACACTGGTACAACAAAGATAGTCTGTCATGTAATACAGTCCTAGGTACTTTTTCCGAAGGCTTTAGTTAGTTTTGAAAGTAGGTTCTGGGGGGGGGGTGGGGGACTTTTTGGTAAAGTCACACACCCAATGCGCGTCTAACATATGGAAGTTAATTCACCTTATAAGCATGATTGCGTATCGTTTCCAAATCTGTCATCCTGGCCACTGACATTTGGAAGTGACTCTCGGAGAGATCGCCCTCATTAAGATAAAGCTGGAACACTTCATATTGTAAACTTTTCCACACTGAACTGTCCTCGCAGTCGGGCTCAGTTGAGCCTCTCATCGTGCCAATGTTGGCATATTGGAATGAAAGTCTCACAGTGCTTTGGCCATAGCTCAAGTGGATGTTGGGATCATTGGGTAGAGGGAATTCCTGGTTGCAGGCGCCAGGGACTGGATCTGGAATGCAAGTACGCTACTTTAAAACAGTTTTCTGATGGGTTACAGATAAAATGATGGCTTCTTTTATGCGTGCAATTATGTATCTAGATTTCTAAGGCTGCAGGGTTTCTGTCTTAATAAGAGGTGTCCTGATTACTGAAATCAGATTGATGGAAATGACCACTTTGGGACCAATATCATTGTCCTCCATAGAGAGGGTGTCCTGCAAACAGCTTCCACTGTTGAAACCCACATCCAGGGATTGATACGGATAGAATGCAAGACTCGTCAGCTCACCGTCATTGTAATATCCCGAGACTTTGAGATAGGCAATCACAGTATCATTCAGATCAGACTGAAGATACCATGTAGCATCCCTCGCCTCATAAGCCAGCTTCTGCAGCACCCCACCACTGCGTCCAGTCACAGAAGTAGTGTAGGTCGGATTGGAGTACAGGGAGAGAGTCAAGTTGTATTTCTGGACGTGGAATTCAGCCACAACAACATTAATGGAGGATGGAATGTCCTTGACCTTGATCGCGTACACGTTAGGGTCCAGTTTGACTGTCGTAAGTGGTCCCAATTTGAGAATTATCAAACCTGTAATTTAGAATGAACTGAAGTTGGAAGTTTGATTGGGCACTGAACAGTCACAGACACCTGGAACAAAGCATCACGACACATCAGGCCATTTCACTCGATACATACTTACTCCCTCATACCCTGATGAACATGCATAAGGAGGAGTCATGTTGTAGGGCCCGTTTGCATGATGATGGGAACAAAGGGTCACAGTCAGTGGCTTTTAATGCCTCCCCCCCACCCCCAGGATTGTCAGAAGTTTGCTTAGGTATTTTGATGTGTTCCGACTACTGGGTATCGTTCGCTGTAAGACTTAAAGCCCTAGCCTATAGGTCATAGGGTTAATGCTCTATGACTATCACTTACTTTTGTCATGAACAGGTACAGCACCATCTGTAGGATAAGGACCAGGAACTGATGTCACACTTTCATTTACAGTTGACCGACTTGTCAAATCACTGGCACCCACATTTCTTGTTGTCAATCTTGATATCACAGACAATAAAAGAAACAAAAATGTCACAGAAAAGCTCATCATGTGTTCATGTATCTAGCTACATAACATTATTACAAAAAAGTGCGTTTAGAATGAGCAATAAACTGTTTTTACACCGCATAATTTTTGACATCTCATACAGTGTACATTATCTGCATACATTGTAGATACACTGTACCTACCAAGGCGGCCGCGAGTGTCGCCACCCATACCAAACATTCGTCACGTGGTGGTGAGCAGTGACTATGGCATGTTTTTTGTAGCAAAATTCGATTTGAGCAACATTGCAATTAAAATTTGATTTTTGTGCCTATCTATTCGATTTTAATCAACTTTGTTCGATTCTTCCCTCAATCATTTGATTTTTTTGCATATTCATTCGATTTTTTTCAAACATTTATCAACAAAAAATACTGTTCTTGTTGTATATCAAATCAAACACTATAAATTCAAAATCGAATATAACTTAGAAAAAATCAAAAGGTGAAAGAAATAGATCAAAATCAGATTCAAATATATCGCATTAACTGGTCAAAAAACGAAGCATTTTCGATTTTAATTACACCAAATCTTTCAATTTAATCAAAGTATATTCAATTTCAGAATCAAATAAGAAGTATATACGATTTTGAAATCGAATACTCATTCGATTTAAATCGAATAGGTCATTCGATTTAAAATCGAATAGACCATTCGATTTAAAATTGAATATGTCATTCGATTTTTGTAGATTTCTATTCGATTTTGATTGGTCAATCATAGTCACGTGACAAACTAGCAACCAATTAGAATCGAATGGAATAGGAGCAGAATCGAATAGACCATTCGATTTAAAACCGAATAGGTCATTCGATTTTTGTAGATTTCTATTCGATTTTGATTGGTCAATCATAGTCACGTGACAAACTAGCAACCAATTAGAATCGAATGGAATAGGAGCAGAATCGAATAGACCATTCGATTTAAAATTGAATATGTCATTCGATTTTTGTAGATTTCTATTCGATTTTGATTGGTCAATCATAGTCACGTGACAAACTAGCAACCAATTAGAATCGAATGGAATAGGAGCAGAATCGAATAGACCATTCGATTTAAAACCGAATAGGTCATTCGATTTTTGTAGATTTCTATTCGATTTTGATTGGTCAATCATAGTCACGTGACAAACTAGCAACCAATTAGAATCGAATGGAATAGGAGCAGAATCGAATGAGACCATTTGATTTAGAAATCGAATACTCATTCGATTTAAATCGAATAGGTCATTCGATTTAAATCAAATAGACCATTTGATTTTTAAATCGAATATTGCTTTTCATTTGATATGGAATCGAATGAACATTCATTCTTAAAATCAAATTATCATTCAATTTTTTGTAAGAACTATTTGATTATATCGAAATGTACTTTAATCTATATGACGAATTATGCGATTAATATTGAATAGGTGATTTGTAAGAATCGAATGAGATTGTTTGATCTCGGTCTTGATATTTTAAACTCTTTCCAATACATTTTTGATAAAACAACCTATCATTCGATTCGATTGACAATTTATTTGATTTATTTTTCACTAAAGAAACTATTCATTCGATTTCTGACTAAAATATTGAATGAATCAGTGAATCGCATAGTGCTACACATAACAGGCCATAAGTGACATCAAGAACCAGTTCGACACGACCCCTGCCCTCGATACGCCCCCTTCCCTCGATACGCCCCCCTTATTAGTTGTGGTTTAAAGTAAGTTCCTAATCCACCTTATGCAGTTTTCTGTTTTCATGGCCATGTTTATACACATCCTGGGCTCTGATGCTTGCAAGATCATTTCTTGGTGGTCCCTGCTTAGAGTAACCAGACTAAATCTAAGGTCCCTGGCAGCTGGGCAGTGGCAAGGGTGTGTCCCTGGGCAAGACACTTGACTGGTGACGGTTGTTGTGGGTGGGCTAGACACTTGACTGTTGTGGGATGTGGTCTCAGGCAAGATAGTTGATTGGGGATGGACGTAGGGGGCCTGGGCAAGACACTTGACTGTTGTGGGATGTGGTCTCAGGCAAGACACTTGACTGTTGTGGGATGTGGTCTCAGGCAAGACACTTGACTGTTGTGGGATGTGGTCTCAGGCAAGACACTTGACTGTTGTGGGATGTGGTCTCAGGCAAGACACTTGACTGTTGTGGGATGTGGTCTCAGGCAAGACACTTGACTGTTGTGGGATGTGGTCTCAGGCAAGACACTTGACTGTTGTGGGATGTGGTCTCAGGCAAGACACTTGACTGTTGTGGGATGTGGTCTCAGGCAAGACACTTGATTGGTGCAGTGTATGTGTAAAGTGACCACATACTGGTGTGTGTAGGAGAAGGTCCTGGAGCAAGACAGTTGTTTGCTGCTGTACTCCGCATAAATGTTGACAAATTTTTCAAGTGAACAGAACTTTTTATGTCCAAGCAACCTGAGTCGATGGAGGAATTTCCTTTATGGTCTTCAGGTCAACTCCTTCATAGTTTACAGCAGCACCAAGAGCGGCTAGTCCTTGGATGGGCTTGTGTCTGCGAAACAAAACACTCCGAACAACATTTTGTTGGTTATCATTTTCTCTCCAAATAACAATTTTCGAACCTCTGCAGGGAACATGGCTACACCTACCAGATGGGGCCTCTGTGCCGCTGGTGCAATTTCAAATGATTTCACCATTGCCTTGAAATGTCTCCCTGCATCAGAACATCAGGTAAGCACCATTTATAGCCAAGTAGAATATCAGTTCGACTGAGATTCTTTCTGGTTATGGTATTTATTCAACTAGCATGATAAATGAAGAAAATAAAATGCAAAAAAAGGTTCTTGTAACTTGGTATTTCAACTCTTATAAAATCTATCTGAGCCTGCTAGTCCTAGCTTTGTTACATCCTTTGGAATCAAACAGTCTACTAAATAAACAAATTCAAATATCAGAGAGCTAGTCTGAAGAGTCTGGGCCTCCTAACTTAGCCCTCATAAGGGGTGGGTCTGTGAAGCACTAATGCACCATAACTTAACTTTCAGGTCGCCTGTGTAGCGGCACGAAATCTTAGCCGTGCTCAGGAGTTTGCCAAAAAGTTTGATATTCCTAAGGTGTATGGATCGTACCAAGAACTGGCAGCAGATGAAAATTTAGGTAAGCTTTGTCAGAGATAAAGTTATGATGTCATCATTCCCAGGTGATGATGTCACACCAGCCGACTGACGAATGAGAAATACAGCGTATTTTTGCAGAGTAGCTTTTTATTGTGATGTCTGTTAAAAAAATACTTATTTATTGATATTATGTCAGCAAAGTGTCAGTTCACCTTTAAACTTTTAGAATCTTTCCTCTCACAGATATTATCTACATTGGTGTTATCCATCCAGCTCATTATGAGATATGTAAGCTGATGATCAACGCGGGAAAGAACATCTTGTGTGAGAAGCCAATGACCATGTGCAAGAGGCAGACACAGGAGCTGGTGGATTTGGCCAAGGAGAAGAACGTCTTTCTCATGGAGGTACCATCAAAGTCAAAGAATAGCTGGCAGAGACTCCTGTTACTCCTTCTCTGTAGGATTTAGTCCACACACAGTAGCTTTAAAATATTTAGCTACCCTCTAACTTTACAGTCGACTTTTCAGCAGCACATTAAGAAAACCTAAAGCACTGTTAGACAAAATTCAAGTCAAAATGTGAAAGCTGTTTGACCTAAAACTATCTCGTTTCCGTCGTCATTTTCTTTCAGGCCCTCTGGTCTAGATTTTTGCCAGCATACGAGTTTATCCGCAAGGAACTCAAAGCAGGCACCATTGGAGAGCCAAAGTATCTTACCGCTGAATTCTGTGTGGACCTATCAGGATACAATCTGGAGAGGTTAACAAACAAGGATTTTGGAGCCGGGGCATTGGTAGATCTTGGTCCATATACTGTTGGGATGGCCATGTGGGCTTTTGATGATGAGTACCCAGAACAGATTGTTGCGAGTGGCCATCTAAATAACGAGGGTAAGACTCTGGTACCATTAATTTCTTTAGGCTTGACTCCACTTATAATGTTGACAATATCCTATCTGGAGAACAGTTGTGTAATAATTTACATGTAAACTGCCAAATGTTTGCACATCTTTATTTTTGGCATTTGCGAAAATTAAAAAAACAATTGGCTGACTATGATTATTTTGGTGGAAATCTGCAATTATGGCCAAATGTTTAGTTTATAGTATCTCTGAACTTTGTTTGACAGGTTTTGATGTCTGCAGTGGAGCTGTATTCAAGTTTAGCAAGGGCAGGCTGGCTTGTATTACTCAAAGTTGCACTGTTGATTCTGGAAGTCAGGCTTTCATCTATGGAACCAAGGGCAAAATTGAGGTGAGGAGTACAATAGTGAACCGTCATTATCCCCATCAAGAAGTTACAAACACATCAATTTTAAGTTATGTGGACTCGGCACCAACAGTAGTATTGTGTAATCTTCAACACTTAAAAGAACTTATAACTTGATGCACTGAATTGAAGATTAACTGGCGATTCTGATTAAATATAATCCACCACCTCAGCCACTGGTGCCACATGCTTTTCAAAAGTAGAGATTTAGATTCATTATACCTTGTTGTTGTGCATAACATGTCTTGGAAATCCATTATTCAGTAATTTTCTTCAACTTCGTTTCTGTATTCCTAGGTGAAGTTCCCAATGTGGACCCCCAGCACAGTCATTGTGAATGACAAGGCGCACACCTTTCCTCCTCCAGAGAGTCCTTTCAAAACAAACTTTGTGAACTCAACAAATTTGTCCTTTGAAGCACGGGCAGTCAGGGAATGTCTATTGGCAGGTGAGACATCAACTGAGACTGCAACAGCTCTGACGAAATTCCTTATTCTTATCTATAAAATCCAGTCATGACCCAGTAGTAACCATATCACAACCTGTTGAACAGTACTGAATATACACTTACATGAAACTCTTAATAATTTTCACATGATTAACATTTTCTCATCCTCCTATGCTTATCAAAAGTATGATTTCTTTCACAGTAACATGTTATTTTATTCTTAAATTTCCACTTTTAGGTCAGAAGGAGTGTGGTGGAGCAACCCATGAATACAGTCTGAAGCTGATATCAATCATAGATGAGTTGAAACGACAGCTTGGAGTGCAATATGACTGCGACAAAGTCTAAATAAACATTACTTCTGAAAGAAAAGGATACCGGTACTAACAACGAATTTAGAATATAGTGAAGAAATACTTGTATTTTCGGTGCCTCAATGTTGCACATGTAGCAAGAAGATGTAATTAATTATGATGTTGAGATTTGATACTATGAGATTATTGTTGTGTTTGTTATTCAAATGAAAATTAAAAACCAATGTTTTGCACATAATACCAGTCAAACCTTGTCATCACTTTATTGATCTGATCAGTCTTCCATCAAACATTCACATGATACATGTGCCACTACATATGCCAGCAATATAAGAAATATCTGTATCTGCAAAATCTTGCAATAACCAGAGGAAAGATTGCTCGCAACTTAGATACTGCGGCCTTCTTCTGCCTTGCTCACTGTATCAGTTTCTTCAGAGCAGCATCGACAGACTTCTTCATGAACGTCGTATGTGGAACCATTGCAGAATTGAGGAGATCAATGCCGTCGCTAGAAAGCTGAAATAAAGATAATGCAGTTTTAAGCACTATTGCAGAACACGGAACTGTGAATCGATCATGATGCATCGCCTGGCTATGACATACAGTGTCGCACTATTGGAAAGTGCAGGATTCCTAAGCTTTCTGCAAGACTGTCGACAGGGGTACCTGTTGCAGCCTATAAAAAACAAACGGCGACTGAAGCGTCCCTGTGGCAGACATAATAAGTCCCCATTCAGTAGAGAGAGGTTATCATAATGAAATGAAGGGCAGAGAAATTCTGTAGAGATACTTTTCTAATGCTAACTGTCCATGAAAAGTCTGAAAGAAGATCGCTGCTGATTGATTACCTGTTTGCCATATTTGCTGATGACTTCCAAGACTAGTTTGCCAAACTTGAGGTTGTTTTTCATTTCGTGGGAGGAAACTTCCATCAGGCGACACATATTATGAACTAACTGGTTGTCAATCTCAATCTTCACCTGTAGAAGGAAAAGCAACATATGTATACACCAATTGATCACTTGATAGACAGTCCTCTTTGCCGATTATTGGCAAAATTATTGAGTTTGTACTTTTTCTTGCTGCAAAATGATCCTCTGTGAGCAAGTTTAACACAAGACACATTAGCACTGGGGTCATATTTCAAGACTGTGCTTTCACTTGCTTGCTTGAAAATCTGACTACCCTGTCGTGAAGTACTATATGAGGACTGCCGATACCTTTGTCTTGATCAGATTTTCGAGGACCACAATATGGGCTTTCGTCCATGGTGTCTGGAGAGAAGTAATCTGGCTGAAAAAGTATAAATCAATGATTGTACAAGTAAAACAACCTCAATAACTTCTTATAGTTTGGGAAAGAGTAGCCACCTCCAAATGCCTGAAATCACCTCACTTAATTGCCACCAGGGCCTACAACCCACTCATGGGGCCAGGACAAACAACTCTTATTTACGCATGATCAAGATCTTCAGATCAACAAAAAAGTCCTAAAGCAGTGATTTTCTGTACAGAGCAACACCAGATTGCCATTGACAGACTTCTTATGATCCATCAGTTACTTTCATAACATTGTGTCTTACCAAAGTAATTGATGCTTGACTAAAATTGGCTCATCTTTCATTGTCTTGACAACAAGGTCAGCTTGAGGAGATTCTGAAGAAAAAAACAACTAATAAAATGTCAATTATAATACCTGGATATGAACTGAATCTGAATGTGACAATGCCTCCAATATTCTGTGGAGTGGATGAAGCCATGAAGATGTCTATTCGTTTAATTCCCTGAAACCCAACATACTATAAGCTCATCGCACTTACCAAATTGTTCATGCTGAAACATGGCTTGGTATAACCCATCCATGGTAGAAGACTGGTGTTTACGGAGGAATGACTGAACCAAGTTAGTGAAATTCTGGGGAAGATTTTGACAAGATTCCATCACCTGGATGAGAGTAAACTGGTTAAAACAATAAAATACATGATCTTGCCACTAATTTTCCTCAGAAAAGTGTGTTAATGCATGGTGCTTAATACCACTGATAGAATGTTTAAAGGGCCTCCTTAAGCAATATTGCTGAACGGCAGATGAAATTGCAGAAAGGGGCTGTTCTCCTCAGAGATGCACCAACTGCTAAGACCGAAAGAAGCCACATTTACCTTAGGAAGTAAGCAGCTCCTGGTGAAAGAGACACATTGATTATAGCGGACACTTTGAACACACTGGAGATACGTTTGACCAAGTTTTGTGGATCCCTCTAATGGTAATTTGTCTAATTCCAAGAGTTGGCATATCTTTTCTACGTGGTCATTTGAAGACGAACCATTCTTATCGTTGAATAATCCCATATATGGCAAAATTGCATCTTCATCAAAGTCTGAGTGTAAGATATCTTTGAAACATATGCAAGACTCCTGAAAAAAGAAGAAACATGGAGTCCCGTTACTGATTGCATTTCTAATCATTAAGTTTCAAATAAGAATTAGAAGTACATGAAGTAGCAACTCATTCAACAGAAAAAACACATGTATTCATTAACTAAATAACTTCCGACTCCGGAACAATCAGACTGCAGCCAGGAAGTGAAACAAAAACTAACCATTAGATTCTCTGGGATGTCTCGCATTCTCTCATTTCGCTGCTCATTATTTTGGGCACATTCATCTGCAGTTCCCATAGAAGTATCGATACCTGAACCAATGGCATCAGTGATGTCCATGGCAACATCTGCGGTTTCTAGAGCTTTGTCAACTGAAGAGATGGAATCCATAGTCGCTGTAAGGACAAGATGATGACCTCCACCGGGGGATGGACGCCTCTCATGATCTCCACATGGGCAGGGCAGGCCAAGGACAGATCGTGTGGCGAGGATCTCCTGACAAAGTTCATCAGCAAGTGGAGCGGTCTCGGTTGAAAATTGATGCATCACAGTTTTTTGTCAGATTGATCAAAATCAAGTTCCCATTGTCTTCACGAACACTCTGGAAAGACACAATGCATCAGCACCACCAAATACAGATGGCATTTACAATTGCATGGTCAGCGACGTGCCCCCCCCCCCCCCCGTCATGTTGGTCAATCACAATGAACATTCCGGTTACAGGCATAGACCCACCAGGACCTTTTCGGACTTAAAAGGTCACTAACGATCCACGGATATTCCATCCTTGCCCTCTTCGCTGATAGTCAAGCAATGCTACAAACTGACCAATACATCTCTTCACTATTGTGAAATCCACATGGCGACACTTAATTGACTGAAAGCGTCACAATAACATGTGGACACTAACTAGTCAGCAGTGCTGTAATCTATCAAGTGTGCATCCTTAGCACAAGGGGAGTAAAAGAATAAATTAAGAAAATAACCAATTTTTAAATTTAAATTTTTATTCCGTTACTCTGAAACACATTAACATAGTCACGATTGTGATTTTGTCTTCAGCAACATGAAATAGCAAATCTGTTAAACATGTATCAAAAAGACACATTGTCACTTTACATACATTCAGCAATGAACCGAGACACATTCAAAAACTGGATATTCTGGACTCGTCACTCCAAGCCCAATTTTTTTCACCCCTACATTTTTCAGCATGTCTGACATATTTCAAGAATGTCCATTGCACTTGTTCGCTTTCTTTAACAGCATGTCCATATAAGCTCCTTCAATGAGATTCTCTGGTGAAACCTCTAACTGGTTCATGAGATCCTTGGCAATTGTTTCTCCTTCTTGTGTCGTCTGCTTGGGTTGCATCATAACCTATATAAGGAAAGGAGTAACACAATTCAAACAGCTAACACACTCATGGATTTTTTTCAAAGTACATCATAATACATGTACATATCTAAAGACATGACGACTTCAGCTCTCATATTGCTCATATTTTTAGCATTTCTGTGGACTCTGGCAACATTGATTACTCAAAAAAATGTTTCATCCTGTCCTGGCCTGCAGCTCACCTCCAGTTCCATGAAGTCTCCCAATCCCTCAACACTGTCTACGTGTAGCCGAGTTTGGCCGACCATATACAGCATACGACGCTTCTTCACATCTCCTTTGATTCCTAATGCCAAGCCAAGAGATGCCTGCAAGTACAAACAAACGATAAAGTTTTTAACTAGGAATTGATATTGAGGAAAAAAACAGAAGCACCCCAGTGAAAATGGTGGAATTTGTTTAGTTTTTACAAACAATCATTTACCTTCAGATCTTGTGGATTCTGTATCTCAGTGATGTGGAAGTCGGACACTTTTGGACCGAACTGATCAGATCTTTTGTAGAAAATTAACATGCTAACTCCGCTCTGAAAAAGATGAAAAAAGAAATTTTAAATTTGAGCATTGCCAATGCTGCTGTGGCTTTATTCTAATGACAAGACAGTGCTATTTATGATGGCCACTGTAAATACCACTTCTTTGAACGTTGTATTGTAGTCAAATAACTATTCTGGCAATTGCATTGTATGTACCGTACATGCATAGGAAATGGATTGGAAGAACTAATAGTTAAAATATTGTCGAAAAACCAAGACATGCGGCCAACTTGAAAACAGGTTGAGACACCTAGTAGCCAATTGGGGGGAGAATTGCAGCCACTAGCGACAAACCAACCCCACACTGACAACAAAAAACAGAGGGCTTTCACTTCAAATTGAATACAAACCTTAAGAACGCGCAACTTAAGCCGCCCGTTAGATACATTGAAGAATGTGTCCTCTTGTTCTATTAGTGTTCCCTCAGATCGACTCAACTTCTTAGCAAGGCAATGTAGCCGCTGAATATCGGGGACAAGAGCCTTGATTTCTACATTTGATGGCATCTTTAATGGAATGTAGGATGCAATTTTTATGATCCTAGACGGAATGATTGATTGTGCTGGACCTTACTGGACAAGGAAACTCTGGAAACTTTCTGACAGGTAGAACCCTGAAGATAAACAACACAACAGTAAGACAGTTTAAATTTTTATTTCTTCTCTAATCAATAATAAATCAACTGAAAGTGAAATTTAAATCAGACGAGAGTTGCTGAAATAAACTTACGCTGTCTATGTAGTATGTAGCGTACGAACACAACCTGCATACACATGAATCCACTTTTTGGACAATGGCATAACCTCCCTATTAAGGACACCTCTATATTACGGACACCAACGCCCAGTCCCATGGGTGTCGGCAATAGAGAGGTTGTAGCTGTAGTTTTGCCAGGTCATATCTTTTCATTGATAGCAAAAGGACCAGTGGACGTCCTTGATGCTGGCGACCTGCTGGGCATATCTTATCTTATTCTTACCCTACCAGTAGCCCTTCGAATGAAATGTAACAGGCTAATAGAATTCAATCGGGTCAACACCAGAACTGCAGTGTTATTCATTGGGATGGTTTTATATCGGCCTATAATGCTATGGGGAAAACAAACAGTAGAACTAAATTGACATTGTTGTAGGTGCCAGGGCCAGAACGGATCCAGGATTATGAGAAAGGGGGCAGCGGAGCCTGGGGAACAGCACGAACACTGTGGAGCACCGTTTTTAAGCATTTCTCTCACTAGAAAAACCTCTTTTTTCAATTTGACAGAAAATAGGGCCTAGTCCTAGGCTATAGGGCAAATGACTAATGAGGGGGGCCAGCCCCCTCCAAGTTCCAACAGGAACCTGCCTTATGTCAGCATGCATTGGCGAGAGTAGACCAGGCAGACACAGTAGAGTATGCTTGCACCATATGTCGATTTGAAGTTCAGGCATCATGTGATGTCATTCTTCATGCATGAATCGGGAATGCATGATTTATGTGACATGCATGAATGATGTACGATTGTATGTAGGCCTATTTTATGACATTTTTTTTTAAAATTGACAATCACAATGACATGACATGCATGATGATGTGCGATTTTGATAATCGCTGTAAGTGTAAACAGCAGAGCGGAAATTCGAGACCCTTGCGGCAGAAAACCTTTTTTTTCTGTTTCGACACCATCTTAATACCGAACAGACATGAAAGATATTGATAATTACCTCCTGAAAATCATGAAAATTTTTGAATTCCCGGCAAAATAACTTACTTTTCCCGCCTTCGCAAAATGAGAGCTTTGACCGGTGGCATCTCTGCAGTCTAGCAGAACAAACGCCATTTTGTGCAAAATATGAGTATCGGTCTAAAATATCAAAGAAACAATAGTTAAAATATCACTTTAACATTCTTTAAAACACGAAGTAAACTTTTATAAATGTTTTCATTGTAACTTATTTGTAAAATGCATAAAATAGTTTCAATTTCAACAAATACCTTTAATACTACTTTTGTTGCTACGAAATATAAGAGCCAAAGACAGTAAGCAGCCACTAATATCACTACACAAGACTGGGTGTTTGACAGAGTCAATTATGGCAATGCGTGACTCGGACCGAATCACACAATTTATGCGCGTATTGGGACATCAGCTATTTACTTTAGTCATATCCTTTTTATCCCCATGAATCAAAAAAAGAGGTAAAAAACCCATCTTATTGTGTTTTTGTTTGAAATCTTAGTTTTATGTGATCACTTTTAACAGTTCAAGTGAATCTATGAGAGTACTATTTTGCTTTTTAAAAAACTCGGTAATTTGGTCAGTTAATTCCGCCATTTGTGTTGTGATGGCTTCCGTCTCCTTGATTTGCGAAAATGTCAAAACGAAAGTGATATTTTGAAGTTATGAAACAATAGATTCTCATAGTAATGGTGTGACAGATTCATAAGGTATATTTCTCATGAATGCGGTAATTTCAGGTCTATTCATATTTGTCCGAGGTCAAACGAAGTAATTTTATTCGCGTCGAAATGTTTTCTGGTTCTTTCTGACGCGCTAATAGTTCCATTGATGAACAATAGGGGGCAAGTTGTGATTGGTTTTGTTGTGATGCATGTCATGTCATTCAACTTCTTCCACTATACATGTATAGAGAAACATCTTCGATATCTAAATAGCATTCTTGATTTGTATCCCGTGTACGACCCTTCTTTGATTTCTGTCCATGACTGTTTTCCCAGACCCAGCCCCAGGTGGCTGGTACATGGCTAACCCTTCCCAAAACCTCTCTTTGAGTTGAAGCATTTTCATGTTTGTTTTGTTAGTGATTTTTGAAGTTGGTTCAATTTACTTATTTGTTTTGTCATTTATCTTCAGCATTCCCACCATTTGATAGCAGTGAAGAGACTTGAGTATTTCTCAACATGGTGTTACAAGGTGCTCCTCCAGGCCCAAGATTTGCCCCATCAACAGGAATGAATGCTAAAGAACTGGGTGAAAATGATGACCTTGCCACGATGCTGGTGTTGGATCCGTACCTT
Organism: Lineus longissimus; assembly: GCF_910592395.1. Lineage (NCBI taxonomy): Eukaryota > Metazoa > Nemertea > Pilidiophora > Heteronemertea > Lineidae > Lineus > Lineus longissimus. Next base: position 3,407,517 of record NC_088315.1, read on the forward strand.
GGGTTTTCAACGCATAAGATGAACACAAAGTTTCGTCCAGTCAAAGGACAGGATCAACTTGCCACCATCATCAGACGTTTTGTCAGAGACAGAAAGTATGAGAAGGCCTATCATGATTTGACTTTTGGTGATTGGGCAAAGGCGTACTTCGTTACAAAGTCAAAGTCACAGATAAAAGCTTTCAAGGAGCATGCGTTCCGGTATCTCCAGATGCTGGACAAGGAAGCTGGGTTCAAGATCAAGGCGTGCCATCGCTACTCTTTGGAAGACAATGTTGGTGGGAAAATTTGTGCAACGAGAAAGTGGTAAGGCCTGCTTTTATCACTGTCAAGTTGACCGAACATCAAGTTGTTATTGAAGGAAAGCTCTATTTTGATCTTATTCATAAGGCATTTCCGTCTACAGAGCTTGATAACTTATGCTGCATTGGTTAGAAGAGGTTCTGTTGTATTGTGATAAGAATGAACAGATACACCAAATGGCAATGAGGACAATGTCACAATCAGGACAGCTGGATCAGATCATTTTATAGAAGGTAAATCCAACTATAGGCCCTGGTTAGCTTAGCTACTCCTAATTCGTCAATCCATGATAAATTTGGCTAGGACACATTGTACCACTATTTTTTGGGCTTACCATGATAATAGTTTATCTCATTTTCTTCTCGTTTCAGGCACAAGAACGATAAAATCTCCAAACTAGTTGGATGTATCGCAGAAATGACCGCAGAGGAGGAAGATAATTTTCTGCGAGCAGGCATCAATGACTTCAGTGTCATGTATTCTTGTCGCAAGAACTGTGCACAGCTTTGGCTGGGTCCAGCTGCATTCATTAATCATGACTGTCGGCCAAACTGCAAGGTAGGTTCACCAACAAAACGCTCAGTGTGTGTAAGTCATGGTTGAGGGTAGCTGTATTGTGGGGACGAGATCACAAGGCATCTGAAAGGTGGTATGAGATGAGGAACCAAGTTGCATCCTTATACTGGAACCACCAGGTAATAGTAGGAAGGTATGATTTGTTGGCTAAGACAGTACCAGGCAACTATTTTTCTGTCAGTGTATTAGACTGCTGAAACCAAAAGGTCTTTTGTTAAATTTGAGTGTAATCCAGTCCTGTGACATGAGGAACTGGTGCAACAAGAAACACTTGATGACCTGAATGAATACATGTAGACCTACCTTGCCTTTCAGTTTGTCTCAACAGGACGTGATACTGCCTGTGTGAAGGTGTTGAGGGACATCGAGCCTGGGGAGGAGATCAACTGCTACTATGGTGATGACTTCTTCGGCGACAATAACTCATTGTGTGAATGTATCACATGTGAAAGGTGTGTGCTCGACTCATTGTTTCGAAGGTTGTCTCAAGCTTGTGACCTTGCATAGGTCCCTCGATTGCCACATGCATTGAATGAGGCGTAAACTGAAATTCCATGTCAAATGCTCAAGTCTGACAATGAAGCTAAAGTTGATGATGTCACTGGACTTCTTACAGAGCAAGCTGACCCCATACATCAGTATATGAAACATATGATTAACTTGTGATGGACTCCACACCCTTCCTGGAGCACATAACGTAGTTCACAAGGTTGATTTGACCATTTGGCAAACTCCAGTGGGCTGTAAATGCTCAAAAAAGCACATAAGCAAAGCTGGTGCATCTCATAATCTTACTCCCTTTATCATTGGAATGGAGTGTTGCTTTCAATAGTCTTCTATCGCAGATTAATATCAGATGAAAAAATCTATTCTGACAGGCGACAGACGGGTGCGTTTTCAAAGAAAAGTCCCGAGAAAGAATCTGATCAGAATGGTTATCGTTTACGAGAGACGGATGATCGCTTGCATCGTCTGAGGAGGAAACAGGAGGCACGGGATGGTCCGAGGAGTCCACGTAGTAGATCGCCGGATGAAGACGTGGATTCAGATGAGCCTTCGTCACCAAAGAAACATAGTTACAGCACCAGACGGCATGTCCCAACAGGTGGGTACCTTGACATTGTGAAGTGCATACTGAGGGCATCAGTTTTCAAACCAGTTGCTGAAGTGTTGAAGTTGAAGGGAAATTTTGAGGGCATCAAGACCAATGTTAATATTCTCATGTGAAGTGTGATGAAACCGTGAAAGCTTGATGACTTGTCTTGATATTTTGCTTTTCCTTTCAGCCAATTGGGACCGACGGTCGGATAATTTGAAGCGCCAAGCCCATCTCCTAACATCAGCTGAGTTGAAACGTCGAGGTATTACCAAGTATGATGCTGAACTATTGATATCCCAGGGAATTTCCTTGCCTGAGCCAAAAGTTCTGTTTGAGAGGAAATCTCACAATCGTCTTGGCCCTTCAAAAGTAAAGCTTATCAATAATGGATCATATCAGGATAGCCACGATGGCCCTTCTTTTTACGGGAATGGCAATTTCTTGGCTAATTTAACTAAATCTAGTCCTGTTTCACCTTGCCATGAACTATGCCCAACACAGTTAGTGGAGGAGCAAGAACATACTGTGTCTCCGCGCCGGAGCAGCCGTAGCTTAACTGTGATCAACCGACTAAGTTTGATCGGGACTCCAAACACTGTGAAAAAACGATCAAATGCGAACAATAAACGTGAAGCAATAAGTACGTTGAGTGATGATAGTCTGAAGAATATCAATGTCCTGGATATCGTAAAGAAAGATCTGTATGTCGAATTGACAAAAGTGCCTGATAATATGATTGATTCCTGTGGGCAGCTTAGTCCTGGCGGGCGGTTGCAGCTGTGTCAGAATTGTCACAAAGAAAACTGTTGCCGCCATGAGTCTGGCAATGCCTTCTTTGGAGACTTCTTGCCAGATCCTGAGGTGTCCCCGAGACATTCAGTGCAGCAGATGGCGCAGTCACATAATCTTGCTGATGAGAAAACATTTTGTCATCGGGCGAAACACACATCCTGTGATAGTTTATATTTAAACGGTGATCACCAAAGGTTTGTTCATGTCCCTCAGGAATCTAAAACAGAACAGATAGGTTTTGATGAGGTTGACTTTCTTAGAAAAAGTCCACACAACAGTTGTGGAGTTAGTTTGTACAGGAAGCGTATGGAGATAGCGGCTGGACGGACGTCAAAATACGTTCGGCGGTCATTCTCCCGTGATGAGGTGGAGTTCAGCAGTATACCGTTGGTGGACGGGAATAGTTCAGATCCATATAGCTTTACAGATGACTTGGATGTAGAAGATATCAAAGTTAAAGTGGGGTTGACCACACGGCTCTGTCCGGAGAGGACTTCCAGTCTACCACATGATGGCATGGATAAGTCATGCCAGAAGAAAGGGCATAATTCGAGAACTCACCGCAGTCCCATCTCGGGGACGAGGGGGACAAGGGAGGTGTGCAACAGAAGTGTGTCGCCCCGCGGTGTCGAAAGTTCATCATTGAATCGGTATGGAGGTGCGTCTCCGAGCCAATTTGATTGTTCATCAAAATGTGGTGAAAGTGGGAGTACATCACCCACCAGGGCTGAAAGCTATCCCCATTATTATCCTCCTCAGAATGACGATATTGAGTATGATTCAAAACTGGTCCATAATGGGGATAACCTCCCTAAAATAACTATCAGGCTTCGTCGGAATCCCAACTCAGGCACAGAGTTATCACCTGTGAAAACGAAAAGCAAATCTCAGGAAAAATCGCCAAAAAGACAACGAAAATTGTTGTGGACAGACAGTAACAAAGTGTCTCGACGTGAGAGAAGAAAAACAAATGATTTTCCATTGCATGAAAGTCCCAACAGCAATTTGAAGCGTTTGCGTTTGAAGATTGGCAGTGACTCCATGATTGATATCGATATTCCTCCTATGAAAAAGAGGAAATAGATTGATTTAGTGGATTATCTTGGGTACGTGTGTGAAAAAATACAGAAATTGTCCTGTTAAGTTGGTGGATCAGATGGCAGTGTACAAATATAATATTTGAGAGTTCATGATGTGCTGCAGTCATGGTGTAATGTAATATACCTATGATCACATATAGTCTGTTGATAGGGGCTCCATTTTAGTGAATGATATTCAAGCCATTTATAACAGAAAAGCATTTTTTGGAGAAGTTTGAAAAATACATACATGTCATCATACTGCATGTAAATGTACAACACCTGCTTTATCCGCATAATTGTAGGTGTCACTTCATCAGACAATGAATGGAATAAAAGCATATAAGAAAAAATTAGATAAAATCAGGCCAAACATTTAACAGCTCAACTTCCATGTTTTGTTTTTTGGCTTAGCATGGTGTTAAATTATCCTTTTATTTATTTAGTTATTTATCCAAGCAGACCAGTGGAGGGAAAAGCTGAACAGCATGCCAAGTTCTCCACTTCAGGCCCTGTCTTCTGATGGCTGGTGAGGGTAACTTAAGTGGCCTCAAAAATTAAAGAATGTTGTCAAAACCTTTTGACATGACCATTTGTTGGAACGCTCTTGATCAGCTGTGGTCTTTCTGATGTTATTATTTGTGTCATAAGTTATTTCACATTTGTGTATTATGTGGCGGAAAGTTTCACTGTAGTATGTGTCAACAGCCAACAGTGTGTCAACAGTGCCCTATTATACATTAGATATATTTATCATTAGGTTCCCGGAATACTTTCAAGAAATTCAAGTTCGAGCCTTTTTATTTGACTAACAAATTTATTTTAACACATGATCAATTTGCCTTTGTACATTCTTGTTTTTATCTTCTACATATACTGATAATGAATTGAACATATATTGTTATGATGAAGCATTTTACTTAACATGCTAACTGAGTTTGATTGTTTCTGACGGGAGTACAAAGAGTTAGATGACCCTTTCTGTATCACAAAAACAAGGGTATAGATGACCAGGTGTTGAAAGATTTACTGAAATAGTGATTTTAGACTTTGTGTTGTTGTGCGTGTACCATGGTGTGCTGTTACATGTATCTCTGTTCTGTCATCTCAGCCCTGCCATGCAAAGGCCACGTTGTTGGATTAATCCAGTTGTTTATGTTTAGTGTGACCACCAAGGGTATGTTTCCTCAATAACATTGCTGTTGCACTTGAAATAAATGTCTATTTTTGGAAATGTTATTTAAGAGTATGGTTCAGGTTCTTTAGAAATGCAGCTATTCCCAGTCACTTAGTTTCTTCTCTGTCGCTTGATTTTTATGGGACGTACCTTATATTCATCCTTAGCTCTTGTTGCATATCTACTCACTATGACCATGAGAGGTCTCCCGAAAACCCCCTGAATAGAGCAGCACGTCAAACTTGTGCATGCAAAAATTTACGCGAAGCTAAAGATTCATTTTGGTAAGTTTCATCCATTAAAACATGCTAGAGAACCAGAACGACACCGTACACGGTTTTGTTATAACACAACTGTAAATATCTCAATTTGCTGCAACAAAAATATAACCAGTAAATGATGATGCCTCAACTCGGAAACCTTTAACATACATGTACCTATTAAGCATTGCTGAACTGTCTAAAACACTTGAAATCATATCCTGCTTCTCTGCACTTACCAGGATTTGGAGGTAGGTGTACATGTACATGTAGTAGAGGTGGCTTTGCAATCAATGTGTCTGGGCCATGTTCTATAGACCAGATATCCAACAGGGATTGCATAGAGGTGAAAGATTGTTCTCATGTAACTATATCAACCGCACTTGTCACCAGCTGACTTTCATTTCCTATTGTATTCTGCGAAATCAAAGGTTTTGGACAACGTCGAACTAACTTTGGGTTCAAAGCATTGTCTACCATCTTCTTTAACAGATTATATTCTGGGATACTTCCCAAAATAAACCTCTTTTGAGATGGGGTTACTTCGACTTGGTACCAGTTGTGACATCACAAGTATAAACGAATGCTGTGGTGTCTATTAAGCGATGCTATGACAAAATGAAATGGCATTCTTTGCCTGCTGTGTTAATGTATTGTATGTATAGAAAAATTCAGTTTGGTGCACGAAAAATGTATTCTTCAGCAGATGCACCATCTTAAGGTCTCAAGGCTTCAGGCCAGGTGCATTCCTTCGAATAATTTCATATTTTACCACCTTGCTGTCAGCAAATTATTACACAATTCTACAAAGATACCATTCTTTCTTGGCATGTCGGTGTGCGTGGAAACAATTGTTAATACCCAGTGGTTCCATACAGTGGTAAAAAGGACTGAATATGCTTATTTTGTAACACATTTTACGAATAGGAGAAAAAAAAGCACGTAGTGGAATTCACTGATTTTAATGCATTGTCACAGGTGATCCATCATTATATCACATGTCATGTAACGATAAAAAGGTGTGAATGAAATAATTTGATGTCGTGTCATTTCTGAAAAAAAATGATTTTGATTGATAGAAATGCATCATTTGTTACATTCTTATTTCAAACCGTTTCATTGAAAGAAGTCTTGGGATTTTTGTGAACTATGTTGTTTGACTTGATTCCCATGTTCAGGGTCAACCAGCTGGTGGAGTCACATGGCTCAGTGAACCAATAACCAACTGGTAGAGTTGAAACATCTTGGACAAAACATCAAATAAGTTCCGAGATTATGATCTTGGCTCCCTGTACCACTTTTCAACAACAGTGGGTCGCTATTGTAAGACCCAAACACAAAGTGCCCTGGATGAAGAAACAAGATAAAGATCTCTTCTGTTTTAAATTTTATTTACAAAAGATCAAATAAAATGTAGCAAAACACTTGTATCAAATTAAAACCTACACAGAATATGGCAATTTGCCATAAAAAATCACAGAAATTTTGCACAATCACTAGATAAAAAAACTGAACAGGTCATCTTGCATTTTCTCATGCACAATTTTTAAATGGCTAAATGTCTTGTCATCTCATTTTTGCCTAACTCACCCATTAACCAAATACAGTTTTGAGTATTTCTCAGATTGGCAAAATGTGGCAAGTTCAGCCAACCCCTAAGATTTGGATTTCCTATGCCTAATATGGTCAGTTCTGAGCTGCCCATGAGGCAAACCAGTCGTAAATGAGAGTGGGAGTTCGGATATTATGCAACCTCTCTCATATCTCAATTCCTGCATTCTACTTTATATCCTTGGTCATAGAAAATTGAAGGGCACATAGGTACATCAGGCAGGTCAATGCCATGTGCTGCAGGGTGGATATAATTGCCAGTGGAAGATGAAATCACAACTGGCTGATATCCTATCTGCCGATAGTACTCCTCCCACCAAGCCTCTGGAGGAATTCGGTACTCTTGGCCGAATGAGTCATCTGAACTGGTGTTGGAAGCCTGTGACTTGGGTGTTGATGATCCTGGAACGAAGTTAAAGGACCTGATGGAAAGGACAAAATACTGAAGATCTCTTGAAGTAGTTACACTAGCACTCTCAAGACATCCTGTCTTTGACGCAGTCTCGATTAATGACCTGCCTCATTAGGATGTCCTCTGGTTGTTTTATTGTGAATATTTTACTTGTGAGGAAAGACCTACAACCACATACCTGAGCCTGTTATAGTTGTGTCTATCTTATTTGGCAGAGTGACACTTCCTATACTTGTTGTGAGCACTGGGTCTGGGTCGAGTTCAGTTTTGACTTGGTTGTAGGTTGCACTTGGAGCAGAAAGACATGATAGGTCTTCTGCATCTTGGGAGAATTCGACTCGATGCTGAAAATAACAAAATTGTTGAAAAATTGGCAAGGCATCATTAACTGTCTGGCATCAAATTCTTGCAGAGGGATCTTTAAAAGTAACTCGAGAAATATGCCATTATCCTGATTTTTACTCCGCACTCTACTTATAATTCAATAATTCAATTCCGAACAGATTGTGTGGCATGCAACAAAATTCAAGAGGACGTCACAACCTGCTCAAGGATACCCAGAATGCCTCTGGAGACAAAGTCACAACCAGCTGTTCTTGGTTGCCAACACTGAGCAGGCTTTTTTCTCGAAGCCTACCTGTGACTCTGCAGCTGACTCTATCACAGGTTCAAAGATGAAGGCGTATCTATCCACGCTATCAGCATAGCTGGGGCTGGAATATCCCTGATCATCTATATCAAATGTCTCCAAGGTAGGCTCCTCATCTGCAAAGTTTCACAAAAATGCATAAAAGGATGAGCTGCATGCAACATGTACATCATCATCATTTAAAACTTCTTTTGAAGATTTAGGATAAAAATCCTGTCTTCATCAACATGATCAAAGTGCTCAGGCCTCATAAGTTAGCTTTCAGGAGTAGGCAAGGTGTTTTCCAGATGAATAAAACAACTTACGTCTTGGCAATCCTATTCCCAGTGACCACTCTTTGGGAGTGTGATGCCTACTAATCGCCCAGTAACATCCTCGACAGCTGATGATATCCGAGCACAGCCGCACTTTCCTGAACCACTTTTGGTACAATGCATGGCGGATTGAACTCTGAAAGAGAAATTATTACAATAATCTTATATGCAAAGAGTAGGAACATCTGTCTGGGAATGTTTTAAAAGGCCCAAGCTAAGTAGTCACATTCCTCATGTGAAGACACAGTCCAATGCCAAAGACAAGACATTTCCAAGTCCTTTCCTTGGTCATATGATAGAGACATTGAAGACAAGGACGAAATGCAGGCACAGATCTTGTATATTAGGTGTGGACAGTGGTACATTCAATTTGACAGAATGACCAACTCCCCTTGGCTATTTTCATTTTTATTCTATCAGGACACCTTGCCAATGAGAACAACCATGACAGTACTTTTTAGTCCCAGAGCTGAAAGGTGTTCTTTGAAGTACTTACTCTCCAACTGGTGATTGCTGTTTTGTCCATGAACCTGAAGTATGGGTATCTATTCCTGAACAACAAAAGACAAAATGTCAGTCTTGTAAATATTATACCAGTAATATTATTTCAACAGATGAGTCAAGGATTGGTAACCACTATCATATATTTACTTCATCTTCACAAAGTTTCTCATCATCTGGATTCGAATCAGGATGGGATCCAAGACATTTGATCATGATATATTTGGTACATTGCGGCAGCCACAACTAGTTCACCGATATCAGGGAAATACACCCATTAGTGCCAGGGACAAAGTCGCAACCATCGTTCATGGACAAATTCTCATGCACAAACATATCACAACTTGCTTGCTGTTATACCAGAGACTATGTCACAACTATTTGTGACACTCTGTTGAAGGCGATCCGGGAGGGCAATACATAAATTGTAAAGGCTTTTGAAACTTGCGGAGAACGAACAAGTCTATTTGTCCCCAAGTGGCATTCTGCTGTTCAGCTTTTGACTCACATGAGAACTTGATACACTTGTTGAACTTGTAACAATCCATCAGGACTTCCATGAATCGCCGTAGAAACTAGCTCAACCAGTTTATTCGGAGGTTTAAGGAGTCTTGTACCTGCAAAACAAGAGTTGAATGGAAAATTGGTTCAGGATTTTTTCCTATTTATAGCAAGTAGACATTCTGTCATTTACTCAACATCAAATAGACCCAGGCATATTGCCAGGTGTCTCAAGGAAGGATTCCCCTAGCAAGAGACTGTCTCTGTTAAATCTGTGTCGATTGAGAAGGTATTCTCCAGGTTTTGAATCTTAGGGAGGAGACCGTCTTCACTGACTGCCAATGACAGAATATCAATTAGGAAAGGAAGTAAAGGAAGAAACCAAGCAGATTTCGTGAACGAAGCTATGATGTGATAGACATCCACCAAGATATGAAGTCTACGCTTTTATTCAAGAAAATAAATAGTGGATTGACAGCCAAAGGGGGCTCAATGAAATTATCATTAAAGAGGTTTTCTCAATGCCGCAATTTGAATGACATTACCTTCTGGTAGAATGTAGCTGTTATCATACAAATCAGCATGCCTCTCCATCAAATTTCTTGTGACAAAGCAATCAAGATCACTGTACGACCGTCTCCCCCTTGATCTTGGCAAATACTTCCTTCCGACCTTCTTTTTAGAACTACCATGTACTGAATAATGATAGCTTGGTGAATGGTTGCTGACTGGCAAGATGTAGAAGACTGGATCGGGGAGGATGCTTGCTGCATAGGCTTCTGCTCGTTCATGGATATCAAACTCTTCTGGCTGAAAGTAAACAAGTGTCATTCAGGCCAAAATGACCAGCTGAGGATAATCTCTTGTTGGTTATCAGAAATTTAAGTTTGGAGATGAAAGTCTTTGGAAAGGGTTCCTCTTGGACTTGGAGGCCTCAGAAGGCCTGCAGACTTGTAGATGGAATGCCCCTGGAGGGGACTCTTTGAACCGCCTTGTCCGTAGATGCCATAGAGATGGTTGTCCTGAAGACAGCTCCATTCCCCTTGCATGCGACTTCATAAACTACCTAGATGTCATAGAGATGGTTGCCTTGAGACGGATTCCACTTGAGATCAAGACTGTTATTCTGGTAACTGCCAAAACTAACATGTTAGCAAGAATTTATAAAATACTTTATTCTTGAAGCTATGCATTTCACAAATTCAACCAGATGTTCTCCTCAGAAGCCAGGATTATCCTTGGAGGAGACAGTTTTTTTATTAGTTAAGGACAGACATATATTTGAAATTGGAGACAAGTGGAGACAAATTGGAGACAATTTGACAATTCTACGTCAATTGGAGACAGATGCCTCATGGTGGAGAAAAATGTCTTGTTGTAGTGTTATTCCAGCCTTCTGGCTGTGACTTCGTCCTCATTTCTTCCCCAATTGGTCTGGTCTTTAGACCATTTGTGACACTTACTGACGAGAAACTTGGCTCTGATGAACATATCATTTTTTGCTGGATGGTGAACCTTCGCAGTGACACTTTCGTTGGTGAGCAAGCATCCCTTGTCGGTCCCACAACAGAGGCTAAAGGACCTGCATGAAGAAAAACAAATTTCGAATTTGATACTTCAAAATAGGGCCCTACTGCCTAGTCGTCCCAATAGCAATACAAGAAGAGAGAAAGTCAGTCACACCCACAGTCACAGTGAGACAGTGTCAAATTCTCAGGGATTGGTTTTAAAATTGTAGTAAATTGTCACCACAACATGACAACAGTCAACAGTCATCGTATCAATCAATCAATATCCTTATTTTTGATATTATTTATTTACTTCTCGTGAGTCTTTGGATCTTTCTAATTTAAAAATCAGCCACATCCACCTGGGCCTGGCCTACCTCCTTTTCCATGGATATGCCTATGGGAATCATCTGATTCATCACTTCCAAACTTTCCATTTTTCTGAATCTCAGACTCATACTCAGTGATCTCACTTGCACTGCTAAATAACGAAGGTATATGCCCTATATCAGGACTGGAATGGCGACTACATCTTGAAGTACTGAGAGATGGGATGGATTGCTGTAAATCATCTCCATCTTGCATGTTTTGGCCACCTTGGTAGGGGTCCTCTCCAACATCTTGGTCGTCTGCTACACCGCCGGCGCCGCCATCTTCTTGGGAGTGGTCAGCTGGCTGTTGCCTACTTTCGTTTTCGTTTTGGAAGTTACTCGAGCTAAGAATGTTCATTATTTCGCGTTCTGCCCACTTATCATCAACCCCAGAACTGCCAAGAGCCGACTCCAAGTACTTGGGAAGAATATCACCAAAGGAGGACGAAGAATTTGGATCGAGTTTTAGGCTTTTGAAAATATTTTGTGAAGGAGGACCAAGAGACGACGGGGAAACCGGTGAATTTTTTTGCCCGCGAAATGTCACACCCATACACTCGCAGTCTTGATTTTGAGAAATTCGGGTGGTATGAGATTGTTTACGTTTCCTCTTCTGAGACTTTGGTGGTTGTGTTCGCATTTTGTCGAGGAACGATAGGAAAAACTGGGAAATCGGATGGATTGGAATGCGACAACACGATGAAGAGCAGCAACGTGGATTCTGCGTCATGTACGTCCTCCCCAGCACGCGCTCGTGACGTCATGACGTGAACAGGATAAATGTTCCAACCCGCGTTTGCAGCTCAGGTGGGGGAGGGGGGGGGGGGGCAGTTTTTCATTGGGAATGAAAGTCAATCAACAATAACATGGCTATATTTTGTAATTATAAATAAATACACCGACATTGTAGCAGCCACTGTCATCCAATTGGTTGTGACATTGTCTCTACAGGGAGACATTGAAAACCATACTAGAATTTCAAGTTTTTGTAAATCCCTCACTGATAAATGATAGAGATATCAATTGCAAGCTCGTGTTGATGACAGATCGGTAAGAAAGTGTACTATACACCCACTCTGAAATGACAAAACGTATTCTGGCATGACTCCACCACAATCTCTGCCAAATCCATGTCAATTTATCGGATATCCCTTGATTTCCTTCCTTCATGTCATATTAGGCTTGTGTGGATTCACTCCTGCTCTTGAAAGAAGAGCTCTGATGTATTTATATGTGTATCACAAAGAAGCAAATTTGCATAGGATAGCCCTTTATTTACAAAATAATAAAAGCGTTACAGAAATACAAAAGACTTTAGCTTCACACATCTCCAGAAAATATCATTTTAAGATTAACAACCCAGATTAATAATCTCATCTAAAGAAATGATGTGGGAAAATTACTTTATTATTTGACAGAATTCATCAAAATCAAGTCAATTCATGATTGCCGAAAATTTTCCCCCAGATAATCTATGATGCATCCACCAAAGGGTGAAGTGCACTTTAAGTTAGTATAATACAGATTTGGATTGACATAACAATTGTGCTATTGAATAGAAGTGTAGTTCTGATTGACTTCAATCAATCAATGTGAAATGCACAGGGAAGACATACAAATGTACAGATATTTAAAGGGTAGAATTGTGTATAAGGCATGCATATCAAGTATCAAAGAATTAAAATACATTTTGAGACTTAAAACTTTCTATGAAAACATTTGATCCAAACTTCTGAAAATGCAGTCCATCAATATACATTACAAATAACAAATGCCATACAAAGAAAAACTAACATATAAAATAACCCATCTGGATGCAAAACAACACCCAATGGAAAGTTTGTACAAAATTTTAGATCACATGTGATCTAAATGCAGGCCTGTGTCTGCTATCTAGCATTTACCGTTGATAACATTTGTCTATTTACAAATATTTTACATACATGATATACATACAAACATAAATCTGCATAGAAAATTGCCAGATAGGCAGTCATAAAAAATACACAATTCAATGTATACTTTTTAAAGGCCCTCTCCATACCTACAAAAACTTGAAACTTGTGCATAATAAATGCAGCACGGCAAACTTTATTTCTGATTACCTGAACCACAATAAAATACATTGAACATGAAAGGCATAGACCTTTAAGCATTTTGGGTGAAAGCTGATCAGGTACAACTGTATAAGTGCATCTGTACACTGCTTTAGAAATAAGCTATGCAAATGATCCATTTAAACTCAATTAATTTGTCTACTCAAGACCTGAATATCTGATGATACAATGTCTAACATCCTTCATCAAGCGTCACCAGTACTGCCACCCAAAGAGCAGCCAGGACAAAGATCTTGGATAAATAAGAATGTTTTTAAATGACTTATTCATGATTTCTCAGCCACAACCTGTGCTAATGTTCACAGATTTTAGTTCTAATGACTGTGTTCTGATGGCTGTTCCACTGATTGAGAATTTGCACAATGATTAGCAGCATGTGAACCTCTTGGATACATGTATTCTGAATAGAAAAGAATATAAATTTCATTTTTCTCATCAGACCACTTCTGAAAAGTAATGACCACCTAATGGTCTGAAGGTGACGAAACTTGAAACAATCACAGAAATAGAAAATATTTACAGCTTTAAAACTTTGCTATCCTAATTCATTTATGATAGAGAAAATTACTATATAAATCGTTTGCAACTCTAAACAGTGAATATGAGAACATACTGCAAATCTGGAAATATTCACAGCCACTTTTGCCGACGGTTTTGTGAAACATCAACTTTGATGTGCCTTTAGTTTGAGAGTAAATTTTTTAATCACCCTATAACAGTACTTCCCTTGATTTCGCCGCCAAAGATATTATGATAACCAGGGTAATTGTCTGTGAATATGAAAATAAAAGGCACATGAATATTTCCAGGTTTACAGTACATCCCTTTTGCATTGAACATTCATTTTGTTTCATTTCTGGTTTGTTTTTTTTTATCTTGTGAACTTTAAACATCTCAGGTGACTGGTCTTTTTTAACCAGAAACTGATTATAACAATGAATTTATCCAAACAACAAACATGACAATAAAACTGTAAAGCAAAACTTAGGCTTTATAACTTACTAACAACACAAAAACAAGTATCTAAGCTTTCCAGGGGTATAATGTCACTTCGTTAAATGACTGTAGTAATCATATTAGACATAACGCCAATGGAAAGTAAATGTATTCAAATCATGGCACTATGCTGAAAATGCGATTTCATTACAAGCATTAGTTTTACTGCAAAAAAAGAAATATAGCATAAATTGTTATTAGTGAAATTCAAAGTTTCGGTGCTACAGTAAGTATTTCATCACAGAGAAAGGCCCTATTGATAAACAGCATGATGTATTGGTAGACTGACTTCCAGGAATGCAACAGTGTAATGTCACAAGTGGCTCAGTTGAGTTTCCTAACCTCACTCTGCCATGACATCATGCAAGTCATCCTCATTTTTTTCCTTCTGTATACCTCAATTCTCAAAGTGCTCTCGAAAGTCATAAAATCAATTATAATTCAAGTATTTAAAATCATAATCCACCTCACATTCCTGTTCACTAAAATTTCAAAGCGACAAATTATTTTTTTACAGAATTATTTACAGATCAAGATATAATGGCAACAATTTACAAAACTAACACACCGGACAAGAACCGAGAAGTGTCAATACAAAACGTTTTTCAGTACATTAGGACCACAATTTATCACAACTTTGAAAGAATGCTAAGTTGATCGCTTGTTTTTCTTCACCATATTATACTTTATTCCTCAAAAAGTCACCCGCAGAAAACATTGTTAAATGTCGTCATTTGTGGCACTGGTCAGAAAACTGCCCTTTCACGACAATTCCGGCACAGGGGGTTAGGTGTTCATAGCGGTGTTATAGTTTTTGAATACTTAGTGTCCCAAACAACAGGCCTTCTCTAGTTTGTCATACTGCAGATGATGTTGCTACTCAAGCTATCAGGTAGAGCACCCTGTTTCATGTACTCAAGGCAACTCGCCAGACCAAACTTTTGATGTTTTGAAGTGAATATGGATTTATCAATGTCATAAAAGCTTCTAGGTGGGGATCCACTTCTTGAGAGTTTGTCTAGAAAACATTCAATCATTAAGGCGGTGTCTGTACCTAAACTAGAATGATAACTGTACTTCACAAACCACACACATGATTTATAGCACATTTAGGACATGATCACACAACCCACACACAAAATGAATTTGAAAATTACTCGAAATCTCAAGCACATCAAATAGACTTCACTATTTTTATGAAATTGCAGAATAGCTATATTGTATCACAAAACTTAGAATGACACAGTCACCAATGAAGGATGACACAACTTGTATTTTTAAATTAACACTTCATGTACATGGACAATCACATTACTATCTGTTTCATAGCAAATCAGCAATTCTTTGGCTGTCAAAAACCAAAATTTTATTTTTCACCCAATTTGCCCAAGACTGATCGCCACTGCTTTAGGGCATCTCAGACATCAAGACTATTTGAAAGAACTTATTGTGACCTCTTTTAAAGTAAACTCTAGAACTACAGTCTGTTTCACAACTATCACTTTACATAAACTTTGTCAAGCCCAGTCGCTCCTTGGATTGCTCAACCGATTGTGGGATAGCAGTGGATCATGGGTGACCACTAGTGATCTCTGATGCAGTGCCACTGTGATTGCATGGCAGCTTTTGCAGAAACAATCAGGGTAATACATTGTATAATAGTGATCAACCATGGCGTGATTGGCTGCTTGTGACAGAGCCATGAAAGTGATCTCTCAAGCTGTGGAAGTGGAATAGCACACAGCCAAGGATAGGCCATTGACCTGCACACACATCTTTAGATGCTTTTACTCCAAGCGAGTAAGAAGGTCAGCATTATCACGTCTGGGCAGATACCGTCCTTGACGTCGGGCTGTAGAAGTACTGCGAGTGAGACTGGTTGAGTAAGTTGTTGTCAAACTGTCCATAAGAGACTGGTGTGTAGACGTAACTTCCCTGTATACTGGTTGTGTTTTCTTCAGAGAGAGGAAGTGCTAGAAAGAAAAGAATGATTAGGCACTTAATTTAAGTGGAAGGGTGGTGCTGTCAATGTGGTTATCTGTGACTTGTGAATAAAGGGCTCATCTCAGACGAAGACCCCGATTGAAGGGTCACATGCCATAAGGATAATATCCCTAAGATTATATTCAGCTACATCCAGAATGACAACTGCTATACCCAGTTGCCAGTCTGATGGTACATACCTTTTGTTGGTGTTAGTTGTATTGATGGGGACGACAGTATCTGTATATTGCCTGATGAGATCATTGGTGAGGCCGACACGGGGACATTATCAATGTTGATTTCTTCTGCGTTGTAAAATTCTTCTAATAACGTATGCTGCAAGGAATGACCAAAACCGTTTTCAATTATGATTAGAAGAGCCCACTCCATGATGGCATGCTGACAACTCTCCTGACCACCTGAGATGGCGACCGATGTACAGGTCGTTGCATTGGATGACAGTCTGTCCTGTGATAAGAGTGAGACAACCTTGTTTTATGCAGAAGTGTGTTGCATTCAGACTGACTGAAGTAAAATTGAAACCGTTTTTCTGGAGATTAATTTTTCTCCAGGTAGAGGTTTTTGATATCACCATGAAGGTGATTTGAACAGAAAAATTTGCTTTTCAGAAAGAAATCCCTCAGGAACCATCATGCTCGAAGAACATGGTAATGACAGATCTAAAAATGTTCACATACCTGTAAATCTAAATCATTGAGTTCTACTAAATTGTTATCTAAAAGGTTGATATCACTCAATACGATGTCTTTAACTCCTTGATGATGACTGCCCTCTGGAATGCTCAACGTCACAGGTTCAAGGTCCTTCGGCTCTGATGGTGTGCCCTTCAAACCTCTCTCCAACTTGTCAAGGTCATCTAGAAATTGATACAACTTGGTCATGTATTTGTACATTTGAACATTTTATCTCTTCATAGACTGTCAGTAGGGTTCAACAACAATATTTTAAAATCCACACACGTCGACAGGGCATGGGGGGGGGATAGGTAGAGTGCCATTAGCAGGCGAAATACCCTGTAATCTAGGTTCTTTTGTCATACCCCGAAGACATGTAATTGGAAGACAGAAAACTGATGTCTCTTAAAATAATCTTATAAAGAGGTTTCTGGAGAGTGTACAGACAATGGGTGATATGAATAAAGACTAGCAAATGCTTTCATCTAAAACACCATGTACATTTACACCAGACCTTTCTGTACAAAATTGAAGTAAAAGCATTTGCTAGACTTTATTCATATCAGCCAATGAATGCTCTCCTTGCAGGGTTGTCCACTATGAATGTATGAGAGGTTAAGCTATTTTCTGTATTCTGTTCTGTGTATTCAATAATTAGTTGTAGTAGTGACTACTTGCCAGGTTTTGCCATCGCCCGCTTAATCGCTACAGGATCCTTCTTCCTCCACTTGGCAATCTCCTCCTCCATCTTCTCAATCTTGGCAGGATTCATCGCCCACAAGCACCCCTTTCTTGAGCTGCCCCCCTGGCTCTTTGGATTCTCGATCTTTTCAAAACACTTGTTCAAGGACAGGTTGTGACGCACCGAATTCTGAAGACATACATTTTTAGAGCAATGAAATATATTTAATTATACAAGACATGCAAGAGAGCCGCTTGAATTGAAGAGCAGCCTGGTTTGACAACAGATACATATACATTTCCCTGGACAGTTAAGTCATGATATTGATTTTGTCCCAGAACAACAGTTTGTTACACATGTTACAGCATTTGTCTGGGGACAACTGGTCTCGTGGACGTTGAAACTGAATCTTTGATTTACCCCACATTGCATGGTGGACACTTACTTTCCAACCATCTGGTGCAGTCTTGAAGTAAGGGAAGTTCATACTGAAATGATGAATCAAGACATGAAAATAAGTAGTGATCACATCGACACATGGGTGACATCTTTCGTAATCAGATCATTAACACTTTCAAGAATGAATGGCTAGATGCATAATACATTATATTATAAGCAACTCATTTGCAGACAATTAGTCAACACACACCTTGAAATGAAGACAATTCATTCGTGCTCTCAGGACAATTGCAATTTGTTACAAACATGACCAAAGACAGTTTTCCCCGACGATTCATCCTATAGAACTTGTCTGTCCCCTGTCTTACACGCCACAATCCTTCCCCAACACCAGTTTAAATTGATGATGGCAATTCGTCCAACATTTACATGCCCCCATTTTTTTATGAATGATCACAATTCGTAATCCAGATTGAAGATGGTTCATTCATCGGCATCATTCATGTCATGGCAAGAGACACCCATTGAAATGTTCAGATTTTTTTTAAAAACTTTGCATAACATCAACATTCCATATCAATACAGTAAAACAGGTCAAGTTAGAGACATGTCATTGTACATGATGTTTTGGTTGAATGATTTCATTGACACAACAAATACCACGGTCTCGTGTCTTGTTCAGACATGTGCTTTTGTTGCCATGCTTGTCGCTAAAAATAGGTAATCACCAGCCAATAGCCTTTGGGGTTCCCCAGTAAACAAAAATAGAAGGGTTTGCACATGTAGAATTTGGCACTAAGCCATCAGGTTTGGTGTTGAAAGGGAAGTTTTATCATCTTGGCACACAAGGATCACAAATGTGTACAACTGTACAAGTCCCTCGGGCCAACTGCAAATGGTGTATAGACACATTGTAGCCAGCCCTGCCTGCTCATTCGGCCAAGGGCTGTACATGTAAGGGTGTAGGTCAATCAACGTTTTCACTTTCATGTAACGGCAAAAGACCTTCTTTGTCTTGTGACTTATACTATAGCTTATCTTATACATTTCTTGTTACTTAAAAGTCAAGAGTTTGGGTCTGGTGGTAGGGAGTGGTATAACGAGGCTGTTACGAGCTGGAAAGTATAAATCGGATTATCTGCTCTAAAAAATCACACGTAACAAAGTTTTTAAAAGTAGGTTTATGCTTACGTCATGAAATTGTAGATCTCACTGACCGGCAGGTTGCCATTCTTGCTGTTTTTCAATGCCATGGCGATGAGACAACTGTATGAATATACCGGTTTGGGAAACTTCTTCTCATCTTCTTTCGGAGGGATGGATTTCAGCTGCGGCTTCACCGTAATGTGCTGTTGAAGGGTTCGGAATGGCGACTGTATTTGTTGGTTTAGTGTACTTTGAAGAGTCTGCACAGGAATGAAGCTCTGTTGTCGAATAGCGGACGTTGGAATGTTTATAAACTGAATATGTCCATTTTGTGTGGGTGTGATCTTGGCATGAATCGTAGAATTTGAAATTGATATATTTTGAACGCCGGGTTGATTCTGTGTCGTATTTATTCGAATCTGTTGTTGTTGTTGAATCGGTTGGATGGGCATTCCTGTTTGCGGGTTAACTAATAAATTTGGATTCGTGTTCTCCGTCCCAACCGACAGATTGTGGACATCAACATTATTTAACCAATCCAAAGTCTGTGCCTCCAGATTAGGCAACATTGTCATTTCATTTTCACCTGATGAAAAATTTATCACCTCTGCTGATTTTATGTCAATGTCTCCCATTCTAATGTCAAAATTATTCACTGCATCACCAGTTTCCATTGCATCTAACCCATGCAGATGATTACTTGACTTCATCAGTTCATCAATATCAGTTTTTATATCACATTCGATCATATCTTGCAGTGATAAACCGCCCCGTGTACTGTAGTACTCCATCTTGGAACTGATCCAAATTCAAATTTAAATCCCACCACTGGGAAAAATCGTCATCCACGGCACCTAAAATATTTCACCGATTGCAGAATTTGTGGGTTTCTCGATGAAAATGATACATCCAACCGGTTACTCACCATATATTCTAGCTTTTGGCAAAGTAACATGCATTCAAATCGGCCGCATATAAACACATTGAATGGTAAAACATGTAGTAAAATTCCTCCGTATAGTATTTCGGCAGAAATTCGTTAGGAATCCCCCTTGAACAAAGACATTCAATACTTTCCAATGGGATTCCAATGGTTGGTCAATTGACGTCACGTGGCCCTAATTGGTTCGCTCCCATTGGCTGATTCGAAAGATATGAGAATAACATTCCAAATTTGGATTTTCTACTACTGAATGTTTTCAATAAATACTACGCCAATGTACTATCAAACATAACATTTCATCAGTCACTTGACTTAACCAGAGGATGAACTCATTATTGGTGAATAAGGGTGCTTTCTAGTTGATTGGAAGGGGATTTTCTCAGAGAAAATAATTGCGATGACTAATTGACGAGGGTGATCTAGGTCAAAGCAGGTGCCCGTCCGCAGCGCCATCTATCATATAGGAGTTGGCCGCAACTCACACAACTGATAGGGACAATGTCACAACCTGTTGTTAGCCCATGCTCAAGCTGGTGTTGTTGATTAGGTTGTGACATCGTCCCTCGGAGGGAAGTGAAACTCTCAGTCCCCTATAATACAGTAGATGAACTAGTAAATCCATTTGCTTGGAGTGCTTAATTCTAATTATTAGCTTCAGATGCCCCATTTACACTTCGGACGCAATGGACAGGCCTTATTGTCTTATTGCCTGGTACATAGAGGAAGGAAAATTAGGATGACGAAAGGGACTGTATTGGAGTCCATAGCCTTGCTTGGCTCTGGTGTGGCAAGTACAGCAATGTATTGGGGAACAAAAATGAAGGAGTACAATAGAACCGCTATATCAAGGACACTCTTGGGACTGCCAAGTGCTGTCCTAGAGGTGTCCTGATTAAAAAGGTCAAATTGAATGGAAACTACAACTTTGGGAATAAAAGTAGTGTTCTAAATAGAGAGGTGTAGTTTACTGAGGAAGGTTCCACTGTCAAAAAATCTTGCCGCAATTACTTGGAGGTAGGCCTAGGTTCCAGTTCATCATCACAACCGTCATCAAAAGTTTTAAAATCTTTGTCCAAGACACGAAGAAACTGATTAAAAATGGTAGATCTGTCGAAGTTATTTGCAAGACTAGTCCATGCACATACAGCCAAAAGGGCCCACCCTGTGTATTATGTCATTGGCAATACCAAAAAATCTATTAATGCAATTAAAAGGCCTTAAAACATGCTCATTTCTTAGGCGACAGTGGTGCTATCTAGCGGTAAACAATGGAACTGAGAGTTTTGCCTTTTGGACGAAGATTTCAGTTCTATTGTCTGCCGCGAAACAGCGCCACTGTCGAATAAGCCAATTTCATACTGTATCAGCATTCCGTGATAATGAGGTCACTGCAGCTGCTGCCCTCTATTTCCCTATCGCTGAATTACAGGCAATGTCGGACAAACATGCGGTTCGTAATGGATTCAGGCTTTCTATTCTAACTAGGGCAGTTAGATTCAATCTGGCACATGTCCGAGTGTTGGAAATACTACATATAATTGTTCTGAATATTTCTCTCTCTGACTCTATGGTATCATTCATGCTAAAAACAATGCAGGGTCAAAGATAATTGACTTTGAAATAAGCTCAAATGCGTAAAAATAAGTGTCGATGTCCGACTGTCACGTGGCTAAAACGTCATCAATATCTCATTAAATGACCTTGTGAGCTATAAATAGTAACGTCGCGGAATGCTATTGATTGGTTTTCATGCCTTTGGAAGTATCAAACTAAGGGAATTTGGTAGAGATAATGACTTGTTTTAGTTGTCAAAACTGGTTCAGCACAGCTACAAGCCATCTCCCACACAAACGACAGTCGATTCTCCGATAAACAATGGTGCTATCTAGCGGTAAAAATTGGAACTCAAGAGTTTTGGCCGAAGATTTCAGTTCTATTTTCTGCCGCAACACGGCGCCACTGTCGCCTAAGCCAATTTCATACTGTGGTCCTGTAATTGATTGGTTTTCATGCTTTTGGAAGGTAGTATCAAACTAAGGGAATTTGGTAGAAATAATGACTTGCTTTATTTGTCAAAACAGGTTCAGCACAGCTACAAGCCATCTTCCCACACAAACGACAGTAGATGATTCTCCGATGGGATCAACGACGGTGGACGAGAGTTTCACCAGTGGCAGGCTCAGGGGCTTGTTCGGTGTACCCCTCTATTGATCTTGTCAGTTGCTTGATATAGGAGGCCTTCCTACTACCCTCTGATTGAATATAGGTGCAGTGACTGATCTTCAAACGAATTTCCTGATTTTAAATGCAGAGACCAAGTCACATCCTCAGCTCCCTAGACAGTGACTGTCGTGTATCCATCATGGAATGAAATAGAAACGACTGCCTCGCATAAATTATGCTTTATGGAGCTGCTGATGACATAACAAAACACCAAGCCAGTTTTTAAAGGACTTTACATTGTACCCAATGAATGTCACGACCAGATAAGGAATCTCCTCAAGCAAAATCATTTGTGCTTCCTAAATCATTTTAGACTTGTCTATACTGTGCATACAGAAAAAAGGGTCGCAACATATCTTTCTCAAATATCATTTATTAATAACAATTGGATAGAAAATGTACAAGTTGAGACGAATGCAGCATGATCAACAAAGAAGGTTGAGAAAAGGTGTGAAGATTCTCATACCAAGAGTCCAAATCAAGGTCCAAATGGTACAACTATTAAGGCTGTACGATAGCAGGTCAGCGGAATAAATGACTGAACGAAGAGTTGATGGCTCTGGCAAGATAGATTAACTCATCTAAGTAGACATTTCGGTATGCACTTCAGTTCCACAGCTGATATAAACCACGTTATACCAGAATCAAATAGTTGATAAGCCAATCATTTTACCCCAACTATTCATAGAACTTGATCAATTTTATTTCTTTGCCAAGCAACAGAACAATCATTCTGAACAGAAATTCCAGAAACTGGTATTCTGTGTCTTGTGCCATGAAGAACCTGCAATAACATTCACTTCTTTCAATGATTTATCCTTTTATGAACCACATGATGAACTCTTCCAAACCTTCCGCTTCAAACTGCACCAGGAAATCAAGATATTCATTAAACTTAAAGCTTAATTTACCTGCCATCAAAATAAACACCAGAGATGTAGACAATTCACTTATAGCCACCAATTGTTACTGATGGATAACCCCACCATACTGTATTAAAATTATTAGTAAAACCAATTTGATCAACAACGAGCAAGTCTTTTTTTAACCAGGTGAACACATGCATCTAACCTCTTGGTGATACCACAAGGTTCCAAGTGGAGTTATCTTACTGCTTGACCGGTGTGTTTAAATTCATCAGAGTTATCCTAACAATTGTGCTGAAGTAGGGTACAGCATTACATTAGTCACTACCTAAATGTGCTTTATAAGCTCTTCCACCAGATTCCATAGCGAAGCTCTAAGTCATCAGCAAAGGCTTAACATGATCTCGAACAATTATATCAAAATAACCATCTAATGAGCTTATTTACTAATCATCTTAGTTCTTTGGTAGAATAAAATATATAAAAAAATCTGATTATACAAATAACTGTGTAAGTTGGGAAACTTATCGGCTTTCAATGAATTCTATGAATGGAAACCTAGAATATCTAAAAATAGTGCCGAATTAATGATTAATTTCATTGAACAGATTAAGAAATAAACAATCTGGAAATGGAATACTCCCTCCTTTGATTTCTCCAGATCAGACAAACAATATGGGGCGATTTGCTATGCTTCGTACAATGTAATCGGAGTGCCCCAGCTTAGAGTAGAGATAGAAAGTGTGGTCAGACCATATGATAAGGTGACAGAACTGACAATAATTACCACCACACTCACTCTGACAGGTCTGACCTTGAGGTGTTAGACTTTAGGTTACATCATGTGTACAGAGTTTGTGGTCGATATCTCCAAAGTGACAGACGTTTAGCTGAACAGCCAAATTAGGCCATACTTCTGTGACCTTAACACGAATGTCAAATCAAGTAGGTGGGTTATACATCATGTATCTTTAAAAGGTGTAGCCTTCCTATGGTAAGAATTTGGATCAATAAAGTGGAGGAATACGGAGGTCAAAGATTTGAACACAAATCACAGATTGACTACAATCATTACAATAATGTCCTGAAATGACTTTCTGAACCCAAAACTACAAACGCCAGTGTTCCCCTAAATATTTTCAGGTTCCGACGTATTCTGACACAGGTGGGTTAATTAGCTACTGTCAACAGTGAAATTTCCTGAAAGTTAACTTTTTTATGTTCAAAAATTATCAACCTAAGGGTTCATCATAAATGAAATTGACCAATTCAGGAAGATTGATGGGGAACCTTATCGCCACAGGCAGCTGCTGTTATCGTTTGCAGTAGTCAAATACAATAGATTTCCAGGCCATGTCAAGTCCCTGTTAATTTTATTCATAGAATTTTCCAAATTGTAATTGTACTGCCACCTTCTGGATGTAAAATTCCTCATCGATGTGAAATGTCAAAGTGGCAAATATGTAAGTTTCACGAAATACCAAGGTCTACAGTAGGCTTACGTCTTCTCTACTTTTTATTTGCTTGATTTACTTAACGCCAACCCACTATCCGGGCGAACACCTTTCAAAACAGGTCCAATCAACAGAAATATGTACAGCTTAGAAAATGAATCACATTTTACAATTCACCTTGAAAAGATTTTTTTAGTTCATTATGCTACATTTACAGCAAAGCAACTGTTACATTACTTACTTGCAATAGGTCAACAAAGATGTCTGAACATTATGTTTTAAAACTTAGTAGGGGAAAGTTATGCCAGTTACATACAATGCAATTTTCAATCTACTATCAACTTGTCATTCCATACTAGTTATTATCTTCTATATATCAAGAAATATGAATTTCCCAGGACCAACTACATATACAACTTTACTTTGCATTACAAAGTTAAAGGTGTCTGAAAATAATGCCTGCGGCATGACACACTGGCCCAGCATTTATCTTGGTCATTCCTGTCTTAAGAAGAAGGTTCATTGGTGCTCTTGACTAACATCTGCAGATGAAGACACCTTTGTTGCCCATGGCATCATCTTATACCACATCTTCTGAAATTTCATTTAAATCATTTACATGTACATGTACGTAAAAATTTGTGTCTGGGTACACACCGGACACTTTCCTCAATTCATCTAGACAAATTAACATAACAGCCCAACAACATGGAATCATGGGACACAGATATCAACGGAACTATTTATCAGTAGACAATTATGTACTGAATGCTCATCTCTAACTTTAGATTCAGGGTTTAACAGGCTGGCCGTCACCTAAGCCAAGGATCACCAACCTTGTAACACACAGTGATGTACCATACAAACAATCTGGTAATGGTTGATAAGTGATTCTGACAATATGAACACGACATTATCTAACATGACAGTTTGACAATTGACATGTTATCAACCCTACAAAGACTTGGGGTACTTCGAGAGACTAATCTAATTTGACCCCTTTCAAGAAATGTGGGCAGATATTGGGTTCACAAAATAAAGAGGTCAACAGTTGACTGCACGCATGGAAAAGGCACAGGAATGATAAGCCGTTTTCATACAGTACTCAAATCAAACGTGAGTGTTCACGGAAGATATCCAAATTATGTTATCTGCCGATTGTTATTTAAATTCCTAACCAGTACAATGCCAACACCTGATTGATGTATTAATGATTGTAATAAAAATAGCTTTTTGTGATACTCATAATATACAAACTCACCACTCTCTGGCCTTGTCATATTTTCAGTTGAATCTTTTTTATTTAACAGCGCCCCCTGTACGTGTGAGGTATGTAGGTTCATACAGTTAAAGGCCCTGTTAATTTGTGAATTTGTGCTGTAAGTAGACATGCCAAAGCACTGAAACTAGCCATGCATGTTTTCATATCGGTGTGCAAATAATATTCATTGCATATTTACATTATTGGATAATCTCACATTCCAAATTTTGAATGAAACTGGCCTTTAATGCAGTGGCTTCATGCTTCACTGCTCCTTTATTGGATGGGCAACTTGTCACAACAAAGATTCTCAGGAAAATTGTCAAGACTAATGATGAGAAGAAGCCTAAAATTGAACTGTGTCCAGTCTTGAACATCCGGGCAATAGAAATTGTTCTACAAAAGTACAATTAAGGCAACTCCGACTTCGCCAGTAGTGCCTATCCAATTTAGTATGTACAGGGTGTCCCAAAGTGAGTAAGTACAGAAATGTGACAAAATCTTGACTTCTATGACCGATCATAACACCAATAGTACCATCTCAAATCTCTTAGAGTGTTACCATGAATGGCCATGTTAATACTGACTATATGCCACTGGAATTCATCAGTCTTACTATACGCCACAGAGCTCTCTTCGCTTCTTATTCACGAATTACCACTTTTGAGACACCCTGTATATTACACAATGTGACAACATGAATGAAACTGCAGAGAGGAGACGTGTTTGCTGGACAACACGTATCTACAGGACAAACAGACATATCCCATAATTCCATGGTAGGCAGTAAACACAAGAGACATATCGCGACACATCAGAGAATCAAGCATCTTGGTTTCTTCCCCTTGCCCTTTTCTTTAACCTTTTTCTCTTTCTGAAAAATATGGAAGATATAATAGTAATAACTTCTGGTAGTAGCCAAGTGACTCTGCCTCTGATGAAGGAGGTGTCCGATACAAGCTACAGTCCTTGTGGATGGGGGTCTTCCGCCTTTTTCAGGTCTCATTCCAAGGATTACGTAAAAAATGCAATGAAGGGACTTGCCGCAGATCACAAGCATGAGCCAGTCTTGGAATTGAACCCACGATGTTCAGACCATTGATGAGAGGCCAGTCCATCACAGGTTAACTTAGCCACTGATCTCCCTAGTACTTACATATTTTCTAATTTCCCTGACCAAGGTATAGAACGCATCATCGACACCGAGTCGAGTTTTTGCAGACGTTTCCACATATGGAATACTGTATCTGTCGGCCATTTGATTACCATTTTTTGTGTCTACTGTCCTTGTTGGAAGATCAACTTTATTTCCTACCACTGAAATGACATCATGCATAAAATTACAAAATGGGGGACACGAAATTTCTCCAATCAGCTGTCCTTTATAGTGGCGTTTTTTACCAAAACTAACTTATTTTCAGAACTTAGGTTTTAGAATAGCAACAAAATCAAATCTCGAATACATATCTTTGACTTAACAGACGTTTCCAAATATTTAAGGCTATTTCAGGCAACTTAAAACACTCATTCATTCTGTGGGAACCCAAATCACCACTCACAGCCATGAAAATTGGATAGGGTACATCATGATGCACCGCACTGTACAGTGCTGCTCTCTATTGAGAGAATATCCAGTAATGTTTGCCTTATTGAAAATGCTCACTGTGTATGTTCGTGTTATCACGTTGACATGTACAGAGGCAATTTTTTTTCTATTTACTTGTGGCACAGACAAGAATGATGCAAGCAAAAATGTGCCGTGACGATATTTGGTGTTTCGGTACTTCGGTACTTACAAACCATGGGCACCTCATCTGCATCTTTTACTCGCTTTATTTGTTCCCTGTATTGGTTTATATCTTCAAACGATTTGTTGTTGTTCACCGCGAACACGCAGAGAAAGCCTTCCCCGGTCCTCATGTACTGGTCTCGCATGGCACTGGAAGACAAAGCAATGAAATGTTCGATCAGGTTGCGGTCAAAACATCTCGGGTTTCTCACAACATTGATGAGGCCACAGAGTCCTTCTATATTGATTTGATACCGGTAGTTACAATCTCGAATCAAGTCTGCTTTCTTTTTATACTTGAGAAATTCAACGTAGGGATATTTTGACGTAGGTGGAAGGCAGAGTTTATCAGTTCATAAATTTGTCGAAAGCCCTCCGCTCTTCAACCGACCATAGCAAATCTTCAAGATATCATCTTCCTTGCGACGAAAGCCACTCATAAATCTTGCGAGTAACGTCACTCATAGTTTGAGAGAACCACTGAGAGTCAATTTGTCAGTTAGATCTGACAATGTTTGACGTGTGTGGTATCCTCAGCATAACATACTATCATGATGACTGTAATCATTATCTCCCATAGTTGATAACAGAGAATTGCAAGCTCATATCTCTGCTTTCAATGAATTGCAGATTTGAGGTCTTGTTTAACATTATCTATGATGCTGATGGGCTCAAACTTAAGGATTTGAAAGTTTCTGCATTACTAGTGTCTCTAGTTCGGTGCTAGTGATGTATTGCTGGAATCAAAATTTGCTCAACATATTGAATTGGGTAACATTGGACCAAAAATCATTATCCGAGATGTCAGAGGTTAATGTTGCATCCATGATGTCAGTCAACAAACGTAATTTTGGACTACTGTCTACACTGCCCCAACAGGAATCTAGAAGCTAGCCATTCTACCTGTATTCTTCTTGACCTGCCGTATCAAGGATGTCGAGAAGACATGTCTCTCCATCTATCACAACTTGCTTTCGGTAGGAATCCTCTAGCAACACAAATAGAAATATGTTATGAGATTTGAGATGCAATAAAATACCTGTATTCTTCTTGACCTGCTGTATCGAGAATGTCTAGAAGACATGTTTCTCCATCTATCACAACTTGCTTTCGGTAGGAATCCTCTGAAATCAGCAACACATGTAAATGAAAGCAGGACTGCACCAGGCACAGTAAGTCTGATACATCACTGAACCAAATACCACTGAGAGATGTGTGAAAGAACAGGGCTGACAGGATGCCCTACCAAGCATGGATACAGCAGCAAGTGGTTTTTGGCCATTTATGTGCCTTGTATTAGAGCTGTCTACACAACAAATCTACCTAATGCATTGTCAGCAACTGAAATGCTCTTGACCACATTATACCGCAACTGGTATTGAACGCATGCAATTATACAGGCTTACACTGAATCAGGAAGAGAACATATTCAAGTGCTACAACAAGAGGCAATATTATTCAGAAAGCTATGATGTAATGCAATACTTATCTTGGCAGTGCTTTACATTAATTCCTACTCATTCTGTCAACAAGCTGACGGTCACACTTGTCAAAACACTATTCATCAACTCACTTATTCTCTGCGCACACAAATCAATCAAGGAGATGGACTTCTCAGAAAATGCATTCGTGACCAACATTCTATCAATATTTTCTCTTTGCTGATTTGTGTAGACCTGTAATGGTGTGCAATCTATGGCCAATGTTGTATTGCTTTACCTTACGACCGAAAATTCTGCTTTTAGAAATCTTGAATGCTTTTGTGAGATTTATCATAAAAAGTCAGCTTGCATGGTTATTTCAGTCAAAGACAGCATTTAGAAAGGCTTTGGAATATGAAGAAACTTATGCCTTTCTTTCACTTCGAGAAACTTCGCAAAACAGGACTTACCTATTGTTGGATCATATTCTTCTACAAAACTGAAAACAGACAAGAAACACATTTTACTCTAAATATTTGAACTTCAAATTAGTCATGTTTAAACAAATTCCAGCAGGAATCCTGTTAACCCTGTGCAGTGAACAATTCAAAAGTGGGAAACTGGACATTTGTGGCACTAACTTCAGATCAAAGGCTTTAGAAATCCAAAATTCATTTCCTTCATACTCCACAGTCTTTTGATGAAAATGGACACTGAAAGCAGACCTTCTGAGATCCTCGAGAAATTGTTTCAAAATTAACTGTTCCTGTCTCAAAAATAATTTCAGGCATGCAGCCTGTATCAAATGACTGAAACTACAGGTGACTTAACCAGCTCAAAATGCTCACCATCATTAGTTTACATTACAGTTAGGGATACATTCCCCTGGCATGACCAAGCATTTTAGTTCCAACAGTTTTTCCAAACTACTGAGAGACATTTTTAGAAATAGGAGGACAAATTTTATGGCAGGTAAGGAGGCATGAATTGAAGTAATCTGCTTTTCATTTTAGGCGATTCGTAGAAAATACTTGATCCATCAAGCCTGGACCAGAGAGGGCATCCCATTCAGCCATAAGCTTGCGCAGGAGTCCATGCCAGCCAGGCCTCGGACGTTAGGATCGTAGCAGTGTGTTGCTGCTGTACTTACTGATTTTGAATGAGCTGTATCGTGAGGGCACTTTTGCCGACGCCACCAGCTGTAAGATAAAGAAGGAAAGACATGAATAAGACGCTACTTACTGGTTCTGTATTAACTGTATCGTGAGGGCACTTTTGCCAACGCCACCAGCTACAAGAGAAAAAGTGAACAGTATGAGACCAGTGGTTGTCTTGCCTGGTGCAACAACGCATTTTGACTCGACTAGTAGTCGCAATGCCAATGTATTGCGATTCATTGCAGTTTCTACAAGTTTTTTTATTTGCCATTTTTCAGGGTCAGACGATAAACCTTTTAATGTGAAGGATAGTAAAATGGCTATAAATGCTGATGCCGAAATATCTACAAAACTTTCTACAAAGCTGACAACTACGGATCATGTACTGAAAATTATCCTCAAACTTGTTCACACTTATATTCGTATTCAGCAAAGTATCTCCTCCAAACTTCGTCACAAAATGTCAATATTATTGTTCAAAGTATTGATTGGCGATAGTCAGTTTAGTAAACCTATATAATCCATTGATAGATATATCAGTTTACTCACCATGATATAGATTAGAATATGCCAAGTACATAATATTTCTACTCGACAGAAATTGTGCATGATCACCAAGCAGATGAGAGGGGGGAGGTCAAGTCAAGTTTGGCAAAAAGGCCAGGTAGGACTTGTGAGTGTGACCGGACCACAGGCTGGGCCAGGATTTTAAGAGGGAAAACCGTTTTTTCCAAATACATAAGGGCAAGTTATGGTTAATGCTGATGAAGTATACCAGCTCAGCTCGGGGTCAATTTAAAAGATTTTCTTCCAAAAGAGGTCATCATTCACAACCCTAACAACTCTAACTATGTCGCCCATGTAAACATTATGGGTCCGGTTTGACACCAGACATGAACGAACCACATCATGACATACATAGAATACCTCGGACAAATCCATTTACTTTAATAACCACAACCTCCTATTCAATTGTGACCAAATGCACCAGACAAAAACCGAGATTTCCCGAATCTTTTCCCTAACAATGATTTCCTGCTGTTGCCAAAGGGAACATGAAAGTTGATACAAAAATGATTGCACATTAAACTAGAGCTTCACCCTAAATATAGATTTTTTGTTTATATCATCATACAATAATGATTTGATGATTGTCGAGATATCAGGCAATGGTTGTGTGGTCATAACCAAAATACCGGATAAGATCACATAAGATGTGATGACTTGCTTGCATACATCTGTCATCGACCTGCTGATGTCATTGTCATACTCATACATCCAAGGTACCACACAGATTTCTATTTTCACAAAGCTTTCACTTTGAGGGGAAACATTCTCCTCAGCCTAGCGTTTCTATGGTGACGAACGCATCACGTTGGAAACCTTCAAGAAGCTTCAACAGCGTCTGCTTGCTGAGAGAGTTAATGCACGAGTTGCTTGGCATCAACATATGATGAAATTGGTGAAAACTGATGGAAAACCATGCTGAATCTAAACACGATGATATCTGTCCAAACGTGCAGCAGAAACTGTCTGCCAAAATTAGGCATTGTCCAATGCCAGTTGCTTGGCTTTTGGACAAGGTATCTAAAGTAACTGTAGATTATTAATACAATGCTCAATTGGTGGAGCAGTATGAGATTTTGTTGGTGGTGTAGTTCAATCAACGATTACGGAAGTTCCCACCGCAGATAACTTCGCTCACAATAATTTGACCTCACTACTTTCAGTATAATATTGTTGGATTTCATGGATTTAGTGCTTCAACACATGCAGAAGAACATTTGAGAATGCCGCTGACCGACGTCATGCGAGCTGAAAAAGATATCAAGAGTGAGATGAAATCAATTGTGGAGAGAGATTAAAATGAGGATGTGACTATGTGAGTCATCCACAAAAGGATACTGTTTATTTAACATCAGCGATACAGGACAGAATATGTCAGCCCTCCTCACTCTTTTATAACATGTAATCATATATTGCATTATGTCTTTTTTTGTAAGTGATACCGTAATTTCTTGTGCATAGAATACAGTGAACCACACTGAACTTCCAATTGAGAGGTGGTGGATTCAAATCCCTCCGAGTCTTGAGAACATAAACAGGCATAAATACGATACATGGCCGGCGACATGGAAGCGACACATCATCGATTCAGCCTGCCTCGATCATCAATCAGAATGATTGGATCCTCATTTTTTTAACGATTATGACTCATCAAAGTAATGTAGAGAAGGAACTGGTGATGGCAGATAAAAATCTCTGCAGATACAGCAGGGGTGGGTGGCGATGACGCCATGCATTGGCAAACTGGCTGATGCTCTGAGCTTCACCAGTATTTGTGAGTATATTTCCAGTGTAGCAACCTTGTGACAAGAAGCTGCATTACATTTCAATGTTATTGAGACCAATGATCATAATTTCTCCTGGGGACGTTATTTCCTCACACACCCAACCTGCAGCATCAGATTAAACTGGCATTGCTATGCTGCTACCTGTCTCGATCCTCCCTTGCCTATCAACTTATGACCCATGACATTTTTGTGCCACAAAAGGCCACCAGTGATAATGATATACATTGACATACAAACGATGAACAAATTTGTCTCTGCAGGTATCAATATAAACCTATCGACGTAAATCATATTTCGTCAACATAACACCTCGCGAGGTGTGCCCACAGAGAGCTAGTTTCAGTCAAGGGGAACACATCATAGTCAAAGAGAAAACATCAAGAATACTGATACAAGAACTTGACCATGTTGAAAGTGTGCTGGCAAAGAAAGGGTTAACCCACATTTGCCTAGATACCAGTCGTGATTTGAGGGAACCACTGGCATGCATGCGGGTGTCCTTGGTTGATGGGTGATTGAGCTTGCTCATGCACACCAAAGCAACCCCATACTCCAGCTACATTCTCTCAATCAATGCATGGAACTGCACGATGTTGAATGGATTATAGAGGTTCCTTCCTTCTTGCATCCATCATGGAAGTCAGTGTTGGTATGGTAACAGTCTCCTCTCATGCCTTTCCAAATATGCATAGTGAGTTGTGTCCCTCTCAGGATAGGAGGCTGGTTAGTTGGTGTTGCATTAGGGAGGGCATGTTCAAACAGTAACGCCCTCCTCTCGCTACATTCAATGGGTTAAAATAACTGAAGAATGTCCAATGGAAAGTGAGGTACTTGCCAAATATCACAAGCAATGAGCCTGCACAGAGTTAGGAACTCACAATATTTAGAAGATGAGTGCAACATCATTACAATGAGATCACACTATGCACCTGACAAAAATAGCCGAATAAAACTTCAAAGACCTGGAATTCATAATCGATACAAGAATCTATAGCCATGTAAAAATAGCTGCAAACAAGCCCAACCATGCTAAGAATACATGTATGTACCTCCTAAAATGCAACACACATACAATACAATTATTTGACATTGCCTGTGACGTCAACCAAGCGATGCCTTATTCTAAGCAATGTGTCAAAGATGCACCAGGTAGACTGAGGTGGCCCTCACAGCTGAAATGCCAAACATCACAACCTCACATCAGACGAGGTCACCGGTCAGGCACTCTGGTATTTTCGATCACAAAGGCAGGGCAATATCCCTTTAAAAATGCTAACCTTTTCTGTAAAATGTTAATTGGTGCTAATGAATTTCAATCAGCACCTCTATGCTGTTGTCGATAATGAATATACCAAGAGAAAGGCCCAGCAAAAAGTCACACATTGTGTAGGTTTGCAATCGGAAAAAACTCGACCCCTTCAACTCCTGAAGCCACACCTCAGAATATCTTTATTGGTTTTTCCCATACTTCAATCAGTTCATGTTGGCAAATGAGACTGAAGTGTCATGTAGTTGTGGGCGCAGTTCAAAGACTGATGTTCAGAATCGACATCAGCATCTGGCACTTTTGAGGCTGTGTGTGTGTTTTTGTGCTGGCTTTTATAGTGTAACCACGAGAGTCAAGACACAACGATGAGGACGGCTAACTGCTAGAACGGCATTGTCACTTTCATGGACAGAGACAAACACTTTTACAGGCCAACATGTACTTTGACCGCTGACATGCCAATATCTTACAACGACAATATCATTCAAGGGTCTTGACATAATAAAACCAAGGCACCTAGATCATTTACATGTATATGAAAGTACCACAGTCATGAGTGTAATGTAGGACCTAGTTTTTACCAGTAAATGGCTCTTAAATGATTGTTTTGGGTGACAGGAAAACCTTTTCAAAAATTCCGTTTTTATTTTCATCGAACTTCTGTACATTTTCAAACATATTCAAACTGCATGATTACAATGTAAACACTGTGTTTAAAATGAAGCCTTAACAACTCTTGACCCAAGTGTGAGATCAGCTGAAAATAAGTTTTTTCGCTGGAACAACCAAATTGTTCATCAGGGGCCAGAAATATCCAAGGGATTGATTGTGTGGTAACCCCGCCATAGTCATAGACTCATATAAACCCTACAGACTTTGACTTTTCATGGCCGATTCAACATCGTTGTTGAAACATAAAAGAAGTAGGGCATACACAAACACACATTAACAGAACTTGGCATAGCCTTGATTTTTCACGCACTGATTGCACAAAGTCTGTGACTGCTTGATCGGGTACACCTCATTCTAGTATGCACAGGCACTAGGCCTATTGGGTGGAGAACCAATTGAACCAAATATAAGTATGACACATTTATTTTACCAAATGGTTAGCCATGCCTGTGATCCCAGATCACCAGGAGACCACCAACCCTGTCACCTTTTTTGGAGTCCTATTGGGCAAGGTGGGGTTATTCTAACCTTCTGTAAAATGTTCTTTATTTGTCATGCAGTCCTGACTATAATGACCACATCAAATTCATTTTTCAGTAATAGCTGAACAACTGTAAAAGTGGTTTGGTCAGTGCAATGGCCAAAGCAGCCCGTTTGAAGTTTTCAAAAATGGGCTTAACCTTGATTGCCCGGCTAGAATTATCCCATCGGAACTGGGGGAAATCTAGCCCCTCAAATCCAGCATCATTAATTTTTTACACAAACATGGAGGTCATCTCTACACACTGATGGTGGACTCAAGCATTTTGTTTGTGAAAATCAAATGGCGCAAGGGTTATATGCAAACTATGTGTGTCAGGTGTCGCATACTAGTTGTATATTATGATATACCCTGGATATCTGGAACTAGGCCTAAATACACTACATACAGGTTTACATTTTTTTACTTCTGTTCTTACTTGCTGAGATATGAATAATGCTTATTACAATACATAGCTTAATTGCAAGCCGTACGCATAGTTGCCAGCGCTTCCAGTACATCTCACATACACACACACGACATCGCTCATTCCCACCAAATACCACATGTATTGGATTTTCTCAAGTTTCAGACGATGAAAAATTACACTGCCACTGCCTCTGGTCATTAACCAGACAAGGAGTCTTTACGGCCCAATCAAGCTATCGCCCGGCCGCGTATTTAACTATGCCGGTCTGCGCTTGTGATGGCGGACGCAGGTACTGTTGTAGGGAACTTGCAAGTTGTAGGGAACTTGCAATACCCGATTGTGTTCCTTGAATTACTGGTGATTGTGAATAAACTGAAGAATACTGATACATGCACTTGGAAACCAGCTCATCCTGCAACAGGCACAAGCTAGCTGACACATCTTGGGGTAGTGTCGCTTGACCCATAAGCCTCGCTAAAAACAGCCAACTACATGGATACATCAGCCCCATGGAGAGCAAGCTTAGCACAGACTAATGAGTAGTTGGGATAACCTTGAGAGCGGCTGCAGGTACACAGAGGTGAAAAAGTGACTTGGTTGATTGGCAATTCCCGATGGTGTTCCTCGGAATACCAATGAGCATATGTTTACTGGAAGCATGCTAAATACTCTTGAGAGATATTTTCTCAGAATTCTAGGCCGATCTTAGCATAATGCAGATGTAGGAGGAAACCACAGACCACAGAGGAAGCTGGAGGCCATCGAGGAATACTACGCAGTCAAAAACAAAGAAGGGAATTGAACCAAGCCACAAAAAGGTCAAGCCTAGGCCAAGGGATGACAGGGTGCCAAGGATTTAAATTTCACACCCTAAGTTTTTTAATCATTCTTTAACATTATAACAATGTAAATCAAGACAACTACATTAATCATTAATGTAGTTGTCTTGTTTAATGGCTCTGCTGGGACTATATACCAACAATGGGCAGAGGAAGCCATACATGTACTGTCACTCTCCATAATAAACTGGTCTAATTTCCACAGCCTCCACTCATAATTACTCAAGTTAATCAATAGTAGTCTTGTAGAATGTAATTATCTCATTGATCAAACACAATATGAGTGCCATACTGATGAATGGAGCCAATGCCCAAGGGGACAGACGGAGTAGCAAATCATGTAAGGTCAGGAAAACTTGAATAACTTCATCATGTTCATAGCAGATTGGTTTTCTCTGTAATCAACCAACTGGTCATGATTGCAGCCAACAACACTAAAGGGACTGCATAAATACCATAAGTACACTGTAACAACCGAATAAAGATTGTTTTCTCTGTGCTCCAACAGCACTGTCCACTAGCTGATCATCATCCAGCCCCCACGGCCGGCCACTAGATAGATGATGATGCTATCGCTACAACGTGCAATGTGGACTGTTATAGGCCTTTTCGAAGAAGATGAATCAGCGCCAAAACAAATCACATCTGTCAGACTTCGGACAATACAATGCCTAGAGACACGGTGACCCTTAGGTGAAATGCACGATGACTGGTCAAATTTCTTCGAATTCATCTAGGCCAAGCAGTAGCACCCAACGCAAACGACTATGTCCAGTCGTCATTAGGAATGTTTTGGAATACAGGATGACTGACTCAGTGACTGCACCGTGAGTCTATGGTCCACTATGTGTGAGGTTTAGAAGTAGGCCTACGGTACCCCAAGCACAGGCACTACATGTAAATTTTGTTCAGAAATACACTTCACTCTACACTTACAATACACATGTGTATACATTGTATACGAATACACAACAAAAAAAACCATCAATGAATATAAAGACTAAAAGATCGTCACTTACCCCCGACAACCACTAACTTATACTCGGTCATGACGCCGAAATGTTGTTTATCTAGTCAAAATGTCACTATTGTTACGTCGTGAATGGCATAGCAGAATAAATAAGCTGTATTTTGAGTGTGGTTTGTATCCGCGTTGAAGGAAAGCTCACACAACGCCCATGCACAATCGCTTCGAGACTAGCTCCGAGAAACTATCGGGATTTGGGAAATGAGATGCCGGCATTTTTGCTTAATTGGCAAGTACGAGGAAAATGGATGCACCAATCTTATAATTTTTCACCTGAAGATTACTTCATGAGTTTGGAAAGAAAATCTCACGTCAAAATATTACTTAATGAGTTCAAAATAAACGTTTGTTATTGATAGATAAGAGTTCCTAATTTCCTGTAGAGTATCTATCATCAATCATGATGTACCAGCAATCTGTGACGAATTGGTATGGGGCCTTGGGCAAATCCCTTCACCACTACATGCATCCTGAGACAAAGATAAGGTCCTGTCACAAGGTCTTTGATACTCCTACCTCATATATAAATATCGAGAGGCGGAGTGTATTTAAAACCACTGGTAATGTCAGGATGCATTTGTATACATGGGAGTAACTTGTTCTGTGGTCTGATGTGATGGCATCATGGTCTCCTTTCAAACACAAAATTAATGCAATATTACCAACACAAAAGGCGCCTGCTCCTTTGTAGTGGTGAAAAGGTTACTGTCAAATGTTTGCGACTAAACTTTTTCACTATTTGGGAGGTTAATGCAAACAATAAACTCATGCATGAGTCGCTTTTCTGCAGCAAATACAGAATTGAGTCTACTGAGAAATGAAAATGAGAAAATTTGCTAAGTTTTGGCTTTTGCAAACATAACCACATAGATGATTGGCATTGACAGTCTGGAGGCTGCACACATCTGCAATATAATCACTGTCAAAGCCTCCCACATAGATAGGAGGTCCATTATAAAGAAAGGTAAGATGAGGTTTGTTCTTTCAAAAGTTTATTACAAATGGAACACCCTTGTACAGTATTGGTGACACTGAGAAACAAACATACAGGCCACATATCTTTACAGGCAGTAGCTGGGTACACATATAAGTACAGTACATCAAACTAGACATGAAAAGACAATGATTATCAAGAACTTGATTTGATGGAGAAAGACTGCCTATAGAGTGCCTAGAGTATAGCCAGAGGGCCTAGAGACAAAGTCAATACTGAAGCACACAGGTTCAGCTTTCGCTCTGTCGACCAGCATTCTGCCCTGTCGGCAAGTTCCTACAACTTTCAAATCGATGGCCCAAAATCTATAACCCCCTTGATTGTGAGGGACAGACAGATCATCAACAACAAGGTGAGATCAGATAA
The DNA here is from genome assembly GCF_910592395.1 of Lineus longissimus. Classification (NCBI taxonomy): domain Eukaryota; kingdom Metazoa; phylum Nemertea; class Pilidiophora; order Heteronemertea; family Lineidae; genus Lineus; species Lineus longissimus. The sequence continues at coordinate 3,446,270 of NC_088315.1, forward strand.
TCAATTTTAGTGTGAAGTTGGAATTGAAGAAGTTGAGATCGACTTTCAATCAGCATCAATCAATGAAATAAATCAGCACCCACAAAAATCAGCAGCAATGAAACTGTAACAAAACTGTACCAAATATACACAATATTATAAGGGATTATCTATTAGATTAGTACGACGACTCTTAACTTGCAAAAACATCTGACCAGGCCCCAAGATCATAGTTTGAAAAAGTATTTACAACAAGTCAGGTCGACAGGTTTATTCCACACATGTCTGCACAATTGTGGAGGCCAGTGAGTGTTCCCTTTTAATACCGACAATGAACCCTTTTATTTTTTGTTGAGTTCAATTGAATACCCTCGAACCAGTGGGAGACTGGCCTCGTAGGCAACCACCGAAGGAGAGAAAACTCTGAAATTGAACCATGTTGTCTGCGCTTGTCAGCCAGGCAATGGCAACCAGACTAGGAGACGGAATTCGAAACTCCAAAATAAAACCTGACTAAAGATGAAGCCCACCGGCCACAGCCAAATGCCACATACTTCCTATGAAGCATTATCTGCTTATGGTCCCACATTGCTAAGGAGCAGAGCATTTTCTGGTGCAGAGATCCATTAGGTTATCTTTTGTCAGACGTTATTGAATAATCCACTAACATATTTAATAAACTGTTCTAACTTTAACACAAACCAGAGAAATGAATTATAAGTTAAAAAGATTAAAACTTTTGAAATCAAATAATTAATTAGGGGAAATAAAGGCAATGCCAGTGAGTCACATGCTATTCAAAACTACATTGTGAGACAAGGCAGTTACAACATTATAATAAATCGGAAATACAGGGCTTATTCAAATTGAAAAGTTATCACATATATCATATTGATTAGCAGTAAACATAATGTATAAATTTATCATAATAAAGGGATTGTTACTATCACATCGACTCTGAGCAGCCAACACACTCTGACTCGTCCATAAAATACACTAATTCATGCTAACAAGTGTTTTACAACAAGGGATGGGGGGGGGGCGCGTAAAGAAGAGTTGCAAATATAAAACACCCAAAAGTTATTCAACACCTAACATGGCAACTGATAGTGATATCCGTAAAATATGTCTAGTCCAAACAAAAGGAATTACACCAATTTTTTTGCAGAATTACACACTATATTTTGTACCTAGGTTGCATTTTATATGTGACACTGGAACTATGTTGTTCCCAACAGCACTTGAAGAAAACAAAACAGTGTGGCATAATAGTTTAGACTACATGTATTTTAAGAAAGAAAATTAAATTAAATCACAGCTTCTGGCATTTGAATGCCAAAAATTTGAGTACTGACAGTCACTTGAGTTATTGGTAAAAACATTTGAATGCTGATTGTATATAAGCCACAAGAAATGTGTAAATAAACTGGAATATTAGAAATACAGAAAGCTGCCTTAACTAAAAATCGGCCGCATATCTTTTGATTAAAGTTTTCTCTTGTAAAGAGCAGCACAACTTATCTGCATTGGGAGCGCAAACAGTTTGGTAAGTTCACATCAAGTAGATAGCAATACAGAATCCAAGAAGATTCGTTCTTAGTTGTTCGTGGTGGGATCAAAAGCACATTAAACAGAACACAACGCAGAAAAGGCATCTAAATAACCTTCCAATTATATGGGATCAAAAACCTTTTTTTTAGTATGGCAGATTATTACAATTTATATTACATGTACTTGGAATCTGCCAGAAATATCCCAAAAGACAAGGAACAGGTGTCAACACCACAGCACAGATATTAACAGCCCAATTCAATAACATTCTTTATCCATTTTTGAATCTGAACACAAGTGCCAGTGTAAAAAATTACAATGAAACGGCAACAGTCTCAAATGGAAACAAGATGTCGCAAAATTTATAAAGACAATGATTCTACACATTGGTAACATCGGCAGCCAAGAGAAAAATGTATTGCACAACAGATTTGGAAGTCCTGTGTCACTTCCGTGGAGAGCTCATGTCACTTCTGGTGTTGATTCTTCTTAATATCAAGTAAGTTTGTAATGTTGTGAGTAGGAGCTAATCTAAGACACCACAGGAAACCTCCGCAGAGAGTCTTGATAGGAAGTGATCAGACAAGCCCATAGCACAACCTCAGAGGTGGTAAGCAGTGCTGTGAATTTCCGACATCAATCTAATCCACTCACAGTATCAACGTGGTGCGTCTTGAGAGGCTCACTCAGACACACCATGGTGACATCATGATTTGTACCCAACAGGTGCAGCCCTTGAACAGAAAACACTGTCTATTTAGGGATCTAGCCAGGATTTTTCAGAACACGGAAAAATGCTTTGTGCTGGTACTGAGAGGGATTGCCTACCCCAAAGTTACCTGAGTAGAACCCTACTCTTCCTTGCATTTACCTCTTGCATTAGCAACAATGAGTTTATCAAGACTTGGCAATGCCTGGGAACTTGCTGATCATCTTAGAGACAAGCTGGAGAATGAAGTGCCAGATGCTGCGAGCAATCTTCACCCGGCTGACCAGGAACCTCCAGAGAATAACAAGGCCAACCAATTTGATAATACGCGTCCATGTTTGGAGTCTGAAATCGGGGAAAATATAATTATGAATCAATCATTCAACAACAAACTTGTACCGGTATATTGTCTAGTGCTTTTGCCAGTTCTTGAAAAGGGCAGCGTATTTTCTACTTCCTAGAGAAAAGAGCATCGACCAGGTTTTGCCAAATGGGCATCACAATCCATGGCAAGGTCAATTATGTACATATCAAACCAGAAACCTGCCTGTTATGAGGGACGGAGGAAGTCTACATGTATTTACCTTTTCATTTCTGCTCTAGGTTTATCCATGTTGGTCATATCTTCCTTCAAAATATGATTTTTAGCCCCAAGGCAGTAGTGTTCTATGTACTGGCGCCAGTCAATCTGCTTCACATCGAAGTCGAACAGCTGTGAAATTAAAATAAGTTTAATATTGAGAGACGGTGACTTGTTTTAAAAACAACTTGTGACTCAGGACATCTTCTGTAGGTCTGTCATCTGATGACAAGCTGACAGCGCCTTTGGCTGGAGCAAAAATCACAGGGCAGCACTCCAAAGGCCCAACAACGAACATCTAAAGATGTCATGGTGCTGGGCCTGGTATTAAAATGGTCATATCTGTACACTGAAGGAGAATAGCAGGTCCTTGCATCATTTCTACTGGACTGACTGGTTAAAAGAACTTTTCCTCTTGCCTAGCCAGCGAGACTGCCGTGTAAACGGAAGGTCTGCGGTTCAAACCAATGCGGGACCTTTGTGTTCCTTACCTTCTGGTCATCGTGGTTGAGTTTATCTTGTAGCATGAACATATTATCGTTGTGGAACTTCCACTCATTGCTGGTGAAGTAATCTAAACTCCTCACCGATTTACTCAGACGGTCATACAACCGCACAAATCTGCAAGACCAAAGGTTAGATCGGTTAGAGTCAACAATCCTAATAGTACACCCTAACAGTCTGTGTGAATGGATACTCATTTCTTGTTTATAAGGTGATCCAAACCTTCAATGATTTACATTCGGGAAAAGTTGCAAAACAAATAGACAGGTTGAACATAATCGTGTAACTGGATGCTCTTTAGCCTGTCAACCTCCTGTCCTCTCCATGACAGAGAATGTGCCTGCAACGTTCATGACCAGTGATCAGATCAAATTAGCCAGTTAGGGGCTACATAAGACTAGCTGAAATCTTACGTGGTAGCTGAGTATTTGGGCTCTCTGATGACCTCATCTCTACTGAACTCGAGTGCGAATTGAGAGAACTTACATTGGTTTCTTGCCAGCAAGCCATCTGAACGTATCAAGGAAGTAGGCTGGAATCTGATGCTCATAGACTGATTTGAAGTTATGCCATGAACTGAAAGAATGAGAAGTAACATTGATCAATGAGCTACATACATTAACCCCACTATGGAAATGGGCTTGAGTGTACTTATGATAACACAGGATAATTCAGGTGAAGCATTCACTTTCGTTTTCAGTTCCCTATACTGAACTCACATCATGACGTGTACAACTTTGATAACTTACTTGACATTATCAGGACAGGATAACCTACCTGCTTCGTGTGAACCGAGGATTTGGCACTCGGACAGCTCCCTCTAGTGGATTTTTCATCAAGTATTCATGCGACAATCGTTCTGAAACAGCAGCAACATATAAAAGACACTCAAACAATTGATGTCATAATGAGAATTGGGGCCTAAAAATCTGCCCAGGAATAAGAATTGGGGTACAACACCTGGACAGATCATAGTTTAAGGCTTCAACTAACACTAGTAACAGACACTACTAGCCAAAAGACATGCCCACATCTGGAGCTCAGAACTTGCCCACATCTTGCTCATGCGGTTTTGGTATGACAGTGATCAGACTTCAGATATGTGAATCACATCCTTGTCTAATCAATGATTATCATACATCCTGATCATAAGGCACTCACCTAATTCACCCCAAGTGAGTCGGTTAATCTGGCCCGTAGTGCAGTTGTAAACCATTGTATTGCTTGGCCTGCAGTAAAAAACACAAATAATGAGCATAAGCATCTCGAGAGCCCTGGGTTTTCTCCCCGAGGTCCCAAAATCTTGCAGAAATTCCTAGACCATGGTTAATGAAAAATTAAATTGATTTATTGATTCTAATTCCTGAACAAAGCATACTTACTTTTCAACACCTGTGTGCCATCCAACAGCAATCATAGTATTGACCGCAACATCGACCGGGATCATATCTGACGTTGCATAGAAGTTACCCTTCATCACACGCAGTAGGCCTTTACCAATCTGGAAAGTACATAATTGTGAAGATGCATAACAACAGTCTAGTTCAAATAGTTCGCACATGTTGGTGTATTGGCAGTATGGAGGACCAAGAGGTTACAGGCATTCAGGTTAATTTCAAAATTTATGTTAAATCAAACCCGCTGGGAATCGCTATTAAAAAAATGTATACTTACAGCTATTAACATACCGGTTGGTCCATTATAATTGTCCACCCAGCCCTGGAACAAGACAAAAATAAAGATATGAGATGTGGTTGGTACATTTTGTATCCTGATACTCACAGAGCTGTCATAACTCTACATGTAAATTTTAGATTCCATGGTTCCTGCTCAGTCATAGGGCAGTATTGGCATGAATCAGAAATGTACAATCATGTACGTTAAATATCATCCCATACACAATACACAAAGGAACTGACAAGTCAAAGTAACTACTCACCGGCATTGGTTCCTTCCAAGATGCGCCAACAATTGAAGGGCGTACAATCGCTACAGAAAATGACTTGCTTTCTTCAACTAGGAGATATTCGGCTAGGGCTTTCGTATACGTGTAAGTATTTGGCCGGGATCCAATGAGTTTGGGTGTGAGCTTTGTTATCATTTCGTCATCCATCCACCTGTAGTCAATAAGAGATATGTACAGTACTTCTATCACTGAGTGCTACATGTATACTCAAAGGGAACTATTGGTAGGAGCTAGGTTGGTCAGATTAAGTGGGCTCATACAATCTAACAGGGACTCTACAGGCAGTGGCTAGGTTGGCAAGGTTTGTAAGTATGAATGATATCCATTTTATCGCACAGTCACATGGAAAGATAGATGAATCTATGCTGTTTATAATTTCCAATGGAACCAAATTGCTCTTATGAGGAAAAATCACAACATAAAGCAGGGATAAGTTCATTTTAAGTATCCCCGAGGCGCATGATAGTACCGGGGTAAAGGACCATTGGGAAAACGGTGCAAATGGTGGTGTGACCAAGAAAAGCGATAACTTACTCAATAGCATCCAGCAGTTTCTGTGGGTGAACAGGTGGAGGATAAACACACTCTGTAACATCCTGACGATCACAATTCGCGTAGGCAGTGGAAACATGAATGAAAGCCTGCAATCACAAAAAGAGGAATAACACCTTTTTCCAAAACCAATTTCAGACTGCTGTGATTTTATTCAAAATGTTTGAATTGCAGAATGGTAACGTGGTATCACTTTCACATACTTACATCTAGGTTCGTCATTTTCTTGCTCAATTCGATCAACTTCTTCACCCCCAAGACATTCATTTGTAGTGAGAACCTAAAGGATAGAATGACACACCATCAGCTCAGGCGGGGGGGGGCGGACAGAACAGGGTTAAATATTGACAGATGCATCAAACTCAAAAGGCAGTTTTTTTGTTTCCAGGGCATGCACATTCGATCATTTTATCGAATGCAACTGTTGAAATTGTGGTTTCTATTATGGCGCCATAGGCCTAGACTTCAGCTGGTCCTCCCAAACTTACCGTAAAGCTTCATCGAACTTGACAGTGGCAGCTGAGTGAAAGACTATGGAGACTTCAGAGATCAGTTTGGCTTCATCCTCGGCACTGATGCCCAACTCAGGTGACAGAATGTCACCATTTATTGGAATAATTCGCTCCATGAAATCTGGCTGCGTTTCATGAATAGAATCAAATAACTGAAATGCAAGATTTTAAACACAATATTAGACGAATGGGAAAAATACGAAACTGTCACTGAGTTCATCCTGGACAACACTTTAATTTCCAACCTTCAAACTACTTGAGTATTGTTGACTTTTGCGGAATGTTGCTCACCTTTGAAGAGAGAATATCACTGAGACGCTCCTGCGGTGCCTGTCCCTTCTTTGGCCGGATTAAAACGTAAATCAATTTGATTTTTGGACATGACCGCATCAACTTCTCCATCAAGACTTTTCCCATGAACCCTGTTGCCCCAGTTATGAAAATTGTGCGACCCTCATAGAATTCTGGGATGGACGGAGGCACATCTGAGAGCGTTGACACCGTCTTTGGGCTTGTCTCTAAATCATAGTGTTCACCAAAAACAGCCATATTAGTAGATATGATTTCTTGAGCTGTAATGAGAAGAATATTGAATGTTATTGTTTGTATTATTCCTCAACGGTTCTTACGTCTCATCAACAGCATCATTACTGAAAAGCCAATTCAATATCATTATCATGAAAAGTCAATTCAAATTTAAATTCTAGGTATTCAATATCAATCGCTATCTTCTAGGAATGCACAGAATTCTTAAAGGTCAGACATTGAATCTACACTATAAGAGTGCAGAATCAATTTGGCACACATGTCCATGAGTTCAAGCTCAAAATGCAGAAGTTCAACTTTTTTTTAGTTAGCACATTACACTTGACTTATTTTTTAACAAGGAATAATAATAAACAACATAGTTTGGTTCAAGATGTCCAGAAATCTTGAAAATCGCTCTAATTTTCACAAGTGCTCTTGGACTTTCATCTAAACTCAAATTAGGACAGCCCCCCCCCCCTTATTCCTTAGATTATCTTCACTTATTTCAGATCTTCTTATTGCAGTCAATGCAATAAATCACAATTCCCTTGACTTGCTAGAATGCAGTCTCAGATGTTTAAAACAATTGAAAGCGTACTTAAGGGGCAGGACTAGCAGAAAACCAAGGGGGGAGCATTAACTTGTAGCTGGCTGAAAAAAAATTTGGATTTTGGTACACATGTCCTCACATAGTTGCAAGAGGGTTCGGGTATGTCCATCTAAAGCTCGGGCCAACACTCGGAACTATAGACCGAGCTTATGAAACATGTGTGAGGGAGTCGCATATATGACTGACACTGGTTTTCGAGGATGGGGTATGTCGTGTCCATGGTTAGATGATTTAGTTGTTATACTAACCAATCCATATACTGACGTACAACTCGATATTCGTAATTTCGCTTTTCAAATAATATGAATGATATATAGGGCCTGTAGGCCTACTAATTGTTTTCACAGAAAAATCCTTCTAAAGTTCTAAAACACGCTTGCGATATTATTGTGCGGAAAGCCAAGCATCAAAGCGTCAAAATATCATACATAACTTAATTCATAATACATATATTTATATATACCAATGTAACGTTCCCTGCAAGTCATCCTTCATACAGTTTTTTTAGTGTATTGCCTTGGTCAAACAGCCTTTATTCTGTTGCATTACATAATGTTGCATCTGCACATTGCATGCAATGCAGGTGTGTTATTCAGGTTAAGGAGGCGCGGCGCCGGAAAGGAAAACGAGCGTTCACACTTGATAAACCACTCACCTTGTTAAATCCAATTCACAGACGCTATTGGCAGATTATAATGAAGTGATTGGAAAGGCAAATTAATGTTTTGAACCAATTTATGATTGAATACGCAGCCAAAAAGATCAAAGTCCAAGAAGATCGCACTCGCCGGCCTCCATATTGGTGCTGTTAGTAACGTGACGAATACACTCACTGGGGTTGATAGGTAGCTTGATTTACCATCTTTCCTGATTTTCTATCACTAAAAACAACTGAATTTCCATTTTTATTTCATTTGAAGTAATTTTCCAAACCTGATGCTATTCTCATCATGTCGAAAGTTTTCTTTTCTTTTGTGGAAAGAGAACATATACTAACTTTTACTCCCAATCATTCAAATGGAATAATCCAAATATTAAAATAGTTATACATTCAGTCACCTGGTGGCAGCAGCTTACGGTGAACTGAAACTGTAACACTGATGCACTCACAGCTCCAAGGATCAGTGGGTGTGTCCTCTGCTATGACTGCTCTGAATAGGGGATAGCATCCTGAGTGGCCCACTTATTTGAGAAGTGGATTTAATTGATTACGTCTCAAGTTTAGTGTCCGATATAGATGACCAATACTTTGCATGGGCCACATTGATTAATATCGATTAATGAGTGGCTGGCTGGTGCTAGTGAACTAAGATAGTCCAAGTAATTCCACTCAAAACATGTCTCTTATCCAGTACAGGTGTGTTAACGTTTCAGTTGAAATATTTTTATGAAGAACATTGATATCAGTCCAAGTCACAGTACACTAAGCCCTAATATTACTGGCACGATGCCAAATGATGAGTCTTCATTTATTATCCTAAAGGCATAAACTATTCAAGTGTGGTCTTATTCAGGACCATGCAGAAAAATGTTTTCATTGAAGACAGAATAGCACGAAGGTCGCTGCCCTCACATGCCACATGTGCTGTCGTCTGAATCAGGTCAGAACGATCATTTCTATGTTGATAACATAGTGGCAACTTTATCATATAAAACATACTCAAAGGCACATGAGAGGGACTGGAAATGAGCCATTCTGTCTGCTAGGCCAATTAAAACTACTGAAAAACAACATCTGAATAAACCTTACATTTATTCCCTATCAACACTGACTTGAATATTGTACAATATCTATACACACACAATTCACATTTGATGACTTGATTACAAAATGTGAAAGATTTTATAGTCAGATTGATTAGAGTTCAAAAAGAAACTTGGACGGATGATATTTGATAGCACGTGCATCAAAGGCACCTACAGTATTTCCACCATAATTAGATTTGAGGGAAGACAAAAATTTCAAAAAAATATGTTTTCTTAAAAAAATGTTTCTTCAAAATTTTTTGTCCTCGACACCCTCAGCGCCGAACCACGTAGATCTACGCGGCCCAAGTTGGTTATGGACTTCGTGAAAGAACTACGCCATCTCCATCTTCAGGGCAAAGAAGGAACTGAAAGACCGGTCTTTTCAGTTCCTCCCGTGCCCTGAAGATGGCGATGGCGTAGTTCAGAACTTATGACTTCATGAAAGAACTACGCCATCGCCATCTTCAGGGCAAAGTAGGAACTGAAACGGTCTTGTCAGTTCCTGCCGTGCCCTGAAGATGGCGATGGCGTAGTTCAGAATTTTAAATTACTTCATGAAAGAAACTACGCCATTGCCATTTTCAGGGCAAGGTGGGAACTGAAAAAACCAAACCACTGAATGCTGTTCTGACACAGGGAATTTTTAGGGGGTCGGGGGTGTTGGAAAAAGGGGGTCATTTTGGTCATTTTTAGTACTTTTTCAACCATAAAATAAAATATATGTAGCTAACATAACTCTATTGATTCAAGAAGACCTTGTCTTGGAGAAGTTACTGCAAGACCTTTTGCAGCCATTTCTTATACTTTTTTCTTCTGAAGTTCTGGGGGGGGTGAAACACCGGCACTGAAGGTGTTAATTACGGTAACTGACTCCATCTGAGAAGATTACAAAACAAACTCTCATCCTCAAACTTAAGGGCAGCATCCCTCTTGAATATTTTGAGGGGGACATAACCCCTATGGCAGAACCCCAGGGCCCTTTCAATTCAAAATACAATAACACAAAAGGATGGTCAAAGTGCTGAAGAGGTCGACAGCTATTGAACAGTTCTAACACATAATTGTTCTTTATACTGACTGAAATTGGGAACTAAAGTGTCACTGATAGTGATACACTGATCCCTCGGCAATTATGAGTCCAGTTTTCATGACGATCCAGTCTTTATGATCTTAAACAATGCGCTGACGTTGTTGTTCTTGATGGCAGCACGACACGCAGACACCACAGCAGTCTTGTATTTACCAACTGAAAAGGTGAATTAAAAGATAAAAGACATGAGACAGAGTTTTACTTCTACTATATTCAGAGTAAAGCAAAAAGCCATTATCATCAAGAGCATCAAGAAATCATGGTCTCACCTCTTAACCTCCCTGCCCTCTGTACCGTCTGGTTGACCTGTCTAAGGCAGTTCAGTAACTCCTGGTGGTTGTTACATCGGATGGTGTACCCGTTGATCAGGTCACGATTCAGGTCGTACAACTCCATGTAGCCTTTTCTCATGTTTTTCCTTCAGGTGATAAAAATGCCGATTAGTTTTGTTTTAAGGCAACAAAGTCAGAAAGAAGTGTAAAATAGCAACCCTGATTGCCAAGTCTCAACAAAGGTAGGGGCACAGGAATTGGACTATGTCCAGAAACTATGCTTGCTTTCTGCACATCTGCAACTCTGACGAAGTACAGGCTCCCGATTGTAGAAACCTTAGGACACCAAACTTCAGGAAATCTAATAAACTGTGACTTACATGTCCCCCATGATTCTCGAATCTTCTGCCCTGACCACCAGACTTCGGATCAAGTTCGAATGGTCAGCCATTTCTGCCGTAAGTTTTTGCCGCACTGCATGATACTCATCCACTTTTACCAAAACATCTTTTAGTTTTTCCATTTCATCTGGAAAATCAGCTGTCACCTGCAGGTCTTCAATTTTCAAAAAGATACACAACGCCTGAATGATATCACCCGCTAGGTCCATGTTGTCAGTTTTTATCGTCACCTGAAATTCCGAATAAAAACTTTTTGAGGCCCGATGGAAAAAATCACAATGAAACAAACTACATTCATAGAAAATTTGTGGGAATACAGTCCAAAGTCTTGTTCAGGTTCTTGACAGTTTATGATCGAGTAAGGTTAAAAGCCACCTGCTATAATAACGTCACTGATGACATGTCACTGCTTCCCATGTATTTCACACGGGAATCCCAGTCAGCCATAACTTACCTGACCACTGGACTCCATCTTGAAGAAGAGAGGTCCTAACCCCCGGAGAGAAATAAAGCCAACATTGAGAGCCCCTTCACAGGACAGGTCATCCTGGAGGAGGAAGTTCTGGTTGATCCACATCACAACCCTGTTGACTCGCTCCTTGACGGAGAAGACGACAGAACTCTTAGGTTCAGGGACGGCATTTGTGCTCAGCGAGTACATAGAAAATCGTGGCAGTTGGCGCATCAATTCAAACACATGAAACTGGGAGCTGAAATAGTAAATACAAGTCACTGGTCACACGCGGTGGATTATAATGCTAAAAGCTGCCTGAACCTAGAGGTGAGGTCTGAACAACTGGTCTCAATAACTGACTGCCACAGATACTGACTGATATCTTCTGCAGTATATGAGTGGGACCAAAGTGCAGATACTCGGATTGTAATAGTCCATTGAGAATGAGCTCACCTTGACTTATAACCAACAAATGCTTTGATGTGCAAGTCAACAGGAATATCTTTTGGAGGTCTGATCGGTACCTTCAGAGAATTGGCCAGTGTTTCTTTATTCGGATGTCTGAAGGAGAGAAGAAAGAACTTGTTATTGGTTTTCATCGCTGAAGTTCTTCATGCCCTGTGTAACCCCCTCAGGATGGCAGTTACAAATTCTGTCAAGGCACATACTTACACAACATGGCTTTCCCCTTCAAAGATTCCTTCAGCGAAAATAAGGACGGCTTTAATCACGGTATCATTGGTGGTGGAGACAAGCAGCTCTACATGGGGCTGAAAGACAAAACTGACATTAAGCATGAGTTGATCAATGGCAAAGGAACTGCTTCTTTGCACTAGATGGTAATGTGCATCATTACAGTGCCTAGATTAGCACCCTTTAGATCAGGTGAATCTGTCTTTGACAATGCAATTTTAAGGATTTTAGTACAACGCGGTTACACATTTATCCCTTACAGATAGGGATGTAACAGATCTAACCAATCGAATAACTTACCGGCTGTGTATCAGTACCAGTGTGGACTCCCAGGGACGTCTGCAGCTGGGTATTGGCCTTGAAAGAAACATATACAGGTAGTAAATGAAGTGACCTTAATGGACCGATTAATTTTTCAATTTGTTGAGAAGTTGTAGTGTTATTTCACATGTTCATGCAAGTATTGGACACCAGGTATATCTAATAAGGTAAGGGTCCTGTATGCCATACTCACAGGAATCACTCCCATAGCCGACGGATCCAGATCACCAGGTCTTGACGCACCAGCAGCACGGGCATTCTCTTCATAATTCTTCAACTCGAGGAGCAAGTTCTGTTTCCGCTGACTCAGCTCTCGGACAGTGTCTTGTTCGACGTTGGTATCCATCAGGTTACCCCGCATCTCAGGTGGCGCTTGGTTCCAGCCTCGCACTGAAAATAACAAGTAACATATGCCACACGAGGGAACTTGAGCAGCAATGCTGTGTCTTCTGCCAGGGGAATACACAATAACGGGGCACTCTTGCAATCTAACCTAAGGGCTTGATCAGAATGCAGTTTCCCCTATCTTTGACAAGCCTTACCTTCTCCCTCGGTTGAACAACATATCAGCTGATTCTGCCCATCCATGCGGTAGTCTCCCAGGACTATCCCTGCCACAGCACTGTTGAAAGTGTCCTTGAATATCACCTCTCCCGTCCGGTCACTTCGAACATCAATCTGGAAAAAGAACCAAATGAATTATCACACCACTGCTTTTTAAGCCTATTTAGTCATGCTTTTTTTCACTTCCTTTGTGTTCGTTGTGGCAGTTCCTAAAGGTTTTCTAAAAACTGATCAGTTTTTAATGTTACTGAGATGAGAACATGATAGAAAGAACACTGTTGCAAGCCATACCTTGCCATTACTCCAGCCAGTGATGAGTTCAGGGACACCATCCGAATCCAAGTCAAAACTCTCGATAGTCACTGCATGGTTCTTTGATTTGATTCTCCAGTATCTTGCCGTCCCGTCATAGACTCCGACTGTGCCATTGGCAAGAGCGTAACCAAATCTGCTACCCTGCATCAGGCATAACGAGGTGATAGCTTCAGTTTCTGTCATCTCTGCAATGATCTCATCTTCTCTGAACACACGGATGTCAAAATCTTCAGATCCAACAACCAGCTAAAAAGATAATAACACACATTGTTTACATCATAAAACCGACACAGGATATTTATCATGATGGCAATCATCACAATTTTTGAAATAAAAACACTTTTAGACTAGTACTGCGGATTACACATCTTTTTCACAAAAAAAATTATGTTTTATACAAATCCTTCAAGTTTAAGTAGAAGTATTGAGGTCCCAGATTGATATTTAATTCACCTCGTTTTCTCCATTCCGAGTGAAGTCCACCAATGCCAAACTGCACACATTGTCTCCTGTGACTGTCCAGAATGCATCATTACCATCTTTATCAAAGCCTTGAATTGAACAGTTACCGCCAATGACAGCTAGCGGCGAGTCGATGCTTCCCAGTTTGCCCATCACAACAGCATTTGACCCATCAGGTGTCTGAAATATAATCACAAATTCCGTTAACTGAATTAGATGTTCAATTCCTGCTTTAGTTTGACCATACTGTACAGGGCATTCCAAGCATTATTCTAGTTGTTATTGCTTTCTCTGGTAATGACATACTCCAATGGACTGATCTGCATGTGTCTTGACATAATGCAACTAGTAATTATGAAATTTGTGTAAAAGTCACGGTGGCCCATACTTTAATCGCTATTACTCACATCTTTATAAAAGAGATCTCGGTTCTTATCAACATCATAAGCGAGGAGATTTGTCTGTGTTCCAACCACCATTATTTCACCAGGTACATCGTCCAGCGACCCAGCACACACAGAACTTATGGACTGATTGATATTCAGGAGGCTGATATCTGCTTCAATGGCCGATTCCATTCGACCTCCCCTCTGGGCTCTTGTGTGGGGATTGTGAATGAAAACCTGTAAACAGACAAAGTTTGTTAGGGAGTGCTGTCTATTAAGTGCCCTGTAAAACAAGCAATTAAATCTGTTATCAGGATCGCATGAAAGAAAAATTGCTTGTTTGCAAATGTAATCTGACTTTCCACCATTTTTTTCTCTCGAGAATTTCAATCTAACCTAACTTAGGCTGCAACCTCTTGCATGGAATTTAACCCTAATTTATGAATAACACTAATCTATGAAACACCCTGCCTGTACAATGTACGATACTGTCATGACTGTACCTTTCCAGCGGTGGTTGCACAAGTAAGACACGGATGTTTCCCATCATATTTGCCGATGGCTACCATGCGCGGGTTGATCTTGTGGTTGAGTTTGAGGGTGAAGATGGGAACGAGAGGCATCTTGACTGAAAATTAAATAGATACAAGTCACATGTCGATACGTCACGAGGCCTTTTCGAAGAAGACGAAACAGAGCCCTAACAAAATCAAATGCGCACACTCGGAACATCACCCTCAGAACTGACACTGACAGAAGGCCTAGCCTGGCTAAGCCTTAAAGGGCCGGATCGACATTTTTCTGTTTAGCTTGGTTGGTTACCATCAAGATTTGACCTCAAGTACCTAATATTGGACCGTTTTTTGTAATTTTGTGATTAAATGATGCATAAGTGCATCTAAGTTAATAGCGTTTACGGGCTAACATACACTTATATTACTGAAATCGAACATAAATCAATGGGAAAAATCATGTTCTTCTGAAAAATGTTGAATTCGATCCTGCCATCTACCGGGAATTTAACGTACTCACCGGAAAGTGCGTGTGTCAACTTCCTTTTCAATTTTTCAATCGTCTTCGGATCGGTGCAACTTTTTGGTCGTGTCAAAACAAGACTCATCCAACACCATCCGTCTCTTTTAAACACCAGAAACACTAAAAACGAAATCATCATGCCGCCCAAAATGGATCCCAATGAGATCAAGATCGGTAAGAGGCTAGTTTTTAAGGGAAATGCCAAAATTTCGTCTGATGGTGAAGTTTCAATCATGTGTGCATCATGCATGCTGAATGTATGTGTGGTAAATTTTCTACATGCAAATGTGTGCAATCCATGCGTGGTTGCATGCAGAATACCTCACTCCCCTGGAAGGAATGCCTCTGGCTGCATGCACATATGCATGTCCTCTCTGTGTCTGTGACGTGTGCCCTCCACTTGACTTGGCCTTGGGTCACTCCCACCCATATTAAATCCTGACCCTGGCCTGGCCTTGACACTCAATTCCTGAAAAGTCGCTGTCCACAGAAACTGCTGAGGATGCCTGTAATATACAATGAAAATTCTCTTTTTTCAGTGGTCTTGAGGGCTGTTGGTGGTGAGGTTGGAGCAACATCAACCCTTGCTCCCAAAATTGGCCCACTTGGTCTCTCCCCCAAGAAGGTCGGTGATGACATCGCCAAGGCAACCCAGGACTGGAAGGGCCTGAAGATCACAGTCAAGCTGACCATCCAGAACAGACAGGCGACTGTATCTGTCATCCCCAGTGCTTCATCCTTGATCATCAAGGCTCTGAAGGAACCGCCAAGGGACAGGAAGAAAGTTAAGCATGGTGAGTGTTGTCTCAAGAACCCCTCAAGGCATGCCTATCAAATTGGAGATGAAGGTTCCTACAGAGGGGGGACGGAGAAAGCCAAAAGATGGAAATTTACTGATTGTCACCTTAAAATCAAATGCCATGCAGCTATTGAACACAATGCACTGCTTGACTGCTCCTAGTCCTAGTTAATGATGTTATGCTGGTATATTACATGGACTACTGTCTATATTAGGGACATTATAATGTTCTATTCTGAACTTACTTTGATCTGACGGACCAAATTCGAGGTAGGTAATAAAAGTGAGAACGGGTTGTACAAATGTATGAATTAATCTTCATTCCAGTAAAGCACAGTGGAAACATGACCTTCGATGAGATTGTCAGCATTGCCAAGATTATGAGGTCGAGAAGTATGTCCATCAAGCTGTCGGGAACTTGTAAAGAGATCCTAGGTGAGAATCCCAAGTCATTGAACCATTTTGTATCTTGGTGAGAGGTGCGCTTCATTGCTTACCCTTAGAAATCGGCAATGACTTCTCTACAGGTTACTCACCTCTATGAGTCAGGGTTGGCCACCTCTTCCTGAATCCAGCCTCGTACTGAAGGCTACTTGAAGAGTCTGTCTAGTCTACAGTCAATGCATTGTCTTCTATAGACCAAGAGGTCAACTTCAGGATGGACGTCTTGCTCTGTCGCATGCACTATAGGATAGATATTTGTTAACAATTTTGTAAATGTCGAACACTTCTTCTTCAGGTACTGCTCACTCTGTTGGCTGCACCGTTGATGGCCTCCACCCCCATGATGTCATTGAGAAGATCGACAGTGGCGAATACGAAGTGCCTGAGGTTTGTTGTGGCATTATTTAGTTATCAAGTGCATTGTCATCATGTGCATCTTACTCTTGTCATAATATCCCGGGTTGGAGGACTGAGGGGATCTGCCTTGTGACTGGTCATTCAGTGTGTCCTATCCAATAATGACACCTCTCATTTAAGGACAACATATGTCAATCCCAAAGGTGTCCTTGATTTAGAGGTTCCATTGTTGTGGTAAGATAAAGATTGTCTTGTGTGCTGCTTGGTCTGATTCTCCTCTTGGTTCTTGTTTCAGGAATAAGAAGTAAAGCGCACTGGAACAAGAAAAAGGAAGATTTCAAAATAATATGTAAATCTTTAAAAAAAAAGAAATAATGAAACTGAACTTGTGGATGCTTTCTTTCTTTCCTCTCAGCCAAGTTTTAAATGACTGTGAGACCGAAATATTTCGATGTACAGTTGTGCAGTCTAGCTGATATCAGTGAACTAGATTGTACCACTGAACCTCTGTTGTCTCTTAGAATTGTTGTCTCCAGGCCCCTAGAATCTAATCTGGGTGGTGTGTCTCCTCCAATGCTCCTTCTCCATCACCAACCACATCATGTTTCTCTGTCATGGGTGCATCAAGTGATAACAATATAAACTTTGTCCTATAAAGACCAATTTGGGATGAATGAAAATCGTACATCAATCACAACACATCTCAAATGTCTCATTGGGTGATATGAATAAAGACTAGCAAATGCTTTTATCTAAATCTCCATGTACATTTACACTGGGCCTTTCTGTACAAAATTGAAGTAAAAGCATTTGCTAGTCTTTATTCATATCACCCATTGCATCCTGGCCATCTGGTGGTGACTTCGTCCTCATAGGACCAATATGTCCTCGACGTTTAGTTCTGCTATTCTCGGTTAGGTGTCGCCTCTCGCCTGTAAGTTGCTGGTGTTGAAGTGTGATACGTCCGAGGATAGAAAGTCCGGGTAACAAAGGATTCTATTGCGCGCTTTAACCTCGAAGCTATTGCCAGACAACAGGGCTGTACACTTTGCAGGGGGACATTTTCGACTTTCACTTCAAGTGAGATACTGGTCAGATCAGACGGTATCAACAGACGTCTGGAGGACTGGTAAGCCAAAAGCTTGACGATGGTGCATGTCCTCACCCCAGTTGTGTGTGGAGGATGATGGTAAAAGCGACAGCTTGAGGAACATCCTGGAGAGTGGCTCGGGCGTCTGGAGGAAGATTGCTGTTGAAGTCACATCCTGACGACAGAACCTTCAGACTGCATGAAACGTGTATTATGACAGATAAATGTACTTAAGCAACATAATACTAAGAGATTATCGGACGTCTGGAGGAAGCTTGATGGTTGAAGTCACACCCTGGTGACAGGTACTCCAGGTGCATGGGGGATGTGTATCTTAAAAACCAATAAAGGCACATTCCGGAGAGAAGATCAAGAAAATCTGGAGGACGGTTGACAATTGTAATCGTAGCCTTGCGCCATGTACGTCTCGGAGAGAGAATCCGGCGTCTGCAGGAAGGCTGAAGTCACATCCGACGACAGGGGTTCGGTGCCTGACCGACCATCCAGCCCATCCCTCAAAATGACTCAGAAACGATCAAATAATACACTGTAGAAATAACACGCGTGGTGTTTTGTATAAAATAATTTGATATATTTACGATATTTTTTCAAATGAGAATGAAAACCATTACAATAGATAAGTAGTTCTGTACATGAGACTGAGATAATACAAGTAGTCAGCAATAGTGATCATGACATGCGTAATACACAACAAGTCAAAGTTGGAAGAAAAGAAATCACTATAATGAATATACTGTCTTTGATTTTTGATATGTGATTTGTGGTTGGTGACGCGGCAGACCAAACGCGCGAGTATTTTGACTGATCGACCGAGCCGTCACAGTTCAATCGAAATTGTTGGGTGCCATATTTGATTTGAAGAAGCGGCTTTAGAATGTTCGCCGCCCGTTTGCTCTTGCACACGCTGTATGCCTGGTCGTAGAAACACTGGATGAGGCTGTCACTGTGCCTGAAACAGAAAAGAAATTAAAGAAAATTGATGTCTCTGCGTTTCGTCCGAGGAGGAGATAGTGGCTGTGACATTGTCTTTATATAATGTCAAGCGATATTATCCCGAAACGTCACGGCGGCAACCAGAGCAGTCCGTGGTAGTGAACGATAGAACTACATAAAGGTTCTGCCATTCAGGAAGTCAAGATGGTTGCTGTCGACGACGTAATTGCATATACATGTACTTGCCTCTCCAACTCCTCCATTTCCCGCCCTAACTTTGACGAGCATTTATAATAGTAATATTTCTGGAGTAAATGGACGGTGGCGTTTCTTTTCACTTCACATTTGGTAGTTGGAGGATACGAGGCAGAGCTGATCATCCTCTGGTAACAGTGAAGGTTGCGCTTATATTCTGTAAGACAAATGATAAGGAGGTAAGCGTATACGCCAACTTCAAGGAAATGGGCTATAGACCAGTTTTCACACTTGAATGGGTCTCTACACATCCCACTTCAGAGACAACACTGACAAACTGAACCATCTCATGAGGTAGTCCTCAGTGGAAGGTCTCCACCGCATATCCCATTTACGACAGACGACACCGCAGACATAGTGCATCATGCATAGCACGAGGTAGTCTACACTGGAAGGTCTTCACATTTTTGCACTTACCATAGACGACACTGCAAGCATACTGCGCCATCTCATGAGGTAGTCTCCACTGGAACGTCTCCTCCACATATTGTACCATCTTCGGACAGTTACCAACAACGGAGGCGACGCACGCTCTGTACTCCCTCTCAGCTCTGGAAACAGAGATAAATTATAAGCTGTGAAAGGTAATCGCGAACAAAAGAAAAATCGCGGCGATGCGAAAGCAGTTCTAGTTTGTGAAGATCGTTTCCAACTGAGTGCGAGTTCCTTGTTATTACTCGCTTCGCCGCACTGCGCTGCTCTTAAACAATGCAAAAATCGCACTCGCATGCGTTGTGATATTCATGCGATTTCAAGCCCCACGCGAGCTGGCGTTTGAAGTTTTAGGTGACTGTGATTTTAGCTCAAGGAAAGACAACAGGCGGTGCACCTGGGACATCTGACGAGGTCGCCTTCACTGGAAGATCTCTTGGCACCGCATACCCCGCTGACGATCGACGACACTGCAGACGGTCTGGGCTATCTCATGAGCATTATGTCGTCTCCACTTGAATGTCTCCTTGACATTTCTCACCTGCCTTCTACAAGACAACGTGGGTGGGCCTACCTGCACATCTTGTCCACTTTGAGGAGGTCTCCTCTCACAATGACGGGGACCAACTTATATACCCTGGGGGTCTGTTGCAGAAACAATTCCGAGCAATAGGCCAGGCGGTTGGGGAAGGTGGGCATGCACCTGGGTGAGTAGGAAAATGCTGGAAAAGAAAAGGAAATCTTTGCAAAATTTATCTAACGTCATCAAAGTTCGTCATATAATCATGCAGCGTCATAGTGAAAAGTGAAAGTATCACCAAAAGTCGGGTACACAGGCTAAGGAAGACACCTGGAAAGACGAAAGGCATCCTCACGTGAAACTCCCAAATATAATTCAATAGATTAGTTTATTCGATCTTTATCTCTTGAAGGGAATGTGCACTCTGTCCCATTACCATTGGAAGATTTAGCCATAGTTTTAAGAGTGATGTTACACTTGGCAGGAACTGGTAGGAGAGATTTCTCATAAACGATCTTGTTGATCTCAAAGGCGACTTCAGCTGCTCTTGTATTGCATCCTGATCGTATCAGCCGGTGTTTGCACAGCAGCAGGTCTTCATTTAGCCTGAAAGAAAAAAAGGAATCTGATGACAAAAAGGAGAAAAAAATGCCGAGGCTTATGAAACTTTCCAACACGTGATGTCGAATGCTGGGTCTTAAGGTCCAGGTATTGAAGGTCATGGACCTCTCAAGAACGATATATAATTTCCCGTTAATCCGTCACCACGCAATGGGAGGACCATCTTCCAACTATAAGTTACACCGGCATGACCGGCATACATGTACATACGTGCAAGGATCTGTGTGCGCTCTCCCTAACTTTGCCAGGTTGAACAACCGATCACATCGCTGAGAAAGAAGTCCGTATCTTTGGGTGACAATGCACATGAGGTTGTCGGTGTATCGCGCTGAAATGAGGATTGAAAAAAAATATTGAGGCTACACGGGGAGTCGAAACCGTGACCACCAGGTCGAAAGTCCAGCATTCTAACCGTTCAACCACAGAGGTTGTTCATGTTTGGGTGGAGTTTTTCTTCGGATTAAAGACCGACCCCGGGTATAAAAGGCTCTTCACCTGTCACTGATCCAGTGCTCAACTGATATCATTGCTCCCAGGACCTCCAACGGTCAAGATTAAAATATCCCACATAACTTTGTTATCAGGCCTCAGAATTTCCTGGAAACTGTCAGTCAAATCTATGAATGCCTCAGCAACAACATTCTTAAAGTTCAAGTCCTATCTCCCAGCCAATAAAGAGAAATTAGAAGATTTCAGGGCCTGCCCCTCTATTTTTTGAATATGATTGGCACTATGGAGGCGGGGCAAGTAGATGGCCAGAACGAATCAGGGGCAATGTCAGTATGATGCAGCCTGGCTAGGTAACATCAGAGGGAAAGCTATATAGGCCACATGCTGTGAGCACTCAAGTTTATCACTGCATATGTCAAGTGCAATTAGTTTATTGAAGCATAGGTTTGGCCGGGTATTGTAGTCTGGTAGAATTAGAATTCTCTGAATAAAATATTGAAATATTGCAGGATTAGGTTTACATGTAGATTTATTTTCAAATATTACTGCACACCAAAATAGTATATCGTACATTTTATTTCAACAATGCAGGAGAAAAAGCATTTTCTAAATATCAGAAAATGAAGGATACCTCAGACATTGAATTGTTTGTTGTGTTTCATTCGACTTTATCAATCAAAGCACAATTTATAGTTTCCCTTGGTTTCTTCTAGACAAGGTTAATCCACAAAGTAAAATAACACATTGATTTATACTAGTACAGTGGAACCCCGGTAACACGACCACTCATGGGGCCGTGGTCGGAGTGGTCGTGTTACCGGGGTGGTCGTGTTAGGGAAGTTGGGAATCCCCAGACGAAATACATGATTATTTTTCCCGCCAAAATTGCCGACTGCATGGCGTGTGTACGCTGTACTACCATAGCAACGCTGCCTGATTGAGATAATGCACGCTCCAAAGTTTTGTTATCATGCCTCGCAAGAACAGTTCGTCGATAAAATTACATGTTACATTCTCAGAATGAGTTAGAAAAGGTAATTTTGTAACTCATTTTATCCACAAAGTTTCATTATCTGCCCGACGTGACGCATTTGCGGGCAATTTGGTGAATCATCCTCCATGTACCCGACTGTTTGTGACGATTGAAGTAAACTTGTCGTATGATTCCGAAAATATGCGAAAATAAATTAGCGGCGAGTTCCAAGATTCATCAGCAATTCACACCTGAGAAGATGAGTTGAGTAATGCTACAGTTTTAATCAAGTCTATTTTCAGTCAAAATATTTAAAGAAATATAAAATGATACTGTAGTAAATCAACCAAGTTCTCCATATCATAAAACATTCAAACGTCTCGCAAGCTTGTTATTGTCATAAGTGTGGTCTTCAAACTACCCGCCGTTTATTATAAGTTCATATGCAAATCACGCAAATCACATGATTTCGCTGCTGCTGAGTGCGCTTGTCTGGTACTGAACTGGCTCAGTAATGAAAATAAACCATGAAAACGTTAGAAAAGGAAAGTTTATTTATTCATTTACACTTATACAATTGATCATACCTGCAAAATCACATTGTATTTTTTGTTTTCATATGTATTCCCATGGCCATTGTCCCCGTCTCAACAAAGCTTGGCAGCGAGGTGCTAATTACTATGCCGCGGTCGCGACCGATTACGGCAATTAGGCCTGGTGGTCGGGTTAGCGGGGTTGATTTTCAGTTTGGGACCGGCCAAGCCAGTGGTCGCGGTCGGGGTACCGGTGTGGTCGTCTTAGCGGGGGTCTCTTAATGGTAATTAGAGAGGAAACCATTCGGGACCGGACAATCGTGGTCGCGTTGGCGGGGTGGTCGCGTTACTGAGGTGGTCGCCAACCGGGGTTCCACTGTATTCCTAAAATCCGGCAGGTCTATAGGCCTTCATTGACTAATTTGGATTGTGAGTCATGCAGAAATTTAGGTTTGCTCACATGTTCTTAGCTTTTCATTTCATAAATATTTCTTTGTTTGCTAATGAGTACCTGCATGATCACTTTGAATATTAGGTGGCAAAAGAAAACTTGAAATGATTTCAAAAAATGTCTCTTTTAATTCTTTTTTCTCAAACATCCCAAATTGGAGTACATAAACCCGAAATCTAATTTTGGTAAAGCACCAAGATATGGAACTGAAGCAACCATTTGAGATTGTTTACACTCATCACACTTCAGTTGTCAAGCCACATTAGCCTTATCTTGCCAGCATGGGGCCAGAGCTCAGGCAGCCTGCATCTCGCAAATGTGGGCAGGCCATAGGTAAATTGCTCTCCACCCGGTGTTTGGTATCTGGAAAAGGTCTATGGCGATATGAACATTGTGTGAAATAGAGCGACATTTTTATTTCGCACAAGCTTCAACTCCCGATCGATTCCAACTCCCGATCGCACAAGCTTCAACTCCCGATCGCATGTTCAGGCGTTTTCCATAATGTGTGCTTTCTCACCACCTACGGCCCTTCATCCGTACGGATATCCGTCGAAAAATACCAATGTGCCACTTGTCCTGACTTATTTAATTTCCCCTGCATTTGAGAACTTACCACTTCTGGGCCCTGGGCAGATCAAGTCCATGACTCTGTCAGCAACATGGAAGTATTGCTCGTGATGAGATATCTTTTCTGGACACATCTGTAGCACACTCTTCGTGCAGTGGACGACTCGGGTGTAGTTTCTGGAAAATATGAATTTCCCTGCATGAATCTTTCTAAAAGTAACCCAGATTTTAATGGAACTTAAAGAGATAACGCTGTACGGAATCTTAACCGTTAGCAGGGGAACATATTATCATAATGAATGGAAATCAAAACAACATATTCCAAAGTGGCTGCGTCCATGGGACAACATAGGCTACGTTGTTGTGAAAAAGCAAATAAAATCATGTTAAATTTTGTTTCCATGGATAGGAATGTTTCACGTAAAAAGTCATTTGAATTCTTAAACTTGGTATTGCCGGTTTTTCTCGTCTGGGACCCGTGGTGCATACGAGAAAGCGAGCAATACCGCGCAGTTAACAGCGGCAATGACACTACAACTATGACTTGGTGACAAATGGATGTTTCTTATTGGTTGATATACAAAACGGGCAAATATTAAACCCCGTCTTGGATGATATCAGGAGGCGGCAAATACACAATGAAAATTCATAAAACATCGAAATACTCGACTACAAATTGCTGTGCTGTCTTCGTAAGTTATGACCTTAGTGTTATTTATTTGGCTTTAGGGAATTTAGCGAAAGAAACTTTTGGCAAAATATGATTAATCGAGGGGCATGATGGATGTATCTTGGAATTGGATATACAGGAGGAACAAAAATAAGCAAGTCTATCCCCTGGGCCGCTTATATAAGGGATCCCGTTAGGACCAATCTGTCGGGAGGGAATCCGGGCTGAAAATACCTCCATGATGAAGTATAGTTAGAGCAAATAGGGTAAATCATGTTGAATATGCCATTCATGGAAGAAAAAAAAACGTATCCCCTGTACAAACGGTTTTTCGCTGGATGGCGTCATTTTAAGTTAAGTGGTTAGCCCATGCGACATTAAAGTCAGGTTCGTTCGTTCGTTCAGAAGCTCCCAATAAATCACAGCTGGGCAGAAGTAAAATTCCACCAACTATACAATCAAATCCTGATGAAATCGATGATGGCTTGCGAAACCTCCCTATTTTCTTACGTGCAATATCTCTCAAACTTCTTCTTCTTCATCTCTGTGAGAACTGCATCAAGGAATCTGGCAAGGTCGTGGCCAAACGGGATGTCCTGAAGGCACCGGCCATATTCATCGCCAAACATCGGAGGGCAGCCGAGGGTGAACACGCCTGCAAGAATCAACGGTGGAATATCATCAATATCAAGTTCTCGATATCGGATCATCCCGGAAATATCACTAAGTCACTCGAAAGAACTGAAGCACAATTCGTTCGCATTGAAATCAAATCAACACTTTCTGATAGTCTTTGCTAGGAAAATATGATTTACTAGCATTGTACCCGTGGCGCAGGCAGGTTCAAATGGGCTATACCTTGATTAGATTGAATTGCAATAAACATCTAATGCAATATCAAAGGAGCCATATCGAAGAGACAAATTAAACCAACCATTTGTCCACAGACTCGGACCTAGCTGTGGCGTGCTGTATGCGTATAAAAGTATATCAATTAGTCCGATAGAGATGATGAGACAATGCCTCGTTCCTTCGTCAGCAATATGCGCCTTTTTATACGGAGAAGAGGGAGTACCCAGATAGGCCTTCACATGTCGGCCTCCAAATGGCTCGAACCAATTGCACTATCACTACTATAACTTTAAAATGTGTGATCCTCCTACATGTAGCCAAGTCTCGGGCAAGGCACTTACTCGACAGGCAAGCTAGAAGTTCAGCACCGTGAGCAGCTCCTTGATAAGGCCATTTCAGGTTCAGCGCTCCTCTTCAGATCAAGTATTGAGAGCTGTGGTGAGCACATAAACATACCATGGTAACCTTTATTATCACGGGTTAGCTCTGGCTAACACAGCACCCATAAACAATAGACCACCAATTTGACCCCAGCTCCTTACTGCGGGAAAACCCAAGTCCAGCGACCGAAAGTACCAAAAATACATTTTTGTTTACATTTGAACTGCACACATACGTTTGTTTACAATTTCTTTCCCCGCGAAATCTCGAAGATCAGGTGACCTACAATCGTGGATTGAAAATAACATTAACCTTGGTGCAGCAGGTCAACACGTGTAAAGGCTGTTCCAATCACCCCCCCCCCACAGCCAGCCGTTCAACAGGCCGGTAGTGTTAGTCACCCCACAGGGAGTGCAGGTGATTCATTAATCCCCTGCATAACTAAACAGCAATGACTTGGCTTCCGTGAGTGGTAAGGAGAATTGACCGTGTCCGATTAAAAATCCCTCATTACTGCTCCGCTGAAGTAAATTTCCGAAAATAAACATGACGTTGCATCAGGATAACATATCACCTGCAAACGTGCAAAATTTCGAGACGAAACACGACCCCCAAATGGCACTTTAGCGAGCCGCCTTATAGTATTATGATATAGATCTCAATAAAGAAATTATGTGTCTAAGATTGCCCCGACCTGATTTGAAATAATGAAAAATTATCGATATCACATTTGTCATATCTCTGCCACTGTAGGCGTAATATATTAGATTGGTTTTATTGATACGGAATTATTTTATAGAATTGGCGATGATAACCAATTTATTGGGGGCATTATGACCACTTGATTCGGCAAATGTTTGTTTTTATAAGTTTTAAACAATGTTACTTTATTGCTCTTAGCACATTATGGACTCTGGAATTTTAAGTTTTAAAAATTGGGTACTGAGGGCTAAATCTGTAAATAAGAAATGATTTATATTTGCTTTTCCAGTTGAGGAGACTATTATGTTGTGGATTTTAGTGTTTTCGAAAAGAAATTATACAATGTCTTTGCGGCATTTTACTTTGAGTCCCGATTCCAAAACAACTTTGAACGAAAAGAGGCCAAAGCACTCTAAATTTAACATTGTAACGGTGCTTTTAGAATCTCAAACTTTAAAAGTACAGCGTTCTCCAGGAAGAAATCTATGACTAGGAACTGTTAAGTACGACGCCGGATCTTGTCACACAACCTGGCTACCCGGCCTGGCTAGTTCTCGAAAACCACATGAGCCAATCTGTTTATCCCAGTATAATCACTTCGTTGGCCCAAGCCAATAAACCCAGCCACTTTGTCTGGGTTGGAGAATAAAGCTAATTTTGTGTGAAATTCGTTTAGTTTGCAGCCCTGTCCAGCTCCACTTGCTGAAAATGTAATGATTTGAGATAGAACAGTGATGTCATTATTCAGATTGTGGAGTCTTGATTTCCTTATCGAATACGTTAGCCTTTACCGGCAGGCACGACGACAGAAATCACGACTCTTACAATAAAACGAGACATTCAGCATTCTTGTCGATCGTTTGAGCCGGTCCAGTGGGTTTAAAAGTCTGGTAAAAATTAAATGGAAACGCAATTATGATAATCATATGGTGTTATTAGATCCGTTTTTTCTCGGCGAAACGTCCTTAAGAACACACGACATAGCGGCATTAGCTGTCGGCTGCCCAGTCACCTCACAGAGTCTCCATTACCAGTTACATGTAGCACAAAAGTGGAAATAATCATGTGTCTTCGACGATGCTTCCGAAGTAGGAGGAAACAGCGATCGTCACGATGAGAAAAACAGCACTGCTTGTCTGAATACAACCCGGTCGAAGTTGTAGGTACGGCGCATGTTGACAACCAAGTTCTCTCAACCATAATTGTATCATCCCTAAGTGCGTCTGTCCCCAATAATCTCACTGATTTCATTATTCCACTTGGAAGATTAAGGGATGTTTCATGTCGGTGATGGTACTGGGGACACGAAGAGGTATTGAGCCAATTACCTCAGTGTCGTACAGTGATATGAGATTGAGGATGTTTTCAAATGTTCTTCTTTGTGGCATGATAATCTTTATTGGCCGCAATTACAAATGTTCTTTGATAGAGATTGATGTCATCAAAATTCATTAGGGAAACTGCATTGTATATACCTTCTGTCTTTTTAGAGCTCAGAGATGTAAGAGCTGCTATTTTGTGTGCGGTCGTAAGTACACAGATCCATGGTGAATCAATAAAAAATAATGCTAGAACATAATGCCAAATTCAATGACCTTTCATCTTTATACTAAGAAGGAAATAGCCTTCACGACTTTTTGAACAGCTCACTTTTATTGGAAATCAATGCTCCGAGAATTTTTGATTCAAAACCATCAGTACATGTTGTACATGTATATGAAAATGTACATGAACGTGTAGGATGCAGCTGTGTATCGAACAATGTCACTAGTCGATCATTCAACGCTTGCAAATCAAGCCAATAACAGTAGTATATGGGCTACTTGGGGAAAATTATGAACTTTTGACCTAGTGACCTACTGACCTACTGACCTACTTTGTGTATGAGAAGTTTGAAAGTTGACCTGACCTAGTGACCTAGTTTGGATGACCTAGTGACCTACTGACCTACTGACCTACTTTGTGTATGAGAAGTTTGAAAGTTGACCTGACCTAGTGACCTAGTTTGGATATGGTGTAAAATCTCCAGAGTGGGTCATGGCCTAGTAACCTACTTTGGACCTGACCTAGTGACCTAGTTTGGATATGGTGTAAAATCTCCAGAGTGGGAAAGTTATGAACTTTTGACCTAGTGACCTGTTGACCTGTTGACCTACTTTCTGTGTGAGAAGTTTTCAAAGTTGACCTGACCTAGTGACCTAGTGACCTAGTTTTGATATGGTGTAAAATCTCCAGAGTGGGTCATGGCCCACTGACCTACTGACATACTTGAGATATCCGAAGTTTAGACGACCTTGACTTGGTAAACCAGTTTGTGGATATTGTGAAAAATAACCAATTTGGGTTATAGCCTAGTGACATGGTGACATAGTAGACCTAACTTGAAGATACTGAAAAGAATAAGAGTGAGTCAGCACATATAATACTAAGGGTGTTGTAAAATATCTAAGAATACCACGTCAAGTTCATGTACAGCATTCAAAAGCAGCTTTGATAAGGAACAACTATAGCATTACAAACATAGATGAAGTATTTATATATTATGCTAACCACAAGGAGGAAGACTTCATATGGCAATTGGCCACTCTGTTCTCTTTGGAACAAAAAGCGTTATTACATGGTACACCTATCACCATTCATAAGGAACAACTGTAGCATGACATGCATAGATGAAGTATTTACATATTACACCAACCACAAGAGGGCAGACTTCATACTGCAATTGACCAATCTGTTCTCTTTGAAACATGAAGCGTTATCATAAGGTACCCCAAGCAACAGCTTTGATAAGGAACAACTACAGTATGACAGACATAGATGAACTATTTATATATTACATCAACCTCAAGGAGGAAGACTTCATATTACAATTGGCCACTCTTTTTCCCTTTGGACCAAAAAGCGTTAGTACATGGTATGCCATTCAATATTTTTCTATTTCATGCAACAGAGTCTGCTAAAACAATATTCAGAAAAATATCACATTCAAAGTTTCACCAACTCTGTACAGACTAAAGTCAACTGCCTAGAACTTTTCACAAAGCACTCTACTAAAATGCATGTATGACATTATGCAAATGATGATTGGTGCAATTCACCAAATGGTAGTTTGGGTATTATGTATAATTTTTTGTAATTTTTGTCCTAATCAGGTCATAAACGATGGAACAACATAATTGTGATGATCGACCTAAATGCTGCTACCGTTTTATTTAATGACCCTAATTTGACCATAAGTACTGGTAATTATTTTTTTCCCTTTGTTACATACAGATATTTTTCAACAACTTGTGTGATTCTTGTTTAAGATCAGGATTATATTATTGTTTAATCATTCTGTTACTCATAGTCTTTTGAGACGGATGTCTATTGTGTTGTGGCTTTGGTGATATCAGGAGAATCTCATACCCAGAAACTTCACGGATATTAAACTAAGGTAAGAATTTTTGATCTATTATTCCTTATTGTAGGCCTACAATGAGATTTATTTTTGGAGGTATATTTGGCCCTGAAAGGACCGTTTTTCCTGATGCCCCTGGGTGAAAAGTTTATGATGATGGTGTCAAACTTCTATGGTATATGATTGAAGCTTCCTCCAAGTCTAGGAATTCCCTCTCTTCATCAATTGTTCCACATGTACATAAACATGGACATGAATGTGCACACATATGGTTATTCAAAATTAGGTCCTTTTGAACATTTTTCATGAAGCAGTGTGTACATCTCTTTGCTTCACAGTTTGTACACTTGATGTGGTAGTTTTGGAAATGGTGATCTCCCAGCATACAGTCATCACACACACTGCCGTGCATAATTTCCAATCTTGTGCCAAATATAACTACGTTTGGTAGTTGTAGTGCTTTCCGCACACTTGCTTGCAGTTGTTCATATGTAGACATTGTGGTGCACTAATCTCAAATGAACTCTGATAGATGCTGTCCATTCTTTATCTACTATGTGATATTTGTGAGTGAATCTCATTGGATATGAGTGTGTGATTATGAGAGGTCACATGCTAAAGAACAATGACAAACTTGACCTTGAGCAAACTTCATTTGAATTTATCCTCAAAACACACCAAACACATTTTGGTTATCCATTTGGACCGAGATCGTCAACATGGAAGGACCGCTCCCCAAAACTGTGCTTGCCACTCTGAATTTCTGTCTGCATCAGGCATTCTATCCTGAAGGAAAGGATCCTGTTCATGGAGTTTTTGTAGTTGGGGAGAAGCTCTTTGATGAGCTGCTTGAGGGAAATGAAGAAAGAAAAATAATTTCTCATGGAAATGTCATGATAAATGATAATCTCTATGTACTTAATCGTACTATTCCAGCGAGGCAAAAATATGGCCCTTTTACCATGGATGAAATATTCAAGATGGAGAGAACTAATGTGTTCACTGCTCCAGAATGTTTAGAGATACTTGCTAAATACAAATCAATTCATGTGTTATCAAACAGCAATGGCTGGAAGTTGTGTCCAAATGGCGAGATTGTATCAAACATGCATCCTCCTGAATATGTGAGAAGATCATTTCAGTTCACTTTTTCAACATACATCCCAGAATTAAAGAACTGTGAAGGTGTTATAATTGTTCCAAGTACAATTTCACGAGAGCAAGTACAGGATCCGAGAATCACAGTGATAAAAAGGGACACATTTCACATAACAAAAGTAGAAACTGCTCCTGGAAAATGGTTCATTTTGCAAAGCTGCCGAACAGCTTATTATGAAAATGACCCCTGTTTTTATTTAGCATTTAATGACTCAATCTACTGATACCACGATAGGCATTGCATTTGCTCTCAACACATATGAAAAGGTTTGTGTTTTGGTTGTGCGCAATCTGATAATTTTTCGCCAAACTTGCCAAAGTCACAACTCTTTTGGCTCCTGTCATTGAAATGGAGTCGTATTTCTATTTGCTATACAATGAGTCAGAATCATTACCTGTATGCAGCAATGACATGCATTCATTTAGCAACTCTTTCTATGACATGAACTCGTCAAACACAAAACTTCGCAACAAACACTTCTCTATTCCTGTATATTACTTATTTTCAGTTATAATAATGGAAAAGAAGACAATGGAACGGTCATGTGCAGCAGCAGCTGCTGTTAGTAATAAAAAATTGACATATGCCAATGTGGTTGCTGGAAAAAAGCCTCTTCCTATTCTTGGTAAGTTTTTCTTTCTTATTCTTCTTCATGCTTTATTTTTTAATGCTATAACAAAAAAGAACCCAACTTTACGAAGTTAATGTAATTTCATAATAGAGTACTGTCTTTTTTCTTTTCAGACGGACCTGATTCCGAGGAGGAGTTCACTTCTAAACCACATGAATGGGTAAAAGTGGAAAGGAAGAGGCCTAAAGAGGCAAAGAAAGGTGTGTAGTAAATAAATAAATTTGTAAATGTCTTGATATATGCCAAAAAAAACCCATATATATACATATATATATATATATATTTATGCTTAATTTATTGAATGTGTATGATCTAATGATTACACCTTTTTTTTTCTTCACAGGCCATTTGAAGCTCTATCTAAAAAAGAGGTCATTTAAAACTCAACTGTCAACTCCAAGAATGACAACAAAAAAAACGAGTAAGTGTGTTCATAACTGTTCGAGATCCTGATTTGTAATTTTTTTTCTAATTTTACATAGTCTTAAAATGAAAAAAAAATCTCTTGTTATCTAAATCACAGCAATAACATGATCTACACTATTGATAATAGCAACAACAACAACTGAGAAGGATGTTTGATATAAACTTTTTTTACATTGTCCTGAATTGAAACAAAACTTTTTTTATTTAGAAGTTACAAAAACGCCACCAGAAGAACCAACACCCTCACCACCATCACCATCAAGAACAACAACAACCCCTGGAAATGATGAAGAAAGAAAAGTTGGAAGAATATCCCCGCCACTCCCACCACCTGTAACGCAGTCAACAACAACAACAATGGGCGAAAGAACGTACAGTGATTTTATAGACATTTTAAACGATTGGGTTTTGAAGAGAGCAGGTGTTGGGAAGATGTACCTCCCAAAATATTATGAAGGGAAGGAACGTAAGGAATTTCTTGAGGTAATGATGCCGTATTTAAATCCTACACTCTTTTTTTTACCATCGTCATCTGATGCTGGTTGTCAGGAAAATGCTGTGCCTGAAACGCCTCCTTCACCACCTCATCAATCTGTCATTATGGTGACTGATCAGCCGCATACGGTACGGGATAGTCCACATTTAAGGGATCTGCTGCAACGATCCAGCAATATTGATTTGGATCATGAGGAAGAAAAAATACCTCCTTCGCAAATTTATCGTCCCGATGGTAAAGACCTGAATGAGGTGTTTTTTGTTCCTGAATTTCATCAGTGTGTTGCTGGAGATCAGGAGGCGTTGGAACAAGAACATCTGACAACTGAAATGCCTCAACCATCTGATGAGGATGTTGTTCTTGTTCCAGACTCTCCTGATCTAGTGAAACAGATGCCTGTCCGGGAAGATAGCAAAGAAAAAATACCTCCCCTAAACAGAGAATTGGAGGGGGTGCCATGCACACCAGAGGATCTTGCTTTGCTAGACTTCTCGGACTTGCTATATTATGAAGAAAATAGGAAGTGCCATTCAAAAAGAGACAAATTACCAAACGGATTGCCTATGACAGAAAATTCGTCAGATGGGGACGTCCTGAAATATCTTTCAGGATCGTTTCCAGATAATGAATCAAATGTAACAGGCAACCAATC
This sequence comes from Lineus longissimus, assembly GCF_910592395.1. Taxonomy (NCBI): domain Eukaryota; kingdom Metazoa; phylum Nemertea; class Pilidiophora; order Heteronemertea; family Lineidae; genus Lineus; species Lineus longissimus. The sequence goes on from NC_088315.1 coordinate 3,479,321, forward strand.
AGAATCACCACTCTGTACACCAATTGTAAACGTGGATTCTGATTCTCCTCTTCGAGGTCAAATAGTTCATAATCTCTTTGATGAGATTACGAATGGGAAAGTGCAACTTGAGGGGTTGCAATCATCACAACTTGGGCAGGATGTCCAACTCCAGCAGTTTCTGGAGTCGAACATCCTCACCAAGGCTGAGGAGCGTTCATCACTTACAACTAACAAGTTGCAAGAGGTGAACGAACCTCATACCTCTCAAGTTGCATCGACATCCTCCGCTTATATCAGGTCTGATCCTACTAAGCGGAAGCTTGACCTCGATGGGGGGAATTCAAAGAAGCGACAGAGGAGGCAGGACAGGGACTCTGTCTTGAGATCACTTTTGAAAAGTCCCAATGAAAGGAGACCTCCTCATGCAATTGGTGTTCTACCGGGTGGTAATGTTGGAAATGTTGTACCCCAGAAAGACAATCCCAACATCCGGGCAATTTTAAGTGGCACACATTCTGTGGTACACCCTTTCCATGATACCAAGATGGCGACGTCTTTTTTAGGGCTTCGTCAAAAGACGACAAAAAAAACGTAGCCAATACTCAGATTGGTGGTCACCAGGTCATCAACCAAAATGGCCCTTCTTCTTTTTCTTCTTCTTCTCCTTCCGATGATGATGATGATGATGATGATGATGATGATGATGATGATGAAAATGTTGACGAGTCGGACAATGAGATACATGGGCAAGCACATAACCATCCTCATGCACAGCCTGTTTTTCAAATTATCTCGCTCAAGGACATTAAAATAAGAAAATATGGCACGATGGGTCAAGATTTGAAAATCAAAGTAACTGGAATGGAGCGAGGTACCTCTTTCAATGATATCTTATTTCACATATCAAATGTTTTCGGAGAACTTTTAAATCGTCTCCTTCAGGATGTGCAGCCCCAAGACAGAGTCCGACTTGTCATATCTGGTCAAGGACTTAGACATATCAGTATTCCATTCATTTCACCAGATCAACTCACAGTCGAAAAGATCATGAGTGAAATCGAGAGAGTTACTCAATCAAATGACTCATGGCTTTTCGAGGGCGAGTTTTTCGTCAATTTCATACACGCCCCTCTTCCCATTGGCGGTTTGTATGCAAGAGGGATTGCCTCTCTTCATCAAAAAGTCCGCGAAAAGTCATGCTTCATCGAAATTCAAAACAAAGATGACGAATTATGTTTAGCCAGAGCCATCATCGTTAGTAAAACTCGTATAGATAACCATCCACAACACCAGTCAATCAGACATCCCAATAGTAAAAAACAAGGTGAAATGGCGACCGAGCTTCATGAAAATGCGGGTGTTCCAAAATCCAAATGCACCCTCAAAGACGTCGCTAAATTTCAAGCACACCTTTCACCCGATTATCAGCTCGTGGTATATTCTAGTTTATATTTCAACTGCATGTGTTACAGAGGACCCCCTGCACCGCACCGCATAAATCTGTACCACTATGATGAGCATTTTGCTCCAATCATGTCTATGACAGGGTTCTTTGAGAGGTCTTATTATTGTCCGCACTGCGACAAAGGTTACCAAAACGATAAAACCCATGTCTGCGAAGCTACGTGTGCATGTTGTAAAACAGACACCGGTTGTGATATAGTTAAATGGACAAACTGTCCCAAATGTAGACGTCTTTTCAAAAGTCAAGCGTGCTATGAAAGACACCTTGTAAAAAATGATGCCGCTCATTCCGTTTGTGAACTTTTCATAAAATGCTTGAAATGTGATAAATCATATGATAAACGAAACAAACACCAATGTTTTACAACGTATTGCCATATTTGTGGTATGAATAAACCACATGACCACAGATGTTTCATCAAAAAACCAAAGCAGAAGAAGAAGGGTGCAATGAGAGATTTTATGAAATTTGTATTTTACGACTTTGAATCCACCCAAGAAAAAATTCTAGAAAATGGTGAACGAGAGCACATTCCAAACTTGTGTATTGCACATCGTTGCTGCCTCTTTTGTGGAATAGAGGAAAGTGCTAAGAATGATGATGAATTAAAATGTATTTTGTGTGGTGATGAACGAGAAGAGAAAGTATTCCGTGGGGAAAATACTGTCGTAGATTTTTGCGAGTGGCTATTCAACGGTTCAAATATAGGTAAAGTGGCAGTGGCACACAACAACAGGGGTTACGATGCCTTTTTCATTATTCAATACCTTCATAGTGTAGGGATCAAACCAACAGATGTTATTCAAGTTGGCCAGAAAATTCTTTCATTCGAAGCAGCTGGAGTGAAATTTCTCGATTCTCTTAGTTTTCTGAACATGCCTCTTAGCAACTTTCCCAAAACCTTTAATTTCAATGAGATGAAAAAAGGCTACTTTCCACACCATTTCAATACAAAAGCAAATGAAAAATATATCGGAGAAATCCCCGACATTAAATATTTCGACCCCGACAGTATGACCGTGGAAGGGAGAAAAAAGTTTCTTCTGTGGTATAATGGCCAACTTGGAAAACCCTATGATTTACAAGAGGAACTGGAATCCTATTGTCAGAGTGACGTCACCATTTTAAGAAGGTGTTGTGTTCGCTTTGTGGACTCATTCGAATGCTTGCTAAAGGTGAATCCTTTTAAAGAAAGCGTAACTATAGCATCAGCTTGTAGTAGAGTGTTTCGACAAAACTTCATGACCCCCTCTTCGATTGCTGTTCTGCCACCTCATGGTTACACATTTGACAAGCAGTCCAACATTGGAATAAAGTGGTTGGAATGGTTGATGTTCAAAGATAAAGATATCAACATATGTCATGCCGGCAATGGGGGTGAAAAATCCATTGCCAATTACAAAGTGGATGGTTTCGACGAACAGAATAATGTCATTTATGAATTTGATGGTTGTTTCTGGCATGGATGTGAAAAATGCTTTCCGCACAAGGACACTATGAACCCCCGCATTGGTACAACTATGGGAGAACTTCGTGAAACCACAACGTTTCGGCGAAATTTCCTGAAAGGTTGTGGTTTCACAGTCACTACGAAGTGTGAATGCGATTTTAGAGAAGACATTAAAAACGACCCCCAACTTGCTCAATTTACAAAAGACATCATCATCAGCGAGCCCTTGAACCCCAGAGAAGCTTTTTTTGGCGGTCGCACAAATGCTGTCAAACTTCATCACAAATGTACAGAAAACGAAAGTATAAAATATGTAGATTTCACATCTCTTTATCCTTGGGTCAACAAATACCAACACTATCCACTAGATCACCCCAAAGTTTTTAGAGGTGAAAATATTCGGAAAATAGACCCAATGAAATGCGAAGGCCTCATAAAGTGCAAAATATTACCGCCAAAGAAACTCTATTTCCCTGTATTGCCTATGCGTAGAGACAAGAAATTGAAATTCTCTCTTTGTGCCAAATGCGCTCTTGAATCCTCCAAAATATGCAACCATTCTGATGAAGACCGAGCACTTGTGGGTACTTGGGTTATTTTTGAAGTAAAAAAGGCCATTGAAAAAGGCTATAAACTTCTAGAGACTTTTGAAATTTGGCATTTCGAAAAAACAACCAAGTATGATAAGGTTGAGAAGGAGGGGGGTATATTTGCGGGTTACATCAATCATTTCTTGAAGCAAAAGCAGGAGGCAAGCGGGTGGCCAGAATGGTGTCGTACAGAGGAGGATAAAAACAAATACATTGACGATTATGAGAAAAACGAGGGAATCCAATTGGACAGGGGGTTAATTGGTGTTAATCCAGGGCTACGAAGTATCGCTAAAATCTGTTTGAATTCGCTCTGGGGAAAATTTGGGCAGAGATCTAACTTCACAAAGACATTATATACAGATAATCCAGAAGAGTATGTCAAAAAGTTGACTGACGACAGTGTTGAAGTAACTGATGTTCAACTTGTGAACGAAGAGTTTGTTCTGATGAAATTCAGAGAGAAGGATGACTTCATCGAACCATGTCCATACACGAATTGTGTTATTGCTGCATATACCACCGCTCATGCACGCTTAAAACTGTACTCTGAATTAGAGAAGCTGGAGCGACAGGTATTATATTTTGATACGGATAGCATTATATATGTCGTTGATGAAACAAACGAACAACATTACAATCCACCCTTGGGTGACTACCTTGGTGACTTTAAAGATGAATTAGAGGGTAAAACTATAGAAGAATTCATATCCGGCGGTCCCAAAAACTACGGTTACAGAATTAAAGGTAGCGGAGAGACTGTCTGTAAAGTCCGGGGATTTACCTTGAACTATGCAAATAGTCAAAACATAAATTTTGACTCCATGAAGAAACTTGTGGAAGCATTGAACTTTTCGGACAAGATTACGATCACAAATCCTTTCAAAATCAAAAGGCGAAAGGACTTCAAAATTGTAACGGTACAAGAGGAAAAGAAATATGGCTTGGTTTATGACAAACGTTACCTCGTTGATGATTTTTACACCCTCCCATTTGGATATTGATTCTTCACCTCTTTGTTATAATAATAAGATAAATTTTGTTGTACCTATATTCTTGAAAACGACACTGATATCAACCATAGATTGATTTGAATTAAAATTTGCAAGGGCATATATCTGTGATAAAATGTTTATACTGGCATATTTTATGGTGATAAAACAATGTGATATTTATTTCATTCTGTGCATTGAAACTGTAAATATATTGATGATAATAATAATAATAATAATAATAATAATAATAATAATAATAATAATATGAATATGAATATGAATATGAATAATAACATTAACAACTGTAATAATGTTGATATTTTATGAGTTTAATCTTCGTCATTACATCATCAGCATCATCATCATCATCATCATCATCATCATCATCATCATCCTGATTGACAAATAGCTTTTTCTTTCTCTAATCGAATCTCAAGAAATTCCATCCCACCTGCTCTCTCAAAGAAAAATTGTATGATATTTAAATATTTTTGCATATAAATGTATATTAATCTGTGTACGCGTATAGATGATGTATATATTTTGTAAATTTTCAATTAATTCATTCAAAGGATTGCTGTTTATGTTTGTGAGTATTGATGTATATGTTTGTAAATATTCGATTAATCAATTGGTTAATTAATTGCAAGGATCACCATTATGATATTTATTAAACTCGGTATAAAATCTCATTTTGTTCTTGTGTCAATCATTGTGTTCTGATGTTTCAACATGGATATTTCAAGCGATGACCTTCTTTTGAAGCATCCATTCACATGTCTTGTGGCTGGTCCAACGATGTGTGGAAAGTCTTTCTTTGTACAAAAACTTATTTCCTATGCAAGAGATATTATCCATCCACCCCCTCAAAGAGTTGTGTGGTGTTATGGAGGCGAATGGCAGGAGTCATTTGCAAATTTTCCAAATGTTGAATTTATCTCTGGACTACAGTTCACAGATAATTCATCAGGTGCACGTACCCTACTCATTATAGATGACTTAATGTGTGAAACAGATGAAAAGGTTACCAAAATATTCACAAGGGGTTGTCATCATCAAAATATGAGTGTAGTCTATATAATCCAGAATTTATTTCACCAAGGCAGAGAACAACGCACCATTAGCTTGAACTCGAATTATCTTGTTATCTTTAAAAATCCAAGAGATGTTTCTCAGATAGCACATTTGGCAAAGCAAATTTCTCCCGGCAACACCAAAGCCCTAAATGAGGCATTTAAAGATGCGACAAAGCCTCCTTTTGGTTACTTATTTTTAGATTTTAAACCTTCAACTTCGGAAGATTTACGATTGAGGACTAATATCTTTCCAGATGAAAACCGAATTGTATACTTAAACAAATGAAATACGAATATGACATCAGTTGTTGAATATTCACAGACACAGCCACATCACATAGAAATGGCAAAATATCACATAAAAAATTATGTCCACCAGCTTAAAAAGCTGAAAACTGCTCGAGCTAAAAATAGGAGAAAGATTTTAGAATCAGCTGATAATGGCCTGTTCAAAGCAGTTGGTGAGTCTGCAAAGAACTGTTTAAAAGGCAATGTCGCCCTGAATAAGAAACAGTTCAGCTGTTTGAGGAAACACAGACACTCTATTCGCAAGCTGGCCAACAAGAAAACATCGTTTAAGGAACGTAAAAGAATCATACAGCGAGGTGGATTTCTTGGTGCACTGCTAGGTCCAGTCATAAAAGCCATAGGGAGTATATTCGGTGTTTGATATTCAAAAGCAGACAGACAGTCTTATTCCAAAGATGAGTCAAATAAGGAAAATGTCTCTAATTCCTCATGAAATGGTGGACAAATATTTGTCTCAACAACGATACAAAGAGGACACAAAACCAGTGGCAACCCATGCAATGAGTATTGACAGAGAAATGCAGGAAGTGCTATCGAGGAAGGATATGAATGAGTATGACAAAGCTTTAGCATATTCACAGTTACTTCGAAAGTATTTAGGAGCAATTCACTCAGAAGGCTCAGATTTAACTAAACCTATTCCCACTAGTGTTCGCGCGACAACAGCCACAGCTGCAAACCAACCTGTTGTACAAGAAAGAGAGCCAGAGGCGGTTGTTGCAAGTGGAACCACACCACCTGCAACCTCTCCACTTAATCAGAAAACAATAGTCAACAATATACCGAACTACTCCAAAGCAAAGGCAAAAAAACTAGTCAATGCATTAATGAATGATCCTAAATTCCAGTGGGATGGAAAAGGTGAAATTTCAATAAACGGTGAGCCCATCAAAGGGAGCAATATAAGAACTATTGTTCAGAATGCCTCATCCAACAAGAGGCAGTCCTTTGCACCGGTTGGAATAGAACCTGTCCTGTCCTATTTGAACAAAACAGGTGGCATATCGGCTGATATGGTAACGAATAGGCAATGGAAAAAAGAACTCGGGGTGGGTGAAATGCCAAAATCAGTGAATAAAACGCCCAGGGCAAGAACCAGAAGTCCATTGGCCTTCTGGAATTCGAATTCACCTGTCTCTTCTCCGGGTTTTACCACACCAAGGAGACATGGTAAAAGCAATGACGAGTGGGAAGACTGGTAGTAAGAAATCGAATGAGTTATTGAAAAGAATATATTATGAACCAAATCATAGTGCTAGTTTTGGCGGGATAAATGCTTTAAAGAGAGCAGTTGGTAAGAGGATATCAACTTCTAACATAAAAAAATGGCTCCAGTCTCAAGACACATACACACTTCACAAACCAGTTAGGCACCACTTTATACGAAGACGTATCGTGGTTTCTGATATTGACGAACAATGGGAGGCCGATCTTGTTGATTTATCGAAAATTGTCAGGTATAATAAACCCTTTAAATATCTTCTCACTGTAATTGATACCCTGTCAAAATATGCCTGGGTTGTGGGTCTAAAATCAAAAAAAGGTGACGAACAGGTGACTGCATTTAAAAAGATAATTTCTTCCTCTAAGAGAAAGCCTAAGAATCTGAGAACTGATAAAGGGGGTGAGTTTGTGAACAAAAAATTTCAAGCCTATCTGAAAAAAGAAAATATTTACTTCTTTACCTCGAATAATGAAGTTAAAGCGGCAATAGTTGAACGATTTAATAGGACCCTTAAAAGTAAAATGTGGAAATATTTCACAGAGAGAAATACTCTCTCATACGTGCCTGTTCTCCAAAAACTTGTGCACTCGTATAACAACACATGGCATCGGAGTATTAAGATGAAACCAAGTGAAGTGAACGAAGACAATGCTTCAGATGTTTGGCACACTCTCTACTCAAAAGAAAACCTGTCTCTGAAGAACATCAAATTCAAATTTCAAATTGGTGAAAAAGTGAGAATAAGCAAGGTCAAGATGACATTTGAGAAATCTTATCTACCCAACTGGACCATGGAAATATTCACCGTAAAAAAACAAATAAAAAGTAGGCCCCCTTTGTACGTGATTGAAGACGATGACGGAGACACCATTCAAGGGAGTTTCTATGAAACAGAATTACAGAAAGTACGCATAAGCCCTGATAAAACCTATAAAATAGAAAGAATACTTGCAGAAAGAGGACGTGGTAAGAGAAAGGAATACTTTGTTAAATGGGAGGGTTATCCATCAAAATTCAACAGTTGGGTTAGTCACTCGGACGTTGAACGTCGATGAAGATATCTTGCCTAAAAAAATGTCAATTGAACTTTCCGATGGAAATATAGAAAGAAATACACCTCTGTCTGAAGTAGAAAGAGAAGACGAAGTAGACAAGGGTGAAGATCGACAATCGGTGACTTCACGGCACAAAAACTGGATTATTTTTGGGCATAATGTTCCAAAACCAGAAATAATATTCTTTACTCAAGTTGTGATCATTTATATCGTTGTCATCACAGCTCTTTTTAACATTGCATTTGCAAATGGTGAGAGTAACCTGTGGATATCTCTTCTATGCAGCTGTCTAGGCTATCTGTTACCAAACCCGTCGTTTCCTACTGAAAATAATCATCATCCTCTGCAAAGGAATACCTTTTCCAATTGAAATAACATGGCAGCTTTTACGAATGACCACTTCTATGTTTCATTACCCTGCAATAGTTCGTTAAAGTATTTCCCTGATAATACAATTGGACACTACACTACAAAGCTGAGCACTGCTATACGATTAGATTCAACTGAAAATTGGGAAGTAGGATTAGCCGAGTTTCAATATCCACACACGTGGAGTAATATCAACCTTTCCAACAACAATTTTCGTATTTACATCCCTTCCAGTGACGATCCTGACCCCAAGACTGGAAAAATACCCATGACATGGAAAACATTAACAGTTCCAATCAAATACTATAATGACATCAACAAATTGGTAATGGAAATGAATCTCAAAATTCAAAGTGCACTCACTAGCGTTCAACAAGATACACATTTTTTTCTCAACTATGACAGGGTTGCAAAAAAAGTTAGTTTTGTACTCCCAGAAGGTAGACTGATACTATTACCATCACCACTGTCTCATATGTTAGGGTTTCATCAAGACAATATTGCCCTTAACGAGAACACAACCGCTCCCTATCAAGCAGATATACTCAGACATTTTCATGATATGTACGTGTATAGCGATGTATTACAATATCAACTGGTGGGAGATGTATTGACACCTTTACTCAGAACTGTATGTGCTGAAGGTAAAGAGGATGAGAGTATTCGCAAGTCATATAAAAATATTCATTATTTCTCTGTCAGCAAGTCTACATTTGAGACAATCGAAATAGATATAAGGAGTGACACAGGTGACTCCATACCATTTGAGAAAGGCAGAGTTGATGTTCTACTTCACTTCAGGCGCAAACAAAAAATATGAGAAAGGTTTATATTTGTGACCCTCATTGTTATGATGCACATTACACCCAAAAAGGTAGTGGTGGATTCCCTGTGTTTATGGGTGCCCCTGTACAGCGAGGACATGGCATAGGGGGTTTATTCTCAGGTCTGGCAAAAATGGCCATACCAATGCTTAAATCAGCTGCCAAATCGGCAGGAAAATCTCTCCTTCAGTCAGGTGCACAGTTTGCCGGAGATCTGCTAAAGGGTCGAAACCTAAAACAGGCTGCAAAACAGAGAGCAATTGAAGCTGGGAAGAATATAGGTCGAAATGTACTTTCCTCGGTTCAGGAAATGTCTCAGGGTAATACAAAGGCTTCTAATAAAAAGAGGAAAGCAAAGACTTCTGCATCCAGTCTGAGACAGGCGAAGCGACGGAGAAGATCAACAAAATCGTCGGCAGACATATTTGAATAAGACTGTCAAAATGATCAGTGTTGGATCCTGTGAGTGCACAAAATCCGAACTGGAACTATTTTCCCTCCCACCAACGCTGACTAGCATTGAAAAAGCGCAGCATGTTGAATATCTACCTTTGGGGTCATTAGATGATGATACGCCAATAGAATTTTTCATCTCTAATCGTGGTGATGAGTACATCGATTTGGCTAAAACGTACCTTTATCTGGAGGTGAAAGTCACCAAAAGCGATGGCACTAACTTGGATGAAAATGAAAAGGTTGGACCAGTCAACTATTTTTTTCATTCCTTATTTAGTCAGATTGACCTGTCATTAAATGGTCAATTAGTCACGTCCTCTAACAACACTTACCCATACAGAGCCTACATAGAAACCTTATTATCGTACGGTCTAGAGGCAAAGAGGAGTCAGCTACAATCGGCACTTTGGTTTGCCGATGACCCTGGCAAATTTGAGAAAAACGACCCAGCCGGAGCAGACACTAATGGCGGTTTCAAAACAAGAGCAAAATTTATAGCGAAAAGCAGACAGTTAGACATGTTTGGAAGGTTACACCTTGATTTATGTCATCAGAGTCGTTACTTGCTGAATGGTGTAGATTTGAAATTAAGATTGAATCGTACAAAGAATAATTTCAACCTCATGTCTGATGTAGGCACTGAAGTGACAAAAATAAAGAAAGCTGTTCTTCTTGTTCAACAAGTCAAGCCTAACCCTGCTGTATTAACCGCCCATGCAAAAGCTCTTAATACCAGTAATGCTAAGTACCCCATTAGAAGAGTTGAGGTGAAAACATTCTCAGTTAATGCGGGCACGCAAACTGTGACTCGAGATAACGTATATTTAGGTCAAGTACCAAGGCGAGTAATTGTTTTCATGACAGATAATGCTGCATTGGTGGGTGCAAAGAATAAAAATCCATTCAATCTTAAACACAATAATCTTAATTTCATAAGCGTTGAAGCAAATAGTCGCACATATCCTGCACAACCATTGACACCATCTTTTGGAACAAATAATAGATACATCAGATCATACATGACATTGTTTACAGATACTGGAAAGGTTCACGACGATATTGGCAACGATATTACAAGAGAAAGTTTCAGAAAAGGGTACAGTCTTTGGGTTTTTGACTTGTCACCAGATAAAGAGGATGGTGATCATGTTCATCTAGTAAAAGAGGGAAACCTTCGACTAGATCTGAAATTTGAGGAGGCTTTGACAGAAACTACATCCGTTTATGTCTATGCCGAATTCGATAACGTAATAGAAATTGATCGTGCAAGAAATATCATCAAGGATTTCCAATGAATACTTTAGATTTGATTAAAGTAGCAAAATTACACCCGAAATTGCGAAAATATTTCAAAGGTGTGTATGCCCTAGATCAGATACCTACATTTGTTGATAGTTATCCTTCAGCATACATAATTAATACACATCCAATGAGAAAAGAAGGTGAACACTGGTTAGCTATATGGTTCGATGGTAAGTGCAAGGCAACATTCTTTGATTCGTATGGTTTACCGCCAAGAAGTAAACTCATCGTTAAATTTTTAAAGAGAAATACTTCCTGGTGGACATACTCCAGCAAAGTTTTACAATATCCTTTCTCATTGCTTTGCGGTCAATACTGTCTGTACTTCTTGGTGAAAAAATCACTAGGTTACTCTCTAAAGAACATCTTATCCGGATTTCGAAATGATCTTGAAATTAATGATAAAAAGGTTGTAAGGTTTCTAAAGAGAACATTTGCATAATTCTGTTATCAACAACCAATCAAAGCAAAGAAATGCTTATGAAAATTATATAAAATGAATATGTCTGTTGATAGTTGGATATTAGGCACTAGGTCATGGCACAAGCTCAGTTAACTTGGAACGATAAACGCTCAGTTGAAGTGATGATGGAGGAAGAACAACATAATGATGGGAAAAAGAAACAGAAAGCTGAGGCCAGGTCTAAACAGAAGTCCGCAAGTATGGTTTTGTACTTAACACCGAAGATCATCCTCGCAATTTGGAAGGAAAAGGAGCAAATAAGGATTCAGATCGATGATGGTGAAAAAAAGATAAACATACCACCTGAAGTTTGGAGGATTCTTCATTTATCGGCAGAAGCCATAACATTGCTTCTAAGTTTTGTAGAAGGACAAGGTGGAATTGCTGAATATTATGATTCGTATTACAGGACATGTCAACAAGGACAAAACCCTGATCATAAAATCTCCTCAGAACTTAGGAATCAGTTATCGATTGCAACTAGTGTGAAATAGTTTCAAGGTCAAGGACTTATATGAATGAGGTCAATCTTTGTTCTACTGACCTCATTAACAGCAACCAATCACAATTCGTTACCCGAATGACGTCGACCAATCACAATCACTCTTTCATCAGTCACGTGCAATATATAAGGACAAAACGCCATGAGTGCTCACATTCACTTCAAAACCTGCAAGTGCAAGAGAATGGAGAACCAAACTACCAACAAAAACCACAAAAACAACGCTGAAATGGATAAAGTAACGTCCACCCAGACCAAGTCACCTGCGAAGAATGAAACAATCATGGAAACTCCGAAAGTAACCAGGCGAAGAGGGGTACGGTCTACAGTCCTCGATCTCTCAAACGCTCCTAGTGCACCAAAGAAGGCAAGGAAAGCTGCAGCGCGTACTCCGTTCAATGAGAGGGAAAAAGAAATGCTGCCACAATGCTCGAGTCGTGTAGAACAAGAGACTGAATTGCGGATCCGATCCGATGAAAGAGGTGTTACATTCTCCTATGGTACAAAATGGATCCGTCTCAGTAAAACGGGTTTCCTGAATCTGAAGAATCTCGTGGATACCATCGATAAAAGGATCGTCGAAAGTCATGAGGAACGTTGGACTCTGGAGGACCACATATTTGTTCAAACGAGATTCTTTAACAATAAAATGAATGTTGACATTCGCCGTTTTTTCATCAGCAATGACAACGATCCTGAGAAAGATTCCGAAAAATCGCAAGCAACTCTTTTCAGGCCGACTAAATGTGGTGTGTTCCTGAGCGTCCCTCAATGGAGGGAAATGTCGAGCAAGTTTAAAGAACACACATGTGAGGATTCATTGAAAATAACTCCACTCGGTCGACTCACTATTCAGGTACTAGGGCTGTACCTTTCAAAGATCGGTCAAGGTTTCGTGGATCTTGAGTGTGATGGATGCCTGAATGATTGGCCTAGTCAAACAGATCATGTTTGCTGCATGCAGGAAGACTTTGCTGAATGTCAGAAACAGATTCGAAGGAATCATCTAGACAACCTGAAAAAGAGCACCAGTATTCTTTATTTCACCCTTCGCCTGGCAGAAACCGCACTGGGGTTGGGCATTGAAATAAACCGCACGCCAAGATATCTGTTGAATAGAGCTTTTAACGATTGGACTGATGAACTTATCGCTGAAATTAAGTCGATTGAAAAGGCTGACGATGACGATGATGGTATTGTTGCTGATGAGGAGGAGGAGGAAGGAGAAGAAGACAAAGAGAATGCCATTGTTGCATCGGGAGGATTTAAAACGGACCACATTCAGTAAGACTATATATGGATATGTGCGTATGAAACATTCAAAAAGGTGTACAGTACTGTTTTTTCAACATAAAGGATTGCAGAGTGAAATTTGTTAGCACTTCATACAGACTTGCATGGGATTACTTAGACTATCATGTAAATATTTACCTGTGGACAATGCCTACACAATGCATTTGGAAGACTATTTAGCTCTTGATCATATATTGACTAGTATCGGAATATTATTAATATCACTTTTGTGCATGATAGGAAAAGAGAAGCAAGTTGGAATATAATTTTCCTCTTTTTGGTTTGTATAATATGTTTAAAATATGCATGCTGTGCTATGGTTATTTGTTTTACTAATGCCATTTTTATTATTTTATATCATGTACAATGCTTTAACAAAAAATAAAAAACAGTAGCATGGGCTACTTGGGGAAGAATTGTGAACGATTGAACTAGTTGCAACACTGATCTTCAAACTCTACTTTGATGATGTGACCATGACCTCTACATACCCTATTTTGGATATTTTAACGTTACTCCAATATGGGCCATGGTCATAACCCACTTTGGATATTTCACTATATCCAAAGTAGGTTACTAGGCCATGACCCACTCTGGAGATTTTACACCATATCCAAACTAGGTCACTAGGTCAGGTCAACTTTCAAACTTCTCATACACAAAGTAGGTCAGTAGGTCAGTAGGTCACTAGGTCAAAAGTTCATAATTTTCCCCAAGTAGCCCATATACTACTAATAACAATTTTAAGAGAGGTCCCTTGTGTACCACAGCGATTTACATGTACCCTTACAGTTTTGTTAGACGTCAGTCATACATTGTGTATTCCCCGATCAAATTTCGCACGATACACCAACCAAGGGATGGAAGAATCTAAAACCCATGAGGCATCCGTCTTCCTGCTCCAGGTCCGTACCAAATGAAACCAGAGGCTTGGACTGAATTGTAAATCAACTGCTCGTCCTTAGGGGCTTTCACTGACACCCATTAACATTCGCATCTTTTTTCGTGAGCGATAACTGCCGGGAGCTCAATGGATGTGATTCGCACTGCATTTTCTTTTCCCCATGCTTTAATTTCGATAAAACATTTCCTACGTTTTGGTTTTTAGCAATTACAGTTTCAACACGAGATTACGACGTGTATCGCGAGAGTAAGCGTTAAAAGTTTTTTTGAACTGGTAGAAGCGTCCCCCTTTCCAATAACACCTCCTGATTGGCTGCCACGTCGATGACTGATGCAGATTTTAGATCCCCGATTGCACAATACGAGCGGAAGCAATTGTTGGAAGTTTCTGCTCACACAATGTCTGTATGGATGTTTTTTCTGACATGATTTTCCGCCTCCCAAAAAAGACAAACTGTATTACTGCCATTTGGATTTGACTTCTGCAATTAATGTAAATATTAGTTTGGAAAAAACTGCATGGCAAAATATTGTTTGAATGCCCACGCTGATGAGCTCTGGGGCTGTTAATAAATAACCAGATTTGTTCAGGACCAATCGGGATAAATTTCTCATCCCGGGTCTCTTATGACCTATTCAGGGGAAGCTCAAGACAAATTGTGCCCCAACAAATATTTAAGAATAAGCTCGAGGACAAACTGTTTCTCTTGACAGATGGTTAAATGTAAGCTAAGAAATAACACACAAAATAACGATTTGACCGTGGCAGCTGATGAGGTCGAAGAGGCGATGAACCAAAAATAGTTTTTTGTGCTCCAGATATTCGAGTCCATATCGAAATAACTCTCGCTTGGGCCATTCTCGAAGACAAATTGTCCCTATAACAAATATTTGCATCTTTATATCAGAAATAAGCAATAATACATCCAAATGGGGCCTTTTCTACCGGTCCATGGCTGATTTATCTCAGTCTTATGTCCGGGTCAGTTAATCTACATCCAAGATTTCAGCCGATCGTTGCAGTTAATGGTCTGTGGCAAGCACATGTCAATATTGCTTCCATTATACGGGGACGCCTTAAGTGAATCACGGGGTGCATCGTGCGTGAAATTGCGTCTGATTGGATGAAAGATTGGCCAAATTAGTTCGCGGTTTCTTAAAATACTCGTGTCATTGCCATTAGCTTGCTGCTGAGACTGCAGTGCCAGTTCTCGGAGGTAATAATGACTGATTGTGATTTGAGGGAATGCATTTGATTTCCGGGTCGAGAACTACCATGGCCTTCGCCTGCCCTAGCCACAGGCTTACCAAGATGAAAATTCAAGCCCCACCGACGACCCACTAACTTTTATCGAATGAGTATTGTCAGAATATCATCGCAGGCAGCAAAAGCATAATATCATATACTGCGCTGCACCAAAAGAAAGCTTTCAACGCAAGCGTTTACAAAACGGGTAAAAGGTGCATGTACACGTACATGTAATCTAATCTGAGCCAAAACTCGTAATTGCGCTTTGATCATCAGATCTGCCACCGGTGGAAACTACAAAGCGCCTCATCAAATGACCTTGCCAATTGGCCTTATTGAAAGATGTCATCTCCCCTGTCAATCTGCTGATGTTTTTTTCTCCAAATATTCTGATAGCAGGCCTTCAAAGAGTTTTTAATCAACACTTCTTTGAAGAAGGATGCCGAAGAAAAATTCGAAAAACTCCATATTACGTCTCTGGCACTGCCTTCTGATCTAAAGGGTACATGGGAAAAAGCACTCTCTGTGGCAGAGGTCACATTTTGTCAGTTTTTGTCGTTATTCTCCGCGTTCCGGAAAATTCCGAACACTTCCGGAGCATTCAAAAAAAGTCCGAACGGTTTCCAGATGACGGCGAAGATGACGTTAAATGGAGAAAACTAGTAAAACAATTCGGTACACAGAGCAAAACTCACAGAGCCAGAGATGTGGGGTTCATTTTCTTAAATAGAATATCGAAAGAACTACAATCGTAAGCAGGAATAAGGCCCTCAACACTTCTATCAGGGGAAACTTAACCCACATCTTGTCTGCGAGAAACGAGAAGATTTCAGGTCGATGAATGAAATTGATGAAAGGCAGAGCTTTTTTAGATGCAAGATACCCCTGTTCCAATTAGAGCGTGTGAGTTTGTTCAATCAATAGATCAATAGTTTGCGTGCCAGTATTCAAACCTTCATTTACTTTGAATGTTTTAGCAATTTTCCAAAGAGATTTTAGAGAAATTATCAAACCCGATGCCTATAGGAAAAAATACAGTTTCGAGGGAAAAACGCCGCCGCTATAGGAGGCAGAACCAATGCAGAATCGGACGATTATTTTTGTGTTCTTAATTCTGATTAGTCTTTCTATCAATCGACTAGACTCACAATCGGCTTCTGAGCCGGATACAGAACACAAAATAGGGCTTCCAGCAGGAATAAGGCCCTCGACTGCCGTGTCTTGATTTTATACCAGGCCCGACCAGTCTAGATTCCATGAGATTCGCTAAGTTTCCATCGTCAAAACATCAACAACCAAAGGTGTTAAATGCGGCAAAACAGCATAAAACACCTGTTAACCTTTAAAGTTGTTGAAAAAAAGTAACGCACTCGGATCGAATAGCAGATCTTACGATTTGAGGCGAGGTTGTCGATGACAGGCTCTCTGCTACTGAGCCAGACGAATGGGCCTGTCGATAACAGATCGGAGTGATAGACTGCTTGATGGACGCAGAAGTAGTGCCAAGCACAAGTATAGTCCCATGCAGAAAGCATTGGATGTGAAAGTATGTTGCCACACTACATGTATATGATTTTTATCACCTTGAATACGGAAATTTATCAATCGACCAAGTATGTTTGACGACTTATAAGGTATTGTACGTGGGACTATCTAAGCCAAATAAGATTTGGTTCAGTTAGTTATAGTCTCAATATGCAGTTGGCAGCAAATATTGAAGTCAGGAAACTGCCAAATGCTGCAGAAAGCTCCAATGGGATGGGTCCCAATTATTGTAACCACACTTCCGAGACAGCGGTTGCTACGCAACACCCATGTACATACTCCTGGTGATTTGTCATTCAGCTGTAACAAATGAAGGAAAATTGAGATGGTATTAGTCCATGGTATTTAGAGCTTGGCTGGGATCAATGACAATGCATCATTCTGTCTACCATAACCGAAGTTCCAATCTTCTTATGCAGCGGTCAATGTAAACCGGTACCCATTGGTCAGGTAGACACTTCGTCGACACTTAGCATTTTTTCTGGGGCCAGGATTCGGCACTTATCCCACTCGTTGTCGCAATCGCAAACATCCCAAAGGGTAAGGTTTCCACTAAGTGCGTTTGCGAGAACGCACGCGCCACTGCTTTGTTTTCATGCTTCGCTGCACCCAAACCAAACCAACAAAAGCCTTGCTTTGCGATACCGCATGCGCTGTGCGATTCAAGCAAATCGCATTAGCGGAAACCGACCATGATAAAACTTTTGCTGCGTGCATTGACTGAACGAATAATAGTGTGCATCACTGAAGTGTAATCTTCTCACATGTACGTGGGAAAAAGCACGACCATCCATACCCTTATTAAAAGGTTGATCTTCCATATCGAGCTTGGCAAGTTCATCCATGCTGCGAATACATCTACGAAGATAAAGAATCCAAAATTCCTTCCATTCTCCATAAATGGAACCCAAGGGAAACATAATGCTACTGCGAGCAATTACTGGTTTTATCATAAAATAATAAAAGGCAAATAACGAGACAGAAGCCAATTGATTTTGGATAAATAAAAAAACAAATTCCAAAATAACAAGCGTCTGTCACATCTGAGGTCGTGGGTTCGGTTTCCAGTCTGACTGCTTTCTCAGGAGACATCCCCGATCTCTGAGAGCCGGCGTCACTTTAGGCAGTTTCTTCCGGGACATTCGGTTTTCTCATACTTGACATTGCGAATTGCCCGATCTCGTTCAGTTTTAGCTCTGAACCCCCATCTCAATATTCCTGGGTCAAATTGGAGGCAGTTAGTGTTCTGGTGACCGATGATTGGGTACTCTCTCGTCCAATGGCTGCTTTGCATATTGCACCCAGAGCAACGGTTGCCAGTGGTGGTGTTTGGAGATTGCTCATGGGAGTTCCCTGTGGGTTTGGCAGGGGCTTAGGTGATTGATGAAAGGCTTCAAAGGGAATTTGAGCGAGCCAACTATAGAATATCCAATGCGTTATCACGCCTTCCCAGTCGGAGTTATGCGCGAGGTGACGCGTTTCATAATAATCTGAAGCAGACCAAACCGCCGGGGTCACAATTAATATGCACTGAAAAAATGATGTCGTAACTGATAACCCCTTCCTCGGACGCAACTACTGTTCGTTTGGCCGGTAGCGTGCCCATTGAGAGATGGAACATGACCGCCAAGTTTTGAGATTCTCACGGTGCTTTGTACACGAAACACACAGTACATATATACTCTGGAAATTTGTATCATTCCCCCCTTTATCTAATGCAAAATGATAAGAATCAAACGATGCTATTTCCAGCTTTGACAGCTACAGGCTAACCGTTATCTTTCCTGCTCGGTGAGTTGGCGCTAACATTTGTGTATGATTGTACTCCGAGATGTGACAGTCTGTTCAAACATTGTCTGCACAGATATGTGACGAGAATGCTCAACTCCATAGAGGTGACGCAGTGTTAGCCCCTACCAACTAGCAAATAGTCCTTGAAATGCGAGGAAGGCCACCAGGGACTCACCCCCGGGACCAAATCTCCTTAGCCATATCAAATAGCTCTTCACGACACGAGTTAGTACTAAACGATGTCGGTGATAATACCGCTAGCAGCGTCTCACTTCTAAGCAAGGAAAATAACATACTTTTGTTATGAGTCTATCACCAAAGTGAGTACGAATCTGTGGTCGCAGCCATTTGCAGTCGGATTACACTACGAGATTGCATTGCATAATGCTCTGACAGTGACGTTACAACATGGAAGCTAAGACCGGCAGAGAGAATACGCTTGAATATTACGTCTGCTTTGGAGAGTGGATCTCGCCTTCATGTCATCTGATCATTATAGGCTATACGTGTAAAATAGAGAAAAGATGAAGAATCCCCAATAGCACCATCTTAGCAGAGTCCGGGTATTACCTCGACTTTGGTAACCAGAGCTTCCTACTTGCTCCTGAATGGCATGAGCTGGTCCCCTCATCATTCATTATTCGGCGACATGTGATAGGAGAAGTTTATTGTTGGTATTTCTATACCTGGGCTGTTTGATATTAGCGGGCGGCCAGATTACAGCAGCACTTTGGGGATAACGACTCATATGACCAGCACCTTGTATACTTCACATTCTCATAGCACGTTTAATGACCCTATCGAATTTGTCGTTGCTTCTGTCTAATGCTCTTGATGTATTCTAAACGCTGTATGAGCTGTATGTCCCTATCTGTTATGTCTATGTCTCATTTTGCGAAGGTTTTCATAAGCCGGGGCCACCATATTCCCTGATTGTGTTCGTTAGTCCGCGATTGTCCTGATTGCATATACCACATGCTCATCAGAACCGAATTCATGCACGGCGAGGATGAAGGGCTGTATTTTTATGACAAATTCAACTGTCAGGAACGGTAAGTTTTGGTCGCCATCATCTTTTTACACCCTGGTGACAATTTGTAACCAGAGTCGCCCCCCAAAATATAACGAGACCTCGCAGGGAGGCGCGTGTTTTTACGAGGCTGAGTGAGATCAGTCAGTGGAGTGGTAAACAGACCGAAATCGACCATGTTGATATGGCGACCCTCATGTTGATATGGGCATTTTTTAGGTTGTGAATGCGTGCGTACCCGGTTAGACGCCAGTATGGCCGGTGCGCTCCGTCTTCGGTCGGGTTTTATATCGGAGTTTCCGTCTCCTAGTCTGGTTGCCATAACCCGGCTGAAGAGCCCAGACTACCCGGTTACCCCTAGGCGACCAGTCACATGTGTGTCTAGTTACCTGGGAGACATAGTTTCCGCTAGGCAATGCTAGGGGAAAACTAGTCGGCCGTTGACCCTATGACGAGCTCATCCGCCCTGAGTGACTAGTAACCTTGATTTTCTAGTCACCCACCTGAGACAGGTGGCACTGGATTACAAGGCTACCAGTGGCAGGTAGCTAGCCTGACCTGACCTGAGACCCTCATCAATGAATTGATATATTTATTGAGCTGCCCAGTATGCTGCCAATGAGCAATATTCACGAAAAATCGAAATATTGGCCGATATAATAGCCTATCGCTGACAAAATCTTTTGATACTGAGAAAAATATGACACATATATCGTTGAAAATCATGTCAGGAGTCAAACCACAGCAAGAGATAATCTTTGCAAAAAAGATTTAAAAAATGGGCACCGCGAACCTCGACTAATAGCATTGCCAGGATACCAAATCAATGTACGTTTGCAAATCTCGTTACGTATTCTAGATTGAATCATCGTCGCCCAAAGATCAATGTCAGCCAACTTGCTTTTCCGTTGGCGGTAATCCCTACAATGTTCGCCCTTTACGGGGATGCTATAGGATTCGCCTCGTGCCCTTTGGCAGGGTGGTTCGGCACTGATGATGACCTATTCTCTGATACCCAAGGGCGACGGTTGATCTGAGGAGAAAAAGATGTCATGTCCTCAAGGGGTGAGGCAACGTTCTACATGAGTATACCGTTACCTACGAAACATACTTTCGATCAATGCATCATTTTCCCCACGGCTTCTGACAGATTCGTTCACAGACGGCCACCCATCACCCTTCCCTCTTGGGGCATGTTCATCAACAGAGGAAAAAGGTATACCAGTAACGATATGTCCTCAGGTGGTGACTCGACATTCCACCTTGTCACCATGACCTTCATATAATTCGCTGTCCGCCATCACTTTTGTAACATGGTGAAGATATCGAGCATGTTCAATGCTAGCTGCTAATTGCTAGTTCTTTCGAGGCGTGGCTCCTTAGTGTGGATGGCATTTTTCTTCGCCCATCAAATTTGTTTATTGCAGTTTGATTCAGTTTCGGCCTCATTAGTGTTAGCGAACGGCAAAGAAATCTAGCTGATCGGAGAATGAGATACAACCATAATTTCCCCGAAGTCATCATAAAAGCACTATATATCTCTTTCCGTTAAACGCCTCGCTGGCTATCATATCCCGACGTTATCAAAATGCCTCCCGCGGTCTAAAATACTCGGTAACAAAATTGAGTTTTGCATTATTCATTCGAGGCTGCGTTTGATGAATTGCTGTGAAGACGTCGGCGCGATTCTGAACGGAATTTTCCAGCCTATAATTTGGTTGTCAATAAAAAAAGGCTTCTTTCAGGTTGACGCGATAGTTGCGTGCATGCCAAGTCTCACGGAAATCATCTCGAATGTTTTGCAACATGTTGAAAGAACGTGTGTGCTGAATCTTCCTTTTTGCTGTTTTTGATTTGTTTTGCAGAGAGCATATTAAATTTTCGCAGCGCGATAGAGATGGAAATAGAAAAGAACTCAGATTTTATGTGATCTCATTCCAGCTCACCGAAAGTGCACTTTCCCTCTCGGGACCAATTTCAGGAATGAATATCCATATTTTTGTAAAAATGCAGTTTTTATTTGAGGTATAAAAATCGTTATAAAAAACACGCGAATCTCTTCCCGGCCGTAGATGCACGCTATACTCGGCTGAAACTTTTACATTTTATGCATGTAGTATTTGTTGTTTGCACAAAGGCTTTATTGAAATTAATATTCCGTGCGAACGGGACTGAAACAATTAAAAATTATCAAATACAACTTCAATTTTAAATTGTTTTAACAAATGGGGTAGATCCTTAAGATATCAGAACTTTTGCTGTATACGTGTATGTGGTTCAATTGCCCATGGTACACTCATGCATGTAGTAACTGTTTCTAGCCCAGTTTGGCCTGTTTGCAATTTACAAGCTATGCTGAAGGTGATGTAGATGAAGACCCGTGGGTCATTAAACTTATTAGTCCAGGTTGCCTACAATGAGTAAGCCATTTCACTAATACAACAACGTATGCATGTTCTGTCGGGTGAGACTAAAAGCCGTGGTTCCTTGCACTTGAGTGTCTAATGCAAGGGGAAAGAAAACGACGCCAAACAGGAGTACAGTATAGCCTCAGGCAAAAATCCAATTGGGTTACGACGCCGGTAATGATGATGATGATAATGATGATGATGTTGATGATGATTACTAGTCTGAATTAAAACTCACCGATGATAGCCGCTCCGATTGTTAACAGGATGGGGATAGGGTTCTCAAATCGCATCCTTTCTTCCTTCAGTGATTCAATGATAAAGATGCATCCAGATCACTTGTTTCCTTTGAGCTATATGCATACTGTTCAAATACAGTCCTCTCGCTGTATTAGTGTTATACCAATCAAAATGTACTGTCTCGTAAGTATCATCCACAGAAAGAATCAGTTCAGCTTAACCACCACTTAAGATATCGGTCCTAGGTTGCCGTTGAACGACTATTGGTTCCGGCTCGCTACCAATACAGTTACCATATAGAGAGACCTGAATACTTGTATTTGATGGTCACACTTGAAGACTAGGGAAAGTGGTGAACACAATCTTATTTGCCGTATTTTCGAATGGAGTGAAACTTGTCGTCAACTCAACGGAAATGTAGCCTCTCGTTGATATACTGTTCGTATATCGAAGTACTCTTCGCGTAGCGCAAGAAAACGTAATAAATTATCTTATACTCGGATGAGACCAGATTTCACAACCATGCAGCATGTTAACATCGAGTCCTTACTCCAGTCAAATCTTTCTTTCTCTACATGGAGCCACACAGAATCATTTCATCGGCTCCACTCAACCACTTTCGATATCGAGCTTAAGTTGTCGCTTAACGACTATTGGTTCTGGTTCGCGTTACAAGCAATAGATTACCATAGAAATGAGTGGCGAATAGTTGTATTTGATGGCCTCACTTGAATAGACCATAGAGAGCAGTGACGACTTGTATCTGACGGCCTCTTTGAGTAGACTACAGAGAAGTGACTACCAGCACTGGCCGCCGCATGCAAAATAAAATCGGAGCGATAACCCGACTGACGACATGCAGTAGACGACGCTTGACAAGAACGACAACTATTCTACTCCAGTTGGATGTCCACAGACGGCTTAAGTTTTGTTTGTTTAACCAGAGTCTTATAAAAAACACTGGTTTGACGCACTTGGCAGCATCTTATTTTCCAACAACCTTCATCTAGTGAATTGCTACAGCCACAACACATCCAGAAAAAGAAAATCCAAGGTTGATAGTGTTGCCGCTGTTCGTAACATCCTCCAAGTCCACAGTGACATCGTCGCAAACAAGAATGGTAAAGCAGCTAATATTGTAACGATAAGTGCAAAACAAACCGCTGACGATAACTCAACGAGAACGCCGATAGTTAGACCAGTTGGATGTCCACAGCAAATTGTTACACGAAAGTGAATCGAGTCGGCGGCTTTGGGTGTATATTATTGGTCCTGAAAGATCGATCGAATTGCCGCTGCGCCTTGCAATGTTTCGTGGAAGCAACAAAACAGTATCTATAGAGAACGGCTGTGTTTGCTGTAGGCGAACCCAGGCAGATGATATTCTGACATACATGTATATAGTTTTACTTATCGTTGATATTGGTAGCTTTACATATACTTAATGTGAGCTTGAATCGACAATGTCATCAAATATTAATTCCAGTGATGCAGTTTTATATTGCACATACGTAGTGTATCGATTGTCTCGATAGATAAAGAGATCGCATCTGTTGAGTGTCTGTAAACAGAACGTCTTGACAATCAATGGCGGTTATCTAAATAATAATGCATAGTGTTATAATCACCAGGAATCCTGTAATATGAGGCTCACACAACTGCAGTGTTGGTAGACTTCTACCGTGGAATTGCCACAGTCAGACATCACATTTGAATTCCCTGGTAGAACCAGCTCAATAGGTGACCGCTCTATCTCGAAAAAGTTTAGGCTGGGTTGCTTAACTGGCAACGTCATCCCTTCGTTCATGTCATTGGAAGCTTGACGGATTCAATGCTTACTCGTAGAAGGCCCTTGCAACATTTCCAGCGGCTGCAGCAGCACATTTCACCATCACGCCATCTTCAAATGCAACATGCAGTTGCCATGCCACATCCTTCAGAAAGCCATGTGAAATGCAATTGCTTCGGGTAGGTATAGACAGGAGTAAGAAAGGGGGTAGAAAGCCATTGGGGAATGCAATCACACGAGCCCCACAATAAAATAAAACTCGAAAAACTATTTGGCGAGACACTCCAAGATTTAACCTTATGTCATGGCAACGATGGCAAAAACACCATTCCAAATGGTGGCAGATTCTCTGTCACGCCATCTTCTAAAGCCACAGATGACAGCTCACAACTCGAGCTTACAAGCAACCTTTAGGTTTCTGGTAAGGCGGAAGAGGACTCCACAGACGATGCCTTGACCATTCTCATAGATTGATGTTCTCTGGCGGAAAATGCCATGGCGGAATGACCAGCTACGCTGTTGAAATAAACGCGATCGCAATTTTAAGTAAATCTTACGCACCGGATTGTTTCGAGAGGCCATGACGAGGACGATGTAACTGTAACAGGCGCTTCTTTTTCCAAAGATTCATCACCACACGGAGATTAGCAATTCATAGAGGGGAAAAATGAGAAATTGAAAGATTACGCAATAGCCGTGGGTGATCTTTTATTTCTGCGAAGATTAAGAAGATCTCAATGCTTGAGGTGTTGTTGCGTCTTTTGCCAGTTTTTCTGGTACGAAACATGGTCCAGATTATTTCGGGGGAATATGAAGAATTGTATTCTTAATCCTGTAGTCAGTTTTACAGAGAAGGTTGTTCTGTACTGAATGAAGATGAGTACAGAATAAAAATTCCAAAAATGTTGTCGTGTGGCCTGATATAGCGATATTTTAAGCTGCCTTTTAAACCCCTCTGGAGACAAGACACCATTGATTTTTTAAGCCTTTTAGCAGTTAAATTGTCAATGTTTGACCGCGACGCATCAAATACTGCGTGGGGTTGTGAATCTGAAATTTTGACATGATATTCCGGACAGTCGGGCAAGTAAATGGTGAAAAATAAACTGGTAGTTGACCACGGAAATTTTTTGATAATCGACAAATTAGACAGACAGTGATATTTCAACTCTTTTCAGCCAACTGGCAGAAAAATCTCAAAACACGCCCCCTATTACCAAATTAGCAAAATTCGAAATTAATTTTTTCATCAAATAATTTCTTTATATCTGTAGACTTGCCACAACAAATATTTTTTCAATACCTCTCCAAATATGTACTTGAGAGTTAAAAACATGCACTCGTCTAATTGATAGGCCTCGACCGTCCAACCTATGAATATTCATTAGTGGTCTTGTCTCCCTGAAGGTTTTTCGGCAAACACAAATATACTGGGCTTTTTCAACGAAATGAAAATTTAACAGAGATTTTTCAGAATCTCAAAAGCATTTAGAACTTTTTCATTTAATCGAAAACCTACTGGGTGTTACGGAGTGCTAATGCTTGGGAAATGAAGTGCCAACGTTGGTCACAGTCTTTTGTGCACTGTCAGAAAAAAATATCAATATGATGATAATGATCTTGTCTTATATAGCGCTTTTTTAGCTACTGGGTTACTCTAAGCGCTTAGAATATTAGAATTCCACAAAAATGAAGTTGCCAATCAAAGATCTGTATCGAAGCCCAGTTGTGACAACCGGGTTTTTCTCAGTATACGTCAGCTCAAGCTTGTGCTTCCTTGTCGCCATTATCGACGGATCAGTTTGATCCTCCGGCAATAGATTGAAAAAAGGAAAAATTGATGCAAATTGGTTATGAATAAATTTTGTCAATGATCGGCAGGTAAAAACAGACAATGCTATCAGGGAGGTTTAATTCATCATTTCTAGTGGATACATTTGAAGATAACGCCGTGATTTTGACCACGGTACTAGCTGCACGGCTATCTTACTTTTTTCTAGCTTTTGACAACCTTTCGAGGTTTTTCGGCCAAATAAACACCCTCTCAATGTTTTCCCGGGCTTAACAAATCTCTCGGTCCATACTAGAAGAAAGGCTGTGTTATAATGAGTGACAAAATCAGACTATATCATCTAATCTCGACAAGGACTTGGATGCAAGGGCATTTTAAATATTGAATAACAATTAAAATCCTGCTATAATATTGACATGAATCGGTTAAGATCCGCTATCTGGTTCACCTTCCTGTGGATGCATGCAAGAAGTCGTGTTAAGTAATACACAAGTACTTTTATCAATTTAAGACAAAACATACTCAGAATGAAAAAAAACAGCTACACCGTGTATTACCTTCAATCAATTTAAGTAATTTTATTCAAGGACGTATACGGTCTGAGATAATGATTGTGTTAGTATTCAGAAAAAAGCTAATAAAATCACGAATGACATTTTGTAATAGTACTGATTGCAAGAAGATTTTGATTCACTGGTCGCTGTCGGTATTGATATTCTCACCAAATACTGCTCAGGTTGAACTGTAGAATATGGCCAAATTCTCGGTCAAAGAGCCTAGGCTTTGGTCTACCTTATCAGCCCCAGATAACAATACAGATTGTGAGGTATCAGTCCCTAAGCTATACCGATTGTGTCACCAGTCGGCTCCCTCAATTCCTCCCGGAAACAAAATGAAATCTCACAAAAGGAATCGTATGCGAAAACCCACCTTATAAAAACGCATTATAAACACTCCCCTGTCATAATATCAGAGGAAGTGATCAATACTGTCTCAGTTCATAGGCTTCAATGGCTGCGAGACTTCTAAGGCTTGCTGAAATGTACATCAAAGTCGGCGACAGGAGTGACAGAAAGTTACATCCGATCTGCCGTCAGAAGATATATCATTTCACAAAGGTATCCATCTTGATCCAAGACCGGTGACCGGCTCAGATACCAGTCTGTTAAGAAGGCATCTGGTCAACGAGGACAAGAGGTCACATATATCATATTATAGCGTGGTTGTCCCCCACCATATAGGAGATCCAAGGAGTCTAGGTTGTGTAGGTAGATGTAAAGTACCAGTCCCTCTCTCGATAAAGATATTGGACTTTGACTTTGACTGCTTTCTACGGCCCAGACGACGTGCAGTCATGTACGTCTTACGGATGTTTGTTGTTTCACTTACCGTTAACTTAATGTCCAGAAAACCTATTCGTATCTCGCCGTTTAACTGAGCAGATGGGGAAAATTGATAGTCAGGAAAACGGAATGGTCCGTTTCCATTAAACCAGCACTATTAATCATTATGATAAGAGACGGGTGAGACATTCGTAGAGCATCTTTTTTCCGGGTTTTGTTTTGTCAGTATAAAAATGCATGCTACCAAAACACACCTACATGGATTGATAAACAGGAGTATAATGCATACATGAAACATATCATTGCAATGATTTCGACAATAAGAAGAAATAACCTAATTTGCGAAAATACCACTTTAGACGGTACAGGCACATCAAGCAGTGGGCGGTGGGCTATTCCCAATATCATCAACTAACAAATTGTTCATTCTTGGCGATTTACGTGAGATTTCATCGGCTGGGCTGGTTATTCTTGAGATGGGGAGTGCCGGGGCATACGGCCAGTGACCACAGGGAGCCCGACCCAGGTCCAACAAGAATGTGAAAGACACATTTGTTGCGGTGCCTCACATTGGAATATGTGACCAAAGAGAGAAGCTAAAGGTTAGCAGTTAGTGCTTCACTTTGGTGTTTCACGTGACATACTACCGGTATATACGCGTTATACATGTAAGCTGTTCCGCTATAAACCAGTGACACACAAAGGAATGTCCTTGTTTACTTTTATTGGTGAAAGGGGCTTCAGGCCGACACCTATATGTAACCCCTATCTTAGTAATAACCTTGGCCCGATTCTATTGTGTTCCACTGCAGCATTGGCTGAACAAAGCGGAACAACTTACAATGCGTAGCTGTCTGTCACGTGAAGGAGGAGGAGGAGTACATGTAGTAGCTTTGAAAGAAGGTCTACATTCTTTTCATATTTTGTCAACTGCGTGACCGATTTCAACATTTGAATATCCCCGGTTTAACTGCGACAAATGAACTGAGCATGTCGCCCGCTAAACTTTTGCAAGAACCTCAATGAGGAAACAAGACTGATGATACAGGAATAACGTTTTTGTAACTTCATATTTATTTGTATATTATAGTTTGCTTGTTTGGTACATGTAAGGTGTATCAGTGGTCGAAAGAAAAACCAATAATACATCCCCTGGCATATGCGGAAGAGGAAATTAAATTGGTACAGAAAGAATACTTTAAAATAACCGGAGGCACAAAATCTTTACCAGAAATAGCTTTAAGGTGTTACATATCATAATAGATGTTGATGATGACGTCAACCAATCAAAAATGTCTTAAAAAACCCTTGACACGTCGTATCTAGAATTCGGATGTGAAATTCGTAACAAAACATGTTATAGGATTCCGATAAGATACATAAAGCTACTTCTTGTTTCCGTTCAGAAACCAAAACAAATTGACCAAAACATCGTCTCCCCAATAACCGTTCGGATGGAACTGTCCGCGACTGTCGCTGTTTGGCCAGCCTTAAGGCAGACATCAGTCGCAGTCGGAAGGTCAAGCACACCTTTCAGAAGTTACTTAATCATCCCAAGAGCATCTCAACCAACCCTTTATCTGATGACCTATCTCCACCACGTATACCTTCGCAACGGTGAAGGGTCAACTTCAAAAATCTTATTGAATTTTAAAGAGTCAGAACTGTGACGACACGCTAAGTAAAACAAGCGAAATGATGCTGGCCTATTGCTCTGACAATATCAGAGCAAAGTTACTTGGTTGAGATTAATGACGCGAATAGATCAAACAAACACGTCACGGTCTCTTGATGATACTGGTAGGTGCTTCTCTGAATGAATATTAGTCAACATTAGTACCCGTCGGAAGGTCAAGCACGCCTTTCTAAAGTTACTTAATCATTCTACAGTATCTCTTGACAACTCTTCGTCTCAACAACTTTCTGTCACACGTGGCCAGACGTATACGGGTAATGCTCAAGTATACCGGCTTTACATTCACAAGTATATAGGATTGTGCGGGGTTAACCACAAACATTATAGTGTATTTTATTGGCTTTTTTGTTAAAAGGGATACACTTCTGGTGAAAACGCTACTAAAGTCATTACAGTTTTTGTAGGTAATTTGTCAGGGCCCGAAAACTCTCATGTCTAACGCCGGTTTTCACCAGGACAACCTGTATCTCCGCCTAATGTATGTGCCGAGCCAATGTGACGTCATATCACGAATCTCAAGTTCTTCCTTCATTTCGCATCTAAGTGGAGAGGCGTTCGGCTCGTATTTATAGCACTCTTACCAGCAAAGACCCGCAAACGCCAATAGCAACCACGCGCTAACTGCCAACAACTTCTTCTGCAATCATCAGGTAAAAACCTTAAGACTCCTCGAGGATTCTTTGTTAAGTTTGCCCTTGAAAGCAATGGAACTTTGAAATTAGTTGTTAAGTTACGATACCATCCAGAGGAGAGACTTCTGCCGGAGTGGAACAATTCGCCAGATTCCAAAGAAAATAATATTCGAAGAGAATGGACTCGCTGAAGGTAAGATATTAACTTCTTATGATGTTGGCGATCATGAAATTTTGTTTCAAGATCTTTCTTTTTCAACATGGAGTCTTATATTTAATTTTAAACGATAGTTCGATTGTGTTGGCTGATATCGGCGATGTGCTTTTGTTTATCATGCATTTTGTCGTGAGATTTGGTGTCGTCGCAAATGATAGGCCTACTGCTGTTAAAAACGAAGGTCTTTGAGCTTCTGAATTTTTTTCAACATTTAAGACAAAGATGCGACCCCTAAGGGTTCCAAAAGGTTGCTCCGCGGTGTCACAGTAGGAGCACCTCTCTAAAGGGTGCTATTTTGCACCTCAAGGATTCTAATGAGCACATTTTCTCTTCCGAGGGCTCCAATGCGCACCTTGGGGTTTTACGCTGGAACCCTTTTTGTATGGTATAGTAATTTTTCATGGAAATGGAAATTCCTATTGAGGTTTTCCACAAGGCCAGAGGACAGCCTTTGATGATTTTTCCTTTTCGTGGAAGATTTCTGAGGGACTGCATACTGTGTCGGTCAAGCGCAAAGCCTAATAGGTTCCTTAAACGTTTCTCAAAACCCCTTATTTCTAAGGGTGTTTATACCGGTACATTATTATATACATATCTCATTTCATTTTTGTTTTTCCGAGGTAAAAAGAGAAAATGTGTTCAATCGATATATTTCAAGGTTCTTTCATGAGGTATACAAAACAGCCTCTCATTCCGCTCTAAGCTTGGGTTAAGTGTTTGTAGACGATTGCTCACTGGCGCTTTTTTCATTTCTTAGGCTTCTTCGCACTGATTTGAACACCTTTTTTCTTCATCTTTTTAGTCAAATGCCAAACCATTCTTTATCATACGCTTCATTGTACCCAAGCAAAGCTTGTTAAGGATGTTGCTTCGCCTTTCAAGTTAAGGGTAAAGCTGAAAATAATAGTTAGTGTGCTTTTTAGTTTCTCATGTATACTATAGTGACGCCTGCAGTTTTCTTCATCGTCAGATGTGGCAGATATAACACTTGTTTCGGAGACTTTTATCGACAAATCTTCCCCAGCTAATATTACTATATTCAATATCTAACGGTTCTTAGATATTCCGGCATTTCGTCAGAGTCATTAGATATAACTGATCGTGATTCGCCACTCTTAGAGATTAAGGTTTTTGAGTCTGTAAAATAGCTGAAAAGGTTTTTTATTTTCTTCTTTTTCTGCTTGGTTGGCATGGGATATTCATTTAGAAGCAGGTCGTCACCACGCTTGACATTGGTCGTCATCACGCTGTTTTGAACAACTTTGCCCTGTTTAGTACATATTGTAAACTGCTTTTCAGAAACTTTTTGACATTTTTCCAACTTTGTTTCGATTCTTTGATAGCAGAAAAACACGTAATTCGTCATTTTAGCACGGAAAGGATCAATGAAGTCCTAGCGCGAGAATACTAAGCGCTGTCCGAGTGTACCGTATTGTCGAAACTTGCGTCATGAATCGTCGGAACCTGATAAGTTCGTTGAATATTTGATTTTTCCCTTTTTCTGTGGAATTTGGCATATGGAAAATGCTAACTGTATTATAGGTTACTTGGCAGCGGAAGCTTAGTGATGATTTCCATAATCAAGATTATACATAAATTTGAAGACCACAGCATAAACCCACAAAACAATGCCTAATTGTTGCTGCAAACGTCCGGTTGTTCATGACCTCTAAAAAAAGTATTCTACACGATCGCGGTAAACGTTTTGAGAGAAATACGAGAAAAGATCTGAGAACTGGGTGGGGTTACATTGTATACTTGGAAACATTTCACCTGCCCAATATTTTTAGTATCTAGAGACATTCCTCCTGCAAGTTTTTTCGGAATATTCTTAACAAACACGATTATAACTCTGGTAACCACGCCTCTAGGCGAAGCTTTGTACAAGTAGATGGCACGAAAAGACACAAATATGTCAGATTTTGTTGCCACGGTTATCGTGAGGAGAACGCTGCATCAATCTCGCGCCCCATCTTACATCTTTACTGAGTTGACAAAACTACTAGGGGCCAACGTAACGAACTACTGTTGGACCAAACTAGATGTATATAACCAATGCTGCCGCAAACACGTGTTTTCAAAAGTATTTTACACAGGGCCCAGCATCATAAAATTTCGATGCCACTGCATTAGTTATGATACCTGTAATGTTCATGTCCTACACCAGTGCAGAAGAAAAAGTGCTTTGAGTTCCTTTCGATGTTGACAAACCCTCGAAAGAGTTCGAAAAGATCATTTCAGGCCGTCAGGATTTCCAGGGTACCTACATATCCGACACGAAACTGTACTTTTACGCGAATAGACGTGTTTCCCACACATTGAGTGCTTTTTCTTTTGGAGGAAAATGAAAAATGAAAAATTTGTCAGACATTTTTTGTTCCGATTTCAGCATGTTCTAATCGAGTTTTTCTTGATAGCATTAAACTCCAGCGTTGTTTTTTTGAATGCTCGGAAACGTTTACCGATACTTTAATCGGGTTAAGATATTAAAAATGAGATAGACCATGTAAGCTCATTTTTAGTGTCGCTCCTAAAGCATTTTTTGGAAATCATACCCTGAGACAAAATACGTTTACATACTTCTACTTGGTCGTTCGTAGCATTTCGTAAGCCTGGCGAAACCAGCAAGGGACCGCAACACGGTGTAACATTTTTCAGTGTTTCCGTTTCTGAGCGCTTCCCATCATTGATTGGGCACGCTTAAAGATAGATTGACACGTTTTTCAATGTTTTCTCCTATTGAAAAGTCATGGTGTGGAGGTAATGCTTCTATCTGTTGATAGCTTTGGTTCGGAGAGGTGGGCAACTCGGTTGGTTGTTGCTGATTCCACCGGTCGAGAACATGCAACTGAAATAGGAGCAACACGTTTTTCTTAGACTTACTAATTAAAACCTGATTTCCACTCAGACACTGGTAACACGCCCAGGAGATGCATCGGTGGAAAGACACAAGATATTATTTCATTGATCAGTCATTCGCTTTGATGTTACACAATGACAACCCGAGTTTTGGGGCTCTTGAGCAGCGACTTTCCCTAGGTTTGTGAGGTTCTTTTCAACTGAAGGAACAATCCGTTGAATCTTTAGTGGCCTCTTTGACGCCATGGCAGATTGGGAGGGCGTTCGAGGGAGGGCAGCATGATTGGGGAAAAAAACCTCTTTAATCTATAGCGACATATGGTATTGGAAGCGTTTACATGTAGTTCATGGAAGGAGAAACCAGACAGCTGTCAAGCCAGAGACCGATGATCAAGTAGAAAGTAACTCACACCTTTTGTAGATAGTACACAAGGCTGAAAAATTCTAGAAAAAACACCTTCTTCCCAATACAAATATTTTATTTGATTTCTGGATAAGACAGGAAGGTGTTTATGTGCAATGAAAAACACCAAGGGTTTAAAAGCAAATAAATACTACACGGAAGGCTCGAGCTTTTGATTGAATACTTCAATGATGAAATTATATAGAGCAATTTGATATGTCTTTCAGAGGCGTTATAAGATCGTAAAACCGATACTCTTCCAAGTAATGTCGAACTTTTTTTTATGAACGAGGGAATGATACACGTACATGTACCTCATACATGGAAAGTCCACTCATCAAAAATTACGATGTCCCAAAGCGTAAAATGTAGGATCTAGCCATGTATATGACGCTACATGGTACATACATGTAGGCCTACGGAGGGTGTGGTGAGATGCAGAAAACTGAACGGCGTTTTCTGAGCAAACCATGTTACGTTCTGCAAGCTACAGTGATGACCATATGTGCTTTGCTGGATGCTGGTTAGTTGTCGATCTGCAGACTGTATGCTGGTTGCTGGTTAGTAAGTTAGTTGTCGGTCTGGCAAACATCCTCTTTGGTGATGCATACATGTGTCTGTTCTTAGCTTCAACTCCCTAAAATTCAAACCTCAGTGTAAATCTTCCCCATTTGGAACAATATACGAAGTGCTGCAGGCAGCAAACACGACAATCCTTTAAACATCCTTAAAGCTCAATCGAATACTTGGTTTACACTTTAGATTAAGCGGAACAAATATTGACACTTCAAGATGTTCCCTGTTTTTACCTTCAAGAGAGAAATAATTGCTTGGGAGTGATAACAAAATTTGTTTTTCAGTTTGATTGTCGGGCATGTTTCAACGGAGGTGGGGGAATTCTCCATCGCAGATTATCTACAACATCCAATTAGATCGTCTGCAAAACAGGGCGTCCAATTCACTTTTGTCACCCGTTTGGCGAACCAAGGAAGAATGTAACAATTGATTATGACTGTCAAGAAATACAGAAAATAGCTATTGGAGTCCACGTGCATGGGTCCGTTAAATTTTGATTAGCATGTCACGCTGCTTGGCTCGTTGTCCCAAAACCACCTCTGGGGCTGGTGTGATGAGACAGTGGTATCAATTAAGAAAATAATTTAGATTCTTTGGTTCACTTTGGCGTAATATTCTCTGCATAGGTGTACTCAAAACGCACCAAATCTCCATCGCTGCCCTTCCATTAAATATTTACCGTGCGCACTGCATTATTTGAAGGTCGTGATTCCTTCAAAGGCATACCTCGAACCTAATATCCGCAAGTTGTGTTGAAGGAAATGGTAATGAATTCTGTTTGTTGAAAATGGATGCCCTCGAGGAGATATCACGATTTTATCGCCAATTAGAGATCTGGCTTGGGCGTATGCGGTTTTGTGAATGGAGGTGTTGGTCTCTCTTAGATCGATTTCACCATGGGCTTCCACGTGTCTGCTGACGATACTTTCTAACTTTTCTAAATATCTGCATTGCACCCAGACAGAGAGTAGGAACGTTATAACTGAAACGAATCGGTGTGAATACGATCAGGGAAGTACTCCAGCATTGTAAAACCTTCTTCATTCACGACATGCGCTTTCAAAGCGCTGGTACATCTACATTCTACAAAGCGCTGGAACGCTTAACAAAATGCATGCCGATCTTTCGGCGTTGTGCGTCCGTGTTCGTCCGCCTCGAAGGAGGAAACTTAAGGATTGGTGCACATCGCCGATAAAATCGGCATGCACAGAATGAACAAGCTGGTTTGCAGTGGCGTATTATCCATCTGTTTTTCTCTTCTCTGTATTATCCAACTTGTATCTCTCTTCGTCAATGCAATCGACTTATTGAACCTGACCTCCCGCTACCAATCAGAGTTACATTGTTCAGCACATGTTTTAGAGTATTTTCGTGCTTCAGGAACGTGAGATGAACTACAAAATGGTGTTCATTGAAATCAGGAATCTTAGATGATTGCCCATTATCGATTCTTTTTGTCGATTCAATTGTGTCCAAATTCTGCAACCAAAATGACATTATCAATGGCGGAGTAGCCATCGTACCTAACTTGATTATGCCGGATTGTATCATGAAAGCTAAGTATTATGACCAACCGACAATGTTTAAAGTGCATCTTATTTACATGAGTAATTCGTTGAAACAACAGTTCGTGGTAAAGACAGTTACGTGAATCGGAAGCTAGCGTGGGGAGACTATCTCTTTTTCATCGTCGTCGATTTTCTAATGATCTCATAAATTGAATCTCGTTGTCTAAATAAGCGTGCAGTTGTAATAGTTGTCATTTTAATTGAGCTACCCACATTATCTTTGATAAATTGTCCTCTTAACGTACTATATTTGGTGAATAAATAAATTTACTAATATAAATTCGCAATTTCACACGAAACGATGTCCGTTTTCTAACTCTCGGTGTCATTTTAATAGCAAAAATAAAACAATTTCCCAATAATGTCATATCAACGGAAACAGTTTTCGTAATCGCATTTTCACTTTAATTGAATGGCTTGAAACAAACTGAAGGTGCAAATTTGACTTGTTTTAGTGTCTGTTCCTTTTTTCGGAGTAAACACTAATCTGGAAGAAATAGGAAAACTGTAATTGTCCAAGTATGAAGCCACAACGCCAAAAAAGCATCTTCTTGCATGCGTTGACAAAACAGAATTAACAAAACGTGCGTATCATGCTTTGTACCTCTCGCAATCCATCCAGCATATTTAGTATATATATACTGCACTGTGATAAGACAAGATGGCCATCGTTCGCGTGCTATGATGGGCTAATACACGCGCTAATAGTAGTCTTGAGTGATTTTTAAGACAGGTGGTTGATTTATTGACTGAATCGACGCCGTGTCCATGGTCAGTAATGGGACCAGTTATGTCAGTTATCATTGCGACAAAATCAGCCACTTTCCTAACCTGGCAGTTAGTAGGACACACAGCCAATTGTTATTGATCGAAACGTCGATTCGAATTTTCAAATATTGTGAGGCGAAATATCAAATTGAACGTATGTAGCTTTCAACCTTAGATGATGTCCGTTTTGTCGACGCACGTTGCAAAGACTCACCCTGTCAACTTTCAACCTGAGCATGTCCGTTTTGTCGACGCACGTTGCAAAGACTCACCCTGTCAACTTTCAACCTGAGCATGTCCGTTTTGTCGACGCACAGGTTTCACAGGTTAGACATACATTTGCTTCTGTTATGCTGTTCTATCACAAAGGTTTTGAAATTTTCTTGGAACGCAATTGCTCCGGCTGCCGCTTCTAATGGTCGTATTTTCTTTTCTTTTCAGATAAAGCGTGTGGCGTCTAGCTTCGTCAAGGATATCCCATGCGTCCTGTGTGTCCTCGTCTTCCTCGTCTCAGTGACACTCACAGTAACAGCAGGTATGCGAAAACTGATTCTTATTTTTGCGAATCTGTAGGTTATTCCCCCTATTAAAGTAACAGTCTCTCTAGCTGTCCACTATAATATAGAAACACTTCGATATTGGAAACAACTGAAACATTACACCCGCCGGTACCTGTTGGGAATACTGAAAGCAAGGAAGCCCCAAGTTCATCATGAGTATTTTTTGAATGGTCATCACAAAGCTTTTCAGAGACAGTCCTCGCAGACAGAAGTGAAAATCACAACTGGCGTGACAGGGAGTGGCACTCTCATTGAAGAAATATGAGAATGGCGTGACTATATTCGCACATGATTTGTTTTGGAGACACATCGACTCGTTGCTCCGGTGCTGTGATACATGTATTCCTTCGATGGACTTGTGGCCACTTGACAAAATGTGGTATGTCTCGTGGAAATGGACTCGTTACAACATACCCTTATAGATGACCACTTACTACCTGTGTTTACCTTGGTATTCAGATGACCCATTACTTTTCCTAGACCAAGTGCATTAGGAGTGGCTTGGTGACCTTCAGTCACACAACGGACGCAATGCAGGGCAGGTTGATATCTTGTTGTGGTAATGACTGGTTACAGCCTATAGTTCAACAGGACACTTGTTTCGAGGATAGAGTAGAATCTGCGTGTCTGCGCGGGTTGGCCAGCTTGTGCATTGCCACTGGCTTTTTCGTTCCATATACCATAAGTTGTCAGAATAGGAAATAGGGCCGGACACTTTTTCAGGGGGACGTCTTCACACCGACACCGCGGAATCCATGGAGAAGGAACAAGCATTTGTTCTTGATCATCCAAGAAACGAAAGAATGCCAGTCTGTCTTCTGGCTTTCTCATACCTAATAGACATTATAAATGTACGAGCATACCGCTAGCACTGAGAAATTATTGAAACATTAGATGCAAAAGCATGTCCTGCTGCCGTTGCTCGCTATAATGGCTTGGAAAGAGCCAATCCTCATCAGTCTCACTAATTGGTTTACCTAACTTGATGTGCAAGTTTACCTTACTTATGTGTACAAGTTTACCTAACTCATGTGTACCTGTTTTGAGATAATGCTATTTCTTAATATAGGCGGACAACCAGCATTCTTTTTTCTTCGTCGCCACCCTGGCTAATACTCATTATG
The DNA here is from genome assembly GCF_910592395.1 of Lineus longissimus. Classification (NCBI taxonomy): domain Eukaryota; kingdom Metazoa; phylum Nemertea; class Pilidiophora; order Heteronemertea; family Lineidae; genus Lineus; species Lineus longissimus. Next base: position 3,517,170 of record NC_088315.1, read on the forward strand.
TCTTCTTATTGTTTACATGGAGGCAAGCTTTCATAGGCCATAAGCTCAACCGTCAGAGTGCGATTTGTAAACGCACGCAGCAAAAGCTGTTACATTTTACGCTGCGCTGCGCCAAAATAAAGATTTTCGCAAAAGGCGTTGACAAAACGGATAAAGGGTTGACCGATGTCATTACCATTTCGGCAAGAACTCCTAAGCAATTAGCACTCCTTCAAAATGTAAAGACTTGAAATTGGCATTCTTGTATCGAAAGAGCTTGGAAAATTGCTTCAGGATTCCAAGTTCAAGCCAAAATGGCGGTGATCGACCCGACGAATCAATGACCAATAAACTACAGTCGACGAAATGGCCGCTTTTTTTAGATATAATCAGAGATTCGTTAGATAACAAGAGATACGATGATTTGGAATCGTATCAGACGTCGAGGTTCTGCAATACAGATGTGAATTTGTCTGAAAGAAAACCGTCTTGCAAGAATCATACCATGTATATCAAGCAAAAGCCAAGTCTCTAAGCATGTTTGATACACTTTACCCAAGCGATACTCGAGGCCATATTGGAAGAATCACCTTCTTCCGCTCCCTAAGCCCAGGATACAAAAAATGGTAGTTCTGTACCCTCGGGCCCTCCAGGGCCTGGCTCGAACGGAAGGGCACACCGTCTGCTTATCGCACTGTGTAAGAATTCGGCACTATTCAGCCGTATTTTGTTTTCTGCCGGATCCGGTTCAACGCTATTAATCGACTCTTTTCACAGGGATTGTGGATCAGAGACGATCAATATATCTGAACCGGATTTAGAAGAACACAAAATACGCCTAGGCGTGTGCAGCTGCAGTGGCGCTCACAGCGTTCGTTTCACAGCGCCACCTTCACGCAGAAACATGGACTGCTACAATGTTTCCTTTCCGGGCATTCGCAATGTATTAATACCCGTTTTGTCAACGCACGCATTTTATTTTAACACTGGAAAATACCAACCACGCCGTTAACAACGTATTTCCTTTTTTACTTCCAGTTGAAGACCAGTCCAAGGGAAGCCTGCGTGATGACCAAACCATGGCGTTCGGTTTAGCAAAGCGGTCCAAGGACAACAACCATAAGTTCGGCTGGGGAAAGCGATCTCGATCTGCCCGGGTAGGTCTTGAGGAGGACCTATTCAACAAGCGGGGCGGCGAGGCGACAAGATTTGCTGGGATGGTGGGTCCGGATGACTTGGAGGAAGAAAATTACGCAAGGGACGCTGAAGGCGAGGACGGTGCATCTCTCGAGCGCGACACGAATGTAGACCGAAACGGCTGGGGTGGTAATTACGGTCGCGACTTGGACGAATCGCCAAATGAATTACGCGCGCTCATGGCGGCGAGGAAACGCACATTAGATTTGGAGAAACGTCACGGGAATGGATGGAACGGCGCGTACGGAAAGCGCAGTCGAAACGGCTGGCACTCTGCTTACGGCAAAAAGAAGCGCAGCGTTTCTGAGTCGTAGATATTTTGAAACTTAGGTGTCCGAATATCTTGCTGATGTCAATTGTTTGTGACGACAAAGTACGATTTTACGGAATCTTTTTGCTACGAAAGCAATAAACTCTTTTCGAACTGTTGAAAATCAAAATAAGGTCAATATGGTTACTTCTGCCACGGACAAATACTTTATAGGTTCGTGCTTCTGCCAACTACATGTAGTCACATCTTCTGGTTGAAAATATTAAATACAGAGTCTCTCGTTCAGAACATGTCAGCTTTAATCTTAAAACCTAGTGTATAGGGGCGTGCATTCAATGTGGACTTGCATATTCTGTCACATCCCTAAAAACACCACCCTGCCGGCATCGCTGAGAGCAAATCCAACAAGGCTTTCTGCGCCCGTTGGTCAAAACAAAAAGTATTTTACTTTTTTTGGGATCTGCACTGAGACACTGTCTTGTTATATAACAATTAAAGGTCGTGCCTTCAGGCTCTTCGATACAGATATATAATGTCCGTTGGCATGTTAGGTTATTCCCTAACAAGCACCCGAGGTGCTACAACGTATAAAGCCCGAACTCGTGACCGACCAAAAAAGAAATGGAATGAAATGACTTCGTAATATAACGCGCCTGATCCGGCGATGCTATCTCTAGTTATTTTTTGAATAAATGATATTCCTTACATCGTGGTTTGCGTTCCTTTCGTTATTGCAAAGTTCATTCAATAAACCATGGCATAGAATAAAGCATTGAAAGGTTTAATGACTTTGCAGTGCCGGCTTTACAGTAACCTTCCTTACCGCCGTGGGTTTTCTTGACTGTGGTGCATATTTCACGAAACCAGAATACATCCGATGGACATGTCAGATCACCTACAAAAAAGGGTTCAAATTAACCCAAACCGATACGACACCAGTTGGTAGGTAAAATATGCACCACAGTGTAAAAACACGATACCGATGACCACGGGTGACATCATTGCTCGACGTTTAAAGAACTATGGAGCCACCAGTGATAGACTCCTATGCAGTCCATTTCGTCATCCTGATTGTCTTCTTCATGGCGACAGGACGAAGCCGGTCCACTGCGTCCGGAGTGTACCAGGGAGAGTAGTCACCCAAAACTATACTATCAAGTTGCAAACTACTTCCTAGTTGCGTTCATTTCTTGTTTATGTGTTAGCCCGACTGGCTGTGCAAGTATAGATGTAACAGAACGACAAGAGATCGGGCGGCGAAAACGGCCAAAGTCAGCTAGGCATAATATAAACTATCAGACACCTTTGTGAACACGGTGTGAAACCGCAGTCTGGACTAAGGGCTGAAAGAATCTCCTCCTCGTCATGCTGCGTAATTGTCCTGAGGGTGGCTATCTCCTCGGTGTGGTCGGGCTGCGAAACGTCTCACGAAAAACCATCTGAGAGTTTCACACTGAGAGCGACATCTTCCCCGGCAAGGTTGACTCAATGACTGGCGCGCATCGAAAGAGAGGCAAACCAAGCTCCGTGAAGACACCCAGTCAGACGTTTAGTAAATCATGCAAATGATAGATGTCCTCACTGTAATGGTGTATATTGCACTGACGCGCTTGGGTCTTAAACAATCATTGGTGTTTGGTATCCAGAAGTATTAAGGTAGCAGGAAGGGTTGGGCGTTTGTGGTTTCTGAGTCTGAGGGGGTTGGTGTCTGTTGACTGTGCTTTAAGAGAGACTAGGCATGGCGCCAGTCTCTCTTAAAGCACAGTCAACAGGCATTTGGTCTCAGTATTTGGGTTTTGATTGCCATGACTGTACCCCTGTAAAAGTCAGAGGAGGAGAAGTTTGGAATGATGAAAGCATTGAAGAAGAAGAAATGTTATTATTGAGGAAAGCAAAATTTATTATGAGACTAGAAGGCAGTGTCCTGATTTGATTATTTTGAAAATGGCGGTCTGAACACATTAAAAGGTGGAACATGGCATTTTATCGACTTTGAAGTGTTCTGCAGTTAAAGGGAGACTATAGGCAGCAGCTAGGTAGGCAAGATAAAGTCATACAAATTTGCCAATAGGGGTCAGTCATATCTCTAGGCATGGCGCCAGTCTCTCTTAAAGCACAGTCAACAGGCATTTGGTCTTAGTATTTGGGTAAGTACAGAATCAAGGCAGCTCAGAGACCAATGATTGAACGATGCTGTTGACAAGTCCAAGGATACTGCATCAGTCACGACCAACTTCTCATCAGAAAGCGTCACCACCAGCATATTCAATGTTCAGTTCCAACCTGTACCAGTCCAATGCACGCCTGTCATGGTCAGCAGTGGTCAGCTTAGCGCGATATGGAACATTCTTCCGAAACTCAAGCGAGGGAAGTCTGCTCATTAGCCTATCTCGCGCACTGCTCCTTCTTGTGAAACATCGTAGTGAAATCGTGGTACAGTGGGGCGTCCTCGAGGATTGCAGCTGGTCGGACAGACGTGAGGTGGAATGTGGGCGGCTGCACTTCTTCGTTGATGTGCGATGGCAGATAGCACAGTTGTTGCGTTGCATGACAGCTGAAAGTGAATGTGATATCATAGAACTGAGGCGTTTGCAATGAGACTATAGGTGAAGTAGAAGCAAGGAGTGAAATGGGCCATCTTCCAGTGACTAATATACAGAGTAAGGGCACTGGGTGTTGTTAGATTCAGCATTGAATGTATTCCTCGTACAAGCGTGAATAGTGTGGACATACAGTGAGAGGTGAGAGACCCCTATTGACTACTTCTTGTAACTTTATCTTGGATATTATATTAGTATTGAACTTCTAGCCATGGAATATGAAGAAATTGAAGTTGTTGGCATGGAATATGAAAAATTATTCAACAGTGAAAGACATTATTCCATGAGGCTTTGCCGTGATCGCAAAGGACGCGACGCGATTGGTTCACATGCTAATGAGGTATGAAAATGATAATTACCTCTACAATGCTACTTGGATAGCGACTGTGTCGTTGATTGCAACAGTGGTCGATGTCAATGTGTGCCTGTAATGTCAATGAAGTATGATGAGGTGATGACGATAGTGCAATTATTAAATATTGGCAAGAGATCATACTACAACATAGGTCTTGTTTTTGACAGATGACTGTGCGACATTCCCATTGGGTCTTGTTAGAGTCAGCGCTGCATGTATTCCTTGTACAAGCTTGAATAGTTGTGACGGACTTTGAGGGGTAAGAGACCCCTATCGGCTACTTCGTCTAACTTTATCCTGCCTACCTAGCTGCTAGCAATAGTGCCCCTTTATCAAGAGTGAAACCCACTGTGCGGGGCTAAGAAATTACCTTTATAATCCTAGTTGGATAACCACTGTGTAGATGATTTGAAGAGTGCTATGTGGATGTGTGCCTGTAATGTCAATGAAAGTATCATGAGGTGATGACGATAGTGGAATGACGAAATATTGGAAAGAGATCTATTCCTAGAAGAACATATGTCCTGTTTTGACTAGGTGGTGCATTTTAGAATCAGCAGTGAGCACGGTGTCGAAAGTATTGTTATAGGGCCTTCCCTAGGCCCATGGGGTTAAATTTACAATCCACGATTGAAAAGACGTAGTTTGATCGCATTCAACTATAAATCCATTGAACAGTTGTAAACACAAGTGAAATAGACCAAAACAAGTGATTTTGGGGCTTTGGTTTAGACGCATGCGCCACATGCGCCATGCGGGCTAAACGGTTCATGTGAACTTGTTGACATCTACATGATCTAGTGCTGTTATTGGTCATGGTACATGGTAGGCCTAATCATCATGGCTATATGTTTCAGAAAAAGCTCGGAGTAAAATGAACAGCCGATGAATAATGACGTTGTTCATGTTTACCATGTTTACTAGCACATAGCCATAGGGTATGCACTGGCCAGTGCACTTTCTGCACGTCGTCATGGTCATGTACGTGATACATTGCATATTTTGTTTTTTGAATGCGCATGCTTTTTAGGCAAAATCACTTGTACCAACACTAATGAATAATGTCTTCTTATCCCTATGACTCCATACACAGTGAGGGCATTGTCCCATTCCCATCAAATGGTAACTTATTGTACCGTATGGGCGGTATTAGGGTGGAAGTTGGGGAGCAGATACCTACCGTTGCACGCCTGTCATAATCAGCAGTGATGAGCTTAGCGCGATATGGAACATTCTTCAAAAACTCAAGCGAGGGAAGTCTGCTCATTAGCATATCTCGCGCACTGCTCCTTCTTGTGAAACATCGTAGTGAAATCGTAATGGAAAACGTCTGGCTTTGCGCCAGACGTTGAGACTAATAAGTGAAGAACTAATAGGTAAAGAACTTCTACTTGCACGAGACTGCTCTGATAAAATTATCATTGCAGAGACTACGATGACGTACACATATATTTTTTACAATCAAAAATGCCCTCAAAAGACGACATGGAATGATTATTTTATTGATATTTCCTACTATATACCTTCCAATTATCACTTTATACAAATAGATCGGCCTTAGGTCGCATGCTTTTCTTTCCTGGTGACACTATAAAGCAAAATAGTTGCAACCCCGTAAATGCGCTATAAGTCCAATAATAAGTGACGGTGACCCGTTATAAATGTTTCGCCAGCTTCGCTTTTTTGCCGCTACGCGGCGCGTTGGGCCCTAGCGTCCAGATATGGGTCCAGCAGATAAGGAGTAGCTTCATCACACAGCTCCTTTAGCTTTCCTGGTTAAAGTAGTGTCAGTACGTTCCATGTTGCTATTTTCATGTTCTTACAAAGCAACTTCCTTTTCAAGGTGTCGCATTCCTTTCGGCTTTCAGCGTCATCCGTCGTAAGTGAATTCTCTCTCACCAGGTTGCTGCTTCTTACATATTCCAATAGCTCTGGTTCTCGTTTCTGTAACTCTGTTCAGCGACGGAATGAGTTGTTGGCCCGCCATAGCCACCCGGTAGATATAGAGGGACTGCCACCTTAAAGGGGGACTTTAGAGGGACTAATATGGCCATCTTTAGGTGACTAATATACACGGCCGGGTAAGGGCCCTGTGTCATGTCAGCATTGGCTAGGCTAATAAACTCGCACGGAACGAAATTAGCGCCTCTAGTGTCAAGATTGATATCGTCTGCTCAAGCTCGTGACGTCATTATGATATTATCAAACTCAGCGCATGCGTTGTATATCATGTACGTTGGTATTCAGTAGTGGGTTTGTAAGGTGTGACATCGCTTTGGAATAACTATACCTTATTCTAGAGGATATTTGCCTAACATTCACAGCTGACCGTACCAGGAGTCATTTGCAGGTAGGAAACATGAAGCCTTGGGCAGTTAACTGGCCAAGAAAATATAGAAATTACCACGGATTCCGCACGATTTGAGGGATGCGTGTTTATCATCTCGAGCGAAGATGAGATGGACGCTGCCTGGCTAGCTACAGCATACATAGTTGTTATTGCTCTATATCTGAATATAGTCAACAACAGGTTAAAAAACCTCTGTCGTGGTCTGTTAGAATGATGTTATGGGCCGATGGGTCATCTCTGGAACTCGTAATTTTTTCGCGGGCTTTTTGCCCGGTGATAATGCTAGTAACTGGTTATGCTGGGAGTCGTGTGAAAATGGGAGTGGTATGCCTGCATGCCTACCTACCGTACTATAACCAAATAGCTTGTTGCTGGGATCATGATACCAAAATCGTCCTTGTTAGGCTTGGAGGCCTTCCTTATCTTTGTACCCAGCATGCAGTGAGTTGAAATGGAATGGAATAGAGAAGTGACCCCCCCCCCATTAACATTATGGTGGTTGGCAAGCTGTTCATCTTCATCTATTAGCTTAACAGTGAAGATGAACAGCTTGCCTTGCCATTTCTGCTTGAGCACCATGGGTAGAGGACCTTCTCAAAGTACATCCTGCATTGCATTACCATACTGTTCACTAGAAAGCTGCCTGGCAACTCAATCATTGTGAACTGAGATTGTATTCTGGTATTGTAGTCTTTGGTCATTGAAAATGAAAAGAAATGTAGGTTGGGAAATGTGATCTTTCTGTGAATATTTTCATGTGCCATTCGCCAATTCTATTTAATATTTTGTCGTGACCAGTATTGATTGGGTTTCCCTCACTCTCCTCTTATCACCCATATTCCACCCAAATCCCTAATCCCATTTTCGTCTTAACTGAACCAAGTGCAGATTCTTTTAATCCGTTTATGTGTTAATAATCTTGTCCCTGCGGAGGTTAAATTATGAAATATATGATGATATTTCATTTAAAAGTGATTTGAGTTTGTCAGCAGTTTGACAGATCCTTTATCAATCCTTATGTCTGTGGTAGAACTAATCTTTAGAAGAAAATATGCATTAAGATTTGGGCCTAAAAATATGTTGTTTGCCGCTTCCCTACTGACCTGAGCTGGAACTCCCCGTGACCCAAAAGTGGTTTTTAGAACAAAATTCATAAAACCTCAGATCGCATACTTAATACTTGCAAAATCTGCCTGATGCCACACGTGGAGCATGGACGGACATGGATAGTGATAGCCCATCTGATCAGTGTGTTCAATGGTCTACCCATCAGGTAATTGCTTATGAGGTTGGGGCCCTGATCTGAATCAATGATTAATGCTCGTGGACCTGCACACGCACTACTACGCACCGCTACATACCATTGTGCCAACAGAGTCGATGGCTTTGTTGCATTTTGTGTGCCGGATTCGGGGCATGTGCAGAAGCAAAAAAAGCATCATTATTTATTAAAAGGGCTATTGAATGTGATATTCCATCAATAGCTTTGGATGCAACATTTATTTGTCCTCTTTAGATCTTTATGTGAATCCATCACTGCATGGATGTGGTTTTTCTGAATGATAGAATTAATGAATGAGGCGGCTGCTGTGCACTGAATCTGGCAGTTTGCAAACAATTCAGCAGCAGATTGTGTGGAGTGAATATCGTGCTTCTGTGAGTGCTGATGAATATAATTTGGACATCTAGACAATGTTCTATAAAAAAACTTGCATGAAAGAAAAAAAGAGTTCAAATGAATAATTTAGCAAATATCATTGTCATTGGGAGAAATACATCTGTCCATCATTGTTCTCTAGCCTCAATGGGGCTCTTTCTCATGTTGAGCTGCTTTACTGCACTCCGGACGTGAATGGATTGAAGTGTAACTTGAAAAACTACATGTACTTGTAAAGTTATAGGGACAATCTGACTACTAGAATGGGACTGACAAGATCATAATGACACTAGACCTGGCTGGGACAGACACGTCTAACATGAATGATTGCATAGAAGCAAGCACTGCTGTCTGGATACCATGACCAGACAGTCTGGATACGATGACCAGACAGTCTGGTCATTCATATGACCAAGTTATATCCCCGGCTGTGGCCTTCCTGACAACCACTGCATATACCAGCTGAGCGAATGGCAATGTGGCCTCTTGTTTACCTCCTGTTGGAAAAAATCTCATGAAATTTTTCATTATTTTTCAGGTTGTTTGATATCAAATACCATATTACATTTAGGACAGGTAAGTACTTAAGAGTGTATTAGTGCACACCCTAAGTGTAAATATCACAGGAATACCAAAAATCAGTATAATATCATATTTCCTCCACAAATATTTGTTGGCTGTGACCTAGATATCTTTACTTTCATTCTACCTGTCTGCAGCAGTGTATGTTAGCAGTCTACTCTGTGAAGGCTTTACTGGTTTTTAATCTCTTCACTGTTAACTACTGCAGTGATCTTGGTAAGTGCTAGTCTAGATGATTTTATTATTATTATTAACCGTTCTTGAGAATTTCGCAGCACTTTCATGCTAGCCTCCCTTATTCATGGCAATTTAAGGACTAATCGTCACTGTCGGGCGAACCACCTAATTCTTATAATATTATTCTTTTCCATCCTGACCCAGACAAACATTACATGGCAATGAACCAAACTATTATATTCTATTATCCAGTAATAATACAGGATATAAGTATGAGCGAATTTGACTGTTATAGTTACATTACATGCCAATTCACTATTACTGCCAAGGAATAATAATTATGACGGATATCATTTTGTGCAAGTTTTCCAAAAAGCACATTTGACTGTTTAACTAAGAGGTTATACACCTTTCCAGAAATGGGGCGCTGAGTGTCCGAAATAGTGATGTCATAAGGGGAAACTAGGCCTTATGGTGGCGGGACAAAGGAGATAGTCATGGTTGACCAACACACTTGAATGCCTTTAATGACGGACAAGGGGGAAAAAGTTAGTTCCAATGCAAGCCACCAATTTCGGGAAGCATGTATAGGATGATCAGAGAGAGCAAGCACGGTTGACCGGTAGTGATGTACATTTAGTATCTATCGCAACCTTACGGGAACTCCATCCAGTGAGTGCTCTGGGTAGCCAAAGTGTAACTGATATCCAAAGTGACCCAGTTGCTGGCAGATTATAGCCTCGGTTTGGTATACCTGGTTAGCATAAACTTGGCTGCCCACTGACATAGATTCATGCATAATATGTCCTAGTTTACCTATATTGGGAATGTAAACAATAGTGCCATGCATGGAAAGTGGAGTTTGTCCATCTGAAATGTGCATTGAATTCACTATTGCAGTACAATAAATAAAATCACCCTCCCAACATCCCTAATCCATTGAATCAAGAATATCCAAATATCCAAACAATTATTTCATTCCATATTCCTTTTTCGGTCGAAAAATATAAATCAAAGTAAGGGTCACTGAATGAATATAGGCCTACACATGTGAAACATTAATAATCCAAAAGAAGTAAGAATATAATCCACCAAAGGAACAACAAAATAAGTTTAACCTGTTCAGAAGAACTGGAACCAGGAAAGATGTAACAAAATTGACAAGGCAGGAAGCACTTGATCTTCACCACCACGTGTTTCATCATGGTTACTAGGCCAATATGCTAATGAGCGGCTGATAATGAGCTGGACAAGCAACATCAAAAATGTGATAGCCACTTCGTTGATGACCAGAAAGGGTGTAAATTGTACTCATTCACTACAGTAAGACATGGTCAACACCATGGAATTGACCTTCTGCACTTGAAGTATCAGAAACAAAATCTATCCCTATTACAAGATCAAAGGAATATGCCGCCTTGCAAACAAGCAGCCTGCTGAGTTTGAGAGATTATAGCAGACAAGTGTATAAACAAATTAACCCAAATGTGTATAATTAATCAAGCAGAAAGGTCCCTGTACCAGGCTGTATCATGATACCATACACAAGTTGACCACCAAGAATGTTATTGACAGTTTAGTTGAGGGGGAGGGGGCTGTGCTGGGTGGACTCCAGCCATTCATAAGCCTCATACATCAAGGGGTGTGCATATTCATTGAGAAAAGTGGTTGAATTCCACAGCCAAGATGTCAATCAAAGGTCTCCCATCAATGGTCTCTTGTTTTAGACATAGAAACTTTGTCTATCCCAATTAGAAGTTGGGGGTGGGGTGTGTGTTGGACAGTACTCACAATGAAATGCATTTTATGCTCTCAAAAGTGCTTAAATGGAATACATGTTGCATTAGGATTGTAGTGTGGTATGTATCTAACAATATTAAGCATGTTTATTGAGGTAAAAAAAGATTTGGGCTGTGTCAGAGTCATTTCAAATAATGACCCCAGCTTTCAAAGCACTATCTGCGATCATAGTGCATTGAAACTGGAATGCACTAGATAGTACACAAACTAGGTCAATCCAGAACGAGGCTGACTTTGGCCTATTTTGTATAAGTTTTGACCCAGGTTGTACACTGATCGCAACAAGAACCATACAAAATAGCAGTGGCATGAATGATGGATCCTGATGACATTCTCCCTGAGCCATGCTAACAGAATTACATACATCTTCAGCCTCCCCTGGTTCTCATCCCTATGGTAATATGCAACTGGAAAATCAATAGACGGTTATGTACAAGGCTGTATGCGTCTCATCTTGAAGGATGTCATTGCACCCTGCATGGACGGGTATTGATACAGTGCTATGGCGCAGTAGTATGGAGGGTCGAAACCTACTGACATGACAATTCGTTGGAAAGCTCAGGTTGAGCACTTTCTGAAGGAAACATGATATTTCTAACTGCAGTTGCCTTTTCCCATTATATGAGTGAATTATGTAATAATAGACATTTCTCAATAAAGAGGTTCTGTCCATTATGGTCTCACTGAGATGTCAGCTTATGTCATTGGAAAACCAGTTGCAGGCAGATGCAAGGGAAAAGCCTGTATATATTTAGGTTATGAAAACTGCCAAACTTGATAATTCGTTTCATACATTTTCTAGAGGCCTGCTGCAGCATTTGTATTTCAAATATCTAACCTGTTTTAAATGAGGCTTCCAGACATACTGAGGGTTTATGTTGCTTATTTACCTGTAGAAAGATGGATTGCTTATAGGCATTCACCCTACCAATCAGGCTAACATCGAAAAGATATATCTCTAGATCCTTGCTCTAGATCTAGCCATTTTGCAGGCAGGTAGAGAACCTAGATGCTTTGGGAATAGCATCCACTCGGTCTTGGGAATAGCATCAACCCTGCCTTGGGAATAGCATCAACACTGTCTTGGGAATAGCATGAACAGTGCCTTGGGAATAGCATCAACCCTGCCTTGGGAATAGCATCAACACTGTCTTGGGAATAGCATGAACAGTGCCTTGGGAATAGCATCAACCCTGCTTTGGGAATAGCATCAACACTGTCTTGGGAATAGCATCAACTCTTCCTTGGGAATAGCATCAACACTGTCTTGGGAATAGCATGAACAGTGCCTTGGGAATAGCATCAACTCTTCCTTGGGAATAGCATCAACCCTGCTCTGGGAAAAGCAACAACTCTGCCTTGGGAATAGCTTCAATGAGGTCTTGGCAAGAGCATCAACATTGCCATAGGAGTAGCTTCAAAATAGCCCATAAAAATGACAGCCCATTATGACCTGCTTACATCAATCCATCACAATGTGTGACTAAACTTACAACAGTTGCCATTGACGACAGTGACTAAAACTGTTGACTAATTGCAGTGACTTGATCAGTTGCTTTTTAGTCCATCGTTTTTGTGTTATGTCAAACAGTCAGAATCCATTTGAGTGGGAGTCAGGGAAGCCAGTCGTATGATAAAAATTGATGAAATATCATCATAGTATTAGAGGTCATTTTGCCGAACGGCTCAGCCTATCACTCAGTGCAAACAAGCTATCAGCTGTTATCCGTGGCATTTTGCGTTTAAGTGGCCAATACATATTCCTTGATGTTAGGGTCAAAATGTATTATGAACTGATTATTTGGCTGATCTCCCTTTCACACTTGTCCTAATGTGAGGTCTGGCACTCCCCCTTCGCTATCACTATCATCAATCATGTGCCATAGACTAGAACTGGCTGTCAGGAAATAGTTAATGAATACATCTCCTAAAACCTTAGTTTGTATTTCGCTTGGCAATCATGCAACCTTCATCAGACATTTCATCACGCCTAATGTTGATAAATTATTTGATGCCACAGGAACGAATACAATGGCCTTGCCTACTCATCACTCCCGTTCCCACACTTACGCGATGGCAAGCAAAACGTTTCAAGAGGCACTCTGTGCAAACACTCCCAACAAGAGTTATTAGTCTCGGCCACCAGGCATACATTACAGACTCGTACCGAGTACACATAGCACAGTTCCCATATTTCTTGTATTATAGGCTTACCCATACATTAATTTTCCTGGTCTGTTGTTGTAGGTTGGCCTGCATTCCATCTCGGCTTATGAATGTGAGAATGACAATTGAAGGATGGTAATATGATCTTTGATATAAATAAATGATTATTGAGAGAGCTTTTTCTTCTGCACTTGGAGTCATTTTGCCGAGAGTGTTCCTCCTCCAAAGCAGAATGGGCGCTTTGTGTGCCACTACAGTTATGCACCTATTTTAGTCATTTGCGACTCTGACTTTGGCATCATGCAGCCCGAGGCCAGAGTAAGTAGAGTCCATCGCAAGCACTCATGTTTCTCATTTGGCCGGGTTCAAGGGCTACGTCCATCAATCTTGTCCCCAAGTAGACACTCTTACATTCAGATTGCCTCACCTGTGCACTTGTCTTACCTTAGGCACGAGGTGATTCTGGTAGGATCTCAGTAGAAAACTTTACAAACCGAACAACAGACAAAAGCCTGGATGTCCTACTTCCTGGGATTCCCTGTTTGTATATTTGAGTCGAGAAGTCTGGGACTGATTGGCCAGTTCTAATTTGTACTTTTGTATCGGTTATTCAGAGGCAATATTGCTCTTTCCCATCCAGGTGCTGCAACTAGAGAAATAGCTTAGCCTACGCTAGTGTTGGCGATACTGTATAGGTAGGCCCATACTTTGGAATTTCTACAAAAAACACAACAGGAGTAGACCTGTTCATGCATATTACTAAATGATGTAGTTGCTATCATTCCTGTGCAACAACATGTTAGACTTTATTTATTATGAAAATATACGAAATTCTTTATTTCCTTGCATGACCTTGAAGCCAGCGATTCGACAACAACTCTAACCTTCCTCTGTAAATAGCAAAGAAATAATCCAGGCAGATATGGCTGGATCCACATTCAACAACTTACTCTGCTTGAACCTACCATCTGGTTGTCATGGTAACTAATAAATGGAACCCTGGAGGTCCTGTGCTAGTATCGCTAGCTGTGTAGCGTGGTTACAGTCGTTAACACTCAGTGAGGCGGCCGTAGCGGAATCATCTGGCTATGTGACCGGGCTGGGCTAGCGAGGTGAATGAGGGTTGTGTTAGTCCACGGGGACTGGCTATAATGATATCATCTAGTGGATAATATGACAGGCTAGTGGTCTGATAGCCTTTTGTGGGCATGGCCACTGGAAGGGGGTTGTTAACCATTGATGAGGTCTGTCAATGGGCTGAACATTCTGGTGCAGATCTATGGGGTTCGGACCCCCTTATTCACTGTGACCAATAACCTTTATCAATATTCTCATGTATCTTTGGCATTTGCTTGAAGTCACTTCAAAAGGGCTTGTCGACAGTGTTCTAAACGGATCCCCATACCCCCAAAATGGCATGCCAGAAGCTTCGCAGAGTTGACCTGAAATTGCATTCTAGATTTCAAATCAGATCCTATACCCATAAATCAACGGCTCTAGAATTGGACTAAAATTCAATGGCCTTCTCACATATCAGAGCATAAAGAATCCAAAGGTTTTTGTGGGAGGACCGTCAAACTATCTGCAACTAACGTTAAGGCATTACTCGTCTTGATTCATACCGCCCAATGTCGAATATTATGAGTCTCTTGATTGTGTGCTCGGAGCATGTTTGATGAGTGTCTTGGGCTGTAATGCATTCATGTTTTTATGCTAGTACTCCCAGGCCGCCAATAACTTTAGTGCTAATTAGCCGCTAATTTCACCTAATCGCATGATGTCTTGATTATATCAGACTAGCTGCCCATAATTTATTGATTTGCGAGAGAATCTCAGAAAAGTGTGTCTGAAGAATTACTAGTAAGTGTCAGTAATTCAGGCTTGTTCTACTATATGATATCTCTAGCTATATACCGACTCATATCATTCAAATATTTTTCTCCCGGAGACTGAGCCACACTGTTAAAAACGTTGTTTGTTTGATCGTTAACATCGTACTGTCAAGATGATACATGCACATCCCAGCGATATTGGAAATTCATGAGCGGAGGGAATATGAATATTGCTGACTCCAGCATGATATACACATGGTAAACGCTATACCGCTATGCTATAAGCAGTGACGCTACACTGTATGATATAGCTATGTTTATTTGATTAATATCATAGTTCGGGATAGGATGACAATTTGTTGCCTCCGAATTAATGAGGTATTGATTATGAAAGTTGCGTTTGCAATCTTTAAGACCAACCGCATCATTACCAAGCTGTCGGCTGCCCAGTTGCCTTCCACTCTACAAAATTTGACTGTATTGCATGCTATTCCCATTTCAACCCCGACTGAACCCTCTGTGCAGCGATCATCTTTGTATGGGTCGATGCATTGTCAATGCACTATCCGGATGACCTTCACTGTGACGTCACAGTAAGCTTTGAAAACAAAAATTGAAAAACGTCGAACACTTTCAGAGAAATACTTTACGAAATGGAAGGAGGAGAACAAACATCTTGAAGTTAAAAGCCGCCCACTCCATTAATTGATTTCTTCAGTTGCTTTGTTTGTTTTCTAATAATTGCACTCTTATGAATGTTTTGTCTTGAATTGTGAGTATGTGAAGAAGAAACTGTATGGAATCTATCATCGTTCAAAACTGAATCCCAAACTTCACCACCAGTTCTAGCCATCCAGTGAACTCCTGGTACTGCATTTGTTGTGGTCGTTGGTGCCAACCTCCAGAAAGCCTACTGTTAGTTGCAATGGTGAGGGGAAGGACGCGGCTGTCTGCATCCAGAGTGGTTAGGGGTGGGACGCTTCTGGTCCACTGCATCCAGAGTGGTTAGGGGAGGGACAAGGCTGGTCCACTGCATCCAGAGTGGTTAGGGGAGGGACAAGGCTGGTCCACTGCATCCAGAGTGGTTAGGGGTGGGACGCTTCTGGTCCACTGCATCCAGAGTGGTTAGGGGGGGGGACAAGGCTGGTCCACTGCATCCAGAGTGGTTAGGGGGGACAAGGCTGGTCCACTGCATCCAGAGTGGTTAGGGGAGGGACAAAGCTGGTCCACTGCATCCAGAGTGGTTAGGGGAGGGACAAGGCTGGTCCACTGCATCCAGAGTGGTTAGGGGGGACAAGGCTGGTCCACTGCATCCAGAGTGGTTAGGGGAGGGACAAAGCTGGTCCACTGCATCCAGAGTGGTTAGGGGGGATAAGGCTGGTCCACTGCATCCAGAGTGGTTAGGGGGGACAAGGCTGGTCCACTGCATCCAGAGTGGTTAGGGGGGACGCGGCTGGTCCACTGCATCCAGAGTGGTTAGGGGTGGGACGCTTCTGGTCCACTGCATCCAGAGTGGTTAGGGGGGGGGACAAGGCTGGTCCACTGCATCCAGAGTGGTTAGGGGAGGGACAAGGCTGGTCCACTGCATCCAGAGTGGTTAGGGGTGGGACGCTTCTGGTCCACTGCATCCAGAGTGGTTGGGGGGGGGACAAGGCTGGTCCACTGCATCCAGAGTGGTTAGGGGAGGGACAAGGCTGGTCCACTGCATCCAGAGTGGTTAGGGGGGACAAGGCTGGTCCACTGCATCCAGAGTGGTTAGGGGGGGGACAAGGCTGGTCCACTGCATCCAGAGTGGTTAGGGGAGGGACAAGGCTGGTCCACTGCATCCAGAGTGGTTAGGGGTGGGACGCTTCTGGTCCACTGCATCCAGAGTGGTTAGGGGTGGGACGCTTCTGGTCCACTGCATCCAGAGTGGTTAGGGGAGGGACAAGGCTGGTCCACTGCATCCAGAGTGGTTAGGGGGGACAAGGCTGGTCCACTGCATCCAGAGTGGTTAGGGGAGGGACAAGGCTGGTCCACTGCATCCAGAGTGTATGAATGCTCTAGCTCTCATGTTTTTTTAAAATCTATTATTGCATTGAGGTAATCTTAGCTGATTCGCAGGTCTTGAGACAAAATCTCACATTTTGCAAACGGTTATTGATGCATTGATCCATGGCTAAATCGAGAGGGGCTGGATTGATTTATGGTCTACTGATTATGGCTCCATTAGTCGATTCTGATGTTTTGTCGACTTACTGACGTCATGCCTGTTGGCTGCTTCTGAGTAACAGTGGGTGCTTTATTATGGGATGGCACATAACTTGTGGTCTCCGTAAGCGAGATTGTTTCAGTGAGGGAAACCAATCACTCCAATCAGAAAGCCCACATTGCCATCCCATAATTGATTCTGTTTCTGTCCGAGTCCAACTGTACCAGAGACAGGTGCACTTATAGGACATCACAACCCCTGCCAGACTAATTATTCGATGATGACTGTAATATAGAATGTTGATCGATTGTTTTTAGGTGTTAGGCATATTTATATGATTCATATATGTCCTGTTTGACCCATGTGTATATATTGTACTGTATCAGTGCAAGATGAAGTTAAAAACAAACCCAATGTATCCCATGATGCCGTGTTAGCATGAGAGCAGTATGCTGTACCATAGCATAGCTTGTAATGGACGCCCTTGTCATACTGTGATCTGGCCAGCTACAAAAATCAATATCCCCTCCCCACAAACAGCATCGCCATCAGGACACCTATCTACTACACTAGCTCATGAATGACAACAGGTCTAGCCCAGCAGCATTGTTTGGTTGCTATGGTACTCAACTCATCTTGATCACCTTTGGGAATCGATGCGCTTGTGTCGGCTGCTCCAGATCACCTTCGGGAATCTATGTACTTGTCTCGGCTGCTCCAGATCACCTTCGGGAATCTATGTACTTGTCTCGGCTGCTCCAGATCACCTTCGGGAATCTATGTACTTGTCTCGGCTGCTCCAGATCACCTTCGGGAATCTATGTACTTGTCTCGGCTGCTCCAGATCACCTTCGGGAGTCTATGTACTTGTCTTGGCTGCTCCAGATCACCTTCGGGAATCTATGTATTTGTCTCGGCTGCTCCAGATCACCTTCGGGAATCTATGTACTTGTCTCGGCTGCTCCAGATCACCTTCGGGAATCTATGTACTTGTCTCGGCTGCTCCAGATCACCTTCGGGAATCTATGTACTTGTCTCGGCTGCTCCAGATCCCCTCAAAAGTGACGAGTCTACCCCAGGTGTGTGGTGTGTTGACAAGATTCCTCTCTTCTCTTTGCAGATAAAATCAAACAGACAAGATGGCGATAGGATGTGGACCAAAATGTGCGAAAGTGCTACTGATAATCTTCAACTTCATCTTCTGGGTAGGTCCTTTTATTGAGGAAGGCCATTGCTCAAAGAAGCCTTTTTGAGCATAGCGGTTAGTCACAACCCTGAAATGGTCTTCAGCTTGCAGTATTACAGTGTGACTTGATGTTAGCAGATAAATTACATTTTATCGAATTGTATAGAAGTTGTCATGATGTTGACACACTGTTGTGAGAAGTCATGTGGACCCATCACTTACCAAGGGTGCAAGGAGTTCCCTGCAATATCTTTGTCGAAGTGGAGGCAGATAAGGTGCTCCTTAAGTTGATATAGTGTGGTATTGGGCTGTATTTGTCAATTTGAGATTTGGGAGATTAGTCTTGTCGAGATTATTTCATTCTACATCACTCTGACAGCACCTTTGGTTATTTCAGCTCTCTGGAGCAGCAATCCTAGGTGTCGGTATCTACCTAATCGTGGATACGACGATTGTGCGATACCTCGAGATCATCCAGGTCAGCAGTAACGACCCCTACCTGAAGACCGCGGCGTTTATCCTCATTGGTATAGGCGCGTTTGTCTTCGTGGTGGGATTCTTTGGATGTTGCGGGGCGATTAAGGAGAGCAAGTGCATGCTGGGAATGGTAAGTTTTCGACTGATCTCCTTTCATGGTTGGAAAGTTTCAAATTGAAAATGTGGAAACTAGCATGACCTGAGAATTTTACCCAGGTTAGAGCACGCCAAAATCTGCACCATTTGTCAGTAGTAGGATTTGTGAGGTAGGAGCTCCAGGCCTAGTCTTTCAAGGCAAATCCTCAGTGAATGGCTGGCAATATATATCCGACACAACACAGAAATTTGATAAAAGGGTCACATCTTGTCTGCCTTATTTCAGTACATCTTCTTCCTGGTGATCGTGATGGCAGGAGAGCTCGCAGCTGGTGTTCTTGTGGCAGTTTATAAGGATAAGGTAAATGAGATTACTAATGGTTTCTGTAACAGTCAATGGTAGTTATATGAAGCTACACCACATGTGTAACAACACTCTGGACACTGAAGAATCACTTCTCCACCTTGCAGAGAATCAGGCAGCAGGATTGAAAATAGAATAACAAGACATGCAAATCTTCAGATTATGATATTTCTCACACGATTATTTCAGATAACAAAGGAACTCCAGAAAGGCATGCAGACACAGATCAAGGAGAAATACGGGAATGGGACGGCATTCGATGCTGCGTGGGATCTTCTTCAGTTTGAGGTGAGAGGCTGAACTGGTCAATGGAAGTTACAGAGCGCTGTACCATATTGTTATGGATTACTCTGCCCTGGCAGAAATTTGGGAGACTGGTTCAATAAGTCCAATTGGCACCAAACTGTATTGAACGTCGTTGATTCTTTCATGAGCAAACGCAGTGGATGTTGGAGTCATATTCTCATCTCTTTCCATTTTTCAGAGGAAATGTTGCGGAGCCAAGGACATCAAGGATTATGATGGTGCCATCTATAAGGATATGAAGACTGGAGTAAGTTGTTGATTGTGTGATGGGTATAATGTAGTGTATGAAGTATAGAAACAAATAGATGTGTTGGGCACCTGGAATTTGAAAAATACTTTGAGAGACTGGCGTCCTGTTCTAGACTGGTTGTGACCATGCTTGAATATTTTAAAACAAACGAATAAACATTTATAAAAGGGACTTCCGATATGCACGAGGCATTGTCTGACATACATTGAACGAATGTTAAATTGACAGAGGGCACTGTGGTCACATGGGTTCTAACTATACCATCACTTTGCATGCAACACTAATTATTCCATTTAGAGCACAAAAAATGATATTATCCCCCGTTCCTGCTGTGTGGCCAAAGACGGGGTGAAAGCGGAGAAAGCTCCCAGCCTCACTAATGATGACTTGAAGGACTACACCACATGTATAAAACAAGCAGACAATTTCATCGCTGGGACGACGGACACTCTCAATGCTAAGGTCATCCATACAAAAGTAAGTTCAATAATCGCTAACATTTCCGGCCCTGTTTCAGAATAAGGTTATCCCACGTTCGTGCTGCCCGCCTAAAGATGGCGTCAAACCCGAGAAAGCGTCCAATTTGACTAATGCGAACTTGAAGAGTTATGATGAGTGCGTAAAGGAGGCAAATAATTTCATTGGTGGGAAACAGGTTGATGGTAAAAAGATCTGGAAAAATGTAAGGCCACTTGAAATATGAATTTGCGTGACTGTCCTGTTTTGCCAAGCATTTCACATGGTTTTGAGCATGCATTTTATTTCTTTCGTATGTTTTGGGATCTGTTAATATAACTAACTGAAATACCAGTGTTAATTTCTTTGTGCAGTATAAGTGTTTACCATGCTCTGCATCATCTTGGCATGACATTGGAAACCGCAGAGGTACCTGTCGATATGACTCGAGGACCAATTGGAACAAATGAACCATTCAAATACCATTATCAGCCAGTTCTACAAAAATTCAATTGATTACCTCTGGAAGATTCCACTAGAGTACCATTTGATTTCACTGATATGCCATTGGATTCCCCTTGGATACCATTTGCTAACACTAGAATGCCATTTACTAACACTGGAATACCAATGAATTTCACTTGATTATCATTTGCTTCTGCTGGAACACTATTGGCTACCATTGGAATACCATTGGTAGGTCAGTCCTACTGCCAGAATACCCCTACCCGGTGTTGATTAAAACCTCCCTGCTAGAACTGAACTGCACGATAAGTGCGTACAACTAGACATGCACACCCTGCATGGAAATGATTTGTAAATTAAAGTCTGAAGTGAAACTTCTGGGAGTTGTGTGGAAATCCGTAGTGAAAATACCAAATAAATGAAACGCCTACAATACATCACCCGGTACCCTTAAAATCCCCCAGCAAGTAAAGTAATGTTAGTCTTTTTTCTTTGCCTTGCATACAGTGATATCTTTTATTTACCATATCCAGTTGCCTTGTAGTTTTGCATAATATGGCATGATTGTACTTAAACTATGTGTTTATTTGTGCTAATATATATTTGTAATTGTCTTTCTCATTATATGACTAACAAGCGAAATTTATAATGTTTTTGGGTATATCTCTTGCCCAAAAGTTATTGTATACTTACTAGTATGTTACGGTACATGTAAGTATCAACATGGAAAAGTGGTCTTTCAAATTGTGGCCCCAAACCTCAACACTGATGTAACCCTTAAACTGTCCTCTTCCAAATACCGAAAACTGGATGGAAGGCACTTGAGATGTCCAAATACTTGAATGCAATACTGACAACTTGACCTTTTGTAACTCTATGGGTCAGCCTCTAATTGGCTACTAGAAAGTCATTGCAAACGGTCATTTTATCCAACTAGCACAGCAGTAATATCTACAATTGACTGGGGTTGAATGGAAAGGTTCCTGCTTGAAAAGGATAGGAGTCTTGGGCTGTGTGGGAAGATAGAAGATGTTAGAGCACTCGGGAGGGGGGGGGATTCGGGCCAAGCAGGAAGTAGTGGGTTTGCTTTTAGGAAGGATAACACAGCTGTTTTGTCTCACTGTCCTTGCTTGGAGTATAATAGAATGGAAGAATAAGTATTACAGTACATAACCTATTCTGAATCATTTGAATTTTAGGGTTGCTACAATCAAGTTAAAGCATGGTTTGAAAGGTACAGCATCATTCTGATTGGAGTAGGATGTGGAATCGCTGGCCTTGAGGTAAGTTGTGTTTGTAGTTGCTTGCCACATCAGTAAAGAAATCATGAGGTTCAGGATGTACTTAAATGCCTCACGTTACAGCCCCAAAGGAATAAGATATTTTTGGTGAATCATTTCAAATGTGATAGCCTTGTTCTCGTGTTTCAGATCATCGGATTCATCTTTGCCATCTGCCTGTGCAGGAACATCGGCGAAGAGGTCGACTAAGACACTCAACCTGCTCGACAACTAGTTTGTATCACTCTACCTCCCTGCGAACTGAATTACTTGAGAAAATTCCCAAAGGCTTTAGAATGTGCAGTGACTGATTATTCTATGTAAATGATGCTCGAAAATGTGTTTTCTTGAATACATCACATGATATCCAAGTGCACGAGTGTCTCAGGCTAAATCGTAGAAAACCCCTTAACTTATGCATTAAAAAAATACCAAAATTCAGTGAGCAGTAGCCTCTAATAAGGAGACTGAGCCCACTTGGAAAGCATTTCCATAAAAATCCTGATTTGAAGCAGGTGTTGCCACAAGATTGACTCAGGCAGCCAGTTAATGAATTGCTGGGGTGATGGTGGAGTAAAGAGGAATATGCAATTAACGTCTTTTGGGAATTTTTATACAGTGATTAAGTTTATGTTGAAAGAACTTGAGGGATCTTCGGTGGTGCAGAATCTGGAGCAGAAAATATGGTGTGTCATAGGAAATTAAAGAGCGTTATTTGTCAAATTTGAGTGGGTAATTAGCTATGAATAATCAAAATTGTATTGGCATCATTTTGTACGGGTCAGTGTGGAAGGTATTGGGGGTAAAGGATTGCTGATGGTTGATAAAATGATGCCAATCTTTTGCGTCTGCTGGGGTGTGATACCGTTACATGTGTATCTAAGCTGAGTTTGTTTGTAATCACTGAGTGTTTTTCATGCGTTCATGCTCTCATTGTCTTAGACATCCACTTGGAGGCTGGTTACACTCCTTGCCCTGTTTCACCTATCTGCTCGTCTCGATAGACAGTGTTTTGGATGAGCACGATTCCTGAATCAGTGTCAAGTTATTGACATGATTTAGTGACAAAGGCGAGTGTATATAATCATCGAATTGTGCATCAGCAGTGTCTGCATTAGCAAAGGCCTTCCTTCAAGCACATGCATAGACGAGAGGAGCTTGGTATACACAGCTGCGTGGAGTGTGAGTTGCCAACAACTGGGTGACTGAATCTACATTGTAAACACATGCAATGACACATGATCATTTCTGTCCAATCAGACACTTCCATTAATTGTAATAATTAGCATATTTAGAGGGTGCGTACGTGTGCCACATTACCGTAAATGGTCATCTCTTCATTAATTTTCAGTAACAGAGTTTATCAGCAAAAATTTGGAGTTGTGGTGACATTCTCGTATTTGCTATGTGAGCCCTTTAAAACTGGAGTAAAGCAGTGTTTTACATTGCATGCACAAGTTGACTTCAGTAGGCCTACACTGTGAACTTCACTTTAAAAAAGTATCTTAGGCTTAAAGGGTTAAATATGTATATTGAATATTGTAATTGGATATGTATATGTATTGTAAAATTCATTGTATTTATTATGAAGCATAGGCGGACATGTACATTACAAGAAGATTGGACTGTTATGGAAACGTTGTGCTTTGCTCCCATATACACATCTGATCTGTATGAAAGTGTTGCCAATGCTTAGAAAGGCCCCTACACACTGACAGGGCATTCAAAATCAGGAAGGGCTTAATTACAGCTCTTATGAGGTTATCAATTAAGGTTAGACATCAGGTTCTTGCCTAGCACTTAAGGACAAGCGCGTACCGTACCATACCCTGAGTCATAGTCAGCAGATCAGCCTATTAGTTTCTGATGTAAATTGACAAATAGAAATAATGATGTTGGTATTTTGAAAAGTAGTTCTAAATATTGTAGGTGTTCGAAAGATCTGTAACCGATTGTGAAGTCATAATTTCTTTTTGTACATCAAATTGTTTTTTAAAATATCGTTTTGAAAAATAGGTGTATAGGTGTGTTATGACTGATTTCTATTAAAAGTGGTCAGGGAGCTTTGTTTAAGACAACGTTAAAGGTGGAGTACACTTGGTAAATATTTGATATTTCAACGGGCAGTTTCCTGTATTGAGGGATTGTGTGTAATTCTGATTTATGAATGACACAGCATTGCCCTCTATACAGGATGCATACAACTATGAGTCTCTATGGATATCAGGAATAGAAATTTCTCATGCCATCTCCCCTTTAAGCTCATCTTGTTTTAAGGGTGAATACCTTGTTTTGATATTTGTAAAAATCACATAATTTTGCTTATGACATATTTATAGATATATGTAAAAACTAGCAGGAATAGCCTTTCTATATTCATAAGTGTCGTAGAGTAAGATCTGTATGATGTTAATGCTTATGTTGTCAGACATTGCACTAAAGTCACATCAAGTTATGTTGTGCATTCAAGAACAGCTGTAAAGATGAAAATAAATGATGTAGTTTTGAACAACTTTCTTGTATTCATGTGAGATCGCTTAAACTATATGTTAGAAATGCATTCATTTGGCTCGTTTCCATTGCTAAGTAAAGCCACTCCAACTTTTTCGCTTGTGTAGCAGGCTTATTTGCCAGCTTTTAGTGTATTAAAAAACCCAGCAGAGGACTGGTGTTTGTTCAACAGAAATCAAAATAAAATAGCATGATGAACAAAGGTTTTTTATCTCTTAGACACCTGATGTTTTTACGTATAACATTTTAGCAGCCACGCAGTATTTAGTGGCGGAATTCTTTGAAAATATTTTTCGTGAGTGAGTCGTACTTTACCTTGTTTTAGTTGTGCCATAGTGTTCTATTTACTTTTGTTGTACGTCTAAGGCCATACCAATTCAATTGTTTGCTTTTACAAAATTTTGGCTACAAATATGTGCATGTGAGCAAGAAAAAAGATTACAGTTTTGATATTTGAAATATTCCTTACCACAAAAACAAATAATTTAGTCTTGGGATTTATAACATGAGTGAAATATGTGAAACAACCAATCAGATTGGTATGGCCTTACTGAATACTGTGCTATATCTTGTTACATTTGATTTATGTATCAGACTTACTTGAATCTTGATAATTAACCCTTTATATTGATAGGCCAGGAATTTTTGGAACGGGTAAATTGCATGTTTATTGAAGGTAATTAAATAGATATTTGACAAAAAAAATTTGCTTCTACTGACTCACTTTTTGAGTCTATAATGTATAGTGCAATTTTGATTATCCACCAAACAACTCATTCTGCATTGAAAAGTTATTTATATTTTATATTTATATAATATGGTGCCCAAACTAAATTGAATAATTGAAGCAAGGAATCTTAATACTAAGGCCTTATCTAGTTAAGTAGTTTCATTTCAGGTTAAGAGGAAAGTGTGAAGCCCTATATAGATTTCATGAAAAATATGACAAATTTGCCCTGCTTTCCATCTCCCCAGGCCCAGGGTCAGGATTTTCAAAAGCATGGGGAAGGGGGCGACAGCTGCCGTGCCCAGCCCTGGATCTGGTCCTGCTGCCTTGTTGTATTTATGTCGCGTAAGTGTCCAGTCTCTTCTCTTATCTCTCAGGTCTGTTGTTATTCAAAAAGTTACCTGTTTTGCCAATATTTACGTCCAGTCGGTCGAGGAGAAAGTTTCTTAATCTCTGGCAGCCTACTCAAATGCCTAGTTACACCTGTAGCAAAAAGAGCTGAGTCTTTAATTGTTGAATTAAAAATTTAAAAATGGCAGCTGTTAGCATGGTCTCCTGTTGTCGTTGCTGTGGATATCATTAATGTTACCATGGTTACTGTGATGTTGACATGGATACCACCTGTGGTTACCCAGATGTTGACATGGATTCCACCATTGGTTTGCCTCTTTGTTGACATGGATACCATCCATGGTTACCATGGTTCCCTTATTGTTAACATGAATATCACAGCTGTGGTTAGCCAGATGTTGACAAACTTGATACCAGGGTTTGTTGATGTGGATACCATCGGTTTTTTAGGTGCCCAGATTTTAAGCACAATCACCATAAAAATTTACTTTTTTGCACTGACACGCAGTAGTTAGAAGTGTTAGCATTGTAGGTTACTAGATGTGAATATAAAAACAGCTTTAACCCATTAAAGAATAGGTAGTTTGGTTGCTGACCATTGAATCATGTGACAAGGCACAGAGATACCACATATCCCTTATATTGGTGGTATTTTGGCACAATTTTGAATATGGGGGTTCTGTCTGTCATTCTCCAGCTGCCTGTGATACAAGGTTGATGATGAGACTATCCCTATCCCTGTGACTGTGTTCGTTAGAGCGTGCATGTATATCCAGCCTGACCATGCATTGGTGTGATTCTTAGTTCAGCTTACTACACTTGAAAATGAGTAGATAACTCTTTGAGGACGAATGGTGACACCAATTGACTGGAAAAAGTATTGAATTGACTGAGAGATGAAATAGAATGTAGGAGGTAACTGTAGACCCAGAGGGATCCTACTGTCTGAAACAGTCACCCTCTATCACATGAGGATGTGTTCGGGCAGTGGATTGGACCTACATCCACCAAGGAAACATGCCAGGTGCTGATGTCATTTTCAAACATCAAATGCACCACACTCTTGACAGTGTCAAAGAGTTAAGTCTGGGGCAGTCAAACCCATTGACTTGACCATTCATTGAAAAGGTCTTGGCGATCTCTTTCAGATGGTAGGCCTATACTTCTACTTCTTCAATCGTATCAATTCAAATATTCAGATGTTAAAAAAAATCCAAGTCCTCAAAGCGTTAATAAGGTTTTAGATTGATGTACTGCTTGGGAAATGGCGCACGGTGGCTAAACTGGACAATTATTGTATGTATCTAATCGCCCATTTTTACAACGTATAAATGTATACAGATATTTTAACATGTTGGTCACAATCATTTGTAATTGTATGCTAGCAATCACGTTCCATATACAGTCATCCAATGACGGATGTTTTTATTGCATTATTTACTTTTGGTTCCTTTCCTACTAGTGTAGTCTTTTGGGAGTCAAGTATCAGAATCTCAGTCTGATAAAAAACAGACAATCACAAACTTCTAGATACTTTTGGATAGTGAGTTTTAATCGCAATGCTTGGGAATGATGTGTTCAGCCTAGCAAAATTGACACAAGCATTGAGTTCTGTTACGACTTTCGATTTTACGGTTTTCTACCAATTTTCTGAACTTCAGACAGATTTTTGCATTGACTCCTGAATGAACACTGAATTAGTGAAGGCCTTTACATCATGCATGATTAGTTTTCTTTGTTGATTCAAGTCTCAAATGACCATAAGATTGGGACAGACTTCTAAATAAATCGCTTATTATCTGAAATTTCATCAGAATAAAGTCTTCAACCAGCTGGAGGTGTGGAAAGATCCTTGGAATCGATAACCAGTTAACGTAAACCACCTAAGTTAGTTTTTATCTTGCCTACAGTTCTGCCCAACTCTGCGATTAAGACTTGGTCATCAAAACTCGCTACACCGAACATCATCTATTACTTGAATAAATGTATCTTTTGCATCAATGATAAGGTTCTTTTGTAAACTAAAAGGAAGGAGACCTTTCTGTGACCAGTGTTTATTTCTTGTCATCAGCAGGCCAGCAATGCACAATGAACAACCCTTTCCTTTAAGTTGTTGCTTGATACTATACTTCAGTGCTCAGCTTCCATTTGTTGAGGTACATTAAAAATGAGGAAAAAATGCCCACTTGTCATGATTCATCAACTTGCAGCCAGACTGCAGTCTTAATTGCTATTTGCTGGCCTGTAAACTTGAGCATGAATATGTAATGAGGTAGATTATATATTTATGGCTTGTCTAGTTTGACTAAGTTTAAATCCTAATTATGACTTTGATGTAAGGTTTATAGTAGATCAATATCCATATTTAAATTTTATATGTCAAGTAAAGGATGTGTGTTTATCAAAATAATTCACTGTTTTCGTGTTCATTCTTTTCCTCGGATATGATGAGAATATGTAACCAGCTGGCAGAGTGAAATTGGTCGACATGCATAAAAGATAACCAGCTGGTAGAGTCAGAATGCTGAAAAACAATAATTGGCCGAAAAAGCCCTGGCCAAGGAGCTCCTATACCTCTGGGATGTACCTGAGACATGCATCTACCTGGGACAATATTGGGAACCTACTGTCTTTGGCAGAGATCCTATCTCACTCTGCACTTGAAGACAGGCACAACCTTGTAACTGAGACAACTCATATAGCTCAAGTAACTCGTGCACCTCTAGGATGTGCCTGAGACATGCATCCACCTGGGACAATATTGGGACCCTTCTGTCTTTGGCGGAGATTTTATCTCACTCTGCTCTTGAAGACAGGTCCAACCTGACCAAAGAGACAACTTGTGAAGCTAGATAGAGATTCGATCTGGCTGTGCTCTTGAAGACTGACACAACCTGGCCGTTGAGACAACTCTCGGACCTCAAGTGACTCATGCACCTCCAGGATGTACCCGAGGCACACAACCACCTGGGACAATATCGGGACCCTTCAGCCTTTTGTAGAGATTCCATCTGACTGCGCTCTTGAAGACATACCCAAGATCTGGATATTGAGACAACTCATGTCCCTCAAGTAGCTCATGTACCTTCAGTTGTAGATAGACCTGATAGAGCTTGTGCATCTGGGCCAAAATCAGGACATTTCGAAGATTCCACCCCACTTTGCTCTTGAAGACAGGGTCCAACCTGGCCATTGAGACAACCCATGCACCTCTAGCAGCTCATATGCATAAAGGTTTTACCTGATAGAGCTTGTGAACCTGGGACAATACAGGACCCTCTGCCTTTGGTAGAGGTTTCAGTCTCGCTGTTCTCTTCAAGAGAGGCCCAATCCGGACATTATTGAGGAACTCATGTTCCTCTCAGGTAGCTCATGTACCTACGGGATGTACCTGATACAGACCATGTACCTGGGAGAATCTTCAGCTTCTGTCTTTCGCAAGATTCCATCTCGCTGTGCTCTTGAAGACAGACAAGCTGGGTCATTGAGACAACTCTCCATCTTACTGTGCTCTTGAAGACTGGCCGGACCTGGCCATAGACACAACTCATGGACCTCAAGTAGCCCATGGACCTCCAGGCTGTTCCTGTACAAACATCTACCTGGGACAATATCGGGACCCTTGGTAGCGATTCTATCTTACTTTCCTCTTGAAGACCAGCCCAATCTAGACACTGAGACAGCTCATGTCCCTCAAGTAGCTCATGTATCTATGGGATGTATACCCGATACAAACCATCTACCTGGGACAATGTTCGAACCCTTCTGCCTGTGGTAGAGCTTCCATCCCACTCTGCTCTTGACGACAGGCCAAGCATGGACAATGAGGCAACTCTCCATCTCTTCGTGCTCTTTGAAGACAGGTCCAACAAGACCAAAGAGACATGGGCCGTATCAGGTACATCCCGGAGGCATATGAGCTGCCAGGGGTGCATGGGTTGTCTTGATAGCCAGGCTGAGCCAGTCTTCAAGAGCAGGGCGAGACTGAATCTCTACCAAAGACAGAAGGGTCGCGATATTGTCCCAGGTGCATGGGTGGTATCAGGTACATCCCGGAGGCATATGAGCTGCTACAGGTGCATGGGTTGTTTTGATAGCCAGGCTGACCCAGTTTAAGAGCAGGGCGAGACTGAATCTCTACCAAAGACAGAAGGGTCCCGATATTGTCCCAGGTGCATGGGCCATATCAGGTACATCCCGGAGGCAAATGAGCTGCTAGAGGTGCATGTGTTGTCTTGATGGCCAGGCTGAGCCAGTCTTTAAGAGCAGGGCGAGACTGAATCTCTACCAAAGACAGAAGGGTCCCGATATTGTCCCAGGTGCATGGGCCGTATCAGGAACATCCCGGAGGCATATGAGCTGCTAGAGGTGCATGTGTTGTCTTGATGGCCAGGCTGAGCCAGTCTTCAAGAGCACGGCGCGACTGAATCTCTACCAAAGACAGAAGGGTCCCGATATTGTCCCAGGTGCATGGGCCGTATCAGGTACATCCCAGAGCTACCAGCGGTGCCCGAGTAAGTTGTCTCAATGGCCAGGGTGGGCTTGTCTTCAAGAGCAAGGTGAGTAGGAATTGCTGCCGGAGGCATCAGAAGGGGTTCTGATAACCTGATCATTTGTCAATTTTCAACAGGATCAAATTGCCACAGAGTCCAAGGACAAGATGTTTTTAGTATTTGAGGACAAGAATAAACAACAGATTCACAAAGATAAGTTTATTCACGATACAAAAGGCTTACAAAACAGGCAACATAAATGCATTAGGGATTTAAATGCATGTTATAAATGACTTGCACACGATTTCCTGCACCATCATACCATCAGGTAAGATCAGTCCTCTCAGAATGTCACATTACACTATAGTTGATGAGAATGCTATTGCTTTCCTTGATTTAACAGTCCTCTAGACGTGACTTGACGTGTCCCTGTTGGTTGGTTATTTTGCAAAAAGATCAAATGTCTACAGAGTTCCTCCCCATTAACTCTCATTGTCAATATTTCCTTAGAATAGCATGACTGACTGATGGAGCATTGACGTATGTCCCCGACTCACAGCAGCGTCCAGTCGATCCCGCGACACTTTCTCCAACACCATGTGGTACGCCTGAAGTTTCTCCTTGAGTGCATTGTAGAGCTGAAGAAAAAGGAAACATGACATGATGAGACACATACAATGTATCTTATACTGGAGTAGTTCAAGCTTTGAGATGCCTCACTAGACTACGAATCCATAGACTGTTTGTCTGTGCAATTTTTCTCTGTTGGTGTTTGCTTATGACCTTGTGATGCATGGCACAGGCATTGACTATTATTAAGCTGTAGAAGGCGTAAATTTCTTGATTTGGTCCCAGGGAAAGGACATGCAAATCATATGAGTGAGCTCACTACTTACATCCTTATCAGAGTCTGTTTTGGAGTCTTTCAATGTGGACAGGAGCTGGTCTATCGATGTGTAAGGCATCCAGACACTAGGGGCAGCACAGTGAAGTGAATTCTGCAACATATGAAAATTTATGTCATTCTGCGAGTTACATATATACAGGACAAGTCACAACAAGCTTTTAAAACGTGAAGGAGTAAGTACATGTACTATACCCCAATAATAATAGATAATACAGCAGACTATGAAATTTTGCCAGCGTTTCATTCTGCAAATGCACTGCTTAAAGAAACAAGCCTTGCTTCAAAGTGTTAAATTCATGTCGCAGACACAGAGTTTCGTTCTGTCGACTGCCTATCAGAAAAAGAACTTATATCCTGAGAAGTAGCAACTTGTCTTTCTATTTCACAGTACACACCTTAAGTCCAAAGTATTCTTTTCCTTTGCCAAGCACGGCATCGATGTATTCTATGATCACTTCAAACGAATCTTCAAGTAGGTTGTGGTCAAGCTGGAGGCGGAGAAGCTCAGCAAGATTCACTTTCTGTAAGGAAGAAATACAAAAGTAAAGATTGGGTTGATAGACGGACATCAACTGTGATAGAGGTGTCATCTGTCTTCACAGTCTATCTTGAAACCTTTCAGTAGAACTCAGATGACCTGCGCATCCAGGGCTTTCTGACCAACCTGGGAGCAACCAGGCTTCCTGTACGTTGCCCCAACTGCATAACAGAATCTTCCAACATTTAATCCGATACATAATATCATTTGCTCACCTTATAAGATGCCAGCAGCCAGCTAGGAAGGCCATATCCCTGAGAGAGTAGCTTTTTACTGACACACCGGTGGTAAACTGAATGGCCTTTTTCTTCATATTTGTTCAGGAACTGGTTGAGGAGACGCCATGCTTCGTCCGGAGCACTAAAGGAAGAAAAATGCAGAAGTTATATGACAATTAGGGACCAAGGTCTCATCACTTATATACAAGAACCAACGCTATGCTGTAAATGGATCATTTCAGGTTCACCTTATCTTTGGTAGGTAACCAGTCAAGGAGAAGGAAAACTCTGATATAAAACTCAGAGGAGACTGGAACCCTAAAGATGCAGTAGGATATTTAGTGAATGAGCAGAAAGAGGCCCACATAATTGTAACATTTTTGGCAGGATGCACAAAGCCTTTAATCTGGTGTCAGGTTTTCAAAATCTGTGTCCAATGGTGAGACCGAAAAGACCCGAATCAAAGAACCTAAAACTGCTTACTTGACTTCTTTTGTGGTGTGCCTTGCTCCAAGCTCATTATCGCTCAACCAGTCCCAGGCGGAGGACGTGTAATCATTGTCTCCCACCATGTGGTGGCTGCTACCCTGCGACAACCAGATGCACCGCGTTGCGAGGCCTTCGAAGACAACAGTCAGCGGGAGTTTGAATTCTAGACAGACGAGGATGGCTTGGTCGAAAAGCCCGGCAGTTGTGAGGAGGGCAGCCATTTCGTCAGCGGAGGGAGTAGGGCCTGAAAATACAAATACTCTTGCTCTCTTACAGTGTCAACATGGTGAACCAACAGTGGTAGTCCGTAGTGTAGCGAATACATTGGGCCAAAACAGGATCTCGAGTGGCAGCCGTGGGTATTTGAGCTCCAACTGGCGATATACAATGCTAAATCCTACCTGTTGTATGTGACGGTCGACAATCTTTCTTGAGCAGTTTCAACCGAGCGTGAATTAACAGATACTCCTTTTCCAAGTCACTCAATTCCAAAACAGTCATACTGGATTTCTTGGCCGTCACAATTTCATCTCCGTCAGAATTCCGTTTCGGTGATCGTCCACCGTCTTGGTCGTCCGTCTGGAAAAGAAAGGTTGAGCATTTTCAATCGACTTTGTTCTCTGGGTGTCTGACGAGTTAGTATTAGTCCAGATCAGACTGTATAAGTTTATGATCACACACTTTCTTGTCAATTATAATTGATCTTACCACAGTTCTGGGTTGAATTGATGGAGTGACAATCCAGGCATATTTTGGGTCCACAAGTTGTAGAGCATTCATGGCAGCGAGGTAACACTTGGCCTGTCTCTGGAGACCCTTCAGGCCGGGCATTTCCCTTCCAAGCCTCATGCCGTATTCATACATCACATTACCAGCTGCAAAAAAATTAACCAAATACATAAAATTTGAAATATGCAACCAGGCAAATCATGCAAGATCTCTTGAAGTTAGTGTTGTAGCAAAATTCTAAATTCAACTGATGATGATGTTTGGGGACAGCGTTTGTTTGAAATGTTGGGTGTGCGCTTACCTTTCCTGAAATTGCCTCTGAATGTGTGGAATGCATAAAGTAAGTTGTAATAGTTGTGAGTTGACAGGTCCACCGATCTCGCCCGTGATTCCATGATGCTCACCACCTGCAAGATAACACAATCGGTAAATTCTCATGTGACATTTAAGAACAAATCTCTGATCATGCAACATTAAAACAAAACAGAAGTAGGAAGAAGCCACTGGACTACCCAAAGCAGAAGATGCACTTATAACGCACATCTCTCCAAAATGAGGGCTACTCTTCCCTATTTTTGTAATGGCGCAGAGACACTCTTCTGCAAACTCAAGACAGTGTCACAAACATATCTGTGCAAGACAAACTCACATCATCATACATGTCAACGTAAGGGAACTCCACCAAGGCATGTAGCTGTCGTCTCTCACAGAGCACCACCAAGAACTGACGTAAACAATCCTTCCTGCGGCTAGGGTCAGGGTTACTGATCATCGCTGAGTACGCCTCCTCATTGTGACCCAGTTCTAAATGTTGTTTGAACTTTTTCGACCAAAGTGTGGGCTGGAATGAAAGAAGGATAAGTACAATGGCTATGAGTATGAATAAGCGAAACAGTCATGCATTAAAGTTTGGAAAAGTCAATTTGGCTCTATCACGATCTTATGCCAGTTCCAATGAACCGATAGACCAGTATGAAGCACTTGCTTGGGTATGACCCACACCATGTACTTCTGACCTTGGCATAATTAGAGACAATCGGACAGAAAGATCAGCATCAAGTCAGCAGTGATTGACTTGTGAACGAAAAGAGGAAGAAAGTTCATAACCCGTGAGATAAAAGTGCACAACAATCTTACCAGGTTTAGGTCATCATCGTCTGCCTTGCTAATGGCTGTCGTTGCCAAGGCGATCACAATGTCGGGATAATCAAACTGTTCAAACAACTTGATCACCTGAAATATGAAATAAGAAAGCTATTAGGAATCATGTACGAAAGAGAAACCCCATAAAATTTCAAAAAGTTTCTGAAATTCCCCATTTGTTTTGTGTAATCCACTGATCTAAGAATCTGATGCTATCCTACGTCTGTTGACATCTTCTCAGTAAGATCCCACCCCATGTTCTCTGCACAACGCCTTCTTCTAGTCACTGTAATCTTCAACACAAACCTTGAGGTAATACAGTATGGTCATCTTTTTGCCGTCTACATCCTCTGGTTGGGGAACTTGAAGGAGCCGGTCGAACAGGAACACCTCGTCAGACACATCATGAGACGCATTGAGCAAGCAGTCAACAGCCTTGTACGGCTCACTGGAAAAAAAAAAATTCATCAACTCAGTGTCTGAAAGCCCTCGGATTTATTTTAGATACAGTGTAAGTTTTCTTAATAGAGAGGTTCTACTTTACATATCTTTCCTTCTCTTACCGTGTGTTCAGGTAACAATGTCCCAACAGAAACATCCTCGATGACAGATTTAGTTCGCACCAGCCTGACAGGAGGCGCACATACTCCTGAAGTTGAAGATACTGACATTTCTCCATGAGGAATTCTGGGAAGAGAAATGAACCATTCAGCGGCCATCTTGGATAAGTTAAGGAATACATTGTGACGATATATAATTTAGCAAGGAGAACAACCTGCACAATGAGAAGGGGCCAACATAATCAAAGTGTAGATAGTAAAGAACATAGTGAGGATTCGTCAACTGGTCAATCTACATAGCAAAGGCTCAACACAAAGCTTTCCTTCTTCACGACACTCAAAAGGATACAGTAGCTGCAGAGGTACAGTCCAGAAGGCCGTCCTCTCCTCCTCCAGTAACTCGGTATTGGCGAGGAGGTATCGCGTCTGGCTTCCTCCGATGCCATGCAGGAACAACTCCAATAGACTGAGATTCTGTGCACCTGGAATGAGTGGTGGACATGGTGAATGCTCTACATCAGAAAATCCTTGGCCAAAATATTCAAGAAATCTAACTCAGCAAGTCACTCTGTACAAATAAGATATTTCTAAAGTAGCAGTGCTTTGAAGGGACCAATGAACACTGCTGAGGGCATAGCAGAGAAATGGACTTATTTACCTATGAGCTGATTTGCTGCGGCTGAAGACTCGGATAGATCTAAAGCAGCAAGTTGTCTCAGGCTAGCTTCTCTGAAAACAAGATAGTTAAACCTGTTAACAACGTCTGAAACATTCCATGAGTAAGCGCCAAACTTATGCTGTCATTAATTGAGAGGTGTCCTGATTACAGAGAATGCAATTAAAATTCCCAATTTGGGAACTCGTGCAGTATCCTTCATAGAGAGATGACCTTGATAGAGACGTGTCTGGCTCCACTGTGCATTAGACTTACAATGTGCTATTCTGAACTGGCGTAGCAGGACAAGTGATCATCCAATTCACGCTGTGATACGCATGCAATAACTTAGTCGTCCTCGGAATCAGATCAGAGGATATTCTCTCCAACAAATCCAGGGAGAGTCCTGCTTGATCGCCGACGCTGGTGTCTACAAGAATGGTCTCGAGGATGAGGAGATCACGGGTGATGTGGACGCGAGTCTCCACGAGATGGCAGAGACTCCTAGACAGGATTGCTATGGCGTCATTACTGGAGTAAAGATGGCTACACGTATTCCTTGCAGTGTCTACTTCTGAAAAACACAAATGGTGGATGAGTGAAGTACATGTGATATTGACAGGTCTAAACATTACGGGTAAGACTTCTTAAATAAAAGACAATGGTATTGCCACACCACGCCATCCTCCTGAGATCAAGGTGTAGACCATAATCTGACTCTTTAAGGGAAATATCGCAAAGATTCAAAATCATCCTTACCTCCGTTTTCTTGTTGTGCCATGTCATACGTCATCACATCTAAACCTTGCACGAGATTTTCCAGAGCACGACTCAAGTCCACAACATTTTGTATATTGGCTTTGACTTCTTTGACAATATTGCCGTTCAGTGGGTCAACACCTCTGAAAGAAAAAGCACCAAAATAGAAGTAAAGTAAAATGACTTGTCAAGTGTCGTTTCTCATGGGATACTATTTGGATAGGTGACGGTTCTGTCGGAAGCCATTTTGGGACGAAAAATCAGAACGTCTAACGGCCCTAAAAGAAGACTTACACTGGTACCATAAGACCATAACTGAGCCACAGAAGAAATGATGAAGTACAAACCTTGCTTCAGCATCTGTCAGAAGTATTGTCACAGCTTGTGATGCTAGATTTTGTGGCGACCCCAAGCGGTACATCTCGTCATCAAACGTGCCGACCATATCTGGAGTCAAGTAGCTTCTAACAATCTGTATACACTTCAGTAAAGAAAGGAGATCTCTGTGTGCTTGTGTTTCTGAAAGAAAAAAACCCTAATTTTGAAGTCAGGACAGTATAAAGAGAGTATATGGAGAATATGCTACATTTAATGATGCAATGTTTGTAGCGACTTCTGAAGTAAGTTCAAGTTAGTTCTTATTAGACATTACGTACCACCCAGCATGATGTGCATATCCTCAAAGAACTGCAGTTTGAGTGTCCCGGCAGGCGAGAGGTAGAGCTGCTCGGTGGTCTCACAGGGCCGCAGGATGGAGATACAACTCTTCTTCACCAGGCAGATGAGACCGCTGGAGAAATCGGTGAAGAGACCTACACTACGTGTTCCAACCTGAAATACAATGCAAAATTTGTAATATTTAACTAAGGGCCATATTGGGTACTTTAGCCAAACTAAACCTGTGATGAGACATAAAGTACTATGAATAGTGCAGAGCGCTTGGAATCGTCAGGTGGGCCTGGAGCATCGTTGCAATGGCATATTTTAGCAACACCTTTTCGCTGCCAAGACATCCAGAAGACAGTGTTTGCAAAATAACAAGCTGCATTCATGACTTCTGAATTACCTCATGATAGTGCACACAACTGGAGTAGAACTTCCCCCACTGTTGGATTTGGAGATTCAGAACTTCTTCTTCAGCCATCTCAAACTCTTGAGCACAACGCTGGATCTCATCTTCTAAAACGAAGGTGACTTCATCCTTTAGCGTGTTGAACGAGACTGCCTGGTCCACCGGTAGGTGCACATCCATAGAACGCCTGTAAATCTGAAACAAGAAATATATATCTATCATGTACTGCATTCTCACTTTAAAGGGACAACTTGGGCATGGGGTTGACCTGGCCAATCCAGATCAATAGATCTAGCTGTATCAGAACATGCTTTGCTAACGCATGATGACAAGGACAGGTGATCCAGGAAAACCTCTGAATCCTGAGACACTCACATTTAGCGCCTTGATGATGTCATGTGTGAAGAATTTGCCTGGCTTAAAGATGGCCTCCATGTAGCTCTCTCTTGGATCTTTATCTGCTGCGATCTCTAACTCGCTGCTCTCTGCAGGCTCCAAGTACACTTGATGCCATTCACCTACGCTTCCACTTGTCCTGAAGAGAAAACAATCAAAACTTGACGCCTGTGGCTACTTTGGAGAAGATAATCATCTCTCGGAACTGGCAGCTTAACAGGAGTTTCCTAACACATTAGTACCTAAAGGTGTAACACATTCACCCTTCCAGGTGGTGGTCTACCAGTGCCTGATAAGTGGAAAGGGTATACTTGCCTTAACACATTGATAGGCTGTACAAGGTCAACTTATGCTCCGAGAGAAGAGGGAAGTCTTTCTAAAATACATTGTATACTTACACATCAATGCAGACACAACGTGCAAATGTCTCACTTTCACTGTTGGTCCACACAGCCCAGAGGTGTGAGCTAGTCAGGCAGAAATCAACAAGATCTTCCTGGAACAATAAAGACAGAACGGTTATCATGTCGATAGGTTGAAGGAGATAGTCCCGTTGGTGATGAGAAGTGGGGCCGAGCAGGTCGATTACGGACTAGGCCTACTGTCCATCTGCGTAGGTCCTTTAGTTGCCCTAGCATTGACACCAGATATGTTGCTTACTCATACTGGCCTATCTAAGCTTCTGAGGCCCGGGATCTGCAGCTAGTTGCCGACTTAAATGAAGTTAATGGTTTAAAACATGACCAAAAGCAAATTGAGTGTATTCCATTTTACTTACACTGGGTGCAAAAACGTTGGTGATGTGCTTCAGTTGGTATCTTCCATCAACAAGAATTGGTTGCAGGATGCAGAACTGAAAACAAAGCAGATTCGCTTTTTAAAGACAAGAAGAGAAGGATGGTTAAAAACACTACATGCATTTGCAGGTGTGTCTGCTTTTCAAGCCTTGGAAGGCCCCATCAGCAAGTGCAAAATGCAACACCCAATGGGAATCAAGAAATGCCAAGTCAAGGCAGCCGACAGCTGATCACACAACCACCAGATGACTGAATCATTGGTAAAATGCCAGAATACAGGAAAGCAGGTCCCAAAAAATTTCCAACCATTCCAAGTAAGGTTTTTTCAAAGCATCAGAATTCTCACCTGACACCGATCGGAAAAACTCAGGAACACCCCAAGATAGGGTACGGGTATCCCTCCTCCTGTGCCATTGGCCTTCCTGATCATGTGACCATTCACCCCTATTGATAGCATCTGTGGGTCGACATGACCTGGGAGAAAGTCGAGGACATCGACGGCAATCAGACACTCAAGACTCTTACAAGCCCACATCCGGATTTTATGGTCCTTGCACACCGAGAATATAAACGGCTCCCCTCCAACAGAGTAGAAACATAAACTCTGTACCATGTCATTAGCCTCCTGACCGCCCCTGAAAAATAAACACAATGACTCTTAGATGTACAGTCAGTCCACACAATTTTCAATTTCAAGTGAGGGTCCTTGTTTGGACTGAGTCCATGTCATCGAGTCTGTTACAAATACCCGGTAGGCCAAATTGTGTACGAAGGAACAGTGTAAAGGGGCCAGAGGCTATTGGCTTTGGTGCCTCAAGTACATGTAGCCAAATAATGTGTCTTTTTATGTAACCCTTGCCAAGAAACCTACCTAATCATAGCAGGCACAAGCCCAGTCCACAGTCTGTGCATGACAGATGACTGCTTCAATTCATACTGGATGATCAAACCTAAAACATAAAAGAATAATCAAAGCATGTGAAGCACATTAACTAACAACTTTACAACATACGCTGGAACCTCAAATAAAGTGGCTGAAATCCGTGTCATTTTGCCTATAGGGGGCACTTCCTTAAAAAACAGCTGTGCTACACTTAGCCATCTTAATGCAACAAAGAAGACTTACTTTGTACATGAGGTGGCATCTTAATGAGTAAGATACTGCCAGTGTTGGTTGCCATGGCAAAGAGGGAATCCCCTTCGGTGGTCAGCCATGTTGCTGACGTATGTATTTGATACGCAGGGTTACCATTCGTTTGGATCGGGTGGGATGCGACCTTGTTGATGGAGGCATCGTGGAAGATTGACCAGGCTGTTCTCTCGCCATCAGCACATTGGATTGGATCCTGAAAATAGCAGTTTTCCTGGTCATTTTTATATCATTTAACAAAAAATGCAAAATTACTTAGAAGGATCATATACATATACCATTTGTTTCAGTCTGGGAAGTCCAAACATGCCATGACATTTGTATTACATGTATCTGCAAAGCCACAATGAAGTTAGTAGTTACAGCAGCCAAACTGAGAAACTGAATTTTCACAAAAGAACAGAATTTGTATTTTATTACCACAGTGCGTGTGCTGATCCTGGTTGGATGTGAAAATAACAATCGGTGCACGCTTGATACGGTCGCGACCAGTATCACGACATCACTGTGACTTTCAACGATGCTGATGCCACTCAGAATGGGGGTGTCTTGGAACCTATATCGCACACAGCTTCCAATCAGGTTTGTGTCCATTGACTGCTCAACAAGCTCAAGTACATCATGGTTAATGCGCCTGGAATTGAAAGAAAAACTCTGCATGAATCAAAGTATAACAATTAGTAAGCTTATTCACTCTATAGTCTCTAGTCTAACTATAATTACCAAGGGGACAATGTTTTTAAGACCAAGTCCAATGTACAAGACAATGGTATCGTACCATCAATGGTCATTTCACTCACAGCAACAAAACATATATAACAAAGTGATAATAATCTTTATCTTATATGACAGGTCAACAGCAAACATACCAATAGATAAATCTGTTCCTAACTGGCGAGCCATCTCTTCCACCATCTTTGAATGCGAAGCCACCTGCACTCTCTGGAAGTTTGATGTCTTGAAGAGGACTAGGAGCACCACCTAAAAATGGAACACACTGCATCAAGCATGAGATTATTGGCAACTGTAAATTCATTTATAGGACGGAGTTAGCCTATGGCTATGCAAATACAATAATGCATGGACAGGAGTTGGCAAGTGTGTTGGCCTGGCTGATAGTGATTGAGCATTCAAAAAGAAAAAGAAAGTGGTGTGTTGTTCCTTGTTGATCATTTCAGTGTGAGTTTCGGGCATTAGATCGATCGCTATGCATCTAAAGTCGAGATGGCCAGATGATGTAGATTCTTTTCAACTGAGCTTAGGGTCTGACCTGTATTGACAGATATATCTCGCCATTTGTTCTGGTATCTTGGGCATTGAAGAACTTCTCGATAGCTCACACCGCTTTCCGCCATCTTGCGACTCTCCAAGCAGCTAAAACACTTCTTCAACGCTGTTTCCTTCTGGGTGTATGGTTATTTTAACTATTAACTGCCTGTTGATATTTTGTATCACCGTTACAAAAAGTAGTTCTAAACGTTTCAATTTCTCTTGAAAAAAAAACACAAACTGTCTCCATCAAATGAAAAATTCTGTATTTATTTTATTTTGTTAGCCAATAGCTGTATTTTGAGGGGAATAAGTGTGTAATAGGTGTCATTTGAGTATAAAATTTCCGGATATAACCCGGATTTTACACAAAATGGCGGTGGTGTGAATTACAGGGGTACCAGCGCATTCCAACCGGAGAGACATTGATCGAGGCTTTAAAATTTTGAGAAGATTTCAAGCCGAAATACACGCTTAATCCAATTTGTAACGGTAAATATTTCGTCATTAAAACCACAAGATATCGAAGAACATTCTGCACAATCGCTTAATCGTAGAGTTTCATCAGTTAGTGTAAAAATGGAGTTTGTAAATGTAATATTATAAACCATAGGCATAGCGTAGCCGTAGATGTAAAAGATTGCAGTATGAAAAATGTACACAAAATGGCCGATTTACATTGTGCCGCCATAGCTCTTTCATTTCCGCATTAACAACTAGTCGAAAATCTTTTAGGAAGGTCCCACCAATAACTTTCTCTGTGCCTTGTTCGTTGTTTTTGGATTTTGCATGCAAAAAAATGTGTGTTCTGTGACTGTCTGCCCTAATATGACATGTTTGTGATTGAAGATTGCTGTTGACTAACAAGAACGTGCGACTATTTTATCATTATTTCAGGTGCTGCCGAGGAGCAATGTCTTACTACGATCGTGATCGTTATTCAAGGTCTGACCGAGACCGTGATAGCTACAGAGATCGAGACCGAGGAAGAAGGGATGACGACAGGTGAGGGCGGCGTCTTCAAATGAAAATCTGCAGTCTTTTTTATGGAATCCTTTCATTTTTTTATAAGATCATCTAGGTCACTGCCAGTATTAATGCCCACGGGTATACAGTGTATCTTTAGCCCTCTGACTTTATCTTCATCCCTGCAAACTCCTGCTTTTCTACTAATATGTGATTATTCTTTGAATAAAATTTTCAGAGCACCCTTGGACTGTAAAGTCTATGTAGGAGATCTGCCCAGAAATTGTACCGAGCGAGATATCGAGGACGAATTTGGTACATGCGGTCGCCTGAAGAATGTCTGGGTCGCAAGAAATCCATCTGGGTTTGCGTTCGTTGAGTATGAGGACCCGAGGGATGCAGAAGATGCTGTGAGACGGTTAGATGGAGTGTAAGTTTAAAATCGGGAAGCGTGATTGAATTTTTGTTTTCCCAATTCAATTGAAATTGATGCAATGCCAACTTGTCAACAAATCACAGAACTATGTGTCAGTGGTAGAAGAAGAAAATCAGTCAATTTGTTACCCTCCTCTTATTTGCCACTGCCACTAATGAGGCATTCTTACTGGTGAGAAAATATCTTCATGCCTTGAGTATAGGTGCATGGGGGACGAATATACCCGTATTCAGCTTCTATCATCCAAATGCAGATATGAATCTTCATCGTGAAATGCAACCAACGCCATCAATGAATGTTGATCAGCTCGGCCCTAAGATCAGAATCGGCCCTCCCATCATCATCATCATCATCGGGCGAATTTTGTGTTTTTCCAAAAATTCGACATGATCAGCTCGAGTGTAAACGGGACACAGTCATCCTATGTACGCTGAGTTTTGATCGTCCTAAGGTCAACTGAGTGAGAGTCTCGATCACCCTACGGTCAACTAAGTGTAGATCATCCTAAGGTCAACTGAGTCTAGATCATCCTACATGAGTCTAGATCATCCTAAAGTCAACCAAGTCTAGATCATCCTAAGGTCAACTGAGTCTAGATCATCTTGAGTTTAGCCCACCACAGCCAGCTTGAGTCCTGATACCCGACAGTGGGAATTAGTCCTGCAGCCCTCATATTTATCGACATGAGTCAACCTGAGAAAGCGCAACAATTGCTATGAATCAACCCATTGTGGAGTGTGACTGCAGCTGCTGGAAATCTAGTGTTGGCACTTTTACCGCTCATCTGAATACAACCCAACTGAGTTCAACCCTACTGAATTCAACCCTACTGAATTCAAATCAGCACGTATCAACTCATGAGTGAAACCAGCATCAGCACACTTAGTCAGACCTTTTGAGACTCGACCCGTGATTGACACCAGCCCGACTTTGGCTGCAACACCCGTCGACCCCAGTTGATCTTACTCCGCTCACTTGAAACAGTAGGTGAAGTAAACAATTTCTATTCTTGTAGAGGAGTTGCAAATTGTATCGCAATGCATGTTATACAAATATGTAGATGATTGAAACAGCATCGCCTCAAAATGTGCTATGGCAATTAAAATGAGGTACAGTTATTTGCGAGTGTGACACAAAAAATTCATCCATAAGGTACCTTCCCCATAGAGCTATACCCTATACTATACGCGAACAATAGTTTCATGGTCATGCACCCTTTGTGAAGCCATTGTTCGCGTATAGTGTAGTATACCGTATACCTCTATGGGGAAGGTGCCTTATATGTACTGTAAGAACTGTACAGTACTGGCTTGGGCCTTGGCTGTCGGAGATCCTTCTCGAGTGGAACTTCACCCTCCATCCCTAGGGTATCCGTATTTGAGAGATTCTATCTACTGTGTCCTGAAAGGATCTCTCACATCAAATAAACAGTTATGGTCACTTGAGTTATTGAACAACGATGCCCTTGCAACTCCTCTACTGGTTATGTGTTTTTCCCATTAATGAATGCATGTTTTTACTACAGGTGATGGCTTTAGATATATGCTGGGTGATAAACTGTAAATGAACTGTTGATGTGTGAAGATAATCTTCATTCCGTTTGTTTGATTGGTACCATGTATGTTAGCAAAGCGTGCAGAATCCTGCAGCCGAACATGTCGCCCGATGCCTGCGAGTGGATAAGTAGGGTCGGTACTGGCTACCATTCTGACAACAGTAATGCAAATTTACAGACATCATAGGCCTTGCAGTTTGCTTGTGCAGTTCCTTCCAGGATTTCTTAATTTTGGTGTCTGGTTTCGGAACTCTCCAGCCTTACTTGGGCTTTTAAAAAATGTATTTATAGTTGTCATTCATTATTTCAGCTCGATGAAAGGCAATAGGATTCGTGTTGAGCACTCGACTGGTAAAGTTAGACCAAAGCCTTGGATGAGGCGGGGGCCACCAAGATCAAGAAAACCATTCCACCCCGATGATAAGTGCTTTGAATGCCACGGTCGTG
This sequence comes from Lineus longissimus, assembly GCF_910592395.1. Taxonomy (NCBI): domain Eukaryota; kingdom Metazoa; phylum Nemertea; class Pilidiophora; order Heteronemertea; family Lineidae; genus Lineus; species Lineus longissimus. The sequence goes on from NC_088315.1 coordinate 3,561,375, forward strand.
GACACTATGCTTACGATTGTCCAAATGCTGGAAGGAGATCAAGGTATTCCAGGTGTGCAAATTAAATTGCTGCCTCTTTCTATTTACTCTGCTGATCATGACTGATGGTGACATATCTCGCACGATGCTGTAAAAATTTTCAAAACCTGGCTGCAAACTAATTCTAGTGCTTGCCCTAGTGACATTCTTTTCATGGCTCTGGCAGTTCTTCGAAAGCAACAAAATCTGGGCAAAGGAAAGACGTCAATATTGGTCTTTGGTTATTGTCTCACTGTGGGTGCTCAGAAGGATATTGCAGTTCTAAAGCTGCAGAATAGACTGGGAGTTTCAAAAAGAAGTCTGATATAAATTGTGGCTCATTGATGCCAGAGGAATACTTACAAATCAATTAAATGATGAGTTGTAACCTGGTATAAACTAAGTGCAAGACACTCAGTTCCCTGTTTCAGGTCACGTTCCAGGTCATCATCTCGAGGTGGAGGACGCAGCAGGCGTAGGTACTCGAGGAGCCGCAGCAGGTCCAGGAGTAGGAGTTATAGTAGATCGCGATCTAGGTCGAATGACCGCCACTCTAAGAGGAGGTCAGTATGCACTGTTTCACTAATATTCAGGACGGGCTAACATTTTTAAAGCCATTGTCAAATCCCCTTGTTTAGTTAACCTCATAATAAGTTTATGGCTTAGTAATTAAGGATCAGTTTAACTTTAAAGAAACCAATTTGAAAGTAATGTTCTGATTTGGTTTCAGGTCTCGTTCCAGGTCACGCAGTCACCACAGCAGGAAATCACGATCTCCGAGTCGGCACAGTAGTCCGGGCAAAGATGACGACAGGAAAAATGGAGACCATTAGGAAATCATCCTGACGTGCACCCAGAATATCACTTGCTTAAGACTTTGCATTTTACATCCAAATGGACTATGATCTTATTACTTACACGATATTTAGCAACGTTGTCTGGCGTGGCTGTTAGAAATTTGCCCATTACTCCTTCAAACATAATATGACTATCAGAAGCATACATGTGTATTGGTGTTGATAATGGAGTGGATATTAATGCTTACTGGTGTTTTAGATAATGATGTGTTAACTCCAGCAATTGAACAAACAAATTTTCTGTTGTGCATTTTGTATTTGATGTGAATGGAAGTCCAAAACCTTTTTATTTGTTTTTATGTGCATGAGGTGAGAAGTTGATTCTTGTATTGAGAGATTATGAAAGAATGCTCTTCAGTGTTTTATTTATATTGATTTTCATGACCGAGAAGAGTGACCACAGATATAAGCTACTTGTTAGATATTCTATTGAAAATAAAGTGCATAAAGACAAGCAGCACCTTGCACTATTGAAGGTTGTATAGGTTTGGTTCAAATATTTTAAAACAATAATCGGAATTTTCCTGTACATATTTGAAAACACGTCTCAGAAATTCTGCTTCACGATAGGAGCTCCTTCATACTTCCTCACCTCGCTCAGTAAAAACACTTAGTAACTTTATGTACTGTAACTTGTGGTATGTGTAGTTGTGCGTTATGGGAATCATTTGTAAAAGAAAATAAAGTTTTTATCAAATTGCCATTTGTGTTCTGTTCGGAGATGTAACTTGTGGTCAACCTGCACTGCCTTCACCACAACTCCACCCAGTGACTGAGGTGGTCCACCTGCGCTGTAACTCGACTCGGTGACAGCAGAGGTGGAAGACCAGTACTGGTTTGCCTGCCTTTACAACTTGATCCAGTGACAGAAAAACTGGTCAATGCGAGTATTGGGAGTGGCCCAACTGCACCACAACTTAGACAAGTTGCCTACCAAAACGGACCGAATGACAAGACTGTCTCTGGTGCACCTCAAATTCCCAACACAGAAGATGATGTAAACTACGCTCTTGAAAAAACTCAACCTGACCATAGAGACAGAGACAACAAATAGGCCTGCTTTGTCATCGACATCCTCGAGAATACAGCCACCACCTGGCCATAGAGACGACCCCGCATACATTTGGGACGACAAGAGCACCTCCAATGGATAGAGCTGTTGTCCTCTCTTGAAGACAGTCTCAACCTGACCAGAGTACCAACAGATAGAACTGCTGTCTCATTGGCATACTCTTGATTACAGTCACCACCTGGCCATAGAGATAACGCCCCATACACTGGGAACAACATAACAGCACTTGCAACCAAGACCAGAGCGTACTGAATGGCCAGGACTGCTTTCTATATGCGAACCTGAAGACAGTCACAACCTGGTCATAGAGACACTGACATTGATGTACTGGGGGAAACACCAGTTCGGTGCAATGGAAATAGCTGCCTTGTCAATGCTTCCTTGAAGACAGCCACCACCTGGCAAACGAGACACAGTCAAATGCACGTTGGGCACGACCAGAGCGTACTGAAATGGCCAGGGCTGCTTTCTCAATACGCCCTTGAAGACAGTCACCTGGCCATTGTGACGCAGTCACACGTACCAGAGCAAACTGATATGGATAGAGCTGCTTTCTCAATGCGCCCTTGACGAAAGTCACCGTCTGAACACAGAGACACAGTCAAATGTACTAGGAACAACTCCAGAGCGTACTGCAATGCGACATTGAAGACAGCCACCACATATGGCCAAAGAGACACAATCAAAAGTACTGGGGGCAACACCAGAGCGGGCTGCAATGGCTAGAGGCGCTTTCACAATGCTTCTTGAAGACAGTCACCACTCAGTCAGATGTACCGGGAACGACACCGGGGCGTACTGCAAAAGCTAGAGCTGCTTTTTTATGCGCATCTGAGGACAGTCACCACCTGGCCATCGAGACGCAGTCAAATGTACTACGGGCGATACCAGAGCGGACTGAAAGGGATCGAGCTAGCTGCTTTCTAAATTGGACTATGAAGACAGTCACCACCTAGCGAAAGAGACAAAGTCAAATATACGGAGGGCAACACCAAAGGGTACTGCAATGGAAAAAGCTGCTTTCCCAATACGACCTTTAAGACAGTCACCACCTTGTCACAGAGACACAGTCAAATGTAGTTGGGACAACACCAGGGCGTACTGCAATGGATGGATTGCTTTCAAAATGCGTCCTTGAAAGCTGTCGCAACTTGTCCATAGAGACAGCGTCATGTGCTTTGGGGAAACACCAGGCTATTCCTCGTGTACAGTTAGAGAACAAATTAGTTGGTGAGCCTACCCGACCCATTTTGTGATGGAAAGACACACATAACGATCCTTATAATCCCGGACTGCTGCAACGGAGAGAGAAATTCGATCAGCGGTGTTTGACAGCGGTTTCTATCGCATCCCGATCAAGGCTTATGAGGACAAAGTCACAACTAGGAGGCGAGGACAAGACCAGATGTACACACGCAGTAAAATGCGTCGGTTATGTTGGTTGAGGCTTGTCACCACCCGCGGTTTAGCAATGTCCTCTAGTCCCAGTGGCAAAAGTGTCCTTCCCTATGGCATGGTGACGGATTAAGGTAAGGTTCTACAGTAACCCAAGACTTCCAATACATGTGAAGAAGTAGAAAATGTCCCCCCTTGAGAAGGGTCCGGCCCTATCGTATTCTGACGAAAGAAATTCTGAAACAGTAAAATTTGCAGGAAAGACCGGTAGTTTGTCCAGATGTGCGAAGTTTTGATTCCCACTACGCCAACCGGACTCCGTTGAGGGGAGGCTACGGACCCAGTTAGAATCGCCAAGGACCAATACAATGAAGTTTGACAAAATTTGTCGGGGACGTGCAGTGCACGTTGTTTTATTATTCACCAATTACATCTCAAATAAATTATTAATAAATTATTCCGAGAATGTTATGAAACTCTGATTTGAATCCGTTGTGGTACATGTGTAGCACTTTGGGTCTTAGTTCCATGGCCCTTCCCTCTCCAATACAATGCACATGTATATATAAACAAATTACAAAAAGACACGATCAAAAGGATGAGATCCATTGGGCACACACTGTACTGCTTATCTATTTTAAGCTGCGTGAGTTTTGTCATCAACGGCTGTCTCCGCATCAAATGTGTCCAGCATTTCTTTACTGCTATGGTATTTTCTGAAATCGAAGAAAGATAATGTACAGTCGTGTATATACAAATGATTGTAGAGCGGAATTGAATTAAAGGCCTACGGGATACACCCCGGACGAAGAATGAATTGTCTCAGGAGTGAAAGAAAGGATGGAGGCCACACCTGTTTTATAAGAATCGTATCTGGTCAAACCTTACCCACGTCGTCCAAAGTTCTCCCCGTCTTCTAATGACTCTGGCAAAGCCTTGTTTAGCGTCTCGGGGAGGAAGAAGTTCATAACGCCCGTGAATACACCCATACAGCCGAAGATGATCAGGGGCAAGGGCCGCCAAAGATCCTCCTGTAATACAAGCAGATTGATATATTTAAAACCAGTTGTATATATTGATGAGGGGCCGTAGAGTCTTGTTCATCCGCGGCTTCGTTGATGGGGTCGTTGCAGACGATTTCGCAGCTTTTTTTGCTTTAGCAGCCCAATAACTTTGTTTTTTCAAGAAAAAAGTTTGGGTTGGCAGGACGTATAGGCGATGACAGGGGTGCCCCTGCCCTGGCCTGGCGAAGGTAGAACCAGTTCACAACTGAGTCATAATTACACCTGTACCTACCAGCCTCGCTAGCTGTGGTGAGAGGAGCGCCCCTGCCCTGGCGAAAGAAGACCCAGTTCCTACTCCAATATTCCTGGCGACTGTTGGGAACAGCTCCGCGGAGAAGATATAGACAGTTCCGAATGCGCCCTGGAAGGTGCACTTCGCAAGCATCACAAGTGCCATGGTCAGAGGCTGTAGATCTGAAATTCAGATCAGATGATTTGGATTAATGGATGATTACAGAGTACATAGTTTGTAATAATCTTTGACTTGAAGTTTCCCTGGCAAAAACAAATCTTTAAAAACAGCAAACAGTGGAGGTGCGATTAAGGAATATCATCAGAAGCAATGTTTTCCTTTAATTTGACGACCTGGCAATGGGCGTGAAGCGTATTGCGTCGTTGGAGGACGATGGGTGTTTTCTTCTCAGCATTCCGGGATGCTGATCTAAATTGAAGTCTGAAATAATACACGAATGGCAATTTAAAATTTTAGACACATACCTGGTCGATTTAATAATGGAATGGCTGAGAACAAGCATAGTCCTCCAAAGAACAGGAACCCGCCCATTGTGTATCGCCTCCCAACTTTCTGCATCAGGAAGACACAGATGGGGTAGGATGACATGCTTGCAACGCCGCCTAGCGCCGTGGTGAGGAAGGCATTCGCGCCGAAACTCGTTGGCATGAGGATGAGACCATAGAAGAGAAGGCTGGTGGTAAACCTGAAATTACATGAGCGCCGGATCGAAAAATTTAAAGTCGATCGGTTCTTCAACGACAAGTTTCTCAATCGACTGAGTTGGTCATCATTGATATTGAATAACAAAAATTTGAAATGCATTTCCGGATCTTCTCCTGCCATATTTGTGAACATCGGTACAGAATCGCTTTCTTAGCAACCCAAACAACGGAGGGAGAAGGGAGGGGTAATAAGAATGTGTTCAGTAATTTTCATGACATTATTTTCGCAGCCCACAAAACTGGAATTTGATTTTGAAAAGCGGAAAACTCTTCAAGAAGGATGTTCTAATCGCAAGATAAGAGTTAGATATGGCGACGATGCGGAATCCCCAACGAGGTCCCAAGCTACACACTCACATCCAACTTGGAGTGAATAGTAAGCTTACCGGCACGCTATAGAAAACTGGAAAGCACTTTGTGACAGTTACAAATGTCGATGGTGGGAGATTGGTAGATGCGCCGAATCGTCGGTGTTTCCATTCTGAGCTTCTGGGTCTTTCACTCGGTAATACCCCCTCAGTAATGCGGGTGAGGGGATAGGAAGCAACTGACCCTGGTATGCGTATGCGAGGATGAGGTGTCTCTCGAGGTGAAAAAACCGACTGACCATTGTAAGAATATGACGAGCGTGATTTTCCTCAGGTTTGGAGTCCGCAGCAAGTCGAAGACTGTACATTTCTTCTTCGTGGCGGCTTCCCGTTCCTGCAGTGAAAAACATCCAACAATTTTACGACTATGGAAAGAAACTCGGATCTGTCCCATTCACTTGGCCTGGGCGTCTCGACGCCATTCACGTTTTAAAAAATCCTTTATACCTAGCAGTTAAAAGAATCAGTATAAGCAAGATGATTGTTGTATACTCATGTGAACCGAGATATAAGCGTTGCCCTTTTTGGGTCAAGAGGACGACTTTGAGGGAAGAGAGTAATTCTTCATTTCCAGGATCATGAATAATCCTTGTCACCACTAACCGCTTCGGTTGCTTCTTTTAACCACTTGTTGTCCGCCGGTAAGGGTCGTCTGTTCCACTTAGCCATTTTCCTGAGGATCGTTTCTGCTTTATCTATCCTGTCACGTGATATCAACCATCTTGGCGATTCGTCAGCTATCCTGAAAAAGGGGATTGAGAAGTGTCATCCTTGCACTCAATAAATACCATTTTTGGGGGAGGCACGCACCCCTCCTTTGGGGGGGGGGGGGAGGCACGCATCCCTCCTTTTGTCGGAGAGGAACTTTTTTTCAGGGAATCTCTTCCGAAAAGGTATAAGGAACTATTACTCAGTAAATTTAGCTCTCGTACCATGCAGAAGTTAGTTAGTCAGGAAATTAGTTAGGAAAGAATATCTAATTATTAAAATGTTAAGATGTAGATGATCGGAAGATAGCCACTTTATCCAAAAGGTTAATAGTTAGATTTTAGATGCCAACTCACAAAAATGCTAAAAGCCTAACCAGAAAGTTAATAATTACATAAAGTTGGATAGAATGCCCACTTACCAAAATGTTAAGAGGTAGATGACCGGATAGATACCCAGAATCAACTGGAGTGTGATGTGGTTTCTGATGAAATATGCAAGGCCGGGGAGTGTGAACATACCAATGGTGAATCCCCAGTGGTACGGCACGCACACGGGGACTCGGTATTTCAGACCTGTAAACTCGACCACTGAAATACAACGGACAGCGCGTTTGAAGAGAGTGCTATCAATTAAAGGAAGACAATAAGCACGAGCCAGATAGATCAGATTAAGTTTCACGAAGTCGTTAACAGTGATCTACCTTCTCTCACTGGAGTATCAGTATTATTCCCCTTTCCGTTTAGCATCATCTTTCTGGAAAAAAATGCAACGTACCCATAACAAACGCAATGGCAAAGATGGTTCCGGCGCCAGCACCCGTGACGAACCTAACCCCGATCCAGGCGTAGATATTCGGCATGAAGGCCCCCACGGTCCCGCCGAGGATGGTGGTGAGAATAGTGAGTAAGAGTGCCACCTTACGACCGAATCTGGAAGGAAATGCGTCAAGTTTAAGCCAAAAGCGGCAAGTGTTAGAACAGTGTCTTGGATATCCAATAAGGTAATAAAAAAAGGGGATTGCTGAATGCGTATTGAAAGACTTCATCCACGCTTTCAGAAATCCCCTCTTTATAATACCTAATGGAAAGACTTTGACTACTACATGTAATTGCAAGATGTCTGTTCCAACGCGCGTTTTACGAAACAGGCGGTAGCTTCGATGACGAAGCCATTGATTCGTTCATCGTCATTGTCATTTGTGACCTGTCAGTATATCCACGTCAAGTGTCGGTGGTATAACCTACCCATCTGAAATAGCACCAAAGAAGGAACATCCAAACAGGAAGCCCATGAAGTAGACGGATTGGGTCATGGAAGTCAGCCATTCTCTATCACACACGAGATCAAACTGCAACAGAAAATAATCAATTAAACTCGGATTCGTCATTTAATGAGATTTCGAAGAGCCATGAAATTGGGTTGTCTCTAAAACGGCCTTTAGAACCTACGTATGACGTCCAACAAAATCTACATCGGAACACTCCACATACCAACATACGTTCTCTTATAATCCTTCCTGTTTGAACTGGCTAGAAACAAGAGGCTCAAGGGACTGTCGCTCGGCTGATAATAGGACGGTTTCGCAACTCTTACGAAGGACGAACTCGATAAAATACATTTTTACAGACTTCGTCGCGTTCGTAGCACTTTGTAAGGGTTGCGAAACCTGCATTTTGTAAGGTAAACTTGCAGTGATCTAAAATATTTTTCTTAAATTTTACATAAAACATTGATTATGCATTACGGTACCTGGCTGACAATGGTAGACTCAAAAACAGACTGATCGAACGTCCAGGCCGAACAACCAACAGTACTTGTCATATTATCAACCATCAAGCTTCTGTTCCAGTTGATCAAGTCCGAATAAGAATACTGTGTAAAGTTCAGCGCAAATCGTCTGCACTTGCTGAAGATGACGTTAGCATCACGGTTGGTCTCCTCCGGTATGGCGATGTTCTTTTGTTGCTCATATGTCAGGTTGCGTAGCTCTGGTATGTCACACCAGTGATCCTGATCTGCACCAAGAAAGATGATCGACAGGGTGTGGAGTCCGGTCGGCCATCCCGAGAAACACAGGATAAAATACTGGAAGATTTGATATCTATTAAATGATCCGATCCGTTGCAGGATATTCTCGAACGCCATCCTCTGGCGAGATTTGGAAACGAGGGTTGCAACTTCTCTGGTATCTGCCGAACCGTTTGTAACTGGGCCGAGGGTGTGGCCGTTTTCCTCGGTCCCGAGGCCCAATCTGTCGTCACACCTAGAATAGAAGCTTATAATAGAGAAGCTGTCAAGATTGTTGTTTAAAAATGCCGCGGAAGGCCCAATGATCATGATTTGTTGTTGTTGTACATTTGCGGGTCGTCGCACCTGGAGCCTGGACTTGAGAAAAGGACTGAGTCGTCGGCAACCAAACATTTCAAAAGCATGCAGCAGGAATTAGGTAGGGTAGGGGACTGTAGGCTCTGGGGGGGGGGGGGGGGCAGAACACCAGGGTTTTTCTTAATTCAGTCCTGTACAAGTGCTACCCCAACTTACATTTTAGGATTTGTAACAATTTCCAACAATCAAGGAAAATTAAGTAGCAACAACCGGCCTGAAAATTGTGCCCTACACATAGATAGAAATAAGGCCAGCCTTATAAACATGTAAGTTCAATATTTATCTAACATATCAGGCGATTTCTGGGCCTTCGAATTGGGTCGTGTTTGATTTTCAGGACTTTATAATCGAACTAACGAAATCACGAATCACGAAATATATAACATTTCGGTGTAAGTAAAAATTCAGAAAATTAGTACAACTCGAAATATCGTTGAACCGAGCGTTCTTTCTATAACCTGTATTACATGTATTAGGTAATCAGGAGACTATGTCTTTCAGGGGACAGATGCCTCCCAAGTTCACCAAATAACGTGTTTTTCATGCAGTTTTGGTCGATGTTATGACAAATGAAGCAATACGGGCAGGTTCTTCTCACTATCTATAACAAAATGCGAATTTCTTGCAATCAGATAGGATAAGAGTGACGAAAGACATAAGTTGAAGAGAAATCCCCACTCATTTCATGCAAGTGGCTGACGAGAATAATGAAATTAAATGTCATCGGACTTACTGTTAGTCCTTGTAGCCCTTTAATGATGGCGAGGAGACTGATTCCCCGCCGGCAGAAGGCTTTAACGCTTCGCAATCATTGCTGAAGGTTTAGATGAGCTAAAGAGGATGCTGGGATCTGCTCCCTTGGCATAACCGACAAAACACAGGGTTTGCATATTGTATATTTTGAAAATGATATCGTCTCAAGAAATATCACTTACCTCTACCAATACGCCCAATAAACAATAGTGAAAATGACAAGCAATGGATAATCTCTATTGGGTTAATCCGTGAATCCATGTCGGTGATGTAAGACATGATATCATTAAGACATTATCACGTAGCATATGTTGTCATGAAAGTGTATGTCGGGTCACCAAAAGTGTAACATGGGCTTCTCAGGAAATTATTAAAGAAAAGGGCGCGAATTGCTCCAGCTTCATAACTTATATCTGACTCAACCAAGTGGATAACACCGCTAGCTACCGGTAGTTGGTAAAACCAAGACGCAGATTTGGACGCTGGACGCTAAGTTTTGTATCATTGAATTTCACTGCCTGGATTCCATGAACTTCGCCTCAAGTTCAAGATGAATAGTTTATTTGATTTGGTAACTATGGGCGGTTATTGCCGCAAATATTAACCAACGCGCGAGGGATAACAGTTACTCCTGGAAGCCGATGAGGCGTATAGTTCGTGGCGCGTACAGCTGTAATTTCTAAAATCTGCATTTCCTAGAATCGTCGTGAGGGATAGATACCGCGAGCTCTAGAACCCGCAGGTTCTAGAACCGTGAGCGATAGATCCGTTATGTGGCGCCACTGTCGCATATTGACGTCGTCGTATTGTTTTTGCTGTAAGCGACACTACTGTCAGTTGGCCTCAACACGTGGTACTTGTCACTGTCAGAAAGCGTGTACATGCGTAGGCTACTTCCGTTGCAATTTTAAAAATGTGCGACCAGTCGCAGCTGTAGTAGAACAGAATAATCATTGTAAATCATAAATGGACGAAGTAGCACAAAAATGATAATGTTGCTGTGTCGCTTACAGCAAAAACAATACGAATATGCGACAGTGGCGCCACATAACGGAAATAGTTTGAACTGCTATCGCTCACGAGATAGTCGCGCCACATAACGGATTTTTTGGAACCTCTGAGCTCGCGGTATCTATCCCTCACGACGATTCTAGGAAATGCAGATTTTAGAAATTACAGCTATCCGCGCCACGAACTATACGCCTCATCGGCTTCTAGGAGTCACTTGCTATCCCTCGCGCGTTGGTGAATACTTGCGGCAATAACCACCCATAGACGAGGTCCCCGACCAGGACAATTAAAAATGCATAAGTTCAATATACACAATTCATGGACTTCGAACATTTTAATCGATTTTTGCGATTGATAGTTTGGGTCATAGATGTAATTTTCATTATTGTACGCGCAATTGGCGATTGTTTCTGGCTTGTTTTTTGGCAAATGTTACCTCAGTTCATTCTGCTGACCAGCTATGAAAAATAGCAAATTACCCGTTTTGTGGGCATAGAACGGCAGCCCAGGGCCTTCGGGGTAGCCGAACTAGGTATCAACAGATTCTTTCAAATAAACCGGCCGAGTGTTGGAGTGGGTGGGTAGGGGTCATCAGAGATGAAAAGAAATGGTTGTCTGCCGACTACCGCCGGTACCCGTGTGCCGTTGTGCGTGGAATAAAATACATTTACGCATTTCGTCGTTCGCCAAGCTCTACTTTCTAATTTGTAAGGCCTTTGAAACCTGCCTTTTGCCGTTGCCCGCGGAAAGACCTTGGCCTGTTTTGGCATGCGTCAATCAGTGTCACCTGCTTCCATCCTCGCCGTGCAAGTCGTGAATCTCTCCCAGCTGGCTATAAGCAGGTCTTGGAATTGGTCCGAACGGAACGAAGTACGAATGTATGTGGTGTCATCAAATGCTCGTGAATTATCGTTTATATTCTAAGTTTGGGAGGACTCGGGCAATTTAAAAAAACCTATATGTACCAAGTACGTAAAATACATTTATTTGAATACATTTACGTAGCCTATACTTAGTCGTTTTCGTAAGGCTTGCAAAACCTGCCTATTGCCGTTTCCCGCCGGAAACCTTGGCATGTCTTTCAAGTGTCAGCTGTGTAACTTGCATCAACATCCTCGCCCCACTGACCAAACTCTCGCATTTTGTGCACGAGGGACAAATCAGCAAGAGAAACACGTCAGAATTACGAGGTTGTCCAAAATCTCAATCCCGACAGTCTGGCGTCGAGACATTTGAAATAGGCTCCGTCTGCAGCTCCAACTTCAAAGTGATGTCAAATTTGGACGGGCCAGCCAGTGCAGAGGTGAGCGCTGCACGCTTTTTTCACGTGGCTTCATTTTCATTGGCTAATTTCCGCACTGTGGCCAGCGTCCTTTTTTACGTTGCTTTATTTTCATTGGCTCGTTGAGCCACAGTTTATGACTTGATTGGCATGCCAAGTATCCGATATAAAGGCGTGCCGGGCGTTCACCAACGCATTGCAGAAATTAATTTCAACAGGTTGTGATCCTGCTTCGTTACGAGCCTTGACAAATTCGCACGTGCTGGATAGTTGGGCGGAAGTGAGTGGTGTATGAACGATTTGTCAATTTGCCACTGTTTGACGAGTTATCATGATGATCTGTTCTCTTAGGAGATACTGTGTTTATAATTTAGAAGGATTAGAAGTCATATTTGTTTGTCCGATATTCTTCAGGGAGGAAATTCTTTGTGCGGATCGCCAGCAGCTCGACTATCGGCAGAGGATTAAAGATGGAGCCACGACCTCGGGCAGCATTGATTGAGGATGTCACCAGAGGAGGATGGACAAACACAGTAGGAATAGGATATGGGCTACCACACCTCATTATCAGCCAAAATCAGGTAAGGTAATTAACCTTCTCCCCCAGTCGCACAGGTAGGTCAAGACTCTACTCAAAAAGGTTAAATTCGACTAGGCTATATCCAAAGACTCCCTAATATTATTAGTAGGCCTATTTTTAGGATAAGGCCATGAGTATGAATAATCCGGTTTACCGTCCGAGAGATTTAAAAAGATGGTGAGGCTTATTTTATTTTTCCCCCTCCCCAGCCTGTTTTGCCCTCGTCCCCCCGCAAGCCCTCAAGCCCACGCACTCTCGCTCGCCGGCTTCCCGCGTAGATCTCGATTTTTAGTTTAAAAAACGCCACCGGGATTTCATAGACGGCGCTGCGGATTCCGCAAATCCATGCGGTCTGCTCATCGTCATCCCGGCCTGCCATGCGTGCATGATTACAAATCCATCGCTATCGACACCATATCACGCCATCAGTTGATAAAATCGACTGAATATGCATCATTGATTATTAATCTTGATAGATGTCTGTTTATTTACTTCCAAGTGACCCGGGGAAAGTAGAAAAGTACTTGTAGGCCTATTTAATTTCTTCTGCGGTCGTAGGAACGTGTTCACAATATCAATAGGGCCTACGCTGGCAGCACCACCCTCAAACTCATTAAAACTCATCAGAATTGTAGTTTTTGCTAGGTACACCCTGTTGTCTTTTATGTTTCACTGAGACATTATTTTCCTAATAGTGATTTTTTTATAAAGAATGAAATTTTATTTCAGTACATCACAATGTACATTACAATTGTTCTACCTGCACCACCTGGAATGTTTGAATTATATACTGCAATTAACTTAAAGATGAGTAGCTTGCGGTTTTCACACTTGTGTTTCTTTTATGCCCTATAATTTTTACCCCAAGTTTAAATTTTGATAAAAGCGTTTCAGGTCACCTTTATAGGTAATCATTGCGTATCATAAAAGTCTAACATAATATGCCAGCATCACTAGATGGGATGATACAACACTGTTAAAATAAATTCCCCATCAAATTAATTTGTTATCAAACTGTGAATGCATTTGTCTACTTGTGATAGGTTTACGTCTTGTCTTCTCTTTTTGGCTCACTGGTACGCTGAGTCTATACAACACCGCAGTGTCCGTCGTCCGTCGTATCCTATTTCAAAAACAGTGGCACATTTCTTAACCGATAAGGCTATGGACTCAAAACTTGGTATGCATGACCCCCCCCCCCCCCCAACTAGGTCAGATGATCTTTGACACTGAATTTTGGTCCGGTCTGATTCTTAACTTGGCCACCAGGGGGCCAAAACTGAAAACATAAATAGTGTGATATCTCACTTATTGGTGATTTGTTTTTTATAAAATTCGTGCTGTAGGTACTCCTAGCAAGGATATATCACATATCATGCGTGTTTTCATACGTTTCGTAACTTCTAGGGCTATGGGCTTGTAACTTTGTACACAAGACCCCCTAGGTCTCGACTTGAAGTGAAAACCTTGAAAGTGTGATATCTCGCTCATTAGTGATTCGTATATTCGAAAATGTTGTTATGGTTGCTACTCCCAGCAAGGATACATTACATATTATACAGGTTTTTGATTCGACCTACTTTTCAAGGTCCATTGTCAATCAAGTTGTTACCTAAATACCAGTGAGCACAATGGCCCCTGGCCTTTTCATTTGTTTTTCTCATAAGAGTGCATCTTGCAGACAACTTGTCAAAAGTATAGGAAAGTAGGCTTTGAAAGTGTCAAAATGTGACGTCAAAAAACAAGATGGCGGCCACATATTTTGGGCTATATTTCATTTCAAATTTGACATAGGATGAATATTTAGGTGTCCGGCTATTGGTTCTAGGGGTCAAGGAATCTATCATGACAATTTGTGAAGTTGTTGGGAATTGCATCACCGGAAGTATGGCATTTAGGGAACCACTTTGCTTCCAGTGATATATGCACTTTAACCGGAAGTATGACATTTAGGGAACCACTTTGCTTCCAGTGATATATGCACTTTAACCGAATGTATGACATTTAGGGAACCACCATGCTTCCAGTGATATATGCACTTTAACCGGAAGTATGACATTTAGGGAACCACTTTGCTTCCAGTGATATATGCACTTTAACCGGAAGTATGACATTTAGAGAACCACCATGCTTCCAGTGATATATGCACTTTAACTGAATGTATGACATTTAGGGAACCACCATGCTTCCAGTGATATGCACTTTAACCGAAAGTATGACATTTAGGGAACCACTTTGCTTCCAGTGATATATGCACTTTAACCGAAAGTATGACATTTAGGGAACCACTTTGCTTCCAGTGATATATGCACTTTAACCGGAAGTATGACATTGAGGGAACCACTTTGCTTCCAGTGATATATGCACTTTAACCGGAAGCGACGAGGAGGTGCAATTTTCAAGAAGAAGGACAGAGACTGAGGTTTGTATCACTAAATCATATCTACAGTTGTACTTTAGACATCAACTTTGATTACAGAGTCGAGAAGGATGATCAATGGTGGGACGACTGAGACCCAGCGCAGGATGAAGACATCGTCAGGTATTGTGTCACTTATTTGTCTTTTTTTTTGTATGCACAGTTAAATTTTCAGAATTTGTGTACAGTTTTCGATGAAGGAAGGAAGCGACACTGAGGCAATTTTCACGAAGCAGGAGAGATGACACTGCTATATTTTTTTCGCTATTTTTCGAGAGGAAGGAGGTAGGTACACAGAGAGATTGACTCATTTCAAGTCATTTTCGAGAGACGGAATAGAAGACCAATGACGCTGGTATATTTTCTTCGCTGTTTTTCGAGAGGAAGGAGGGACACAGAAAGATTGGATATATGGCACGAATTAGGGGAAGCAATGCAGACAACAAAAATGAAACAAATCATCCTTGCGCTAAAGCCTGCATCTACTAAACTTTTTTTCTGAATTGATGTTAAAAACATACTTTAAATTAATGCTGGGGAATTTCTTAATTTTTAAATTATATTTTTTCTTAGAATCTACGAAATGAATTGTTATTTCAGACTCTTATTTTAAGAAACCCTGTGATTGGCTAGACGAAATTTCTTTTAAAGCCAAAAAATTAATGATGAAGAAACCAACTCTGACATCAACAAATGTTAGACTATTAGTTGAGAAAACAACATTAAAGCCTGCACCCTGTGATTGGCTAGACGTAATTTCTTTTAAAGCCAAAAAATGAATGATGAAGAAACCAACTCTGACATCAGCAAATGTTAGACTATTAGTTGAGAAAACAACATTAAAGCCTGCATTTTGCTGGAAAAAAAAGATTTCATACAGCCTAATAACCTACATTCAAACTCGACGTTTACTTCTGAAATATAAACTCCCATTTTGCTTATTCCCTACACCCTAAATAAAGCCTACATTTGAGTTTGATCAAGAAGTCTTATTTCTAGAAACCCTACAATTAAAACTACATCATTTATTCTAATAACCAAGAAGCCTACACTGACATTTTAAATTATTAAGCCATTATCTGTGAACACTGCATTAAAGCCTACATTTTGAAGGAAGTAATCATGATTTCATTCAGCAAAATAATCTACATATAAAGTAAACGTTCAGTTCTGCAATATACATTTACTGTTTTCATAATCTGGGAAGGAAGCCTACACCCTAAAAGCCTACATTTGAAATTTCATCAAGAACTCTTGTTTCTAGAAACCCTACAATTAATTCTACATTAATTTTTCATGGAATTATCCATAACTAAGAAACCCACACTGAAGCCTACACTGTCGTTTTAAATTATCAAACTCTTATTTGTGAACACTACATTTAAGTCTACATTTTAAAGGAAGTTGTCATGATTTCATAATATCACTCCCCTAATTCGTGCCACCAATTTTTTCGCTAATTTTCGAGAGGAAGGAGGTACACAGAGAGATTGACCTATTTCAAGTCATTTTCGAGAGATGGAATGGAAGACCAATGACGCTGGTATATTTTTCTTCGCTATTTTTCGAGAGGATGGAGGTACACAGAGAGATTGGATGTATGGCACGAATTAGGGGAAGCAATGCAGACAACAAAAATAAAAAAAGCATTTTGACAAATCATCCTTGCGCTAAAGCCTGCATCTACTCAACTTTTTTCATAAGTGATTTCAAAAACTTACTTTAAATTAATGCTGGAGTATTTCTAAATTTTCAAATTATATTTTTTCTTAGAACCTACAAAATGAATTGATAATTCAAACTCTCATTTTAAGAAACCCTATGAATGACTAGATGTAATTTTTTCAAAGCCAACAAATTGATGATGAAGAAACCAACACTGACATCAACAAAATATAGACTATTAGTTGAGAAAACAACATGAAAGCCTACATTTTGATGGTAAAAAAATGATTTCATACAGCCAAATAACCTACATTCAAACTCAACGTTTCATTCTGAAATATAAATTCCCATTTTGCTTATTCCCTACACCCTAAAGCCTACTTTTGAGTTTGATCCAGGAGTCTTATTTCTGGAAACCCTACAATTAACACTACATCATTTATTCCAATAACCAAGAAACCTACACTGAAGCCTACACTGACATTTTAAATCATTAAGCCATTATTTGTGAACACTACATTAAAGCCTACATTTTGAAGGAAGTAATCATGATTTTATACAGCAAAATAATCTACATATAAAGTAAACGTTCAGTTCTGAAATATATATTTACTTTTTGCCTAATCTGGGAAGGAAGCCTACACCCTCCTGCCTA
This sequence comes from Lineus longissimus, assembly GCF_910592395.1. Taxonomy (NCBI): domain Eukaryota; kingdom Metazoa; phylum Nemertea; class Pilidiophora; order Heteronemertea; family Lineidae; genus Lineus; species Lineus longissimus. The sequence goes on from NC_088315.1 coordinate 3,578,567, forward strand.
CATTTGAAATTTCATCAAAAACTCTTATTTCTAGAAACCCTACAATTAATTCTTCATCAATTTTTCATGGAATGATCCATAACTAAGAAACCTACACTGAAGCCTTCACTGTCATTTTAAATTATCCAACTCTTATTTGTGAACACTACAGTAAAGCTTACATTTTAAAGGAAGTTGTCATGATTTCATGATATCGCTCCTCTAATTCGTGCCACAAATGGGAGATTGACTCATTTCAAGTCATTTTCGAACGTTGCTATATTTTTCTTCGCTATTTTCCGAGAGGAAGGAGGGCCACAGAGAGGAGTGACTCATTTCAAGTCACTTTTGAGGGATGGAATGGAAGAGAGATGGCGCTGCTATAATTTTTTTCGCTATTTTTCGAGAGGAAGGAGGTGTACACAGAGAGATTGACTCATTTTAAGTCATTTTGATAGATGGAATGGAAGACCAATGACGCTGCTATATATTTTTGCTATTTTTCGAGAGGAAGGTGGAACTTCGAGAGATTTATGGTACTAATTAGGGGAAGCACTGTGGACATTGTCTGTTTTTTAGGTTTTACGATCCATTTAAAAAAAAAAATCTTGTCTAAAGCATTTTGAAAACCATTTCTTCAACACCATTTTTTGAAGATCTTTATCACATAGCGATCAAATATAAAAAAGTATTTTGATGAACCATCCTTAGACAAAAAGCCTACATCTACTAAGCTTTTTTGAGAAATGATGTAAAAAACTTACTTTAAATTAGTGCTTGGGAATTTCTAAATTTTCAAATTATAATATTTCTTAGAATCTACAAAATGAATTGTTAATTCAGACTCTTATTTTAAGAAACCCTATGATTGGTTAGACGTTCTTTTTTCAAAGCCAAAAAATTAATGATGTAGAAACCAACACTGACATTTACACATGTTAGACCATTAGTTGAGAAAACAACATTAAAGCCTACAATTTGATGGAAAAAAAATGATTTCATACAGCCAAATAAACCTACATTCAAACTCAACGTTTCATTCTGAAATATAAACTCCCATTTTGCTTATTCCCTACACCCTAAAAGCCTACATTTGAGTTTGATCCAGAAGTCTTATTTCTAGAAACCCTACATCATTTATTCCAATAACCAAGAAGCCTACACTGACATTTTAAATTATTAAGCCATTATCTGTGAACACTACATTAAAGCCTACATTTTGAAGGAAGTAATCATGATTTTATACAGCAAAATAATCTACATATAAAGTAAACGTTCAGTTCTGCAATATATATTTACTGTTTGCATAATCTGGGAAGGAAGCCTACACCCTAAAGCCTACATTTGAAATTTCATCAAGAACTCTTATTTCTAGAAACCCTACAATTAATTCTACATTAATTTTTCATGGAATGATCCATAACTAAGAAACCTACATTGAAGCCTAAACTGTCATTTTAAATTATCAAACCATTATTTGTGAACACTACATTTAACCCTACATTTTGAAGGAAGCTATCATGATTTGATAGTATCGCTCCCCCTAATTCGTGCCATAAATGAAAGATTGACTCATTTCAAGTCATTTTCGAGAGATGGAATGGAAGAGAGATGGTGCTGCTATATATTTTTTCGTTTTTTTTCGAGAGGAAGGAGGTGTGCACAGAAAGATTGACACATTTTCAGTCATTTTCGAGAGATGGAATGCGAAAGAGATGATGCTGCTATATTTTTTTCGCTATTTTTCGAGAGGAAGGAGGTGCTATTTTCGAAAAGAAGGACAGCGACTGTGAGGTTTGTATCACAAAATCGTATCTACAGTTGTACTTTCAGACTTAAACTTTGCCTACAAAGTCGAGAAGGATGATCAATGGAGGGAAGACTGAGATGAGACCCAGCGCAGGATGAAGACGTCGTCAGGTATTGTGTCACTTATTTGACTTTTTTTTTGTATGCACAGTTAAATTTTCAGAATTTGTCTACAGTTTTCGATGAAGGAAGGAAGCGACGCCGGGGTAATTTTCACGAAGCAGGAGCGATTACACTGCTACATTTTTGTCGCTATTTTTCGAGAGGAAGGAGGTGTACACCGAACGATTGACTCATTTCAAGTCATTTTTGAGCGATGTAATGAAAGAGAGATGACGGTGCTATATTTTTCCGCTATTTTTCGAGAGGAAGGACGTGTACACAGAGAGATTGACTCATTTCCAGTCATTTTCGAGAGATGGAATGCAAAAGAAATGATGATGCTATTTTTTTTTTTCGCTATTTTTTGAGAGGAAGGAGGTGATATTTTCAAAAAGAAGGACAGAGACTGTGAGGTTTGTATAACTTAATCGAACCTACATTTGTACTTTCAGACACTTTAAATTATCAAGCCATTATTTGTGAACACTACATTAAAGCCTACATTATGAAGGAAGCAATCATGATTTTATACAGCAAAATAATCTACATATAAAGTAAACGTTCAGTTCTGCAATATATATTTACTGTTTGCCTAATCTGGGGAGGAAACCATTATTTGTGAACACTACCCTTAAGCCCACATTTTGAAGGAAATTATCATGTTTTCATAATATCGCTTCCCCTAATTCGTGCCACAAATGTGAGATTGACTCATTTTCGAGAGATGGAATGGAAGAGAGATGACACTGCTATATTTTTTTCGCTATTTTTCGAGAGGAAGGAGGTGTACACAGAAAGATGGACTCATTTCATGTCATTTTTGAGAATGGAATGGAGGAGAGATGGCGCTGCTCTATTTTTTTCGCTATTTTTCGAGAGGAAGGACGTGTACACAGAGAGATTGACTCATTTCCAGTCATTTTCGAGAGATGGAATGGAAGACCGATGATGCTGCTATATTTTTTTCGCTATTTTTCGAGAGGAAGGAGGTGCTATTTTCAAGAAGGACAGAGGCTGTGAGGTTTGTATCACTTAATCACACCTACAGTTGTACTTTCAGACACTCTAAATTATCAAACCATTATTTGTGAACACTACCCTTGAGCCCACATTTGAAGGAAATTATCATGTTTTCATAATATCGCTCCCCCTAATTCGTGCCACAAATGTGAGATTGACTCATTTTCAGTCATTTTCGAGAGATGGAATGGAAGAGAGATGGCGCTGCCATATATTTTTCGCCATTTTTTCGAGAGGAAGGTGTACACAGAAAGATTGACTCATTTCAAGTCATTTTCGAGAGATGGAATGAAGAGAGATGGCGCTGTTATATATTTTTCGCCATTTTTTCGAGAGGAAGGAGGTGTACACAGAAAGATTGACTCATTTCAAGTCATTTTCGAGAGATGGAATGGAAGAGAGATGGCGCTGTTATATATTTTTCGCCATTTTTTCGAGAGGAAGGAGGTGTACACAGAAAGATTGACTCATTTCCAGTCATTTTCGAGAGATGGAATGGAAGACCGATGGTGCTGCTATATTTTTTTCGCTATTTTTTCGAGAGGAAGGAGGTGCTATTTTCAAGAAGAAGGATAGAGCCCGTGAGGTTTGTATCACTTAATCGTACCTACAGTTGTACTTTCAGACTTCAACTTTGATTACAGAGTCGAGAAAGATGATCAGTGGAGGGAAGACCGAGACCTAGTGAAGGATGAAGACCTCGTCAGGTATTGTGTCACTCATTTGTATGCATAGTTAAATTTTCAGAATCGGTCTGCAGTTTTTGTTGAAGGAAGGAAGAAAGCGACGAGGAGGTGCAATTTTCAACAAGAAGGACAGAGACTGTGAGGTTTGCATCACTAAATCGTATCTACAGTTGTGCTTTCAGACTTCAACTTTGATTACATAGTCGAGAAGGATGATCAAGAAGGGAAGACTGAGACCCAGCGCAGGATGAAGACATCGTCAGGTATTGTGTCACTTATTTGTCTTTTTTTTTGTGCACAGTTAAATTTTCAGAATTTGTCTACAGTTTTCGTTGAAGGAAGGAAGCGACGCCGGGGTAATTTTCGCGAAGCAGGAGCGATTACACTGCTACATTTTTGTCTATTTCCGAGAGGAAGGAGGTGTACACTTAGAGATTGACTCATTTCAAGTCATTTTCGAGAGATGGAATGGAAGAGAGATGGCACTGCTCTATTTTTTTCGCTATTTTTCGAGAGGAAGGAGGTGTACACAGAAAGATTGACTCATTTCCAGTCATTTTCGAGAGATGGAATGCAAAAGAAATGATGATGCTATATTTTTTTCGCTATTTTTCGAGAGGAAGGAGGTGCTATTTTCAAGGAGAAGGATAGAGACTCTGAGGTTTGTTTCACTGAATCGTACCTACAGTTTTACTTTCAGACTTCAACTTTGACTACAGAGTCAAGAAGGATGATCAATGGAGGGAAAACAGACCTTGTGAAGGATGAAGACTTCGTCAGGTACTGTGTCACTCATTTGTATGCACAGTTAAACTTTCAGAATTGGTCTACAGTTTTTGTTGAAGGAAGGAAGGAAGCGACGAGGAGGTGCAATTTTCAACAAGAAGGACAGAGACTGTGAGGTTTGTATCACTAAATCGTATCTACAGTTGTGCTTTCAGACTTCAACTTTGATTACAAAGTCGAGAAGGATGGTCAATAGAGGGAAGATGGATGTGAATTGCACCAGCCGCCGGTTTCATCAAAATTGTTTGACTTGTTTATTTGAAGCAAGCGTTCAGTTTTGTTGTCACCAGTGACTGGGCAAAAAACAACGCAGGACTGGCTCATCAAGATGAATGAATTGAGTGATGATGAACATTGGCTGTCTCCACACAAATAACTGCATTCAACCAGAATTTGTGGATCAGATCCAGCAACGGAAAAATGATCGGTTCCAGAGATGACTGTTGAAGATTGGTAGCATACAAACAACTGAAATCAGTTATCAGTTTCAATGGGATTGTATGACTTGTTGATTAAAGCAAGCATTCGATTGTATTGACTCGGAGAACTGGAACTTAAACAAGCAAGGACTCTTTTGTAACGGCCATTTTACATGTTTTGGAACTTAAGTCTTTTTTACCACAGTTTAAATTTCCCATCATGTTTAACTTTCTTTTCCTGGTTCCAAGTTTGGATTAACCTATATTTGCTGGGACCCAGGTTACTTGAGCCCTTGTTTTGGTCAGGCAGACCCCTTCCTGACCTCTATCTGGTTTTAGTTTCATCCTTTTCATACATGTTTTCAGGTTTTAGTTTTCAGGTCTTTATTTCTGTGAGGAGCTGTCTTGTTATGGCCCTCTAACTTTTTGGTAAGTTTACCCAATGTATATAGATCTTATTGAACCCTTTTATTGTACTGGTTGTATTAGAGTTATTTCAGTAGGAAGGATTTTCTAGTGCCTTGCCTGCTCATTGTCACATGTGGGTCCTCCATGTGCAATTTTGCTATTATGTAATAGGTCAACTGGGGTGAGCCCTGAAGGATAGTCCTTGTTTTTATGCAGATTTGTGTTTCCCTATGTTAAAACCAGTCGGGTATTTATTTACATGTTGTAGGAAATTTATGTCCTTCAGTAAAATGTTTCTTTGTGCTAATGTAAAACCCCCCAGGAGACGTTACGTCTTTCTAGTTTTCTTGTGTCTGCTCTTTGGTCTTTGGAACTTAAACAAGCGAGGACTCTCAGGTCAGAGGACTTCCCATGGAAAGGATAGCAGGCCAATCAGAATAAAATCAGTTATCAGTTTCAATGGGGTCGTATGACTTGTTGATAGAAGCAAGCATTTGATTCTATTGTCTCGGAGAACTTGATCGAAAACCAACATGCAGTTAACTTGGATTCCCATCGAAGTTTCCCATAGGATAGCAGGCCAAACAAAGAAGAAAATCGCTCTATATCTAGGGTAAGATTGAAGAAAGTATTTTATTCTATTGTCTCTGAGAACTTGAGCTAAAACCAACGAAAACCATCAAAATTAGTAGAAGGCAGATTCCCAATGGATAGTAAGCCAAGCAAAGAACAAACAAACGGTTATAACTCTAAATCTTTCGAATGGCAGAGTGCAAAACACTTCTCTAGACGGATTGCCTGCTAAACTTTGAAATAAATTATGTAAATGTTAGAAATAAATGCATTTGCAACCTCCGACTTTGTCCAGTGTTCCTCCTTTTCCTTCAAATTACACAGGATGTCTCGACAAAGGATCTATAAAGCCGTGTAACCAAGGGCCTGACATGGAGACATAGTCACATCCTAACATTGTTGTACCAGTTACCAGGATGTATCAAAACGTTATCAGTTGAGCCTCATTGTCACAGAAGAATGGAATCGAGTTATGCTAGTTCGGCGAGCTGCTTGCCAGATATCCCCAGCCTATTAAATCAAAGCTTTATGGTGTATAGCCTGATGTTAACACCTTCAGCGCCGAACCAGGTATATCTGCGTGGCCCAAATCTCCCTCTTTGAGCTGGTTATCGGAGTCTCCTGTACTTCATGAAAGAACTACGCCATCGCCATCTTCAGGGCAAGGTAGGAACTGAGAAGACCATACCATGCCCTGAAGATGGCGATGGCGTAGTTCAGAACTTTGAATGACTTCATGAAAGAATACGCTATCGCCATCTTCAGGGCAAGGTAGAAACTGAAAGACCTTCTTTTCAGTTCCTACCTTGCCATGAAGATGGCGATGGCGTAGTTCTTTCAGGAAGTCGATGAGACTCCGATAACCAGCTCAAAGGGGAAGGGGGGGGGGGTTGGGCTACGCAGATCTACGTGGTTCGGCGCTGAAGGTGTCAACAACGTTAGAGGCTATCATCCGACTTTACAGTAATATTGTATGAACCCCGGTTTGTGGTGAAAATTTCAATCGACTTCGCATTACTTGCTGAAGCAGCGCCACAACCTGATATGAGCTATTCTGACCGCAACCAATGCATTCATACGAAGACAATTTAGGCATGTTTATGAATTATAAAAGCAAACTCGGAAGAGGTCAAGTAGACAAGTAGTTTAAGACCAACATAACGAGAATGTTACCAGCATGTCTCTACTATTTTCGCGAATCGCTAATATATCGTAAAAATTAAGAGGCGTGAATATTTAGGTGTTCGATGTCACGGAACGGACTGGACTGGAATATGGCTTGGACGTCAAACTTTCGGGCGATTGATTACCTGTTCTTAGCCTTGAGCGGCACGTGTGTGGGGTGGTCCTCCCTGTCGACCAGGGGCCTGGCTTCGGGTGATAATTGGCTCCGATCGGTCATCCTGCAGGGGAGAAGAAAAAAATAAATTACGGCCGTGTTCTTAAATGGTTTATGAACTCGACTGATATTTTTTGGCGCAATTCGACATTTATCATGTTTGAAATCATATGAAGGGCATAAATATTTGAAATATGCCTTTGTCACAACTTTGTGATTTGATTTGGCGGACAGAAGTAAACGCTAAGTTAATGGTTAAATCAAACCATTTGGCCTGGTGTGCATGTATGTATAGACCTATCACAAGTGCTTGTCTAACCTCAGACGGGGAAGCATACGTTTTTCGAAAATTACACCTCTCATAATTAAAAGCTCAAAATATTTCATGTCCACTAAGTAAGTCCTTTTAATTGATATCGAATCTTACCTTAAAGGGTGGTACAGCACTGTATTTTTTTTCCAGAATATCCCTAGAAACTCCGTGAAATTTCGTAACGGGACCAGGCTCATTACGTTCAGCAAATCTGACTAAAAGGGTTTCATTAACGTGGCGTATGTTTGAGTATTAAGGTCACATTGGACGAAATTCGCCCAGAGGTGAATGAAAATACAACACGATTACATTTTATTACGTTTAACATTAATCTCATGCATTATGTGTATGTTTTATGACTACATCTTATTTTGATACCCCTCCAGTCCGCAAGACATTAAAACGCGAGGAAAAGGGGTTTAATCCCTCAGTGACCTAGCGGTTAATTCAGGGTTTAAGCGTCAAGTTTTCAAGTTTGTCAATAACTGGCTTACGTGTCCATTCAAAAACACACTTTAATGTCTTTTTAGTTATTATCAATACCGGTACATATTTCTCAGTTAAAGTCTTTTATAATCAACAGCGGCGAAATATAAGACCGACTCAAGCTTATTACGGACAAGAACGGGCATGCTGTGTAGTCATATTGACGGTGTAATTTTTCTTTTTCGAAGGTGCACCGAAGTAAGAGTTCTGCTTTTCGTCCAAAATACTGGTATCTCCACCTTTGCGACTCATCATATCAAAACAACTTCAGTAGTTAGATTTATTATAAAATGGTGTTCTTTAATCGTCTACATCTGAACGACATTTAGTGCAAAGTGTAACTATTGTTAGATTATGGAAATTGCAAATAGATTTTCAATTACAAGTCATTTTCAAAAAGGGCAGATTTGGAAAACAAACGCTATAGGGCAATTTTTGTTGACGCAACTGTTACAACTCAAAATCGCATCCAGCCGCTGAAAAAAATGAGTTTGGCCACTCAAGCCTTATCTACTAGATTCTTAGCTCAAAATCGCCTTTTTAATCGCCAGCAATTGCTTTCACAGGCGACTGCATAGCTCTAATTTGCACAAAATTAGAAACAAATTGCCCGAGCTCCTAATTTTCATACCTGCTGCAACTTAACAAAATTTCTTAATCAAGTTCATTGTAACTATCACCCTGTTTTTACACATTACTGACAATATATTACACCTATACATGCAGTGTAACATCAGATAATAAATACATCTGGCCATGCTGTGGCTAGATTAAAATATGATATCGAGACTCAAAGAGTCGCCCTACTTCCGGCCGAGACTGACAAGGTTGATCGATGATCATAATAACTCCTCCTCCCCATCGAAAACGGGATTATCAAAAGGCCCTCCGTACAAATGTCTCTCAGGTTTTTTGGGCGGCACAATAAGAACATCGTTTCCCTCGTTTCTCCCATGTCTCTGATATGAATCCTCGTCAGATGAAGGCCGGCTGTTGTCCTCTCTTGGGTCGGGCACATTGGCACACGAGACAAGAGGCTCAGTGTCGTCAACATGACCGTTCACTGAGCTTGGAATGTCAGCCGCGGAGCTTGGAATGTCCGCCACGGAGAAACCACTAGAGTTTTTCCTCAGCGAGCTGTTTGAGGAACTCTTCTTTGTGGAAGACTTTGCTAAATCATTAGCAGAGGTAGGCATGTCAGAATCTCCCTGTCCATCGTCCCCTTCCTTGACAGAACATGACCCATCCGGCAACCCATTCCCTTGCAATGAACCCCCACTACTGCTTCCATAGATCGAATTCTGCACAAACACGGATAAATTTGTCCCGTAGCGTTTATTCGGATTTTTCACGAACCGGCCCTGGTTCCACTTAGGGGTTTCGGGACATTTTGCAGCAATTTTGTTCGCCTCCTCCTCTTCATCTGGGACCTTATCTTCCTGTGCCTCCTCAAATACCTCCTCCCTCGGGTCAGCCATCATCTCGCAATTAAAGAGTTCCGAGATTTTCCTATCAAGCGTCAGGACCTCAGTTTCGACGAATGTAATAGCGCTGTTGACCGCATTTAGCTTCTTTTCCAGCTTGGCGTGGTACTGTTCTAACTGGCTATACATCCCTTCTTTAAAGTCTTGAAGATCTGGAAAGACGGGGAACCAAGCCATTATCAAGATATAATCGTAAAACAAATACATTTTTCTTCAAGTCTTGGTATAACTCATTCAGATAGGAAAATGTTCGAAAAAATATCAGCTTCCCAACGAACCGAAAGCTTCCAACAGGTTGAAAACCTCAATGTGTGCGCTCAATAAATCATCGTTTGTCTCACCAAGGGTCAAGGATACATCTTAATAAATACATCTTTTCTTATTTTAAAGAGGCCTATATGTTTAAATACCTTCTTTTCCTCTTCCCTTCTTGCCTAGCTTCATCGTGTGGACATACCGCATCACAATTCGTTTCATTATTCCCTGTAGTGTGAGGGGAATGCAGTGAATAAAAGAGAATTAAATGTAGTTCAAATGTTTAGTATTAGTACGTTGCTGTAGATGCATGATACTGGTATGGCGAAGTGAATAATTCTTGTGAAAATTAAAGCTATGACTTAACATTCTATCAACAACAGTAGACGTGTCCGGCGGAAAGACCTGACTGGAATGGTACGCCGATTCTGAGAATAAAACCAGGGACTACTTCATGATCGCTAGGCAGAGAACTGAGCTTCTATAGAACACGCAAGTTATAGTTGATTAGTCATCTTACCAGATAGTCACTTTTGCCAAACATGCTCTTCACTTTAGCAGAGTCAGTCTCACTGGAGTGTTCCTTCGTTGGCTGAAAGGGGACAATTCACATACATGTACGTTAGTGCCAGTTTAAGGGATCCGCTACTGCTTTATATTCATCTTGTTCCTGCTGAATCAACAAAAGCTCCGAAGTTATATCACGTTTTTCATTATCACATGAAAATTAAGCACGAAATGATGATGATAATGACGAAAACCGAAAACGTCCAGTCCGAGCTTCTGCGTAATATCTCGTGAGGACGATCTTTCGAGGTAAACCAAAGGTCTGATTTATACGCGCGAAAATCCGAACTTACGTCATCTGATTTCACGCAGCATAATCGTTTGATTTTCATGAATAATTTATAAAATGATTTTGGCGTTGGGATGATGTTGAATGGAATAGGTAAAGTTGTCCCCTCATCGAAGTAACTCAGCCAAAGTTTCGCACGAGCAAACTTCCACTCTGTGTCCTCATCAGCCTAAAAAGAAGGTATTGTGAAAAAGGTAACTAACTGTATCTTGCCACAACTGCAAATTGTTCCTTTATTGTTAAAGTCTCTACATATGCAGGTGGTCCACTAATGTAAGGGTTTGAAAATGTCCTAGGATAGAATATGCGTTACTGATGGTCATAATGTTTAATGTACGATCATGTGTTAAAGAACATTTATGTCGGAGCTAGAATCTTCTTAGCAGTAAACCTGTTTTGGAGAAATCTCGCGGCCCGGACTGAGAGCCGCGCAGTACTCACCCTGATCTCCTCAAAGGTACTACTCATCATGGCAATAAGCATGTTGATGAGTACAACCACCGTGAACATGATGTAGATCCCGTAGAGGACATAGCCGACAATCACCACAAGGTTGTCCCCGACCGGTAATACCTCCACGTAGACATCATTGTTGTCTATGGGACTGAGGCGCGGCGCTTCGGCATTGCCCAGACCAAAGGTGGACCAGAATAGCGTGAGGAAGGTTTCCACGATGCTGAAGGGAAAACAATGCTGTTTGTCATTCAAATGTTTGGTGTCGCAACGCTTGTATACGTATGACAAAGTACGAAGTACGATGCCCGATCATTAAGTACTTTTCAGTGACGATTTTCGAGGGTTTCATGATTCCTCCTCGTACCATTACCAGAAATCACAAAAGCGGCCGATTACGAGGGTTGCGTTGATGAGTCGCCAAGGAACGATTAGTGCTTCGGTGAGGAAGGAATTGATTGCCACTTTTTGGCTCATATCCATTACGCTCAACGCTCCCCAAACGGCGCAGCGCACTACTTGGTCGTTTGATAGCCTTATAAAATAGTTTCAATTATTATACATGTATTTCGAAAAAGGTTACCAGCACATTGGAGCCGCTGAAGCTGGACAAGTTACGAGTGATCTACAGACTTCTTCTTCCGCCAGGCGACTGCAAATACCTACCCAGAAAAATGGTTGTTGTCGTAGTTCGTGCCATTTCCATAAAGACTGTACAAACTGGTCAGGCCGCACAGGAAGGCAATCAACATGGTAGCATAGATCATAAGAAACTTGACCACATCTTGTATCATTCTCCCGTAGGATATCTGGAGCTGGCCGAACTGTTCAGTGGCGGGAAGGAGGTACGCAATGCGACTGAAACTCAGCACGTTAGCGACGGAAAACACAATGTTGGCGAGAACCTCTGGGTCTATCGTGCTTGGATCTAAAAAAAGGCATCCATAAGCTTCATTGATCCAGTCCAGTCCAACTTATAGTCAAATGGCCCAAACATTAATTTGACTTGACTGTATAACCCTGATACGATTCTCTTGCTTTTTCATTTCGAAATGACGGCTATAGTAAGATTTATGAGCATTGATTGCCAAAGGCAATCTGATTTTGATAGTGGGTGACTTATGGTATATTATATGGAGTGGTCAAGCGGTCGGACGCGGACAAATTCACTTGATTCTTTCTTGTTTCAGTTTGTGAAGAGAAGTAGAAGAACGATCAATCGCATCGGACCATTTTAGTCTATCACACACAGCCTACTAGAATAAGTGATATCGTACTATCGTCAAGCGTTAACAATACGATCTCTTAAGACTCCTATAAGGGAGGTTGAGAACTTCAACGTATCACAGATGCTAGCTGACAACTTTTGTGTACATTTCGATCCCTAAACGTATAATTAACTTTGCTTGATAAGTCCGGGATCTCAATCGCCCTCGTCAGAAAGTCTCCCGACTTACCGCTATCTTCGAATGTATGATTAGACCTTACTACATTCGGATTCATCAGTTGTGCGTCCCGCAAGGCGCTGCGTTGCCTGAACTCCCGAACCGTCCAGAGGGTGAACGCCGACGTGTAGAATGCGATCATGCATATGTCCATGAGGTTCCAGATATCGTGGATGTAGTTATACGCGCCCTCCTCCCACAGCTCCTTCACCTCGGCCCAGAACATTCCTGAAGAGAGTCAATGTGTCATTATTTGATGTACAATCAATGTAGTATTATATTAATAACTTTTCTCATCATGGATAGCAAATGATTTAAATTACTAACAGGAATAAATGGAGTAGTACATACATGTATAGTAACATGGAACGCGACACTACCCATGGAGCGCCATATGATAATACATGGAGGGCCTTATTAGCATATGGTGCGCTTTTGAAACCAACGTATATTGCATCTACACGTACTAACACATCTAACATATCGAATGCCTTCTTAACAAAACTCCATTATTGACTGTCCCAAGTGAGAAGCCAAGTCACTGTGCATGTACATGTGAGGTACGCGCGTGTGTGCGTGCATGCGAGTGTGCATTGTGTGTTGGGGGAGGGATGGGGGCATAAGACACTTACCCGCTACATAAAACGCTAGTATGATGTAGACAGGTGCATAGTCTCCGTAAAAGATGTCTGTCTTGTCCGATCCTGACAGACCGGTTGCAATGAACAGCAAGATCAGGAACAGAAAATAGGACATGGTAAAGTTCATGAATTTCACTACCGGGATGCGCATGATCTGGGAAGGCTGTAAAATATAACAAAGTAACCATATATCACCCAAGGAGTTGGCATTTTTCCGGATACATGTATAAGACCCCCTCTCGTTTATGCGGCATTCAGTTGTTCAGTTTATACTCATTATGTTGTTTTAGGCTAAACTACTGAAACTCGAAAAACGACCCGCCGTAAAAAGAAACTCGACTATGAAAAGATATTGAAACCCCTATCTATGTTTACGATCGAGTTTTGAGTGACAAACTTCAGTCAAACTTTGAGATCTGAGCGTCAACAAGGCATTGATTAAGCTCTATAAAAACTTTTTGCAGCACAACATGCATGTCGGTAATAGAAGCCATTTCAATATGACAGGTTCAAGCGTGCTCTGACCGGGAGCTGAACCCTGTCACGACCTTCAAATAACAAGCGCTCCTTTGAATTCAGAACATCTGGCTTGCTACTGCATGCGGCACTCTGAAATTCCGCTCTATTTTTGATACATACATATTAGCTGTCAATCGGTTTGCATTTTAAATATCATATAAATAAGTTTTGAAACACGCAGTGCGATGAGGTTGAATGCTTACCCTTGATTTAGGGGCAAAGAAGTAAAGAACGGCGAAGAAGGGCATTAGGACCATTCCTAGCGGCATGAGCAGGAGAAGCGTGACGGACTTTTGATGGCGAAGATAGGGCACATCTGCATAATACATCCCCATGAGATGTTCCTGGGTACTGGCATGAGCAATGAACTGAAATGTTTGAGTACATAGATTAGATACTAGATTATACAGTTTTTAAATATGTATTGGCCGGACAAAATAATCAGCAACGAGAATTTCGATGAACTCTTTTTAACTGGTGATTTTTATATCTTACTAAGTTTGCGACCCTATGCCGTATGGGAAAGTGCTTTATATATATCTGCGTCCTAACTTTGCAAAGAATACGCAGATATTGATATAACTATCAACAGGAAAATAGCCCTAATCGTAGTTTAAATTTAGTACACACTCGTTTTTCTTCGTATTGTAAGGAGAGCTTGATCCGGCTGAGATCATTCACGCCTTTATCACCATGGAGAGCAGCATGAACCTCGGCTTCAGTTCGGCACAGATCCAGCAGGTCAACAGCGAAGTTCTTACATTTATCACTGAGTTCCTTATACTCATTCTGAAAGAGAAATTCGGAAAAATTGACCTGACCACCGAAGACTGGATGTGAAGTGCATCATCACTCTGGAACATCAATAGCCTGTGTTAGGCAATTTCGGAAAATTCTAGCGCTGAAAATTCTAGTGTCGATAACATCGTGCACCTAGGTAAGCTTTTCTAGGCACGTATTTTTTTCCAATTTACTCTACCTTGTACTCTTTTTCTTTCTCGGCTAAGTGGGTGAGATTTTGGCTGAGTTCGAACGCCGTCATAATTGGGTCATCACTTGACAGGGACATGTATGCCGTGCTGGTCAGGCCCTTGTAAGCATTCAGTCTTGAGCGCGAGTGGACCACGCGGTCAAACTCCTTATGGTTGATACATTCCGTGCACTGGCAGAAGTAATGATGGGGTTTAGGTATCAGAAATCCCTTTTGAATCAGTAGGAAAACTATGTCGAAATTATTACAATGAGCTGCTAGTACAATTGGAGTGATATCGGGTGAGAAGTCGGAATTATTGTCTTCATGGTCGTAAAAGCCATGCGTCAATTCCAACTGTATTCGTCTCTGAGGGTTGCTATAAATCGGATGGTTTAGAAATATCTCACAAACTTTCACAGAACCGTTTTTGATTGCGTGTAGTAGAGCGTCTTCTATCACTTCCAGCTTACACTTTCCTAAAAGGTACTGGATTACATCGTAGTGTTCTTGTAACACTGCGAGTTGTAATGCGGTCCGTCCTAAAATGTCGACACAGTTTATGTTAAGGTTGCAATTATCCTCAACCGACTGCCGAACTACTTTCAGTATTCCACTTTCTGCTGAACTAAGGAACCTCCGCTCTGTGTCCGTCAAGAGGGAATCTCCAAATATATTAAGTGAGGCGTCCTGGACAGGTAATTTTTTTTCTTTATGGTTCTTATTGTTGCTAACCTTCCGCCCAGCGTCAACTGCATTTTGGGCATTCTGAAATAGAAATCAGACGGATCAGAAATAATTATTTTTCGCTTGGTCATTTGGTGGTCGTTGCAGTCGTCATCTCACCAGTCATAACGAACGTTCTCTGTAAATCACATGATTTTTTGTTGTCGGTACCCAGCATATCTAACACTGACAGGGCTGAATGATGAAAAAAAACAGGGATAAATTGATTCAAAAACGTTAGTAAAACGTATAATATTCCTGTTCATCACTGTAAAGTTAGTGTTCATGATTTTGCTGACGATTTCCGATTTTTTGCAACCAAGTAAATACCTGTAGTGTTTTTTTTTGGACACAGGTTCAGTAATTACATTTGTAAGTACCACGTAAATATTTAATTTCTTTTTTTATTTTCCGGACAGGCGTTGAATATTGGAAGTCAACAACGCTCTCACGGGGCGTTTTATTGTAGTTGCTACGAATGGTGATTAATACAGTGATGTGAACACGTGTTCAAGGCAGTTAATGATTTCCTCTATTGATCATATATTGTACGTATTGCTGATGCTGTTTGATGCAAGGATGTGATAGAAATGTTTGTATAATCGTATTGTACTTCGTATGACAAGTGTACTTTACTCGGACTGGATGTACTCCATCAAATGTGACATCGTGCAAGTGGGCACCAAAATAAAGGAAATAATTTTTTTTGATTTGTTGAAAAGAAGAAAAATATCTTTCACGTACACCATTCTCACGATGTTACCGAAAAAAATACGTGGATTTAAGAGGTCATCTTGCAGGAACGGTCAACGAATTGTTCAAAGCTTCGTCCCACACGTTTCAATTAGCTAGGCCTACAATACTCAGGAACTACTAGTCTATTCGAGCTCTGAAAACCCATTCTTTACCATTTTTATTGAGTTATTTAGCAGTTGTCCTTTGGCTTCCTCGCTCATATGCACGATCCTATGACCTAAGGCTCTGAACTGTTTCGCCATCCTTGAGTCTACTTTCAACTATCCGCAGAAATTCAGGTTTTGATTAACACCAATCTCAACATTCTCCTGTCGGTTTGATTGAATGCTTTACTCACAGATGTCAATGAAGTCATTTTATTAACTTCCTACATGTATGATAGTTCACACCAAAATTATTCCTTCCAAATACTGAAAAATTCCGACTTACGGCGGACAAAGCATAAGCATGATACTTGGCAATAATTGACTATCCTTTGAAAAATGTTGTGGTAATAGGACCATTGAAGGACGTAAATGGCCCTGGACCATTCGTTCGCACAAGAGAGACTGACTAAGTCGAAGGAACACAGTATAAAAAGTCATCCATTTGAAAGTGCTTGCGCAATCACGACGAAGAAACTCTTTTCATGCTGCTCTTTTAGTCGTTACGGTGTCAACTCAACTACAGGACTCGTATTCCTCTGGCTCGAGCTCAAATGGATTTCCGTGTACTCCAGTGAGAATCGTGCAATTCAGCCTAGTCAAAAGGTCGCTCATGCAACTTCACCGATCAACAACTTTCGACTGTGCAATACTGCCGCCATGACGAATACACCGAGGAAATTGCTTTCGCTGTAAAATCGTTTCCTGGCCATTGATCTTTTCGATACAGCTGGTTTGCAGTGCAATCTGATATTCTTACATTTAGAAACGTTTGTCCATTTAAGTGATTTTTTCAAATATGACGGCTGTTACCTATCTTTTTCAAAGATAGTTTTAGTTGGAGCACGTTTTTATTTGCTGAGATAATTCAGTGCATAAGCATTTTATTATCACAGTTCGGTTTACGGAATAAATAGCCTACAGAATACTGCTAAAGTACATGTTGTGTGTAGTGCGTTTTATTGCCATGAATTTCAAGGTTTTCTTAATTGATGATGGGGTTTTTGCGTAAGCTGACCAAAGGTCGTTCAGCAAGCTTATCTCCGTCATAGCAACGCGACATCGCAGACTTTCTCTCTCCGCGACAATCGCATTATGCCGAAAGTGAGACCGTTTTAAAAAAGGAATTGACACGAAGCCTGATCGGCCAAGTAACACACTCTGATTGACGCATTTGAACGTCTCCAGACAGAACCAGGTGATGCATTTTCTGATTCGAAAGTTCCACCGGCAGTTATTGGGAGAGCCTTCAAATAGCGTCGCTTTCTGGCGTCGTAAGCTGGGTGGACATGCTGTTAACTCGGAAGGTGCATGGATGTACAAATAGCCAAGACAGCCATCCAACCTATATCACGGTGCTTAGTATATATACGGTATCCTCAACATTGTCCTGGTTTTGATGTATGTAATAAAAAACGGATTAGCCTTGACAGCGTTTTTCAACGTTACTCCTGAGCTGAAAATCAACCCTTATATATAAATGTAGATCTCTGGAGTCCTTTAAATTAACCGTGCTTTTGATGAACGTTTATCCTAAAAGGCGCCGGTTTTACGTATCCTGAAAATCGCCATTTTTGTCCACAGCTGCGTGGGTCAGTCGTCCAGTTGTCCAAGATCGTCTCTATGACGTGTTGAAAGGAAACTTGACAACAGTTCATACGGTTCATAACACTTCACACATTTGCGGTCAAACACTCCATCACACATGTTTGAAATACATAATTCGTTCTCATCCAAAGATTAATGCTAACGTGAAGTCAAGCGAGAATTTCAATAAATGTATGACTACAACTTCGAACATATGTTTGTGATGGTTTCATAGTTTTACGGTGCCTACATCAATAAACCGTTAATGGTATCGCATACGTCATTCGCATTGAATGCATTCGATGTAAAGCACAACTGTTATTCATTTGCATTCAGAAATGCATCACACAAAGTGCGCCAGGATTTCGAAGAACAGCATATGTTATGGTTCAATCAAGTCTATTATCAAATTGATGCATTTAGAATGTAACTACCACTGAATGACCGGCCGGTTTTTGTCCAGTGGTGAAAGCGACTGTCATGAGATAAATGCCAGAGTCATGACTATCAGTGATTCAGTCAATGAACTATCAGACAAGTACAATACACTTTAAAGCTGGCGCTCGGTCGCTGACTCGACAGGTCATTTTTTAAAGCTGAACTGCATGCACAAAACCAGAGCACCCCTTGCGGCAATAGTAAGAAATTCAAACGACCGAAAGGCCCTTCTGAATACAGCCTGAAACATGATAGACCTCCAATGCTTCGATGCGCTTGATTTCACAAACCAGCAAGCCGTGGGACGATGCAGATCTTCGCAGAGAATTTTGGAAGGAAAAAAATAAATAGGTCCTCTCATCCGGACTCGAACTCGAGACCTATGGTTTTATTTGCCAACACTCTTATCCTTAACGCCACTGGGCTGCTTGAAATGCTTGTCGTTTTATACGCCTTTATAGAATGTGCAACATCTTTGTTCAACATCTTTGAGCGGCTTCCAGTGCACATTCTGACTTCCATTACGCCATGGGGTCACGGATGTGCCACAGGCGTGCGACGATATAAGAGTCAACAGCTTATCAGCGATCGATCAGACCGACAGGCGCCTCAAACTGACTAAAAACACGCATAGAACCTGGACATTAAAGAGTAATATGTGCAGACATGGATTTGAGGTGAATTGCCTTGCCTCAAAGAAAATCCTGCTATGAAACCCAATGTCATCTTGATACCATTCGAGGCAAGTGTGTAATTCTTCATCGCGGTATGTATCGGTTGGATAAGGAAAACCTGATCCCGGGACCTGATGGGACATTATCTTTGTTCTTTTACACAAAGAGACACCATAACCTTAGATTAAAACGTAAAGAAGAACGTTTAGTTATCCATGATACTAACCCAAATGCCTCTGACCTCTTCAGCTATCTTTTGTATTGCTTCCTCAGCCACAAGTTTTACATCCTTTACATCCATTTTAATTCGTATGACTTTGCTGCATGCAAAAATATTAATGAAACATTTTTGCGCGCATGCGTACGATGGCTAATAAGTTATGTATTCACCTGTCCTTGTCAGCTTGTTTTTAACGTCCCCAATGATTGCTCCCGAAATTGTCTTCCATGCAATCTGCCTCCTCTCCCCCCCCCCCCCCCCACCCCCACCCCGCTAGCAACGCTCCTGACTTGGGGAACTACATGTAAGATGATTTAACATGTTGAAGAGAGCTAAATTAATCGTGTTCAAAGGTAAGGTGTGGAAATAAATCATAATATAGACTTGTAATTGTTAATTTTGATCATATATACCGAATTGGCAATATTTCTCCTGAATCGCCATTAGCGATATTTTTTTCGTTTGAAAGTAACAAGTTGTATAGCAAAAGTATCCAATGCGGTTTACAAAGTACATGTACATGTAATGTGTATTGAGTACGGTAATGAATTTATCGTTCATTAAAGTATAACACCATGTGGCCATCGAATTAGAAGGCATCTCAAACAGTCGCACAGCAGCCTCGGAAGTATGTCAGTCTATTATTCGACATGAGAAGCACTCACGTGGAGCCTATGTCAACATGACACAGATTATCTAAGAATTAAAATGCTGTGGGGGACCTTAATTACACATCTGTTTACTCGAGAAATAGGGGAAATTGACAAAGGACATTGGCAAATATTGATGTCCACTTACTGCAGCCTTGCTGCACTTACGGTGGTGTTGCTAAATGTACAGTGTTTATTAAGCGTGGTAGGGGTTTAATGCAAAATTCACGGGAAAAAGCATTCCTTGCATTTCGCTTGCTGGCATTGAATATCTAAGAGAGATACATGTATGCATAATATCGTGTATCATGTAACATCCTCCAAATCTTGTTGGTTTCCAGCGGGAAATATGTACTTGGGTTGTATCATTGTTGGCAGTATAGCACAGCTCTCGAACATTTGCCTGGCCAGGAAAGTAGTTGACAAAGGGTCAAACGTAAGTCTACAAAAATTGCATCCGAGTTTTTCGAATATCTAAAACCGTTAAGGTTTCACTGAAAATCCTTTACGTGCATTGTCCTGGGTGAATAAACATTTAACTCACAAACCAGTTTGGGGCCTAGCGAACAAGGGGGAAATGAGTACCGGTCCCAAAATATCGGGAAATAGCGCCTACGTTCCAAATGAACGGCCCCCATACCAGTTGTCGCTGTTCTGACATAGGATAATTTTCTTTGATATATATCGTGTCGAGGTTTGTTTAGAACCAGGCTATAGTTTGCTGATTAATGCACCAGCATGCATGCAGCGTCGGGTTCAATAACGTCCACCCTTACTTGATGACTAATTAATACAGCAAACGTTCTATCAATTCCACTCTGTTCTCACTTCCGGTTTGTAAATTGGTCAGTCAGATCGATCCGCTGATTGCAGATAGCCACATAATGGCTCCATTCGAGACCAAATAAAACATACCAACAATACTCTCAAGTGAAACGTACGGCATTGCTACTTATTTCAATAGTTTATTATTGTTTCCTTGGTAACTTGATAACGAAGAAAGAATTTGGTCCATGGTTGATCACATACTGGGTGTTGGAAAAGAATACTGATTGAATGGATAATCAGAATCGTATTTTCTGTTGTCGACTGATGGACTGACATCTCTGACCAGACTTAACAGATGCATATACACTTCCTATAAACAGGCCTACCATTATATAATTATGTTGCATAAAATATTGACAGCACTATAGGCATCCCAGCTGTGCTTGCACACCATCTGTTGTAGAAACTTAGACGTAAGAGAAAATCTTCCCCAAATGAATAAGCATCATTTACATGTGCAGTACTTGTATGTGCACAAATGCGGTAACTTACTATGGAGGCATCCCGCTGTTGCCAGTATTAAATAATTTCACGAAACATCTGGCATGTACCAGTAAGACGAATTATTCACCCCATTCTCTGTTCATCTTGATTTTTAACACCCAGTATGCGTTTTTGTACGCGATTTGTCAATGAAACCAATACGGTCAAAACCATAAATCACGTTTAGTAGCATTGAGGTCTAGGGTGCACTGGAACCTAACAAAACCATTTAATGGACGTGATTTCGCAATAGTTTATAGAATAAACAATTGTTGAAAAGGTTTATTCAATCATATTAAAAAAAACAAATATTTTTATTACTGCACGTGTGTGTTGTTGAATAGTGAAACTTTTCACGTTTTAGTTGTGAATTCAAGTGACTGTTAATCGGGTGAAGCAGGCAGTGTTATTTTGTGTCCGACCCAGCAAAAGTGATTTGTACGTCCTTTAAAGGGCGGTTCGCCGTCTGTATTTAATCGTGGATCAGGAAAATAGAAATGCAATTATACACAATACTGTATGCAGTTATAATGCATGCAACTTGGCTGAAACTTGATTACATATAATATTTGTATATCAGCCTACCCAACGGTAATGTTGAAATTTATATTCAGTACATAAATCAGTATTTACACAATTGGAAAATTTCTAATTCAATTGATGATCATTTTTTTAACGAACGTCGTAGGCCATTAAGAGCCGGATTTTCATTATTTGTATGGATTTTAAAAAAATAGAAGGAAATGTGTACTGATCACGAATTAAGTTACAGCAGTTGGTTTAATAAAAGTCTTATGGACATCACTTATTGCCTAATCGACCACAATAACACAGGCAAACGTGTCCGCTATACCATCTATGAAGGAGGATAATCATAGATAGATTCTATTACAGTATCCCAAATAACAGTTCAATCAGAAATCAACGAAACAATGCTGTAACACCATTTGGCTTGGCTATAATTACGTTGCAGGCACGGCCAGTGTTACAAATGAAACAGAAACGGGTTTGGCCCAAAACCTTAAGCTTAAAACCTACCTTTTTGTTTTGTTTGATATTATTTGCTCTCCTCTGAATGGACCCTAGGAGGAGATCAAGATCTCCCAACCCAAGGTCCGCACCCATTGCCCCGTTCCGCTCCAGAACTGATAAGTCAGATTCCGTTGATCATTATTCTCATGCGTATCGCTTTTCGACGCCAATACCAATAAAATAGAGAGAGCAGCCTCAGCTCTTCAACCTATTACATTTCCATCTTCTCAGAAATCGTCAAGTTTAAAGGTGATGCGTTCCTAAAGTGAATGAGTGTACTAAAGTACACAACGAAGCACCACTGTTGAAATTTCACAAGATCTCAGCAACATTCAAGTTCAAGTTCCGGTTTAAGTAATGATCAAGTAAGATATGTCCTGAAGTAAATGGGTGTGTGCAAACACAGTGACTAATGAGCAGATTCAGATGAGCATTTGCGAGTCGATTGAGTCGGTAAATGATTTTGATGGTGTCCCAAGAGTGTCCACAATCTAGTGTTCCTTAAGATACAGGATTCCTGAAGTAAATAGGTACAGAAACGTACACTGTACATGTAAACACATCTTCTCCGACGACTAATTGCAGTATAAACGTTCTGGTAAGAAGAATTCGAAAGCCGCGAGTCACTTTACTAACGATGGGGTCTTCACTTAAGGTGTGTCATATCCGCAAAGCGTTCACCCACAATGTTAGAACCTGAATTACGGCACTGGTCCGTTTTAAAAGATTTCGAGGAGAAGGTGGCCGAGACATGTTAACCAGATAATGCGTGGAAACGTGTATCCACTGTCCTTCTGCCTCACAATGTCAAAAATCTCTGCTTACTGCATAAAGTACATGAGCAAATTGAGTGACAATATTACCCGGTCTACCATGACTTTTCCGGTTGGAAAATTGCACTTCCGATGGATAGAGCACTCCACAAAATGACGATAATACTGAAATAGGACGGAAGTCTGACCACTGGATGAAGCTCAGTCACGAAAATGGAAACAATACACGGTCTTGTGCTTTTCCATTTGGCGCAACGCGATTCCAGCAGGTCGAGCACTGGAGAAGCAAAATCAAAGCGACGGGGTCAAGGCAACTGCGATATCCGAATAAAAATGCGCGATTCCGGTCGATTATTATACCCAACTTGAATGACAATCGAGCGGTTACGCCTGCAAAATACGCCATCAGGTAACTGGCCGCAGCAGTTCTCGTCCTGTGGTGCAGTGGCAATATTACTATGGAGTGTCGTCAACTCGATTCTGAATAGTTAACTCGTTAGGTAAACCATAAAGCTTCACGGGTAAACATCGCAATGATTACTGATACCGTGTGCTCGATCGATTTCTGTCAACACGGGCCCTTCACGCAAATGTATCGCACTTAATAATGTCTGTCCACGAAACGATACCAGGCACTTGATTTTGTGTCAGCTATACGACTCTACTGATTAAAGCTGACGGGTCAAGTACATATTCGTATTGTCGTTTGGTGCACTCTTTCATATCGCTCAAGCTGAGCAGCATATTACGTGCCCGTCAGCGTCCTATCTTTTTCCATCTGAGAGTGGCAATGACAATATGGCCGTTTACGAGGACACAACCAATTTAGACAGATCCGGATCGGCCTAGATCGGTATGATGTGTTACGTGTACTGGTTTGATGCCTCGTACTTCTGAGACGTACGTCATTTATGACGTCATGAGTCAACTGGTCAACTGATTTCAAATATGTAGTCTTTTTCTGTCATGGAATTACACCCACCAGCTAACGGGATTCCATTACAATGTACATGTCGCTACATCACCATAATTAAGTTACCAACATGCAGAAGCATTAGCGAGCTTACGTGACAAATTAATATCGAACAGCACTGCGCTTGCCACGGCTCGGCCGCCGGTTACACAAACAATGAAATGACAATGGAATCCATGTTGCACGCAAACGTTTATTTATTCAAATGCAATATTTTGGATCCTGACATGCGACATTCCTAATAATCGAGAAGTCAAGCATGTTTTCACAACAGATTTATATTTTTCTTGCAACATCGGCCTTTTGGATGCGCATTGTATACAAGTGTAGTTCTCGCGAATTGGACATCATCTTTATAGCAGGCGGGAGCGTGCCGGGGGGGGGGGGCGGGGGACGGCGTCTGGCTTGACTTATCGTGATAAAGGTAACCCTAGTGGAAGAGTGAATAGTGCTGATGAACTTTGAGCTAGTAGCGCACCTGTCGGTGATTTGATGTAACCTAATATGGCTCACATGGCTCCAACCGATAACCACCCTTTAACCTCACCATGCGGTGTTATAATATTTGCAGGAAAGATGAGAGGGCGCTGACGACCCTTGGAAACCGTGTCGTGTAATGGATATTTTCCAATCGGCTGTGGTAGAGACGTTTGATTCAGCTCTAGCGGATTCAGCAGTTGCGTACGGAGCAAATATTGTTAAAGTCTCTATGACCGGGCTCTTTGTTGATCAAGGATAAAATGGGAGCGAATAATTCCTTTTGAATGTCTCTCATTCTTTGATTGCGGTGGTCTGCACTCATAAATTCAACGATATGATGTGCCCGCTTATTCGGGCTAATACTGATTGGTTTCGATATTCAGAAAAAATACGCGAGTGATTATAGTCACTCAATGCGCGGGTGCGTGAGTTACTTCGTCGAGCGCTCTTTTGAAGTGTTTAACATTTGACTTTTCATTCAGCAACATCGTTATCAGGGTTGAAATCGACAACGGATTGATGAGAAAATTCTTCCCATCATAGAACATGTTCTTGTCACCTTTCATTTATTGTTACTGCAATGGATTCCAAATATTTGTCCCGTTACTTTGGGATCTTAACTTCATGATAGGAGAAGTCAAAGACACGGCTCGAATGGGCATTTAGAAGCTTCGAACTAATCGCGAGGCAAGCTCAGTAGTTTTAGCTGTGCAGAAAGGACACCCGCGGAATAATTCTATTTTCATTATAGTAACGACTTCTATAATTTTAGATATTGCATTCGATACTTTGATACATAAGTCTTTGATTTGGATATTTCTCAAAATAAATTTATGGCATTATGTAAACACCTTATCTGGAATAGTACGCCGAGGAGAAGGAAAAGTCTTTGATCAGCCAAGCGGAGAATAAGGTCAGTTTCTTTTGTTTACTTTTTTCCCGTTTATTTCAGTATATACGTCTTGTAAAGTCATAAAGAATTGATATAAAGAACACAAATGTAATGTTGATATGGTTCGAGTTACAAATATATATCAAACGTTGGCCCTATTACAAGATATCTCAATTGCATTCGTTCAATAAAATGCGAACGTATTTCGATTTTATTCGGCATTAGATAATATTCTACGGCGTATTTACTCGTATTTTTTTCCAAACATTCTTGTTGCTCAGTCATTATTCTTATGCGTCATTAAAGTGACAGGCGTGAAAATAGCCTCAAGCACGACAATGATATTGCAAATTAAGGAGCGAGGTACAATGTATGAAAGGGAATGTGGCGCATATAATGTCCTACATCAATCATTGTTTGGACCAGAGTCTTTCAAATAAGATTGTTTTGCAAGACTACGTTTGGACGGAATCTTTGAAATCGAGAAAAATGAAGCACTCCCGCAGTGACCCAAGCATTGTCAGTTTTCCTGTTCAAATCTCTGCACATTAGGTGAATTTACAAATGAATTTACTTCATAAGAAAGCCAGCAAATGCGACTCCTTCATTGGCATTCTCCGGCCGACACATGGATAACACGGATGAGCGCTGTAATCTTTGAGGACTTCAGGGAAGACAGACTTGATATGATCCGGGGAGACCAATTAAGATACGGGGCATGGTGGGCAGGCAGATTCTCTATGCATGCTAATGATACACGAATCCTGTATCTCATGATTGATATGGGTCACACACCGTTCACCGATTTCTTCTAGCAAAATTGGACGAAATTCTTCTGCTAATACCGGTGTAGCGGAATTGACCCTGATTGGCCATTTCTAAAAGATAATTTTATGTTGCATTTTTTACTTTTTGTTCACTTTGACTTGAATTTTTCGATGGTTAGTCGTAATGGTGATCGCGAATCGTCAAAATTTCACTTCGTCACGAAAAGATATCGACGAAACATGTAAAAAGTTAAGGAGTCGCAAGTTCGACAAATATTCACTGCGTGACGAATTGACTCTCTGCTCATATTGGTTGTTACTTGTGTTCTCTTTGATTTTTTTTTGAACGAACTGAACTGACCTTGAGAGGTTCGCGAAAACAAAAGCCGTCCTCTTCATATTCCTAGTCACGTACTTGGGCTAAAGAATCTAGAATCATCATCTCCTGCTGCAAAAACAGACTTTGAACAATTGCCCAGATATGTTCTCGGTCTCTCGCCTGAAGGATCATCACATGATATCCAAGCGGACCGATATCGGGCTGTAATATTCCCCTGCGGTAACGAGAACCAAATAAATCATCGCGACGACAAATGACAATATTTTCCTGCAACAATAGGGCTATTATTCCCCCTTGTGTGGTATAAAAGACAACCAAATAAATCGTCATGACGAAAAAGTTAATCACCAAATGACTGCCGGCTGAAATCAGCTTACCCCATATCAGGGTCTTCAAGAAAGATTCTGGACCCAGTGAGACTGTGTGCGACCTTCGTTTACTGATATTGTGTATGTATACCGGCGGCGGGCGACTTCTCATTTTGATGAAATGAGATGTAGCTCTGGTCGGATTAACTGGGGTACCAATAGCCTGGACAAAGCAATCGATCCGATAATGAGCTCAGTCTGTGATCCTGTAGCTAGGGAATACAGAGCCAGCAAGAGTGGACAGAGTTGATCCTCTTCTAAACCAATGCTATTTGTCAATATCATCAGTGTGTGGTAACAGCTGAACAAGCCGGAGAAGACCAACATAGAGCTGTGTATCATAGACTGTTCGCTTGTGACCTACCATTTTCGAGAAGTGAGTGAGAACATCAGAAGGAAGACAACACTTTAGATCGAATATCCGAAACAAGAAGGAATATTGCTGCCTCGAAACACCGGTTCAGTAAGAGATTATTCACATTTCTTTCGAATAGAACTCTATATTTGATAAATTTACCGGGAGCCGTACCTGTAAATGAATTGCCCACATTATTCAATAATGGAAATTGTGGCGAATCTCTATCCGATTCGATTGCTGGAGGTTTCAGTAAACTTTTCTGTTCAGATTTCTTTCGAAGAGAACTCTATTTGACAACTTTACCGGGAGAAAATACCCGTAAATGAATTTCCCACATTATTCAATAATGGAAAATGCGGAAAATCTCTATCGATAGCCGGAGGTTTGAATAAACCCTTTAGGAAATTCATTCAGTGACGAACGATTTAAAAAAAAACTGTTAAACAAATATGTTGATGTTCTTATAAGCTTTGAATGCTCTCGTAGACTCTGTGCCTCTGGGTGGTAGCTTTCCATAATTTGCGGGTCTCCAAAGTCTATTTCAGCGATGAGACTAATTAGACATACATATCAGTGATCGTGACGTGATACATGTACCTAATCTAGTCGAAACGTACATGTATACAACAGAGTTGTTACATGAGAGATTGCCTAAAGATGCCGAAGGCGATTAAAGAAACTGTAATTAAGTCACTCCTGGGTGTCTGGGCGGCTTCTTGACGAGATAATAAGGAGCCACAAGACTTCGAATTTAACCAAGTATTTTCATAACGGAAATAAGGCAGGGAGGGGTCCAACTGCTACTGTAGAATGGAAGGCGACAGCCTTTCCACTTTATAAACCAACGATCGCCTTCTATCGCCACTGCATCATCATCCCCTTATCAAGTTGGAAGCAATTCCTTCGATAACATGGTTAGCTCCCTCCGTTAGCGGCTAAAATTGCCCTGGGGACATTCGACTATTGTGGCTGAGTGGAGCCCCATTAGGCGCAAATCGAAAAACACTGCTCCTATCACTCATCATTTACCATGGCGTTGTGCCAGCCAAGTCCCCAGATGCTTTTTTTTACGGATGGAGATTATTACATAACAGACCCCCGGAGATCTGTTTCACTCACATGAGCCTGAGCAACATTACTCTTCATTACAAAGCCGTTTTGGCGTTGACTTTGGCAGCAGTGAACTACAATGTAATTGGTGACTGGAACATTTGTACAAATCGCGTTTGTTGAAGAATAGGATCGGATCAATTGTTTCCGTGACTTAAGCTAGTGACACTAATGATGGTGCTATTAAGCCAAAAATAGCTAGTATAACTAGAAGGTCCTTTAAAGTTTTCTTGCTTCAGTGCAAAGATTATCCACACGTCAGGTACCGCCCTTGACCTCTATCCCGGGGTTACATCCCAAAATCCTGAGAGGAAGCACTTCCTTCCAAGGGTCTATTGTCCATGAACAAAGCCCTCTCGCACCGTGGCTAAATTCCCATTGTTATACTGTCTTATCAAAGGGTTTATCAGGGCATATCTTGATAACGTCTATCCCCACGAGACAGCTTTCGTAGTGGTCTACAGGGCAAAACAACGTAATGATGGCGTTAAATTAGAACTCAGAATTGAATTCAAGTCTTTGCTAACTCAATCATTTACTTCGTTGTTCTTCCTAAAACAATTGCCAGCCTAAGGCGGTCAATTTTGTAGTTGTCGTGGTTGTACCCCTAAAAGCTACAATCAGCGGATTAATATTTTGCCATGCTGGCAGAAAAATAACGTTGCTTAATAACCGCAGGCAGCAGTTGAGGAGTTGATTAGATACCTAGGTCGTCACCCATCCGTTTTGTGTTTTAGTATCGATACTGAAGTACATGTATCAAAAAATGACAGGCAATTTAGTCAACGTCAACTCGAGCTTTAAAACCGAGTCAAGCCAGGTCTAACCCTCAAAGCAGCTGCTTCGGCTTTAGGATGACTTTGGTTCGAAAAGGTTTCAAGCTCTTAATGCTTCGAATGATACTCGGGATAAAAAGAGATGCGTATTTTGTATCAAGATGAAAGGTTGTAATGTTTTTCTCCAGGCTTTGATGTTATATGATTGCTGGCATTGCCCTCCAGTACTAGAACAGATGGGTGTTCCACTGTTAGAATATAAGAAACGGAAGGCAGTTTGGATTGATGCTTGGATGGGTTGTCGCTAGGCAAGCCTTCTTGTCTAGCACAGGAATGACAGGTTTAGAAAGTAGGCTTCACGCACTGTTGAATTACCGTACATGTTAAACCTTTGGGCCTACTTTAGTCTCGATTTCTTCACAGAGAGATCATTCAGTCCCAAATCACTGATGAGTCCCAAATCAGTGACTACCCGCTTACAGCCTGTGACCAAATAACGATGGCCACTTAGACACCACTTTCTCCAATCCCTCTATAGTACCTATCAACGGAAGATTATCAATCTTCAAGGTTCTGTTAGCGTTCATTCTGTTGACGGCCGCCCAACCGATTTTATAATGGACGCATTTTCCTGTGTACGGCGGTATAGTGATCCAATTGTGATGGCAACCTGGGCTCTCCCTGGCCACCAATTTCCAGAAGATTATTAATCTTCCGGGTTCTGTCAACGTTCAATACCCAATCAGATTTAGTCGATAAAAATGCCATTACACGGAAAACAGCGAGCCAATGGCAGCGGGCTTGATATGATTCTAGTGAAGAAATGGGCGGCGAACATCACTTTGGTTTGGTCATCCTCGTGTCATCGGATGTTTCAATATACTCCTACTCTCGATATTTTTGCTTGTCGCCTACTCCACTTTCATTGATTTATGCAATGACCACATAGTATCGCTGCATCTTTATCGGGCTTCCGTTTATGATGGCATAAATTTCATATGGCCCGAAGTCATTTTAAACCAAATTCTTTAAAGACTTTCTACGGCCCAAACTCAAGAACCAACATGCTACTATACTGTACAGCCAAAGATTACGTTTCTATCTTAATCTTACAATGATGATGTTTCAGCTTATGGATTAGTACGTTACGCGACTAACCTATTGATGTCGGGATTCTGCCTGACGATATTGTTAGTTGCAATGGATCCAATTACTATCCTGATTAGAGGCTTCCAAATGTCAAAACGTATTGGTTGGCTCTGCAAGACCGATAACAAAAGCTGGTTCGCTGCGAAAGAGCACTTAGACTTAATCATTAACGTTTTTTGCCTCATAATGCTGGCGAGGATGAAATATCAATGAGATCGGTATTAAGAGTTCGATTCCCGTCTTTATAGACTGTAAGCTAATACAGAATAGGTCGAGAAAGACATTGCTCAACGTGACTTGGTGGTCGACCCGCGAATGAAACGGGTCTTTATTCAGAGAACGAACTGAACCTAGAAGAAGGCAAAGATACTACATGTATATGTCGGGAGGGGGACACTTGATGATAATAGCAGAAAAGAGCCACGTTATGACAAAGATAATTTCAAGGTTTATGGAAATAAATCCTATATATCATAATACACCACTCTCTAAACCCTATTATGTGAATACGATGCGCATTACCTCGCTAATGTTGACTGAGATAGTGATACCATAGTCTGTTACATTTACAGAATATATTGATTTACAACCCATTCTGGTATCAGGAGTATGGTCGACTTCCTTCTGCGTACAATCTGTTCCTAATTCTATTATTGATATCAATCAGAACCATAACAGAGTAAGGCCAATGGTGTTTAATGTACCAAGGGCCACGCATACCAAGGCGCCACGCACCACGACGTAGACTCAGTTGGAAAAAAGACTGACCAAAGGCTTTCAAGTTGAACAACGACCTTTATAAGGATAAAAAGCAGTAACTATGGCTCTGAGGCATTAGATATTTCTTTAGAAGAAGTTGCTGAATTTGCACTATTCTACGACGAATCATTAACTGTGCCTTCAAATAAACCACTTGCCTGAACCTGTCGCAATTTGAGAGATCGCTTCGTCAGATATGTTATGATGTATTTGGTCATGGCGGTCGATACATGTATGTTATGATGTATTGGTCATGGCGGTCTATTAAATGTGTCACCTCGACAAATTATAGATGAGCTACTCGACGGCATTGGTGATATCGGCGCAGATAATCGTTGATTCGCCAAAGGAACATAGCAGTTCGGTCGTTGGTGTATCCGCCGGGCGTTAAACCAATTTAAATGGGCAGATTGTTATCAATATTAAGATATCAAAATTGAACGCGATATTCCCTATCTTTTTTGTTGAAAAACAGGAGCTACACATGCAAATCGCGCTCAAGCGAGCGCTGGAGAGACGAGGGGAAAACTGTACATTTGGCTCTTGCAATGATTATTTGGATTTTCATTGAAATTACCCACAAGTGTACAGTTAGCGGGGAGTGGAGGCCACCCACCGTACCGGCAGTCAATTATTTATTACTAAATGCCCGCTGGAACCATGATATGAGCAGTTTCGCCACGGTGGCCGTGATCGCAGCGGTCAAAAGCTCCTGACCACTTGAATCAGAACCTCTGAGGTGTTCGGGCGAAGGGCGTGTGCTCTCAAATCCTTACGTCTCAAGATGATTAACTTCCTGCGTAAACGTGCCTCCGCTTCTCAATCAAATCGTGTTTTAGATGCTCACTTCACCTGCGCCATGTCAGTGATTATTGATGATGCGATCGCACTCGAAAGATGTATACAGATCAAAGATTAATAATATGAAAGTATTGAGCCTCAGTATAGGAAAATGGTATAACTCATGTCGGCATTATTGTCGCTTGTACTGGAAATATTTCTTATTGTCAAACCGCGGCTTGGAGATATTTGTCCAAACTTAAAAAAAGTCTTTTTTACTAACCCACCTGTCCACTCCGATGCAAATTCTCCAATCATACTCCGCTATTTCCATCATTAATGTACTTAACAGGCCACCAATTGCTCCTGCCTACATGTGCATTGCCTCTTTAATCAGGAAATTTATCAATTTCCCGGGCGATAACCAATAGCATTTCCAGACGGGCGTTGGAGGGAATAGTAGACAAACACGCTTCTTCGGAGAAAACGGATGTCTGTGACAAGAATACTGCCAACGTGACAACCACAAATAATCCCAGAAAAACAAAGACATTCTTTGGTTGGTCGGGTATGTTCAACCTAAAAGAACGCTGACGAAGACTACAAAGCTAACCACATTAGTGGGATTGGGGAACTAGGAGATAATATATCCGTCGCATGAGCTGAGAAAAAATAAAAGCCAAAGGGCATTTCGAAAAAATCATTACGTGAGAAAACTCGAGAGACGCCGCGGCGTCGAAGGTTCAATGCCTCTTAGCACATGAGAAGAGCTGCGAAGAAGATTACGCACATGCATGCTTGATGACTGTTGATAAACTGACGAGAATTAAGGCCAGGTAATATCTGTCCGCCACACTTTATCTAAGTTTTGAAATGTAAAGTTCAAACGTAGTTAAATATTTTTCAGATATTTCTTTTTGCTCGGCGATATCGCGTACGAATAAGAAAATTTTGTCTTTGATCGGACATCGTGGTTTTGTCTGTATTATTTTCACTGCCCCAAGGAGATCATGATCCCATTTGGCTTTTGTGTCGATGGGTCGTACTGTAATTAATCAACCAATCATAGATCGGCGAAACTAGAGTATAGTTTATGATACAGTGAACGAAATAACACAGTTTGAAGGTAGGTAACATATTTATGTTCGAGACATATGGGGCATGGGGGTTACGCCATTACTTTTCCCATTTTGGGCACTGACACAAATTGAATAATCTGTAAATGTCAACGAAATCATTGCGGAATTTCTAGAGTCAAAAAGGTTTGCCTCGTGGCACTATTAGCGAATATGTATGAATAAATCGAAGTTATTCAATTCGAGAAGTTATCCAAGCTCCATCCTTTAATATCACGCACTCGCGTTTTAGCGCAGACACATTTTCTTGACATAAAGGAGGCTTAGGTTGGTTTTCGATGTCATAACATTTATGACTTCCAGCTTTTGAATTTCCAACTCGGAATTAATACGTCAAAGACACTGATGCATCTCAAACGACTTGACGTCTTTGCAATTGAAACAGAATAAATTGTCATACTTATGTTAATGCGCCACTGAAATTTTAAATTGGGGTGAGCGACAAAATTTTTAAAAAAGAGAAAAACGCCTGTTGCAATCTGGAAGGAAGCACTCTTATTTCCGCTTTTACCATTCTCTAATTATCTCAGCCAAGATGATGCCCTATAACAGAAACAGAAATGAGTTGTGATTTGCAGCATCTTTATAACAGGCTCGAAAACAGAGTCAGACAGCATCTATATATTGTGGTCTTAGTACAAGTATGTAGGGTCATAATGATTCAAGTATATCTACTTGCGAATTCTTCGACAATATGAGTGTAACGCGTAGGAATTATATTCTTCATATTGATAGTTCTATCAAAACGTGTGATGATATTAAGAAGATTCTGAAATCCACGCAGTATTCATAATGGCTTTGATATATTTTCGTTTTCTTTGGGGACCAGTTTCATTTTCTAACATAATTAACAATGCTCACATGTTCAAAGTCTAAACAACTTCCCTAATGGCGAATTAAACTTGTTATCCGGGTTTTATGAGTCAAAATTGAGGAATATTTTATTGTTACTCGCATCAGCGATGATGCAATTTAGTTTTAGCGACGCTTTATTCAGAGGTAATTGGCATCAGGTGATTGATAATAAAGTACAAAGTATGCAATTATTCTCGATCATTGCATGCTGGATGACTATCTCCTGGACTGTTTATGGGTACTGTCACCCTTTACTTCCAGCATCGTAAACTTAGAAGAACAAACTCATCTACCATTCGATTGATGAAATTATTTTGGTTGCTTTGTTATGCTGCTGTAGCTGACTAAAACTTTATAAATGATCTGTCGTGAAATTTGATTATTTGCCTTCAAAATTTTATTCACTTCTATGAAACATGCGACAAACCGCGGAGCAATCAACTGCAAAGAAATTAATAAACTTCCTTTCAAGTCTCAAGGTGTATGGACAGCGATGACACTTTAGTATTAGATGAACAAACAAAATTCCTTCCGCGTAGGAAACCAATCAGACGTGACTCCTGTGATGAACCCCGTCAGACTTACAAGTAGGATATAATTAAGGTCAACCTGTAAATAATGTAAACCTATTGGTTTTCGAATTACACCTAATGGCGACTCCGGTTAGCGGAGATGAGCAATGATTGCCACTAAATAAAGGCTAGCATCGTTAATCATTCTTGTCCAAGGAATAAGGGCCGCGACAGATAACGAGGATGTGGGCTTCGTAGGGTCGCATCTCAATGACATTGTAGAAAAAAATAAATTAAATCTAACAGTCCTTCGGCAACGATTTAAAATTTTGGAGGGATATCCTGAACCAACGATGAAGGTGCATCACATAGTGGACCTAAGCAAAACCTTCAATTTCCTGGTCTCTTCTTAATGGACGACTGTCAGTGACTGTGTTCTTACCATGTTTGATGCCATTGCCAGTAACACCAATGCGACTCCGGTTGGCGGAGATGAGCGATGATTACTTCTAAATGGAGACCATCAATTAGCCATGTCAAAGGAATGAAGGCCGCGGAAGATAACTAAGGGGTTGCGGGATGCTGTGGGGTGAAATCTCGGTGAGGAACAGGGGCCTCTTCTCCCAGGCGATGAATAGGCAATGATTGATATCTCAGAAGATTGTTCGAATGGAAAATAGCTTAATGGTTTTAAAATGACCGCCTTGAGTTTAAGTGTGAGCCTCTCTGGCTGCTTCTTGAAACCCCAGATTGATTTCTGTGGAGACCGGGGTAATTATATGGCCAAAAATTGATTTGAGCAGGAACCCGCTGGAAAAGCGCCATATAATAACTATTAATTAACGGCAGCTCTGATCCAAAGATGTAGATGGGTAGTAGGCCTATTAAATAAGAAATTTCTTTTGTCACTAACAAACAGAACATGCAGTTAATGGTGGCCTGTCAGTGGCTGAGTTTTCACCATGTTTGATGTCATCGCTTTTAGCACCTTTTGTGACACCCCGGTTAGTGGAGATGAGCAATGATAGCTTCTCAATGAAGACCAGTACCATTAATCATCCTTGTAAAAGAATAAAGGCCGCGATAGAGTGAAGACTTCTAGGTGTCAAATTGGTGAGAGATCTGTATCGCGGGGTTTCTTTCTCCTCGGTAGTGAAATGAGCCGGGAAAATGCAAGAGTGAAATATCGCTGTCGAAGAAATAATGGCGAAGACAGAATGATAACGGAGGCTGCGAGATGCCGGGGTGTTATGACATTTACAAACTTGGTATTAAAAACATTTCTACAATGTAATATTATGATACCTAATGAATGCGTCGTCGCATCGAAGTTTTTCAATGCGCTTACGGCAAAGGTGTTGTCAAACAAGTTAATCGCTTTTACTTGTTGTCAAAGTTCATACAGAGACTTGTTTTAGACGGCGTTACGAAATAGCTATATATATATCAGATGACTATCCGGCGAATATATGTAGGTCTGTGCCAATATAGTTTGTATTCGAGCAAACGTATCCTCCGAAGGTCTGGAGGCAACAAAAACCTGGGAGCTCTTGCTGTTGTTATCTCCGACTCTATCTTATCAGTCCAAAGCTATACCATGTAAACTCGTGAATAAATGCCACCCATCAAATGAAATCATGAATAATTTGGTACTTCTACACCACAGGAAGCTTTAAATCGTATTTGCAGCAGCCCAAGCGGTGTCAAAAGTGCTAGAAAGAGGAAAACGTGTTTTTCGGCCTCCAATTTGCTGGAAATATATTCAGGAAACTCGACATGAAGCATGGTGGTGCGTTTTTTAAACAGGCACAAATCTTGTGCATGCTGGTACCAGTCAGCTCAGCATTTGAGGTTATATCAGGGTTACCGATTATTCATGGGTTGGAATTGATCCATCAATTTGTTGTCAAATTAACCCATTCCTGAAAATGCTCATATCAGAGTTTAGTACATGGATGCCATATGTATAGGTTGACAGCCATGTCTGTCAATAACAAAGAGTTCACCAGCAGTTGGCCGACCTTCACCAGTCATCAGTGACCGATGTTAATGACTTAGCTACATTGTCGTTGTACGTTGTTCAAACCTTCCTTTCTTTGTCAACAAAAACTTTCGTTTCGCCCAAGGACAGGACTTGCATCCGGCCTGTATTCATCAGTAGCTAAGACTGAGATATAAATGCATCTTGAACACAAAGGAAACTCACCGCAATGATCATCATCATCATTGCCACTTATCCCATCGGGGCGATTCGCCCACTAATTGAACATGACGCCCACGGATGTTATATACATGTATATGCAGAACGGGAAAGCTCGTTAATGGCCTCTGCTTTCAAGACAGGGCGAAATGTTCTCGATTGGCGGATTTTTTTCCTTTCGGTTTGTCGTTCCTCAGAAGCTACAAAAACAGTTCCTTCTCGTCCAGATTTTTTGATACTACGTGCATGACATCGCTCCAGAATGAAGTTGTCCTACTAGGAGAATAGCAAAGGCTGCTTATGATGTCGACCACGATGATCAACATTCATAGCCTTCCTCTCCGATTATTGATATGCATTGCCTGCACCAGGTTTAATGGATTTCACTCTTCGTATTGTTATTTCACAATCTGGGACATAATAAATCTGTCAACGATGTTATTACTCCAACAAGACTGCGTTCATTATTTTAAAGTGGCTTGTGAAATTGAAATGGCTGCAGAGCAGAGATAATGGAGTAAATCGTCAGCAGAAGAACCCTGCTCTTGCTTGTCGTGCCTACCTGTTGCCAGCAACGACGTCATTACAAAACATGTGTACATTTTATTGCGCTTCAAAGTACACGGGAATGTACAACCCTCCTTGCGCATGAGCGGAACTATTTATATCGACGTCGTTCCGTGTATGCTTAAATATTGTCGCTGCTTTGGTGAATGGGGAATGTTTTTCGGATAGGTTTCATAACTTGTTCCCGAGCCTATAGGACCCTACAGATGGTCAGCTGCTCCTGACTTGATGTTCAGAATTCAATTGTTTCCCCTCTCAACATCAGGTGACCACCAGTTGAGGTTGTTTATGAAAAAAGTTTGCATCAAATTATTTGTATTCGACCGCAGATAAATATCTTACACTTCTAATCAATGCTCTAATCAAGCGAAATGGGCTTTCTGCTACCGGTATTCGGAGAAATTTATTGGCACGTCCCAGGTTGACTTGAACTGAATACAGTAATCTGTCAATATCACACCTCAAAAAGGATATATCACCGGATAGAATTAGTCCGAAGTAATTTACACCGCAATAACTGTTTCGGTTGATTTGGAAGGGAAAATTAGGTTCGGCGAATGCAATTTTTGTGACGTGTTTATGACATGAAACTGACTAGTACTTGGTGCATTGATGACGATAATTGCACGTTTAAATTCTGCCACCCGTAGCGATGAAACTGTCTGGGCCCATGAGACATGAAAGCTAATTAACTCAATATGTCTCGGAAACTTTATAGTATCTCTTAAAGTCCGTTTGATAGCTTTGTTCAATACTAGGTGGGGTTTTCATTAAAATCAAGCCCTTAGGAATTGTCCGTGATAAAACACGGGACGTTTATTAGTCTTAGGTGATTGGCTTACATGTGTGTTTCCTTCCCCATCCAAATGCGAAAGAACTGCGTTGTGTATCATGTACACTAGATTCAAGTTTTCGTGATGAACGTATTCTGTTCTTAACACATCACCAGTCTGTGTTGGTTTTTTTAGTATGTATATGCAAATTGAGTTGTTATTTTCCTGCGAGAGCATCAACCATTGGCATGCTCGGCCCGTGAGTCAAGTTTTTAGCAAACGAACGAACGGGTGGCCTTCATCAAACTGGCTCAATCAAACTCGGCAATCTGTAAACAGAATCTAAAGCACCTTTCCAGCGTTACTAATCAGGAGCTTTCCGTATCTTAATTGGACGATCTTGCTCATCTCCGAAAGGTGATCAGGGACTAACATGGCTTACACGACACTTGTCAGTCATGGTGTTGGAGGTATTACCAATGAAAACATGATTCCGACTCATATGCACTTGACCAACCTGGCAAAGGAACTTTAAAATATATGCATTAAACAACCGGTCCCATGCAGTCTTTTTATCGAAAATAACTTTAATTTAGGTTCTCCGCGCGGAGGTTGCGAGGATCATCGTATCAACTTCAGACCAACACCCGTCACTGACGACCGAGGTGCGAGGGGAGAAGGATACGACTGAATATGGATTTTCGAGGATGCAGTATCATGAACTTGTGGCCTAATCGACTGCATTAATTCATTTATAGACCTTACTGTCATGCACAGTGTTTACTTGTACGCCGTCATTCCCGTGAATCACCATCAATCACTGGCCACACATGCTAAATAAAGTGGTCGTGGCCACTAATCCGCATGCTATTCTCATCTTAATTGTGAAAAATTGTGAAAAATTGAAGCTTTAATCTATACCTGTCAACTTAAATATCGTTTCAAATTAATGACCGGTCTCCATGCCTAACCCTCGTAGCCAGTATTGAATTTCTGTATGTAAGTATAGTAGACATTTATATACGGCTCCACGTGTGGACGAGTCTTGTTGACATTATTGGCGAAGGCAAATGTCAATTGGGTATTTTCGGAAGCAAAAGACGATGAAAAACTGAGACATGGAAATGATAAATTGCTTCAATTAAGTTGAAAGTGCAATCGTCGAGAGAAAAAAGCATTTTCGTGAGCTGTGCCAACGAACTCAACCAATTCCTGTTCCTTCAGCAATAAACTTTTAGCTGAGCACAATGGCCATTGTTGAAAGAGATTCTGTGGTGGTTGGTTGTAAATTTCGTTCTTCCCAACTTGATCTTTTATAGACGAGGTCGCACCCAAAAGCAGGACTACGTTCAAACCAACATGTTGTTGAAAACAAATCTGTGCTGAAGCACTCAAACACATAAAAATAGAGTGAGAGTAGTCGCTGTCTGATGGTTTTTCTGCAAATTAATCTGGCTCGATAATATTCAACAATCGTATCCATTATTTTACCCATATTGTGGTCGTGTTCCTATTCGGAACCCACCGTCCAATGATGATGGCATTCCATCCCCTATGACAACCAACATCATGATAAAGTAACGGGACTATGTATTTAAGTCAATTTTCCAACCTTTGAGCGGCCTATTTGCTTTCCCTTTATTTCCGGTTTGTTGTTAGGGCGGCCATCTTGCCGACAATAAACAACAATGTAAAGCACGCGGGAATACATTTATTGGTAATACAGCGCAGATTTATGAAGGGAAATGACACAGCCATGAAGCCAGGGTTCTGTTGATCTTCGTATTTATATACCCAATGAGACAGAGTCGAAACATGTAAATGACTGATATTAATTTCATTGGATGAATAATGCGCGGGCCAAATTTCCGCGTCATCTGACTGATGGCTTGAGAATCTGCAATCTTTTCGGTAAGCTCTGTCGCTACCCGACCGAAAATGGCCTATTCCGAAAAAATCAGTGCACTAAATATGGTGCGGACCGTTGCCTTGTTATCGTCAATATGCGAGAACTGAGCTGTGGGATGACGAGCATCAACTAGTAGGACTTAGCGCTTTACTACGCAATATTGGGCGATCTGTAATGTTATTGAGGAGGGAACAGGAGTGCAAGAAGGAGTTAGGCCTACGCTGCCAGATAGAGTTGCGTTCTACGCGCTGCGGCCGGGAGTTGATCCCACGACCTCAGAGGTGACAGTCGCGGATGTTATTTACAAACACCGGTCGTCTTACAATGCTTTACATTGCGGCACTCTGACGGCCCATGAGCGTAGTAACATGGACACTCAAGTGTATCATCATTTGCTCTGCTATCAGCTCAAATGAATGCACCTATAATTTGGCAAAAACGAGCATGATACCCAAAATAACGTTTGTTATCATATCACACTAAATAATCGATTTCCGACGACGATTGCTTCCAGAACATCTGCTTTACCAGCGACCATGAATCCCTCGGGCAATTTTGCCTCACTGACACCGTTCAATAAGCAATCAGTGGAATCGATTGCCGTAACAGCTTTTTTATCATTTTCGTTTCTGGAATATAGCTTGCCATTTGGTAAAAGATGTATTTGAAACACTGTGTTGTGTATAGTTGTGGTGCATAGGACACTGAGGTGCAACGCTGGTCTTCTACTTTGCCCAAATATCCAAAAGGTCTACGTAGTTTTCTTGAAGGAATTGCGTTTGGAGTGATCTTTCCGTGATAGGTTGAATACATATACATATTGCTGAAATAGAAATTTAACGATTTTCTCTCCACGTAAATCATCGATACGGAACAGTATTGGTAACCCAGTCAGTCGTGCCGCGACCCATTCCCTTTACCTTATTGCATTACCAGGGTTGTCATACGACGAAGTAAATTATCGGTGGCACACTCATGAATCGACAGTGTTACCTCAAGTTCCACTGAACATGGAACTAGTAGATGATATCAATTATATCTTCAATTTTGAATCATTTGAAGAGTCCGATTAATTACTGTAACGTTAAATTGCGTTATGCTGGAGATTAGATCATTAAGATTCCGATATTGGCGAAAAGCACATCAACAATGTCCGATTGCGCTCGTATTGATAAGGACTGAGAACGCATTTAGCGGCACTTCTGATCGATTCTAGACTATCATCTGGCCTATTTGCAGTGGGGCATGAGGTCGTCTACGGCTGGCGGGAGTGGACAAAATTCAAAATCAAATGTCGCATGAATCTGAATTGTTGCCTGGCATAACTTCAAATTATGGAGACCCAGGCCTGAAATTAGCCTCGGAAAACCTCGAATATCCTGAATTACGCCCCACCATAAAGCGAATCTATGACCCGCCATAAAGTCAAATTATTGAGTGCCATAATTAGATCAATCACAACTGGTAATTTCCTTGTTTATAATACGGCATAAATTGCAATTTTGTTTCCATAAATGACAATCCGTCCACAATTCACGACGGGATGGCGATTTATGGGTTGAAGAATGAATTTCTCCCCAAGGTCTTAAATTTCTGATACGTTTTACAGACTATGACATAGTCTGTAAAACGTATCAGAGATAACTGTAAAGTCTCACAGACTTTACAGTTATCTCTGATACATATTAGAAATACAGAACAAGGGAAAAATTGATGAAGCCAATAACATACATGTATAAGGACAAACATATATTTTATTTGTTAAGCACAAAGTCTTTGATACGTGGTGTTTGAAGGGCAAACAACGAATGATTGTTTTATTATTACCTTTTCATATTGTATATCGTAAATTCTTGGATACAAGTTCAGTTTCAAGGAATCAACTAGTCTTCCACTAGGATATATTGTATTGAGGTGGTCTCATCCACTATAGCCTACGGTCAGATTGGTTCATTCGTCACGAACGCCAAGCCTGGTACTCATCTTATCATGTTTTCATCTAGAAATCCAATGATTGAGGCAAGAAATGCATATTTGCAACATACCTAATAAAAGTGAGATCAGAGTACAAGAGTGCGCGAAGGCAATCAAAGGAAATCATATATACAAAGTTAATAGAAGTATAACGATGGTAATATCCTCTGCTTGATAAAATCTGAGTTCCTCTGGGATCTTTTGGACGAATTTTTTCCTCATAGAATAATGTTATAATATGAATTTATAAAAGCTGCAGACAAAGAAGTATTATTACTAACGGCCAATTAGACGGGTTTTAGCAGCCGTCAGCAACGACGAAGGAGGGCGACGGTTTTCGTACATCATATATATATTCGGCACACGCAGATGAAGGGCCACTGTGTAGAAACCTTCCTTATTTGTGATCACTACTAACTCTGCTAGACTTCATCATTTCCGTCAACATTGCCACATTACTCTCCATACCGTAACATATCTCCGACACTGACAGCCCTGGTTCACGGACCTCATGCATCATCCCAGCCATCGTCGCAAACCGCCGATTTGAGTTCATTTTTTCTTTATCTCCCGATGGGTCCACATTTTTGATCGCACCACCTTCCGCAACGTCTGCTCCCGTTGTGTCTACATCCAGCTGTCGAATTTCTCGAGAAACTCGGATATCACTAATGTCATAAATCTTGTAGAGAGATTTATCACTTTGATAGACAGTGCACGCTACGTCACCGGTGACATCTCTAGCATCACGATCTCGGCAGTACAATGCCTTGACGAATCTGGTCATGATCCGGGCAACTGCGGCACACTTGTTGATGTCCAGTTTGAGTCCATCGAGGACATTGATGCTAGGAATGAAGAACAGTGGTATGAAGTTCCTAGTAAGGCCATCCAGGACATCATCAAATAACTGGCAGACCATCTCACCAAGGCTCTGGTCCGTACTCTGGAACTCCTCTACCCGCTGGAAAAACATCATCTTCAGGAGATAACTCACCACGTAGCTTTCAGCCGTCTTCAACTTGGTTCCCTCGTCTCGTACCAGAATCTGGCAGACGTCTGGGTTACGTAGACATTTCGCCGTGACGTACACAGCTTTGACCCTAGGGATAACATTATACATGTGCTCCGTTTCCAAGTGCGAAAACGAAATCCTCCACATCCGTTGAAGATCCTCGGGGCTGAAACCACGCGCCATCTCACTCTTGATATTCGGGGACTTTGGAATCAGATTGTAGCCGCGTTCCTTCAGCGTTGCGTGGTCCATCAACCAGGTCCCACGCGCTCCCTTTTCCGGCCAATCATTGATATGGATACAAGGTACAGCGTCTACAGAAACGCCAACTTTATCCTTCCCACCTTCATCTTCCCAACATAGCATCATGGGGGTACATG
Organism: Lineus longissimus; assembly: GCF_910592395.1. NCBI lineage: Eukaryota > Metazoa > Nemertea > Pilidiophora > Heteronemertea > Lineidae > Lineus > Lineus longissimus. Next base: position 3,621,493 of record NC_088315.1, read on the forward strand.
CTTTCCTGTCCAAATCCCTGACAGTTTCATGCGTCCCTTCCATGAACGTAATCCTACTACCTTCGGAGATAGTGTTAAATTTCATGAAAGCATCACCAAATATATCGTGGAAGCTCTTGCTTCCTGTGACAAAGGCATAGGCCCGTTCTGCATCTGCTGGATAGGTGAAGAACGCGTATCCGTTTCCAACCTCTTGAACAGCTCTGTTGTCCAAGCCAAGGTCGACTTGAAAGACGAAGTCCATTTCATTCGGCAGCCCTGTTCTGGTTTCCTCTCCCGAGCTTCCAACCTGCTGAGGCTTTGCCCCGATGAATAGATTACCGGCTAATGTGGGAAGCTTCTCGATGACCCCTTTGACGTCGGCGAATACGCGAACTGCCAAACCTCCAGGAATGGCGAGGACATTGCCCAGCCCTGGGATGGTATGGAGTTTCTCCAGCGGAGGACATATCACATCAGGTGTGGCATCGATTGGCACGGATTGGACAAGTTTCTCACAGGTCCTCCATCTGTTTTCCAAGCTGTAATCTACGAGGTCCTGGAATGGTAGGTAGTCAAGCGGTGACTTTCCAAATGAGTCTGCCTTGTTGACATCAGCGCCTGCCAGAAGTAGCAGCCGGGTGAGGTCCATTTGACCGTACAAGCAGCTCCCGTGGAGTGGGGTTCGGCCCAGGTCATTGGTGAAATTAACGTCTGCTCTAGCATTCAGGAGAAGGATGGCTGCTGATCCGTTACCAAGGGTTGCGCTAAAGAACAATGGCGTCATACCTCGTGATCTCTCAAAGTCAGGCTTCGCTCCTCCATCCAGAAGCACAGCCAATGTTGATTCGTCGTGATTGCTTATAGCTCGAAATAACAGGGGGAAACCATGATCAGTCCTTTCTAACTTTACACCATACTTGATGAGCATGTTGACCACTTCAGGCAGACCTCGATTCACAGCACAGCCAAGGGCAGTTATCCCGTTGTTTACTTCGAGGTCTGCGCCATGGCGAGAGAGGCATTCCACCATATCCCATTTGCCATCGCTGGCAGCCGCAGTGACGGCGGTCACACCTAGCAAATCAGTTTGGTTTAAGTCGGCCCCAAGGTTAGTCAAGAGTTCAACCATTTCGATCCTGTCTGCAGCGATGGCATAACGGAGGGGTGACAACTTAAGAAAGCCACACTCCCGAGAGTTAAGATCAGCTCCTAACTCGGCCAGTAGTATCGCCATGTCTAACATGTTCATGTTTGCCGCTCGATGCATAGGAGTAGCTGTTATGTCATGGGTGTTCAAATCCGCCCCGAGTCGAGCCAAACATTTAACCATTTCGTAATGTCTCCCAGTCACAGCATGAAAGAATGGATCCTGTCCCTCAGTGTCCTTCAGTGTCATATCCGCCCCCAACCGAACGAGGCACCTGGCCATCTCGGTGTCTTCGCAGAATTCCGCGATGTGCAAGGCCGTCCAGCCCTTTTCGTTGGTCGCGTTGATGGAATCTCCCTTCTCGACTAATGCAACAACAGCTTCAGTTTTCCCTGAGCGTACCGCGTCATGTAACGGGACAATGACGGGATCGGACGGAGGCGGCAATGGTCTAATCATGGCATTCGACAGAAAGTGCATCAATACTTCTCGGAGATCGGACTCCGCCATGATTCAGCTTCGCGTTTGGTAGTTCGTTTGGCCTTCTTGCGTTGTTTGTCTCCTGTAGTCTTCTCGACGCTCTGTCCTGTCTGCCTGAAACAAGTGTTTTGTTATTCACGCATTTCCAGACAGCATGACACGAATAACATCGGCAGTGATATGATATTATCGCATCAAACGTCCTTCCCAGTTGTATACAATTGCACTATTATACGCTCTTTTTAATTACTCCACACCACAATGACAAGTAGGACACGTTCTTCATACGAGTGCGATAGTTGAAGTGGCATATTCTAGAATGCGTAGGCCTATTTGAAGTACAATGCGGAGTACAATGCATTGTCAGCAATCTCATGATTAACTTTTTATTGTATTGGATGGGACTATCTATATTCTTTAATATTGATGTGTGCGTCATCAGATTTTTCGATTGTGAAATAGGCGATAAGAAGACCACGAGGCGACCATCCCTAAAACATTGGTCACCGCATGATCTCGATAGAATTGGCTTGTTGAGAATCAGGCTACCCTTGAATTGTGCACGAAAATGCAAGGTACCGTGTGTGCAATATTCAATATTGCCATATCAGGAAGACTTTAAACGAACACATAGCTAAGTCATGATATCAAAAAATGTACATGTGTACATACTTCGCTGCACTCTTATGTCAGTGTAAATCGAAAGTATTCACACCCTATGAGGAATAAGATTATTGCCGAATCATAGACAACCGGGTCCCCTACCTCCACTGATTTCCCAGCTCATGCCTATATCAATCCTTCAATGCATGAATGAGACAATAAAATCAGCAACAAAGCGGATCACAGCATGCCATCCATGTAAAAATTTAGAAACGAGGAAGGTCAACGAAGATACATGTATGTTATCGACAAATGAAAATTTAAAAGAGTCTTTGACGTTCAGCCACATTTAAAAAGTGTTAGTAAAGACATAGTGCTAGAAGGCAAACAACTGTAACGCTGGAAAGTCAATATTTCAAGAGTTAGTAATATGGGGAGGTAAACAAGATATACATATAGACGGCAAACTGGGTAACTGGAATCAACAACTATTCCAATAGTCGAGGCGATAAAAAAAAATGTAAATGCGGTTGGGAGTATTTGTTTAGAATGTTAGGAAGGCAGGCTGTCTGTTTTGAAACATTCAGTTAACTGCTTAGATGATGTAGACATACCAGTGATGAGAAAGAACGAAGCAATGTGGAATCTTTAAGATAACATGGTATATGTGCATGCATTTGGGGCATGGTTAGAAGAATAAACACTGAGGCAGTATCTAAGGTGGTCGTGCGAATATAACTGCAGCCCCAAACGCAACCTCATTGTACATGCACTTATCAAGATAAAGTCGGGTTGCAAGACTGAGCACTCTCCTCGCTTGTGAACGGAACTAGAATCACTTGATGATCTCACTTTCAGTCATATAACTCGTATGGATCATCTCAAAACTTTTCATGCCATAACATCAGTCATTTTAGGGAGAGGTCGGGGAGTATCTCTCTCATGGCATGCTCCCTTCTGACATGAATAAGAAAAACCTTGGAGTCGTCCGAAAATGTGAATTGCTTCCCCCAGTAGAAAGCAGCACTAAAAGCGTAACGACTGTCATACATGTATATATCATGCTTTTAGAACGAACCCTACGAACTTCTAAAAATGTGTTATGTAGCTTTCGTTCTGGGGTCAAGAAGCAGTTCTTCAACATGACATACCTGTCATTTGCAGTTGGTGAACTAGCCAGCACTCACACGACTATGTCAATGTTTCCTCCTTGTAACATGTAACTACAAACCAATGCATTAAGTCAACAGCTTTTAATAGCTATCAGTGCTAATACTAATGGGCACTCTGACAGTAAGCTCATTATAGCGTGCATATTTTGTTGCCCCTCAAGCTAGGGAAAGTTTTCCTGATGTTTCAGAGCTTGTTTACGTAGTAAGCGCCCCCTCACAGTGCCTGCCGATGAGGATTCGCCTGGGTCTAACCGCGGGCCCACCAAGGAAGGGGGTCGCTGTAGGACACTGAAGGTTTTTGCAGCATTTGTGTCCAACTATGTCGTTCGTTCGCCAGCCGCCCTCCGAGGCCAGTCCAGACAATGAGAGGAGTCACCCTGAAGTCACCCGGAAACTTCGCCGTTTGATTGGGATGGTATTATTTCTCTGTCGATGGAAGTGACATTGCTTGCTTGGTGGTGCAGCGGAGGCACCTCCAGCGCATCAGGGGGCATTGGTCTACCATCATCTGTAAGCAAGAGAACGGTGATTGATCAAGATCACTGACCATTACAGTCGCGTTGATGCTTGCGGTAGCGGTACTGCTAACACCCTACACTAAATCCGATCAACTAGGACCTCTCCGTGGTCTCCAAAGATTATGCAACAAGAGCAGATCCTTATAGAGTAGCTAAGAGTCCAGTCTTCGCATGTACATTTTTGCGCCTTTTGCAATTAGCGAACATTCAAAAAAAGGTCATTGTTTTAAACCTTTTATTCGTGTGCCGTTTACATGAACCAATGACAGCCATTCGTTTGAGGTGGTCATCATGCCTGCGACCATAATCTGTAATCGCAGCAAGTGGTGATGAATATCATACCCACCGATTACCGTTTATGTCTGCAGACGAGAGATCGTTTTTTCGCCTCAAATAATTACGACATGCCACCTAAGATATCGCTAGACCTCGAGTCAACACTCATCGTTATTATAGGGCGTCTTCTTCTCATAGCTTATGAAAATATTGATTATTTTCTACTGAAATTCACCAAGCCCATGACTATTTTGTCATGATTTACAACTTTGTTTTCAATTCACCAACGAACATGATGAAAGGCTGTTTTGACGTTGGTGTTATTTTGGTCGCTTTAATCTACAGGCTTGCGGCGTTAATGGCATCTGATTGTGACGAATGTTGTTTCTGCATGTAGTCACCATTGTCACGATTTGAATTATGTTTCGAAATTTCATCTCAACTGAAAGCAATCTTTAATTTATGTCCTAATCAAATTCACATTCTTCTTCTCGCTTCAGGTAAGTCTCTTATCTGAAAGAACACGTTCTGTGGTAAGTCGCAGGTTATATTCAGTCAGGCTAAAATTCAGCTAAGACTATTATCAAGAATTAATTTCTTGCTATTGCAGTGTATCTTTTTATTCGGAAAGTAGATCAGAAAGGGATTCGGGCTGTTGTCAATTACTGCATGTATTCAATGTGGGAACACATTTTACTTGACAACTGGCGTTGAAGGCTAACCCTCTACCCTTTTTGTCACGGTTCATTGCAGAGGGTAGGAAAGAGGGGAGTGAGGTGGTGCAGGGTGGGTGATGGTACAGAGATGAAGAGCCAAGCAATACTAGCCCATCACATGACACACATCATGTTAATCTCGTAGCGAACACGCCAAAGGTAGACTGTGAAAGAGTCTATCCTAGCATGAACTACATTCGTTCAGGAATTTACATTCCTTTCAAAACTTTCTAGACAGAATGGTATCCCTGATTCATCTTCTCGTATTCCAATTAATGTGATGGCTCTGATCATGTTCTGTCCACTGGTCCGGCAGATAAGACTGCACTTAATAGGATCCCTAGCATGTAGGGAAACAAAACCAACCAGCTTGCGTTTCCTATTCACTTAGACCAACCGTTCATGATGCCCTCCCCAACCCACAGCCGATAATTACATGGCAAAGCATTCAGTTGCAATGAACCTGCCTTTGTCAAAGAAATTGACAGCAAGAGTTGGAGGTTGTATACTGTCATTACAGACGTTTAAATTTAGGCAAGATACCCATTGGTCTGTGAGGATTGAATTGTTAAATGCTGTCATTTTTGAATTCATTCTTTAATTGTTCAAGAATGAACAGTAACATATTGCTTTGCAGTCTTATGTTCGATACATCCTTGCAAACACAAGTAGTCCATGATGCAGAATACGCACGTTTACTGTTTTGAAGCAGTTCTCAGATTACGCAGCACATCGTAGCCACGAACTTCTCAAACTATGTAATGTGATGCATTGAGTTTTGAAACAGGGACTCCTTTGTGATCGGGAGAAAAAAATTATTGTGTGGAAACGGGAAGCATACTTTGAGTTACTGGAGTAAACTTAGAATACGGAGTGGTTATGAAACTGAACACCGATTACAAAAACATTCTGACATGATACAAGTATAATTCTTATAAAAACACCTCGCACTTCGACAATGACAGTATCATATGTCAGATGCGGGATGCGCGCTCTTCTTACTTTCATGTATGTGCCGGTTTACTGTTTCGTATTTTTTTAATGAAATGTGAAATAATGGGCGAATAATTTATTTGCACGAAGTTAGAGGTGAATTACTATCTGTGGGAAGTTGCGCCAGGATTTTGAAGGAGGGGATTCATGGAAAATAAGTTGTGATCGGGAATTTAACGCGGTACTGCTACGTGTATTTGAGCTTTGCCTTCAGCTGTAGCAGGCCCTGAAAGTTGCAGTGACTGTGCCAAAACATTTTGAAAAAACATTTTAACTGGGTGCAGATCATTTGCCGTTGAACTGTTCAATCATCTGTTTCCGATTGGTAGGAAGTCTCCCCGAGTAACATATATACTGTTTCGCCAGATTTTTTGCCTCTGTCGATGATGAAGAATCGAGCGGACCGAAAGCAGCTGGAAGCTTATATCACTATTCCTTTGACCAAATGACCGGAAGTCGCCCCATTTTCTGCTGCAGGAAACATTAAAAGAATCGTATTGTGTGCATGAGCGGCTTGATTCACGATTTACGAGTGTGTTCCGGCGTAAGTTGTAAGTCTTAGGGGCTCCAAAGAGCGATCTATCAATTTGTAAGTCTGTTTCGACACTTTCTGAATGCATGACTTCACCGGGCAGCCATTCGATGCAGTGTCGGCCGACAATGTCACCGGCCTGGCACGGTCATCGTACGTCGAACTCTTGGAACTTGTGACTTCTCTTCTTTATAGGTGGTTCACCGTCGTAGTCATCGGCCTCGGTGTTCCCGGAAATATCATGTCCTTACTGATTACGCTAAAACAGGACAACCGCCACATTAGTACATGTATTTACATGGCTGGTTTGGCTATTGTGGACACTGGCCTTCTCATCATGATGATTCTCTACAAGACGCTGCGACTGCATGGCCAAGGCCTGGATGGAAACTGGACGTTTCTGACGTGAGTATTATCCTCATCACCATCGTCATCACCACCGTAATTTCAGAATCTACATCTTAATCTGCATCTTTTCTTACTGAGCTGTTGATGATGTGGTGGTTTTGCCTTGGATTTTCACAGGACGCGAGCGGCCGGCCGGATTCAGGCAGAGAAGGCAGTTTTCTGCTGTACTTGATGGAGTCCTAATTTATAAGCAATGAAAGTGTTTAATTATTGGCTAAACAAAATAATCCGTGGAAATATTATATGTTAGCAATAGGCCACTAGTGCAAAGACATACTTGAAAATAGAAATCAATGCTTCAGGCAATTTCCTTTTTTGAAAACAGGATAAGAATAGCAACAGGAAATTCAGAGTTTTAATAATGGAACGATATTTCGGAAGAAAAACGTGTAATTGATAAATAAAATTGCTTTAATTTTGTTTTATTTAGCATAATGTGGTACGGAGGAGACGGATTTGCCATAATTTCCGGTTTGTTCTTGGCCGAAATGAGCATCGATCGAGCTATCGCCATCATGTATCCAATGAAAGCAGCCACTATTTGCACTGCCTCGAGAGCGGTCAAGGTGACATTGGCCACCGCTGCGATCGAGTTATTCCTTCAAGCGCAGGCATTCATTGTCCTCACCGTGCCCGATCCCCCAAACGGCGCCTTGATTGTTAACTTTCCCGCCGCCAGGTGGTACGAAGCTGTATACAACGCCTATCTCGTCGCCATGGGAACCGTCCTACCATTTTCTGTTCTCGTCGTCTGTAACATCACTATAATAATCGGCGTCAGTCGGGCAGCGAGGAAGCGGAGAAAAATAAAATCGGGTAAAGACAAGAAAATTAACGAAACAAATCTTACTGCAATGTTGTTCATGACGTCATTTGCATACTTCGTCTGCTCATGCCCAAAACGAATCAACCAGGCCGTGTTTGTTTACGATTTGAATGACCCCTACTGGCGGGCGATGTACTGGCTACAATTCTGGGTTTGCAATGAAATATGGCACATTAATTTTGCTATTAATTTTTACGTTTACTTTCTCGGCGGTGGAAAGAAATTCCGACGGGATGCCAGAGAAATTGTCATGAAATTTTTCTATTGTTGTTGGGCCAAGTGACAATCCAGGGTACTGTAGCAAGAACTAGATTCCGCGGTGACTCGGTGCAATGGCTTGGGTTCCCCAAATCGGACACGGTGACCTTTGGTCAGGTTTGACCTGGACAAGTGACCTGGACAAGCGGCGACGACATTTCTCTCACCAAAATCTCACAATTGTTCTACGAAACAACAAAATAGTGCTATTTTCTGCACATCATTTTGTAAAGTTGACCTTATAAAGCAATTGTTTCATATATTCCATAAAAAACCGAACCAAAAGAAAACAATAGCTATTTCAGATCGGATACTTATCATAGCAACATAGTTGGTATCTCTTTAAGAAATATCCATTGGGTTGAAAGGTACATGTACATGTATACATGTATCCTTTAGCCAGTTGAGGGGCGCCTGTACAAATTGGCCTATTTTATCCATATAATATGCCGATATTTACCAAACGCGCCTCAACCGGCCCTATTACGTCGTAATCCCTACATAAACATGCCGATTTATCGGCGTTGTGAGTCGGTCGGTATTCCTCCTCCTGAAGACGGATACTCTTGGAATGACGCACACCGTCGAAAAATCGACCTGAACATAATGCAGCCAGGTATATACACTAACATTATGTACACATTCACCACACTGAGAATACAACAGGCTACCGACATCTTTCCTCCTTTTCTTAAGTTCCTGCTAAGAGCATGCTACCCCTGGTCTTGATGTCTTTCTCAAAGACACTCCGCCCGCTGCTCAAAGAAAACTTCAGGAGAACCGTCATGCACTTGGTCAGACGACTTGGTCAACATTATCTAGTGATTTAAGATGCTCTGCACGGTGAACTGGACGACAGTATTAAACAGTATGTGCTGCAAGTCCCCAGGAGTGGGCGGGGTTTCGAATCGAATTTCGGCGGCCAGTTAATTCTATGCCTCCTTATTGGTGACCCAGGAGGCCTTTGGTAACCAAGACCCTCGGCTCTCAGAAGGAAGCGAATAGATTTCCCTTTACAAACTGGAGATATCATGGAATGAAATAATGTAGCGAGGAGGACGATATCGAGTGGTGAAGAGCGGCTGAAACGGTCGTATTTGCTTGATTTCAAAGGGTAACTCATCTCTCCTTTGTCAATTCGTGAGTGAATAGCAGTTGTTGGTTAACACCGATAATTTTGAAACACTGATAGCCATAGAGACAATCTCAACACACGAAGACGCGCATGTGGTTTCATCACGACCACGACATCAATGGCAAAGAGCAAAAACGTGGCATTCTCAAGAGAGACTTGTCTAGCATGATACCTCCATCTCTCGCATAACAATAGGGTTCCAAATATACTCCTAAAATAGTTAACTTGATTATGGAGAAAGTGATATTCTTAATGCAAGTGATACCACTAGCTCCAAGCATATTTCTGGTGAACAATACGTCTGCACCTTCGGTTGACTAAGCCCTGTTTGCCCGCTAGACAAAAGCAACCAGATTAAATTTCTTCTTCAGTAAGTACGATCGTGTTATTCTTCTACCTAATTCCCTTTAACCGTAGCTTCCGCATTCCGATAATGATTCAATTCTAGCGTGTATAAGGACAACGAAGGCTGTCATGGGCATGAAGATGCCTAGAGGATTGTTTCTCTCTCAGTCAGTTATATATTTGACGTCTTACCGCAACAGGACAAAGGCCGTGTGTTGTGTGTCAAGTCAAGCATTTCTGAATTCATCACAAATTTTTCTTTCCTTTTAATTATCAAATGTTAATATGAAGCAGCTTGGAAAGCATCAGTTTTGATCATCCTTAAATCATTCCGAAAGGAGATTACTTTAGTACCTTGCCATTCCATTGGCTGGTTGCACAACTTACCGCGGTAGCAATGTTGTCAGAAAAATTAAGTGGCATCAGGAACATTCTCCTTATCGCGTGTTTGGCATTCTTATCCGAGTCACGTTCTGTATCTGACCAAGCATCGCCGATGACGCCTCGATGCTTTCTCTGTAGCGCTGCTTTGAATAGCAAACAAAATCTGTTGTGCGTAAGTGATGCATTAGTTGCGAACCTAACAGTTACAGCCGTGAACACAAAAGTGTCATCCTTTCGTCAATGGTACATTTTTTACGTTTGCAGTTCTGAAGCAGTAATGATTCAATTAATTTCGCTGTGCCTCACACCTTCTCATAAATGACTTCATTTGGTCATTGTAGCTTCAAGACTTGTTGATGGTTGATTTAATCTCTTTATTATGATCATACAATATTTAACTATCTTATATCTGGATCATGCAGTACCTGGTAAGCGTGACAATGGCTCTGAAGAAGGTGGAAAAGGAAAAGCTATATGATATCTCTGAACACATTGGTATACTTGCCCTCAATGTAATATCATATAAACTGTAAATCACCAAATTCGCGGCTTATTACAGTTGTGATTGTAGAGGCCTGCCGGGTGCTGTTACTCTCCTCACATGCCTATGCAAACGAGCTGGACAAAGGCCTGGAAGAGTCAATGTCAAAGATCCGATCGGCCGCCAGTGTAACAATGGCAGTCCAAGATATGTATAACATGTGACATGTACACTGTCTGTGACAATGAGGAGTCGAAACCTGCCGCACTTCGATCGTAATGAGAATTCAATGAAATGTAAATTCTTAATGCAATTCAGATATTTTTTAAGACGATTTCTCATCACTACACCCGGTGCATCCAATATTAGCTTAATGGCTAATCCATGGGATATAAAAAACACGAATTCACCACAATTTCCTCAGAGTGATAACGAATATCATTCACCGCGTCTATCTATTGTCGAGTAATTTCTTCAATTTCCCCTCCGCGGATGGTTTTCCGTTCACTGGAGATGTTATCAGACTTGGCACAGTCTTTTTCTTAAAAAAAAACTTGTCTTTGCAGTTAGCTGTTTATTTACCTACTTGGCTGTGGAAGTGTCAAAAAGTGTAAATACACGTTCGACTATCGCGCCATAAGTAATGTAGAAACTGGAAACAAAACATATTGATCTTGGCTACATGTGGCCGTAGTTTGGTAAGTCTACGATTGATAATTTTGGAGTTATTCAAAATAAGAATTATATGATTTTGTTTACTTAATCTTGGCTACATGTGGCCGTAGTTTGGTAAGTCTACGATTGATAATTTTGGAGTTATTCAAAATAAGAATTATATGATTTTTTTTACTTAATATCTTATTGACTTTATGACATCGGTGATAGTAATTGATGCAAGCGACCTTATCAGTCATTTGAGACGGGCATGAAGTTATTATAAGTGTTGATTTTACCTTTAGTATAAGTAATCGGATTGATCTTCGGGTTCAAAAGATTTAAGAAAAGGAAAATGGGTTCACTTCTTTGAAGAGAGGTATTAGTCTTCATACAGGGGATGGGTAAAGCCAGCGGACAAAAATACATTACTGAGTCGTGTAATTGGTGTCTTTATGGACAACTTGGTCGACTTGCACATCCTTGGTTAGTACGTAATTGGTGTGAGAGTAAATCGGATTTTCATGCTCATTACAAAATCTTCTCGAGGTGTCTCAAGAAGAACTCTGACTGAACTTGAAATCTGTAGAAATCTGTTAAATTCTAAATCTGTTTGATAGAAGGGAATCTTCTGCTCCAGTACTCTTAAAATCAGGTAGAGACGTGGTTTTTTATTTGAACATTTTAATTATTCTTATGACAATGTCAAACTACTGTAAATCGTACTGTAAATTGATGTAGAGCAAAACCCAGAGAGCACCGACAGTTTGACCTGGCCCAGCTCCTGCCCAGTACCCCTTAGAATAAATCCTAAGGACGCAGTCATCTACATGTATATACCAGTAAATTATTGGGCAAGATCAGTAATCAATACCAAATGTAATACCCATAAAGACATGTTCGCCTAATTTACCCCTGGGAGGGACTTTTTTCTCCCTTTTGTGTGGGTGGCTATCGGGATGATTTCTTCCGTCGTAATTGGGCAAAACACCTCTTGAATGACGGAGAAAGGATCAAGCTGCCACTCAGAGATATGGGCCGTGATGGGTCACTGATGGGCGGAAGATCAGTGACGCCGGTTCACTTTTCTTTCGTTGATTCGTCTGGGTTTTTTTCTTCAGAAACAAAAGTGATTTTTAAAACAAATTTTCTTCTTCATGAACCGGGTGAAAATCTTGATTTTAAAGGTCCGTTCCGGGAAAATGGCACAACGAATGTACGAGACCCCACCATTGCGCTATCATCAACGCATCTATACAAAAGTTATCTAATCCATACTTTCAAAAATAATCTCACATTTCATGTACCAAATGATAATACATTTGTACCGGTGCACATGCACCAAGAATACGACGTGTAATGTATTAAGTGGCCAGCAGCTCCCCAGCTTGGCACACGCCGGGGGCACACGATCCCGTCAGAATAACTTCAATCCTGAATATCCAGAGACACAAATGATGTTCACTATACAATTTTACATGTTCTTTAACAAATGTTTAACACCATGTTCAATATATCACTAAGATATGATCAAAGTATCACACAAAATTCGGAAATTCATATGCATACACCTGTAAACTGAAGGCCGACCACTCATACATACGAGCGACCACACAAACTGTTCACCTTGCCCACTCGCCGGAACTGACATTGAATACATGCATTACGTTTATGCATGTACGTCATTACCAAGGGTGTTACTCAAATCGAAGTGGCGGACAATAGGAAACTTGTTAGTGTCGCCTGTACAATACAATACCCAGCCTATGCAGGCTTACGAGACAAAGGGTATGAATTGCGTTACGCCATCACCTCATTTTGGGCTTGGTTTATTTGTTATGAGGACTACGCCTGTGTGCGCCTTTGTTGCAAAGACTGTTAGATTTGGTGTTTTATGTAATCTATTGCAACGCTAGTTGCCACAAGAAAAAAATCGTGACTGTGGCTTGCATGCGTTCGATATCAAGACCTATTCTGTTAGCTGTGACATTCAGCACTCAACTCAATTTGCGCATCTGTAGGTGATAATCCATTGTCTGTCTGAGACGATAACCTTTTAGTGCCGCCTATTTTTCGCTTGAAGATGAAAGGAAAGTTTTTGAGGGGCAAATTGGATTGAGTACACCTTAAGTAGCTCTGAAAAAAGCATTTAGAAGTCTGTAGTTGACTGTTTGGTGAACATTGGGGCCGCTGCAGCGTCACTTTATCTTTTACCAAAAATGATTTAAAGTGAATGGTTCTTTTCTAATGTATCAGTGTCCCTCGGGCCCCTCTCAGAAAACCCTTGACATCAGCAATATTGGAGTTTATGACAGTAATGATATCCAACGGCAACAAAATGTCATTTACATCCTGGGCAAATGTGGTTATTACCTTTATTTGTCATTCTCAATATCAAATCACATTACGATTATCTCAATTCCTTGCAGTCCATTAAACTATTCCGATTAGATTTATTTTTCGATGGGTTTTAAGGGTATAACACCAGCGACTTCAACCTCTTCTAACTTCCATTGAATATTGTCACGTACACGGTGTGCCAGAGAAAAACATAACCTACTTTGAGTGTGCATATGTACACCGTAATGCTGTACAGGCAGGACAGAACAATGGTGACAATTTTTGTTATTCACGATGGGCAAGTGCCGTTTTAATCATGATACAGCCGGTCCATACGAAAGCATGTTGCCTAACAAAAGAATATGCTCAATAGACCCTGCTCTTCCGCCATGTAACACTAAAATACCCTTTCTCAGCTCAGTGATATTAGATTTTTCGCATTGACGTCAGGACAGTTTGATACTCAGTCAACTCCCAAAGATTTTTCGCATTGACGTCAGGACAGTTTGATACTCAGTCAACTCCCAAAGGTAATTTTGCTCTAAAGTTGTCAAGTGACATTATTACGGCAACCTTGGTATGAATTTTAAAGGATTTTACAGGAGTTGTTGATCATATTAGGGGCAGTGCTAAATGACATGTGTTGGCGTTATGCCCGATATGATTATTGTTATATCCTTTGATATTTTAATTGATTTAGTTTTAGAATTGCTTGTTGAAGTTTATAGAAAGGATTGCCAAGGTGTTCCAGTGGTAAGCCCGTGCTAGTGTCAAGTCGTCATGGCCCCGGACATCGGTCATTTGCAGCTTTTAAAAAACCTCACCAGATGGTCAGAAAATGGTCGATTTGAAGAATCGCTTGCACAGTACAGGTGGAAAATTCGCAATCTTGAAAGCAGGAGCTATTGCCTTAATTTTAGTTGACAGAGGCTTAATAATCTATCTGTAACGCAATGAGAGGAACATAAAAACATAACCAAGCCTACTCATTTGATTGGGTGACGCGGTATTCGTTTTTGAGAGTTTCTCTCATTGTTTGGGAACGCTGAAATTCAGTTTCACACGTTTTCCTCGGTTTCTCTCGATTCTATGGTATATTGTATTGAAACACTGAAATATGGGGAACAAACATTTAGTGGGTACAACACAAAATCAGTGGAGCCTCGGGAACATTCAAAATACACCTGTGCACTTGAAATCTCCGTGTTTATTGATATGTGTCTCTGATTTGGACCATTCACCGACCTAAGTTGCACAAGCAGAGAGATTTCAAGCTAACGAGGATTGTCATTCTGAAAATAAAACATCCCATCAATTTGAAATTCTCAAAAGACAGTTTCCTAGTCGGTAAATTGGAAACAACACACGCGTAAAGTTAATTAAATGGATTCTGCTTTGCTGTTCATTTTTAACATTTTATATGAAAATTCCTTCCACGGACGCGAAGGTATCGGCACGATTTACTTTCGGGGATTCTGTTTTAGGTAAGTGCAACTTTCTGTAATAAGAGTTCATGGCAAAGTTGGGGAGGCTAATGGGATTCCAGAGAAGGTATGAATGGTATTCAGCTGTTCCCTTGAAATTTTAGTCTATTTTATGAATATTATTTGGCACCGGATGCCCTCCATTGGTAATGTCATCAAATGGTCTTTCGGAGAAATAAAAATATTTCCACAGATTATGACGTACATGTAACATACGAGAAACCATTTAAATGACGATATAGAAAATACAACGGAATTGGTTGGACTCAGTCAGATGAATGGACAATATCATGCTGTCTTTTGCCAAATACTGGACCTTACGGCAACTCATGAGTCGGATTGCCATGTATCATTAAATGAACCCAATTTCAAATTTTACGTCCTAGTTCCTCGTCAGTGCACATTCGATAGGCAAGCACGTAAACTTAATTAAAGGGCTCGTATTGCTGTTATCCTTGAACAAAGACAATGCTTCCATGCACGTCATGGTATCATCACGATGTGACTTCGGGGGATTAAAGTTTAGGCAAATGAAACCTTTTCTAACGAGATAGGTTGATCAGCATTACAAATTTCCCCACAGATTACGTAGTTATGAGACAGATGGGAGTTTCGTTGCAACTCTGAATATCAATCCGCCGATGGTAAAAAAAAATTTGTGATTTCGAAATGTTGGTGGTTTGTTGTACAAGAAGTTCGATTCAATGAATGCCGCATCGATCATGAGGTGTATGGAGGTCAACTCCGATAGATTGCAATATCAAAAACTCTTTTTTGAAAGGGAAATGGGCAATTCAGCCATGCATGGTTGCTCAGAAAAATCGCTGTTTCTTTGGGGCACTTTTCGAGAGAGAAGAATTGAGGAATCAATTGATAACCGAGAGTGAACCTTCCAGTTGATCATCACAGTCATGTTGGCAGGCCAGGTGCATCAATCTTAAATTCAATCAAATAACACAAGATGAGATGAGACCTTAATGTCTTTGACCTGGTTATCACAGAGGGCAGTCGTCTGGAACTGCCGCAATTCGTTTTCCTTTGGCTGATGACAGGCAGACTTGAGCGTAAGTATCAATGATATTGGTCTCCGGATATGTCGCAATATGAGAGAGCGATCTCTTATCAGGGGCTGCATCATTCATGAGCGGCCAGCCTCGTAAACAAGTGCGTCTACGGGTGCCACTGACATCTCCGCATCTTAAAACCAGACGAAGATACGGATCTGCGGAGAAGCTAGTCTGTTTTTGACACAAAGAATTTCCAGTTGGGTATAGATGGTTATCGAACTGATACTACTTAACATTGTATTGATATAAATCGAGAAATAGGTTACTTTCGTTAGCAAAAACATGTTTCTTCTCTAGACCTGGACAACAACTTTAGAACATCTTCGATGAAATTTGGATATAAATAATCAGATGGAATACAGAGGGTGTGAAATGATGATAAAAAAGATTTTTATATGCATGTATACGTGCATTTGATCGATGACGAATTACTTGGATTTACTGGACCCCTAGGCCTCCTACCAAAAGCACATTAAGTCTTTTGCGTCACGAAACTTCAGCAGGAATAAATCATAATGAGACGCAATTCGTACCTTTAGAGTGTCGGTATGTATAGCATTGCTTTGATGTTATGGTCGGTGTGCGTCTGACAGCGGAAATGGAAATAGCGCAAGGAGAAAATTGGTACAGTGCTCATCTATTCGTCTGTTCTCTTTGATATATTTTATCTCGTTGCCAGAATAATCAGGAATTTGTGGTGGGCTGACATGTTTATTGCATGACCAAGGGCCAGTTGATTGTCTTATGTGCCCAGTTCACCTGCGGCGTGGTCTTAGATGTGACTTTTTTCTCAGGGCGAGCACTCTGCAGAGTCCTGGAAAGAACTCATAAATGAGAAATTGGACCTGACGAGAATTACAAGTAGCACAACGGGCCAGTGTGTCCAAATTATGTTTTCGTCTTCGAGGAGTCCTGTGTCTTTGGGATATTGATTTAGGAGGAGAAGTCGAAGGAAAGCATCATTGCAGGATTAATCCACCACCAGCTGTCAGAAATAATTACTGTATTGGCTGATCACAGAGGTAACCAGCAGAATGTGACTAATTACTGTATTGGCTGATCACAGAGGTAACCAGCAGAATGTGACTAATTACTGTATTGGCTGATCACAGAGGTAACAAGCAGAATGTGACTAATTACTGTATTGGCTGATCACAGAGGTAACCAGCAGAATGTGACTAATTACTGTATTGGCTGATCACAGAGGTAACAAGCAGAATGTGACTGATAGGACTTTTGTCTTGTTGGGTTTCTTTATACATGTAAGCGGTTTAACGTGAAAGCATTATCTTCAAGTCATTTAAGCATCAGAAGTTTTTTTAAACCTTTCAGACTACACCACCCAACCAAATTGACTGTAATTAGCAAGCTACTGGCACACTTTAACCGCAACCGCATATATCGAAGCATAATCAGCTTACAACCACCATTTTTCATGAACTTCTATGAGCAATTTTAATGAAATTTCATAAGCTGCTTTTCAATGTCCCGATTTGTGTGCCCTTGAATTGAATACAGATGCCATTAGAAGCCATTAGTGTTCCGCAAATCATGACATTGGTAACGCAATTTGGCCATTGTGAATTTCCAGCAATCCTTGTTAAAGGGATTTCAAACCATTGGAGAAAGGGGCTCGGGAATCAAAGATTAAGGATACGAACGGGGGCGTGGGCTCAGGGAGTGGTTCACTGGAAAACGGCGAGATATTTGCAAAAACATCGTGTATTTTAGACTGAGATATGGCGTTATTAAACGGCTTTTCCAATGAGCAACACACTCAATACGAAAGCTTATGATGCAGAAAATAAATCATCTTACAAAAGATTGCCTCGTCAGTATTTCCGGTACGTTATAATATGTTGACATTCCTTTTCAATATCTTATATCTGGAGCTTACATGTATATTTAGTATCAATGACTAATGGTGTCACTCCAGTCAAAGATGAAATATCATGGTATGGTTCTGTCGGGAATATGTGCCTTCTCTATTCATTTTCCGATTCCATTAGAAAAATTTATATCAGAAAGAGCCAATAAAAATGAAGATGCTCATTTGTCTTTTGAAAGAAATATTGCTGCCCTGGAGGACACACTCCAAGGACGTAGTACGCCATCAGGACGCATGTGAGCGTCTTTGCCTGCCATTAGGGTTAGTCACCCCTTCCCAAGCCATCATGGAAGGTATAGATGGAAAGGTACTTGTCCACTCGGGTGAGGTGCTCATCTTGGCACAGGTATTCCTGAGGATAGATGTCAATTCCCTTTAGGATTTTGCCGTCGACTTGGTATTCTATTGCCTTGCAACCTAATCCTTCGTCGAATAATTGGTTCTTCAACACTTTTTTTCTGAAAGTACCAATTCACTGGCGTAAACCGACATCCTTTCTCAATCACCCTATAGTGTCATGTCTTCCTCATTGGCATTCTTTATGATATTCCTCAAACATATATGAGAAAACGTTTCATGCGGATGAACGGGTTGTGACTTTCTTGTATCATTTTTGCAATATTTTTTATTAAATGGAGCAGACATTAATCTTTGATTAATGAAGCGTGTGATACATACTGGTTGGAGATGAAATAAGCTGTAAAGAGTCACGGAAAGTGGTGTCTGCGGAGATTTTTTTTTCACTTGGGTAAAGAAATACTGTTAATATCTTGTGGGACTTTCGATCGTTGATCTATTTCGCCTTTCCCGGTCTAACAGTTCAGCACCGGATGAGTGAAAGTTCAATGATTTCATTTTTAACGTTCTTAAGGAAATGCTAGCAATAATGGCAGAGTGTCCGAAGCTCGGGTTTAAAGTCGACCAATATTCTTCGAAAGGTGAGAGAAAAGCAGTTGCATGTTTGATCGCTACCATCTGGCAGCTCCCAGGACAACGTCTCCCTATAGATGAAAGTGATCAGCTCCTTTTATTAGCGATCATGTCTGCGCCCGCGTAGTAAAGTTGTGACAAATCGATGAACAAATGTCGCATGAGTTGGCCCTAGCTGGCGCGCTATGAGGATCTTTGAGAAGTTGTGGCGTTTAACTTTTAACTTTTGACAGTCTTTGTGAAAATCTTGGCGTTAACGTATCTTGGCGTTAGGTATAACGGACTTAACTGGAGAAGATAAAACCAAGATAAATTTTACGTTCAAATGATGTTGGTACTGGCAATCACCTGATGATCAAATTTGTGAATACATGAATTGTTGACAGCATCTGTGCTTCAGGATAAACTATGATAAATATAAACCCACTGTGAATAACAAGTTTAAATTTAGCTTCAGCGTCACATTGCTCTCGCGCCTTGTGAAAATTGCCCTTGTTTGTGCCAGCTCAGAGTAATGCATACGCATACAGCATTATTTCGCATCATCAGCATGAGAACTATGACATGTTCTTTTGTACTTACAGTTCCCGGGTTCCACCCACGCACTTCTTACCATTACTGCAACTGATGAGTTTCTGAAAAACGTTCTCGGCGCAATGGAAGAATGAAGTATTTGCTTCGGACTCAGCCTATTCGTGCGGCAGCGTGTGGACACCAGTGACAGAATTCGGCTTGGAAATGCGCTGCAGGGTGGCAGTGGACGTTTCCCTGAATGTGTTGGAACGGTGAAGTCGGAATATTATGACGATATCTTTGTTTTGAGATTGTTATTATCATTATCACCATTAACGAGGTCTTGCTGCTTTTCTACTACACAGTCAAAGCTGTGAATTGACAATGAATGTTTCAATACGTTTCGTAGTTATTCAGGGTGAAGACAACGTAGATAGCCTACTTGCCACACTCCAACGGGTCTCTCTGTTCGTCCAGGGGTACATCATACCAGCACTCTTACTCCTAGGGATCTTCGGCAATACCCTATCCTTGGTCATTTTCTTCCGGACGCGGAAACAAGGGAACACCCCAGTCCAGTACCTAAGCTGCCTAACCGTTTCCGACACCGGCGTGATTCTGACGCTTGGGCTCGTACAATGGATGGAGCATGGTCTAGCCTATATAACAGACGGGTCTTTCTCCTTCAGTTTTTTCAATTACTCCACCGAAACCTGCAGATTTAACGGTTTTGTTTTGCATACGTTTGAGCTCATATCTGCTTGGGTCATCGTGGCGTTTTCGATGGAGAGAGCGTTCGTTGTTCTTTACCCTTTAAAACGAGTAGATGTCACATCTAGAAAGCGACTCCAAGTGATCATTGTGATATGCATCATTTCTGCTGGTCTTAGTGTCCATAAACTTATTCTTTACAAAGTCTTCTACACGGAAGCAGACTTGCCTTTCTGTTTTTACCCAGACAGTGGCTTTTTGATTTGGCAGTACGACACGACCTTTCATAACTATATACCATGCGTCTTGATCATAACAGCGAATTCTCTCATATTTTTCGGGATAAATCGGAGTAAACAATCCGTGGCATCAAAACAGTCAGGGAAAGCACATCAAGAGAATAGGATTGCGCACTCCCTCATGATAATCTCGACTCTTTACATTACTTTCATGCTCCCAGCCACAGTCTCATTTTCCTACTTCCTTTCAATTGAGGAAGATCCCAGCCTGGACACAAAATATATCCAATTTGTCTACTACCTCATGACCTTTTTCGACGAGTTCAGTATGCTGAATTTCTGTCTTAATTTCATTATTTATGGGTGTAGTTTACCTTTCTACCAAAAGGAGGTTTGTAAATTGCTGTCTTTTATTAGCAGAAACGCCGACCCTAAAAAAACAGCAGGAGGTTAAAAAGTGAATTTTCGATTCAAGAGTCTACTGTAGTTTGAAAATGTAAATTGAAAGATGTTTAAAAGAAACTCAGACTCAGGTCTCTGCCCCGTATGCCAGCTCCTGAATCTTTTGAATCGGTGCTAACCCCCACGGCAAATTTAACACCGAGCCATAAAGCACAAGAAGCTGGCGTCTTCCTTTCACGTCTAAATAATGTTGGAACTGGCAACCACGTTATGATCAAATTGACGGACTTCTTTCCCTCAGCGCGAATTGGTGTGCTTCTCAAACACGTTCTAGGCGCAATGGAAGAATGAATAAAATGAACTTTCAGCGCTGTACTATCTGCTTTGGCCTTGAATGGACTTAACCGGTTGTAAAAAAGAGCACGTTTCGCCCATTAACGGATGAAATTGAGACACACCTATGAGATAGTACAATAATTCGATATATTTTGGGTCCAGACTAGACTATCATTATAGTAGATTCCAGTGACTTCTCTTCCAAGGCTATTCCCCCTGAGACACAGAAGCGTGTACCAAAATAATACCTCAAGGTTCTTGATGGGGGAATTTTCCCCGAAGGTTAACGCCAGCCTTAACGCTTGATTAATAGTCCAGTCCTCGGCGGCTTCCGATATGATTCATTGAACAACCTTGCACTTAAATCACACTAAGAGGATTTTTAATCAAATCGGCAGAGTAAAGGTTATTGGTGATTTTACTTGAGGCAAATACCAATGAGGACCTTGGCTGTCAATTTTAAAGCACATGGTTATATAATGAATCTACTTTGTGACACGCATACTACGTCTCGTCCATTTTCCTGTCAGGAAGTTGGATGTCCCAACGATATACTAAGGGATGAATTTTGTCATTTGGTGCTTGAGCCCTGTGTATAATTCATGGCGCCAGTACGTATTTTTCAAAAAATGACTGAAGTAGTTCGTTAAATTTTTTGTTCATGTAAAGCCCGGGATGACGGAATGTTTCCGTTCACGCACTTCCTTAATATTTACTTAATTACTAAACACGCTGTTGGTGAGGCGGTTAGGATATTGGCGATTGGAATGGTTGGGATTGTTCGTGTATACCCCGGTGCATACCAATTATCTGAAAAACATCAACCGTCACCTCCTTTTTCTGCAAAAACTCAGATATGGCGATAGTTACAGGTCAAATTGAATGTTGCTTGGTGACAGAACTACGCGGAAGATTTGTTCAAGATAACCCTGGCACGAAGCAAACAACCATTTTATTCTGAGAAATCGTTAGATTATCTGTGCATTGCTGATGCCTCACTGCAAAATATCATTGTATTTGTTTTAAAGAACCATCAATAAAATAGCGGAAAAGTGTCCGTTGTGTTTTTTAGGGGAGAGTCGGGTGAAATGATGCTATAGATGCGAATCTGATGAATCGGAAAAATGACAGTTTTTATAAACCTGTTTTGTGTAATGGGTTTTTCATTATAAGATGAAACATGATTTATTCCCGTGTCCATTGCCGGAGAAGCGAACATTAAACCCTGAATTTCTCAGGAAGCATAATATTCGGTCGGCAAGATAATTACATTTTATTCTTGTGGCGAAGTAATCGTCTCTCAAATGAGTCATTCATACATATTTAATCTGCTTATCCCAAAAATTTCCTAATGCTTCTGACGAATATGATAGACTGAGAATGCAATAGATAATATAATAATTCGGTGTCCCTTACCGCTAAAGTACAGCAATAAGGCATTGTCCTTGGCTTTTTCCTGAGTCCTATCAAGCGAAAAAAACCGTACTAAAAAATCTGATGAGCTAGCATAATGGAACGAAGGAACTAAGTGCAGTACATTGACCTCAACCAAAATATAATATTTATATGAATTTCTGACTGAAATTGAAGTGCATTTAGAACACCTACTTTGGCGCTTACCAAGGTCATCTCCATAGGGTTATGTTTTTTTGTCTTTCCCCGCAAGAAACTCTCGCCCAACATCCTTTTCGGAGACAATTTGTTTCACTTATCAAAACATGTTTGGTCGATGGCGATATCATGTTGAGCGAAATATGAAAACGTACCAACTATTTCCATCCGGATTCCAAGCACGTGACGTCCGCGAAGAAAATGACCTCGCGGAATGAAAATGAAATAAACTACATGTTCACCGTGATGGCCGCTAACATATGTCAGGGGCAGATAACATTAAATCAGGAAAATAGCTTGTCATTTTGCAGACAAGATAGGATTCTCCCTTGGCCCGTGTTGTCAATGTTGGTCACAAGGCAATCAATCACCTTAGCAGTAGTTAGGGGGACTCGCTGCTCTCAACAGCGAAGTCTTTTTGTTACTGTTCAATGCCTTCGAAGACCAGCTATTTCCGTTGCATCTCTTGAGATTGTGGTGCAGCACGTGCAATTGAAAGTCAGAAGTCTGCAATTAAAATCGCCGTTGCTGTGACCTGGTGGAAATTGAAGCACACTCCTCTTTGTTGCACTGGTGTGCGACGATCGTTGCGTATAACAACTGCGATGGCCGCCGCAGACCAGCGACTTGTTGCTTCTCCTTATGCCATGCTACTGCTAAAGCGCTGTCAAGTGCAGTAGTGATAGTTGCAACTAGTCATGACGATTAAATTTCTCATGTTTACCATAATCTGCATGATAACAAACATGTGACATAAGCAGTTATCTGATAATACCTTCGGGTTGATATCTCGAACAATAGGACAATGTTTATTTCTGAGTATTTTTGATGTACATCTATATACGTCCAATAGTTCAAATGTACGTGTATCATTCGTTCATTGTCGGTATAGACACGTGTAATGCCCGTGATATCTGACTCGAAATATAGGCCTAAACCAATCATTGTCTTTATCAGATCACATTGAAAGAAGGCCTCATTATTAAGTCTGGTTGATTTGGCGTAATTTCAACGGTTCTCCTGATAAATAACATTTGGGTCAATTAGTCAAGCTATTTTGCCTATTTGGACCTATGTTCTATCAGTTTCTAGGCCGAACATACATTGATCTAATTGCCTGCTTATCGTCGACAGTATATGATCATGTAAGGCCAAGCTTTCTGATGCGAACCGCTCTGGAGATATATGAATCTTTATGCTAAAGTTTTCAAGGACAATGGAGGCAAAGCTATTTGAAGCGATCTGCTCAGGAGAGGACTCATTGGTAAGTTGTCAGCGCACTGCAAGCCGCCACTTAGAGTGATACGTTCCAGCTAAATATTCTCCCAAGTGCTTTGTTTACTATGAATGCAGTTTGGAGGCATCCTCCCTCAACAGGACTTTTTGTATTCTCCTAAAAATACGCTCAATTAACCACCACAGGTTGAGTTTATCGTGCCTCCACATATTCATATATCGTATAGAACGGAGGTCAATGAAAGGCCTACCTCTGACACGGAATAACAGCATCAGAGTTGTACATGCTAGCAATCGTACAGTCTTCACCGATGAATTCAAAGTAATAGGTACGTACGTATGTTAGATTGTCCCACAGTAGGGCTAGTGGGTGTGGGTGGATGGCTTGAATTCAATTAGATATCCATCAACAGATCAGAAATATGGGCTCGTGTCATCAATTTGATGGATCATGTGCCAAAGAGGTTTAGTGACGCAGAATGATGCCTCGATTTATTTTCGCAGAACATTCCAAAGTGAAAAGCAACCGATTCAACACGTCAACTGAACTTACATCCGTATTTCTTGCTTTACAGGCTTTGTGCTTGATAGAAGGCCTGGAAGATGTCAACGTGTGTCAGAAAGGCAACGCATCGAAGACAGCATTGCGCAAGGCGATCAAACAGGGCCGCCTCACAATAGTGAAGAAACTCTTGGAACATGGTGCTGATGTAAATCCTAAGGATCGCAGCTACCCGGCAGTTAATTTTCCTCTCTCTCTGGCATGTGCACGAAGAAACGTTGAAATGATTAAGCTCCTGCTTGCGTACGGGGCTGATCCTTTTTTACGGACAACTGGCGACCATACGGGTCAGATGTGTCCCTTCGAGGTGGCTCTGGCTGTGCGGAATACTGATTCGATTCGGATATTATTGGAGCAGATTACGGCGCTGCACGAAAGGAACCGCGACTTAATCATAAAAGGAGCCATTGCTGCACAGGAAATTGATAAATTAAAAACATACTTGACGAGTTCTTCTTTAGTTGATGACTGTTCTGTGGAATGTACGGCAAGTTATTTACAGGAAGCTGTGACATTAGGTAACTTGAGAATGGTTCAATTGCTGCTCGATAGGGGCGCTAATATCGACAACCTTGTTCCAGGGTCCATGAGGTTTGACCCAATTGTGTCAATGCACGTAGACGGACCAATTGAGCAACCTTCAGGCTCTACACCCTTGATGCAAGCCTGTAGACGCCGCCACGTGGCAATTGTGGAGGAACTTCTTGTTCGGGGAGCTGACGTAAATATGACAAACTCCGCAGGCTGGACCGCCCTGCAGGTGACGGTCGCCGGAATAAACCGCACTCCGGCATGTGCCCAGGAACGGAACCTGCAAATCGTCAGACTGCTCATTCGAAATGGCGCATTCGTCAATCCAGGAGACAAACTAAGACTTAATGTTAACAAAAACCTAGTGCCCAATAAGTTTTCCGTCGAAAGAAATTTACCCGGCCCCCTTGATAGAGTCTTAGCGACAATTTGTCAGTTCAACCTGTACTCCAACCCGACACTTCTGCGGATCGCCAGCAACTTGATAAAGGCCGGTGCTCGACCTTTAATACCCACGATGCAACTACTCATGGAGCTTCATGCAAATGATCCAGAGGCAAAGAACCCAGATGTGTGCGAATTAGCCAGACTCATGATAAGGTCCTTGGATCCTTTTGGGAGCGTATTCTACAGTCAAACAGTGCTATGGACTGGTGGTGCGACAAACATGGCCGACTTAATAAGAGACTCATTGCGGCAATCTTTGACACTACATTCACTCTGCTCTTTAAAATTACGCAAAGAAGTGCTGCCTCCTTTGATGAGGAATTTACAATCAGACGATATCGCACTCCCTCCACTACTTAAAAAGAACATTATTGAGCTGAAATAATTGGCAGCGTAGTCGTCGAGAGAAAAACATGACCCTACAAACGCTGTCCTCGGTTCGTGGTCAAGTGAAGAATTTGGTATTGTTGTTGGCGAGAGAGAAACCGGTTCTTGCCTCCTGCCTTGCAGAGGCTAACACGGTATGCTGATTCTTTGTGTCCGTGTTGAATCGCGGGCAATAATAGGCCAGGGCATATACCATCAGTGGAAATACCCAAATATGTGATCGTTTCGAGGTAAACCTTTGGGGCTGCATTGACTCAAGATCATGAAAATCTTGTTAGCTCGGGTTCCATAAGGCCGTGGAGTGAATTGCTACTCGCAACTTGAAGTAGGAAAAACCTTTTTCAGTCCATAACAAAATATTAGACTCTATGCATAAGAAACAAATCATTACCGGTACACGAAGAGTTCTGAGGAAAAATACGCGAGTATCGAATTTACGTTGGACATATAACACTCGGAGTCGAATCCCCTTTATAGCAGTTTTTACAATCTCGCATGAATGATATATATTTGATACAAGATATTGAGTTGAAAGTTTGTATATATACTGATAAGTTGAGGGCATGTGACCTGACTTAGCAGGTGGATGTTGTTTCGGTATGAAATCTGGTTTAACAATTCGAGGGTCAGCGACGCCGAATGTTTATCGCGATTACACCGGGGATAGCGCCCGTATTTCTAACACGTTTTCAGTAGTATTCAAACTACGGTCTACTCTTCAAGTTTTCACTTCCTTTGGAATAAACGCGCATTTCTTTATATTCCGAGTTCAGTGGAGAAAGCGTCGTACTTTTAGCACGATTCGTAACGATCATAAAAATGTTAAATTCGTGGATCTATAGTCCGATATCATCTTCGGTAGAGGCTATCCGACTTCACGCCCCGATCTATCCTGACATCATTCAGTAGAGCTCAGATGGGCTGCTCAATTGCATGGTGTCGTTTGGATTTTTCCCGGTCTCTTTAGCTAGCTATTGTATGGAACCACTGAAATATGTGGCACACATTCATATTCAATTGGATCTACGGTTTTCTATCTTCGGAAAAATGAAAACGTTTGGTCCGTTTGTTATGTTAACAACTAATGGTTTTTGGCGCAATATAGGTCATAAAATCTGCTGCATAATATTTTCTAACCAACTCTATATATTTCTTTTGATATCTTCAATCCTAATTAAGTGTGACTTTGGGTGCCTTGGCTGCACTGCTATTGTCATATTAGCTGAAAGTAGCGTAACTTGGGTTATCGTATTGATATCATGATGTACATTTAGCATTCATAGCAAAGTACATGTGTTACGGTAAACCGTCCAGTTATGCCGTTAACATAATGCAAAAACTTGGAGTTCCGTGAATGATATGTCGACTCGGGACACTTCTGAGGCGTGCAACAGCGAGAGTAGACCAAGAAAGTTTTACTCATTGATTTGGTTATGAGCATTCCATCTATTCTAAACAGAAAGATGTGTAGGTTCTGGTGATCTAATGGGGAGGAGAGCGAGTCCTTCTGGATCGTGCTACCAGTGTGTCAAATCCAGCGATTACGCTACTGGTTTTTCCGCAGACGCGCGATCTTTTTATCGCTCATCCCAGCAATAATTTGCGCAGGTAGAAGCGATAAAAATCGCTCGTTTGCGGGCGTGTAAGTTATCTTGGGCCCTGTTGATGCTGTTAAGGTGGTTTAGACATTGGTACAGAGTCCACTTCGACACAGAAGTGTGACTACATGTATACTGACAACACCTTCTCGGGAACCCTGAAATCACTGAAGCTTATATAGATAAATGATACATTTTTATTGCTTCAGTCGGATTTCAGAAGGTTCTTCAAGCCTATTTTTGCTGCAGAGTTTCTTTCCTTTATGTTGCGAAAACGTGAGTGTCAGTGAAAATGATGAATTACACAACGATGTTGGAAGGGTTCGTAGGGGAGGACTCAACAATGGTGCCACAGCAAGAAATGTACCCGGCAATGGAAGTCGCCATAGCGTTGATAAGCAAGTGGACCCGCGTGATTTCGATCTCATTAGGCGTCCCTGGCAACGTGATTGCTTATCTTATCTCCATGTCAAAGGAGAACCGGCAGATTAGCGCATGCGTGTACATGGCGTCGCTGGCGGTGGTCGATAACATGGTACTGTTTTGTCGAATCATTTATGCGATTACGATATACTCTGACGAGGCGATGAAGGGAAGTGTCTGGTTTCTGAGGTGAGGAGACAATGAACATGTACATTTGTTCAGCTGAGTGTACGGTGCTTCAATAGCAACTTGTCGTTGAAACAAAAGAGGAAACTTCAAGATATACTCTAGGCTAAATTATTCCACGACATATAGCACCCAAAAAGCACTTTCACAACAAAACAAAATATTGCTTTTTAGCGTTCACGGAAGGTTTAGCTAAGCATGAGCATGCAAGACCGAAGAAGAAGGCTTCATCGAATTGACGGAACGAAACGGAATGAACGGAATATGATGCAACATGAAAAACAATCATGCCTAAAGCAGGGCGCCCAGGAATATATATCCGTAAGTTGGAAAAAAGCGTTGTTCACATGATAAAGAGACAGTAACTCTATATTGTCCTTTTAATAGTGTGGGTCAAGCATCATTTCTCGCTTCTACTCCCTTCAATTGGAAACGCTTTGGTAGCGATTAAGCATGATTTTTGTCATGTACCATCATATTCCATTCATTCCGTCAATTCGATGAAACCGCAGAAGAAGGTACAAATGGAATGACTCTAGTATATTCTAAGCACGGTTCATCCTTTTGAAAAATTTGCATCGGTAATTAATAAACCTTATTGCAATACGTTTTTAGAATTCAATGGTACTTCCACCGTGTTTTTGCGATAAATTCAAGTCTTATCCTCACCCAAATGACCATCGACCGTTCTATCAACGTCATGTACCCCATGAAAGCCAAGAAGTTCTGCACAGCGTCAAGAGCATGGAAGATTGTCATCATCACAATCATCTCCCAGTTGATCCTTCACATCGACACTTTTTTCACCTACGATGTATCCGATCCCCCAACGGGCCTCTTAAAACGTAGCGTTCCGGATGTTCCAATTGTTGGCGCTATTTTTGACGGGTACCAATTAACCTTCGGAGCTGTGATTCCTTTTATTCTAATCGCAGGGGGAAATGTTGTCATCATCGTCGCCGTGAGACGGGCCGCACGGAAACGACAAGCGATGACGTCAACAGCGACGAAACAACAACAACATGAATCCAGCATAACCCGGATGTTGGTCCTGGTGTCCGTGGCGTACCTCGTGTGTTCCATGCCACTGCGTCTACACGAGGCCTTACTTAGCGTTCCAGGTCTATTCCCCATGTATTATACTTCTAGCAAGTATTGGAACTTGCGCAGGAATCTCGAAATATGGCTCCTCTCGGAACTATGGAATTTTAATTTCGCCGTAAATTTTTACTTATATTTTCTCGGCGGGGGCAAGAAGTTTAGACAGGATGTTTATCACCTTCTTAAGTCTTTTTTTGCTCCTCGTGCCAAAACACCAGCCCAATGAGAACTTAACAACCCTTTCATGAACCTTTTGTTGTCGGCCGATCGATTGGCGACAGGTTAAGCGCCCAGCCATGATATGAACTGAAAGGCCAGGTTCGTCTGCCTCTTTCCTAATCAGCGCTTCTAGTGACGGCGCACTTTTGTTGGTAAACAAAATGGCCGACCTATCACAGAGAGAGGGAAAGGGAGAAAGCAGGTGGACCTTTGCTGCGAAACGAATGAAAGGCGCTCGCACACGGTTGAGGTTTTAGTAATACCAATAATACCAATTGTTTGTTTATTTTTATTATCATCAACTGCAAACGCCGAACATGCCGACGATCATGTTGATGTTCAAACCAGTCGATAACTTGAACTCCTTTGGTCAGCATTGCTAATAGCGTTTTAGCTATATGATGAGCCAATGGAAAAATTGCCGGTAATTTCCATGATAGCATCCTGATGGAGAATCCGAGTAATGATCGCAGGATGTCAGAGCGGGGACAGCAAGATAAGCTTAGGTTATTGACCGACCATCAATCTGTCAACAGAATATTCCGCGGTTAACACTGATAAACTTGGGGCGAACCAAGGGTAATTAAGGAAACCTTGTCAGTACATCGGGACAAATAGAATTATTACATAAACATGATACAAATGTAACTCGACAGTAAGGATGTTGATACGGCATGGTCGCTTGGTTATTCGCGTAAATAGGAAATTGATTTTTTCAAATTTATGTCAATGCGACTTCTCACAAAACCGATTGGTGAATGACTTCTTATCAAAATATCAAGAACCCCGTCCGTGAGAATGTGCGTGCCATAAGTGTGACTATACGAGCGGTTAAACGTGCTTTTCCATCGCAGTTTCTCCGTTAGCAACTATTAATGTTGTAGTTAAATTGATTGTGAATCCGAGGTTTGAAGCATTGTAGCATCAAAAATTCTTGATATGTGTTTTCGAACAGAAAAAATAGCGATTGTGTCGTATTGATTGATCGCCAATGCCGCTTAAAAACGTATTCTTCGCTAATTATTGCTGATGAATTAGAAAATTAAAATGCGACCAACTTCCGACTGGGTTGGTGGTGGAATTTCACATTGTGGTGCACAATGTTTCATTTCCTAACTGTCGTGCCTTTTCCCATTCCTAAAGTGTTATACCCGAGTGGTAATGCGTGTACCACTGCTAATGTCAATCAGAGCTCAACACTCATTCAGTTACTCGATTTCTAACCAAAGCCCGATTCAAAATTTTATTGACACGATGCGTGCAGAGAGCAGGACGTCAATACATCGACACGGCCCATATAATCTAAATTCACCATCACTTTAGATACAACGCGCGGTTGGTTACGGTTCCAGTCACGATTGATGTGTAAGAAGTGATAAAGTGGTTTTTGATTCAGGGGGCTTGAGATCGAAAGAAACACAGCACGGCAACATCTGGTTTGCTGCGTCAATAAGAGGCGGAGAATTTCTTCTTCTGTGAAAGATTAACAGATTCCTTTATCTTTCTTTTATACGATTCTTCTTGATGAGGCGAGGTCTACTACTCACTGGTACTACGTAGACCTTCTGACGGACAACAAATTCGCCTGACCTTGAAAATAAGGCCAAAACTATCAGACTTCGGTTCGAGTTCAAGGGAAGTGAATGGCCCGTATTCAGTGAGCGTGATTGATCGTGCAAATGAGAAGAGGTATGCTTGATTGATATACTAGGTAGTGCTCGATAGAAATTAATGGAATCTCAACCATCTTAATTCAGGAATACGACAAATTCATGAGTTTTTATGCTGCGAAATGTGTTTCAATTTGATATTTCAATTATTTGCAATAACCAAGCACCTCTGCCACAAGGTGAGTGCCAGTGGAGTTTGTCTGAAATTGACGACATGATTCCAGAGTTCAAAACGCGTAGTCAGGCTCTCTCTAGTGTGCTGCTTTGAACACCGTCTGACCAGGCGATGGTGAGATGTTTTCTCTGTTTCTCTTAACCCCGTTCTTATCCATACATTCATGTCCCTAACTTTATTGTTTGACATTATGAAAGACATCGCTGTTGGTGTCAACTCATCAAAACACCTCCCATTAATTCCTTGTGATCATCCAGGAACTCGCAGGATGATGAGCAACAAACCATTACCTTTTGCCCATCGGTCTTTGGGAAACATCCGAAAGAGTGGGTCGGCTCTGCGCCTGTTGGATAAACATGGCAAAATGCATCCGTTACAAAGTGCATTATTAGCCTTAAACAGTTTTCGGAACACCCGCACCTGCCACTGTAAAACCAAGACGGCCATTTCCGCGATCAATGGTTGCCTAATTACTGATTTTGTTTGGGGGCCGGGGCAACCATTCTAATAATAGCATCATCTAAGTTTTCAGTGGGTTGTTGTGCAGCCTAATCAGTCCGCCGTTCAGATAGTCTCACGAAACCAACACCATTAACGTTCCGGAATAGTTCCAGCTTCATATTCCTGATATGCTTGGTATTCTGATAAGCTCAGCATGCTCGACTAGCATGGTATCAGTGCCCTTATCTCTAACTTGGGGTCAACCAATGCGACAGACAGTCGAGGTCTGTTTCTGCCTCAAGCAGCGACCTTCTTGATGTTACTCCGCCACCTTGGCCACCGCTGACACTCTGGTGGTTTTGAAGAGACAGCCAATTGGGAGGTAATCATTATGTCGTTGAAGATATAAGGCACTCCGCTGTTGTCGCTCGATCAGTTTCTAACAGATGTCGAAATGGCACGAGACCGGGGTAACCTGAGACGTAGTCTAGACGTCGTGATTTAGAATATGTATAACTGCTAAATCGTGACGCAGAGTTCAACAAAACACACAATTAGAATAAGGCAGGTCGCCATCAACATCAACAGTTCAGTGTAATCCCGTTTGTAGCATCTTGCATGGCCTTGACCTTAGTGGCAGCTTTCCAACCAGTGACCTAGACCTTGACGTTTTTGTCACCTCGTTTTTGACAGCGCTCCTCCTGAGCTTTAAGAATGTACTCGAACTTCCCGTAAAAGTTACAAGGATCTCCAACGGCATTCAGCAAGATCTTCTTGCCTTCAGTCTGAGGAGGTTCTGCTTCGAAGAGCCACCTATACCGATCCCATATCCATGGAGTCTTCCTCAACTATTTTCGGGGGTGTTCTTATTTAACACGACTGAACATTATAGACGATCACACCAGGATTTTCCTACTGTTATTCTTAGCATTTTGGATGTTGTTGTTGTCTTCGTTGTCCTTCTTATTGTTTTGTTGTCGTTCATTTCCGTTTCAGACAATCTAAAGATGGCAGCTGTTCCATGTCCTCGCACGACGGCCGAACCATTTACAATAGCTACAAGTGTCCTGATTTCAGACATCCCTCTGTTTTCTTAGTTGAACTGAAGCACCAACC
Organism: Lineus longissimus; assembly: GCF_910592395.1. Lineage (NCBI taxonomy): Eukaryota > Metazoa > Nemertea > Pilidiophora > Heteronemertea > Lineidae > Lineus > Lineus longissimus. Next base: position 3,654,016 of record NC_088315.1, read on the forward strand.
ATTGAATCGGTCCACGATTTTAAAAGAACTTTTTTTCTGAGCGCGGTTTCCAAAAAAATTCTTCGACTCGGTTAGATATAGTGTCCATTTCAGCTCAAAAGGAACTTTCATCAAGAGAAGCACTATGTTGGAACTTTGTCATGTTTGCAATAAGTTTCTCACTAGTAATTCTATCTTAAACTCTGTCGTTTCAGATCCATGCTTGATTTTTCAAATACCACAATGTTGTAAAAAGATGGAGGACAGCGATGTCGGGTAGAGACGGAACCGCTAGTGCGCCATCTAACGGCTCTCTCATGTACGGCAGTGATGAGGTCATCATTTGTTTAAATTCCACGTGGAACGGAAGTGTGTTTCTCGATTGCCTTCCTAATAGAACGGAGGGAGACGGGTTAAAAATCTATTCGGATTATGAGATTATATGGACGCCTGACGTCATCCAGAGGGTCGCCAGTTTGTGCGTTATCATGGCCATGACCATTGTTGGTAATACTCTAATCTTGATTGTCTTAAGTTGCAGTAAATACAGGAAGATAAATAGTCGCGTCAATATATTTATAATCAATCTGGCAATCGGTGATCTAGCTGTTTGTGTCGTCACAATGACGACAGAGATATTATTTGTTGCGTTTGGGGAGGAATGGCTGCTAGGGGCCGCTGGTTGTAAATTGACAACATATGCTCAGATTGTGACGCTTGCCAGTACGACGTTCATTCTCGCAGCTATGAGCTTTGATAGGTACCTTGCTATATGCAAACCACTGTGTCTTGGTACGGGTAACTCCCGGGGGAAGAAAATGATCATAGTGTCTTGGACTCTCGCCTTCATCTTTGCCATTCCACAACTTTTAATTTTCGTGCAAGTCCAAGATGGCGTCTGGAAAGATGGCCGTCCTCATTATTCCTGCAAAAGCCGTGGCTATACAGCCTTCTGGCAGCGTAAAATATACTTTACTTTCCTCGCTACTTATATCCTTATTATTCCGGCTATTTTGATTACGTTTTTCTATGTGAATATTGTCCGTGTTGTTTGGCGGTCTGGCCGCGAGTTGTCCACAAGTAAAGGCTCCGGGACGACGATACGAAAATGTGTTGGCGACAAGCGCTCCATCCCGCGAGCCCGGGTGAGAACTATAAAAATGACACTCAGTATAATCATAACATTCATAGCATGTTGGAGCCCGTATTTTGTGACGCATCTGATACGGATTTATAGCGAATACAAATACAACGTCCCGAAAACTGTTCTAGCATTTGTAGAGACCATCGCCTTGCTCCAAAGTGCATTAAATCCAATATTATACGGGTGTTTTAACATCAAGCTGAAGCGTGGCCTACTGGAGGTGTTCTGCCCTGGTAAGGTCAGACAGCAACATCAAAACGGCTTCAATGCGAACTATAGCTGCAGGAGTATAGGCCTGACTGACTATGCCTCCATTAGCGAGGCACATTATCCAAACGATATGTACTGCTCCAAAAGGCTAAGTGATAAGTGTAAGAATGGATCAGCGTCCTCTGAGAAAAATCACAAACCCGAGCCACGTCTGAGGACAAAAATCATCGCAGAGACTAACAAGAATGGATTCCGGCTGCGGGTGCGGTTTCTCGGGCGGTTGAGTGACAGGCGGGCGAGTAGCGGTGATCGGCGAGAGGGGCATGGTAAAGCCGCGGTGATCCCGGTGAAGCGGATGACTCTGCCGACTATCGTGGTTCAGAAGCCCGACTCGCGGAGCTCGTCCAGGGTGCATGAGAGGGAAAGCGAACCTCAGTCCGCCACATCGGGGAAATCTGCTGTGCGGCCATCCACTTCAAGTGTATGATTCATAAGAGGCGTCTACTTTTTAGTTCAAAAATGTCAATTTACATAACTTGTCAGTCTTCTGGTGAGGAGATCAACTTCAAAAATATTCATTGATATACATGTACATATATATATAAAATAAAAGCCCCTGCCCGAAAACAAGTCCACATACAAAATTGTCGGAAACCAAAAAAGATTTCAGAACGGGTTGCCTTTTCTTAGAATTTTTCAAATTAAAATGTTTTCCTTATTGATGTGAAATGCATGTATATATACACTATCTCAGTCGTTGACATACTTAACGTATCAATTATTATTTCCAATAAAGAGTATGGCATTGCTTGCGCGACGTCTCAAGTAGCGCGTGGTTATTTGTTTTTAAAGCTACGCACCCATTGTGACTTACTCCGATCACTAGGTTGCCTCAGGGATATTAGTTTACGATTCGAATAACAGTTGTAAACATAGAAACTGCAGGGTCATGGTTTGATAGACAAAAGCATGAAACTGAGCACCAAGAGGATATATTGGATACATGTACGCACATGTTTTGTCCACATTGCTTGAAGCTTTTTAGCGCTGGACTGATATAGCACATGCTTGAAAGTGGCTTGAGAAACGACACCAATGTGGTTTTCCACAACCATCGCCAATATTCAAATATTAGAGGACATCGTTGGTGAATCCACTTCAAGTCCTAATAAGTCGCTCAGTTTTAAATTTTGTCATAATAAACAATAAATCGGCGGTCGGACTAGAACTACGCGCGACTGAGCTTCAGAAAAGATGGAGTGGTAGAAATTCCAAGGCTAGACGAAAGGAAAAAAATAAAATTCGAAATTTTGTTGGGTTTCCTTGCATGCATCACAACAGTTTGACAATAAGACAGTAAGTAAGTACGGTAGACACATCAAACACAAACACTCGTAGGACGGAGCGGATGTCCAAGTAGCCAAGTCACCTCCGCCGTTGTAAATGACGACCTACGAATACGTTTTCAATCCAGTGCGTTTTGCATCATCAGTTCTATTGCAAGGTTTTTATAAGGAAGATAAGTCAGTCAAGAAGACCAGCGTGTCAGTGTGACAGCGAATAGCGCCCTCGGAGTTCAATTAGTGAGAGATTTATGTATGGGGAGAGACCTGTCCCTAGGCCTAAGAGTATAGATCGTATACAGGTTATTTCACTAACCCCGGACGGCCACGTTAGATATCAGGTACAGTTAACTTGAACATTTGCAGCCAGTGGTTCCCTAATAGTGGGAAAAATATGTCTTGTGGCAAAAATTCCTGTCAATTTGGAAAATGAATACAAGCTATAGCATGGCGACATCAGATCAGACCCTTCCTCAAGAACCATGTTTGTATCGTACGCACCCGCTGATTGGTTTTTATGCTTTGACCCGCTTTGTCATCGATCTACCGTTGACCTTAACCATCGCTATCATCGGCTTGCCGGCAAATATGCTAGCGATTATAGGCATTGGCTATGAACGGCCCTACACATCAACCTCGGTGCTTCTCCAGGGGTTAGCAGTGACGGACAGTATTGTGTTAGTTTCAGCGGTGTTGGGGTATAGCTTGTTGAGCCTGTATAAGACATACGGCCTGTGGTTGGAGTCTAAGGCGTTCCATTCCCTGGCATACCCTTATCTCATGTTTCTGATTTATTTCTCAAAGACTGCATCTGTCTACATTACTATATATGTTGCCACGGAGCGATTTATTGCTGTTTGCAGGCCATTGTGGGCGACAGTCATATGCACAAAGAGGAATGCCTACATTGCGCTATCAGCCATCTGTTTGGGCGCATTTTTGTATCGAATCCCTCTACTTCTTTCCTTCCGCGTTGATTTCCATTATGACCCTTGCTCCGGTAAGCTCCAACCCGTTTGGGACCACACCGATTTATATTTGAACTATTACTTTTATATCATCTACGTTTCAGGCCTGCATGTCCTTATCAATTCATGTTTACCGATAGTTACTCTCACAGTCTTAACCTGCTTGATATTATTCAACCTAAAGCAGGCTATGACGGTGCGTCTAGCAGAGAATACTCTAGAAGACAAACAGTTGAAGATTGTTACGTATCGGGTGGTCGTGGTCGTGGTGATATTCATAATCCTAGAGCTGCCGGGTGCGATTGGCCAAATACTCGGACTCGTTCAATCATATTCACGTATCAATTTTGACTTATTTATTTATTATGGGGTTCTCACTATTTTTTACTTTCTGAGCAATTTTAACAGTTTTGTTAATTTCTTCATTTACTGTGCAACTGGGCGACGGTTTCGACAAGCTATCAAGAATATCTTAAAACGCCCGTTCAGATGCTGAACTAAACATTATCACGTTATCACGTTATTAATTGTTGCATGATATACAATACATGTAGTGTAGGTTGCAGCAATGATGCGTTCTATTCTCGCCCTCCAGAGACGATGTGAATAAGAGAGGGAGATAGATATATTGCCTATACATGTATATGGAGAGGTGAAAGCCCCTATCTTTTCAGAGTCTCGCGCACTGATCCGATTGGCTTTCACATTGTGCTTGAAGATGTCTTGATACAACCGGTAAAGGTGACTTTTTCGGTCGTCGATGGTCAACTATAATCAGTTTAAGTTCCTCGTTGACACTTCAGCAGGGATGTTGAGATCTGAGCAAGGAGGTTGGCACCAGTCCTGCTCAGGTGCCAACATTTCTGCTGAAGTACCAACATTCCTGCTACCACTAAGGTGCCAACATTGCCGTGACAGCCAGCTTGGAACTTGACTATTTTTGCACTCGGAGACAAGAAGTAGCGTTTTTGAAATCAATTCTCTGGCGTGCAAAATAAATAAAGCAAGTAGAGCTCCATTAACAATGTGTGATTACTTGATTTTGTTCGAAGTCATGATATAGACCCACCAGTACCACCTAGAGGAGCTTCGCTTGGTTGTACGAATAACTTACAAAAAGTGACTCGATATGAATTTAAACAGTTTTTGTAAATCGCTGATGATGATAAGATTATAATTGCAAGCTCGTGTCGATATATATAGTAGAAATGAAAACGTGGAAAAAAGCATCCTTCATTAGAAGATTGATTGCATCCAGGGAGAATAGGGGACAAGTAACCTTCCCTCCCCAGATCCCATGCAGTTTAAAATTGATAGTTAGCATCACAGACGTTTGGCCAACTTATCAACAAAAGGGCTTGCCCAGGAGCAGAACCCGGGACCTCTCGCAGTCTAAGCGAGACTCGTACCACCAGACCAACGAGCAATTATATAAGCAACCTTTGTTACTGGTGCATTAATACAACAGGTGCCAGCACAGACGATTGTCCTGATACGTTGGTAATGGAACTAGGGGAACAACCTATCTTGAAGACAGATCAGTGCCAGCTCTGGGCGTATAGTGGGGAACAACCCATCTTGACGAAAGATCAGTGCTACTAGCGCTGGGCGATGGTGTATTGGGAAACAACTTATCTTGAAGGCAGATCAGTGCTAGCTCTGGGAGATGGAGTATCACTGGGAGAACAACCCACCTTGGAGACAAACACCAGTGCAAGCTCTGGACAAAAATGGTTTATTGCGGGCACAACCCATCCAAAGTGCATTAAATCCAATATTATACGGGTGTTTTAACATCAAGCTGAAGCGTGGCCTACTGGAGGTGTTCTGCCCTGGTAAGGTCAGACAGCAACATCAAAACGGCTTCAATGCGAACTCTAGCTGCAGGAGTATAGGCCTGACTGACTATGCCTCCATTAGCGAGGCACATTATCCAAACGATATGTACTGCTCCAAAAGGCTTAGTGATAAGTGTAAGAATGGATCGGCGTCCTCTGAGAAAAATCCCAAACCCGAGCCACGTCTGAGGACAAAAATCATCAAAAATATTCATTAATATACATGTACATATATATATAAAATAAAAGCCCCTGCCCGAAAACAAGTCTACGTACAAAATTGTCGGAAACCAAAAAAGATTTCAGAACGGGTTGCCTTTTCTTAGAATTTTTCAAATTAAAAAGTTTTCCTTATTGATGTGAAATGCATGTATACTGTCTCAGTCGTTGACATACTTAACGTATCAATTATTATTTCCAATAAAGAGTATGGCATTGCTTGCGCGACGTCTCAAGTTGCACGTGGTTATTTGTTTCCAAAGCTACGCACAAATTGTGACTTACTCCGATCACTAGGTTGCCTCAGGGATATTAGTTTACGATTCGAATAACAGTTGTAAACATAGAAACTGCAGGGTCATGGTTTGATAGACAAAAGCATAAAACTGAGCACCAAGAGGATTTATCGGATACATGTACGCACATGTGTTGTCCACATTGCTTGAAGCTTTTTAGCGCTGGACTGATATAGCACATGCTTGAAAGTGGCTTGAGAAACGACACCAATGTGATTTTTCACAACCATCGCCAATATTCAAATATTAGAGGACATCGCTTGGTGAATCCACTTCAAGTCCTAATAAGTCGCTCTGCAGTTTTAAATTTAAATTTTGTCATAATAAACAATAAATCGGCGGTCGGACTAGAACTACGCGCGAGCTTCAGAAAGATGGAGTGGTAGAAATTCCAAGGCTAGACAAAAGGAAAAAAATAAAATTCGAAATTTTGTTGGGTTTCCTTGCATGCATCACAACAGTTGGACAATAAGACAGTAAGTAAGTACGGTCGACACATCAAACACAAACACTCGTAGGACGGAGCGGATGTCCAAGTAGCCAGTCACCTCCGCCGTTATGGCGACCTATACGTTTTCAATACAGTGCGTTTTGTATCATCAGTTCTATTGCAAGGTTTGTATAAGGAAGATAAGTCAGCCAAGAAGACCTGCGTGCCAGTGTGACAGCGATTAGCGCCCTCAGGGTTCAATTAGTGAGAGATTTATGAATGGAGAGACCTGTCCCTAGGCCTAAGAGTATAAATCGTATACAGGTATTTCATTACCCCGGACTGCCACGTTAGATATCAGGTACAGTTAACTTGAACATTTGCAGCCCGTGGTTCCCTAATAGTGGGAAGAGTATGTCTTGTGGCCAAAATTTCTGTCAATTTGGAAAATGATTACAAGCTATAGCATGGCGACATCAGATCAGACCCTTCCTCAAGAACCATGTTTGTATCCTACGCACCCGCTGATTGGTTTTTATGCTTTGACCCGCTTTGTCATCGATCTACCGTTGACCTTAACCATCGCTATCATCGGCTTGCCGGCAAATATGCTAGCGATTATAGGCATTGGCTATGAACGGCCCTACACATCAACCTCGGTGCTTCTCCAGGGGTTAGCAGTGACGGACAGTATTGTGTTAGTTTCAGCGGTGTTGGGGTATAGCTTGTTGAGCCTGTATAATGCATACGGCCTGTGGTTGGAGTCTAAGGCGTTCCATTCCCTGGCATACCCTTATCTCATGTTTCTGATTTATTTCTCAAAGACTGCATCTGTCTACATTACCATATATGTTGCCACGGAGCGATTTATTGCTGTTTGCAGGCCATTGTGGGCGGCAGTCATATGCACAAAGAGGAATGCCTACATTGCGCTATCAGCCATCTGTTTGGGCGCATTTTTGTATCGAATCCCTCTACTTCTTTCCTTCCGCGTTGATTTCCATTATGACCCTTGCTCCGGTAAGCTCCAACCCGTTTGGGACCACACCGATTTATATTTGAACTATTACTTTCGTATCATCTACATTTCAAGCCTGCATGTCCTTATCAATTCATGTTTACCGATAGTTACTCTCACAGTCTTAACCTGCTTGATATTATTCAACCTAAAGCAGGCTATGACGGTGCGTCTAGCAGAGAATACTCTAGAAGACAAACAGTTGAAGATGGTTACGTATCGGGTGGTCGTAGTCGTCGTGATATTTATAATACTAGAGCTGCCGGGTGCGATTGGCCAAATACTCGCACTCTTTCGATTATATACAAGTATCAAGTTTGACATATTTATCTATTATGGGGTTCTCGCTATTTTTTACTTTCTGGGCAATTTTAACAGTTTTGTTAATTTCTTCATTTACTGTGCAACTGGGCGACGGTTTCGACAAGCTATCAAGAGTATCTTAAAACGCCCGTTCAGATGCTGAACTAAATATTAGTGAGTTTATCACATTATTAAATGTTGCATGATATACAATACATGTAGTGTAGGTTGCAGCAATGATGCGTTCTATTCTCGCCCTCCAGAGACGATGTGAATAAGAGAGGGAGACAGATATATTGCCTATATATGGAGAGGTGAAAGCCGCTATCTTTTCAGAGTCTCGCGCACTGATCCGATTGCCTTTCACATTGAAGATGTCTTGATACAACTGGTAAAGGTGACTTTTTCGGTCGTCGATGGTCAACTATAATCAGTTTAAGTTCCTCGTTGACACTTCAGCAGGGATGTTGAGATCTGAGCAAGGAGGTTGGCACCAGTCCTGCTCAGGTGCCAACATTTCTGCTGAAGTACCAACATCCCTGCTACCAGTAATGTGCCAACGCCCCTGCATGCCAACGTCTACGCTCAGGTACTTTTATTTCAAGAAAAACGCCCTCCGAATTTTGAGAGTTTTGCACAGAAAAATGCAACAGCTTTAAAAAGCAGTGTTTGCCCATTGGGCATCGCGTCATAAACAGCAAAGCTCCTTTCTGGGAGGTACATTCTGAGATCAGGCTTTTTTACTCCTACGTCATATACAAAATATCGACAGGCGGAGTATATTGAAAAGCACTGGTTATGCCAGGATGGAGTAGTACGAATTCAGTCGATACCTTGCCGAGGGTACATGAAGCAAAACTATAGGATTGCCTGGCTTCAACAAATGCAATGACCGAACATTGCCGTGACAGCTAGCTTGGAACTGGACTATTTTTGCACTTGTGTAATGTGTAATTACTTGATTTTGTTCGAAGTCATGATATAGACCAGTACCACCCAGAGGAACCTCTTACAAAAACTGGCTCGATACGAATTTAAACAGTTTTTGTGAATCGCTGATGACGATAAGATTATAATTACAAGCTCGTATCGATAGTCGAAATAAAAACGTGGAAAAGAGCATCCTTCATTAGAAGATTGATTGCATCCAGGGAGAATGGGAAACAAGCAACCTTCCCTCCCCAGATCCCTGCAGTGTAAAATTGATACAACAGTTGGCAGCACAGACGTTTGGCCAACTTTTCAACAAAAGGGCTTGCCCAGGAGCAGGACCCGGGACCTCTCGCAGTCTAAGCGAGACTCGTACCACCAGACCAACGAGCCGTTCTATCGGCAACCTTTGTTACAGGGGCATTAATACAACAGGTGCCAGCACAGACGATTGACCTGATACGTTAGTAATAGAACTAGGGGAACAGCCTATCTTGAAGACAGATCAGTGCCAGCTCTGGGCGCATAGTTGGGAAACAACCAATCTTGAAGAAAGATCAGTGCCAGCGCTGGGCGATGGTGTATTGGGAAAACAACTTATCTTGAAGACAGATCAGTGCTAGCTCTTGGAGATGGTTTACTGGGAGAACAACCCACCTTGGAGGCAAACACCAGTGCAAGCTCTGGGCAAAATGGTTTATTGCGGGAACAACCCATCTTGGAGACAGATCAGTGCTTGCTCTGGGCGATGATGTTTTGGGAAACACTCCATCTTGAAGACAGATCAGGACGAGCACTGGGCGATGGTGTATTGGGAGAAGTATCCATCCTGAAGACGAATAAGTGCTAGCTCTAAGTGACAGTGCATTGAGGGAACTACCTATCTTGAAGACTGATCAGTGCTAGCTGTGGCTCGGCTCGCTTGTATATTTGTGATATTAGTCCAGTCCATGACCATAGATAATGATGTTCGCGTTTGAAGAGACAGCCAGGTTGGACTGTCTCCAGGAGCATAGTGAGGTAGCCGTACAAGGTAGGTCCCGATGTTTGCGATTAAAGAAACAGCCCGGCTGTACTTGTCTTCAAGTGCATCGACATAGTCACAACCTGTCCATTATAGAGACAGTCTTGCAGTGAAGCCAGAGACACTTTTACAGTCTTGCCTACTTGGAGACAGATTTCTGGGGATAGTTTATTGTATATTGATATGACAGCCAGGTTATGCGCCAAACCAGAGAAATCTTACTTGGTTGCACATTTACCAGGAGATTCAAAAAGGAATCATTTCAGAAGAAGTCAACTGGATTTTATGTTCTTGTACCAATGCCAGTTTATTACAAGAAAGTATTACAGATAATTAGGAGTACAAGTAAAGTGATCAATAGACATCCTAATTGACCATTGGTCATGTTAAATGGCATTTGGTGATCACAGCCAGTTTCTTACAAAAAGAGTGAAAATACAGTCCATTATTTCAACTAGCTACAAACCTCCTTCAGCAGACGCCTCCCTCACTATAAAGGGCACTGACTTGGGACTTAAAATGGTATTTTCCATTCAGTTTTACTTCCGGAATCAGGTGTCATTGATATGAGGTTCTACTGATGCCCTAGCCTCCTTGATATCCTCATTTGCGCCTCTCCTGTAATTTTGCTGCCGCCTTTTTCTTCATCATTTGTAGCTTCTTCTCGGCAGCCATTGCCTGACTAGCACCACCGCTATTACTTCGTGACAACTGGCTAGCGCTAGACTTGGCCGAACCCGAACCCGAAGATGAAACGCTACCAGATTTACTTCCACCAGAACTACTCGAGCTTGTCACAGAACTTGCCAACTTAGCAAGTCCAGTGCTGGAACTACTTTTTACACTTATGCCCCCACTGCTTGAACTTTTTGATAATTTAGATTCTGATTGCTTTGTTTTCAATGAGTCAGATGATTTTGAAGTGTACTTTAAACTCTCAAATGATTTAGATGATTTAGTGTCTGCAATTTTTGAAGATTTTGATGACTCGGACGTCTTTCCTGAGAGATTTGCTGCGAGCCCCGCCAGCCCTACAAACGGCTTGGAACCTCCAGAACTGCTCGATCCTGCTGCCTGAAAAATGCAAAGATTAGTGTTAATTTTAAAAGGTCACCAGTTTGATATTATCAGATTGATATTATTCATATTCAATGGAGTCATTTATGATTACCTTGGCCTCAGCTAGTCTTTTAAATGCTTGGAATGGTGTCTCTGTTGGTGAAGGTTTGCTGCTCAATGATGACGTCGACTTTGTGCCACTATCTTTAGGGAAGAGGAAGCTTCCAGCAGAACTAGGCGAGGGTGTAACTGGCTTCGTCTTCTGTGACTTTGTGGTCACCTGTTAGTAAAGTAGGAAGAAATATGAGAAACAAATGTCAATGGCAGAGGGGAGCATGGGCTAATAGCAAAGGTACATTCCATGAAGTGTGCAGGCACCTCAGGGTGAGGGGGTCTGACAAGTTTGGCAAATGTGTAAACCGGTTCATCTACATATTTTTGAATAGAGGGAGGAGGGGGTCTGAAAGTTTTGGGTTGGTGCGTAAATCTATTTTAATCACCCATTCAAGAGTGTTTGACCCATACGTAGTGGGTTCAACACCGAATGAAAATGGACACATTTCCTATGACATTGAGCAAGTTTCTTGAATGCAATTTCCTGAAACCTCGTTTGCCTCCTCCCTCCAGCTACACCCACAACTTTGCCGAGTACTTACTATTTTCTTCATATTTTTCTGGCATTTCGAGCAATACCAGACAAATCTTGGATCATTGACGTCCTGGCTCGATACATTTGGTTTGTGGCACTGCTGGTGGTACAGACTGTGGCACTCCTGGCACTCAACAAGTTGGTTGGCCGCCGAACTGTCAAATTGGCTAAAATTAAAGAGAGAAGTTTAATGGACGATGTTGGTTACAACTTTAAAGTGCCAAATCGGCAAAAGGTCTGTTCGAAATATGACCTGATTTAAAAGACAACAAGCTCTTAGACTTTACTCACCGACAAACCACACAGGCTATACCCATATCAACAGCGAAGTCGTCCGCATCCATCCCGAGATCATCACTACTTGAAGAGTCATCCTCCGGTACAATAATCCTTTTCCTCTCCGGCTTCGGCTCAGGTTTAACCGGTTCCGTCTTGACCTTCTTCTCATATTTTTCTTCGAACTTGTCCCTTGGCGGATCTTTGTCTTTATATGTTTTAACTTTGTGCTCCTGGACCTCCTTTTTTATGTCAACATTTGGCTTTGGCTCCAACTTTGGCTTCTTTGGCTCAGGCGGCTGCACCAGGTCTGATAAGTCCTTGTTTACCTAGAAAAAACATGCAGATATCAGTTCTATCAAGAGAAGTACAACTCAGAAGAGACTTCTGGGATTCCGGCAAAGATTCTAGATGTCACAATGTATCATGAATACTGAAGCTTTCGTCAAATCCTGTTGGCATACATATTTACCTTTTCAAAGTTTCTTTTTTCAATCTCCCGTTTCCTGATTTCATCGAAGTCGGGTTTAGCTCCCGACTGTCCATAAGACGACTTCGTTGTTATCAGACTCGGTTTAGGGCTGTTGTCCTATAAAAGAAAATTACAGCATACTATTACTACTACTATATCATTATCACATCTATACATCGAATTCTCCTTTGAAAACTATCCAGAACATAGTCCTGTTGGCTTTTTAACGTAAACTTAGACCCCGGACAAGAACAAAACTTACTCGACTCCGGCCTTTCTTCTGTGTGATAGAATCATCAACCATCTGTTTGAGTTGAGCAGCAGAATCCTTTGCTTTGGAATGTAGAAGCTTTAAAGCTTTCACAAATATAGGATCCAGTTCCATGAGAGCAGCCATAATTGTCCTAAAATAAAACAGGAAAAACTACAAATTTTGAAAAGCGAAAGTATAAGTCGTGTCTTCGAATTCCATCATGTGTCCGAATATAGAGCAATCCGACAATCAAATGTACAGCTATCTGCAGTACAGCCTGGTACACGAATTTCATTCGAAAGCTTATAGGTCGAATATTACAAAGTCTGTTCAGGTTTATTCAAATAAATGTGCTTATTCAATAAAAGTTATATTTACCTAGATCGTCAACGTTTTTTTAAACTCGAAAACCCTTTGAAGATGGGAAAAAAATCGGATAATTTTCCAAAATATTTATCTTTCTCCTCCTTAGCAATTCTTGTTCCGGTTTTGTAGCGGTAAATCACATACCAGAATTGTATACGTAGGCCTACTTGATTTAAATCTTTTGGCAAGCAAATTATAAGACCCCCTTTAGGAGGGGCTCTTAAGATACACGTGTGTGCGGGAGTATATAATGTAAATGAAGTGAAATAAAGAGAGTAAATATTGTATATCCAACAAACAATTTTTTTTGGTTTTTCAAAATGGCGCTGAATAAATAAATCAGACCAGTTGTAGCGCTGAATTATAAATCAGACCAGTTGTAACAGGTTACGAGAACATCTAATTTAAATCTTCATGAGAATTCGCTACATATGCCTAAGAAATTGGCCAATTATATTGATATTTTTATTAGAGAAATATCCGTCATAAATAATGACAGAAAAGGGTGGTTTTATATCAATTTTGTGTCGACATGTCGAGGTCACGTGACATAAACAAAACAATCGCACACACCCGTCCAAAAAAGGCACTTTAAGAAAAACAAATACGTTTTCCCTGCTTAAAACCACACTGACGACTAAGTTATATTGGTCTACTGCCCAAATCTGAAGTATCAAAATGAATCACAAACTAGAACTAGCTCTATTTAGCTATAGTTGCGTGAAAAATTCGGGTGAGCGACATTCTGAACCCTAGCGGCCAATAAATAAACTACTTTCAGCTGTCTGCTCCGGTCTCGTTAGGGAGTTTTTCCCAAATGTACGCGATGATGACGTGCCCCATTAACAGGACGTAAAATGCGTTTCCAAAGTGAATGCATGAGGACAATCCATTTAAGTGTCGTATATCACTGGAAACGCCCGATTCCCGTGAATAAGGACAATCACAATGTATTACATTACCAAAACAAAAATGTGTCGGAAGGAACTATATGGATGGTCCCATCGCACCCCCCCCCCCCCTCCAGCAGTATGACACAGAAGGGCTAGTTGACTGTCCACCGGGGGGTTTGGGGGGGAGCTTCCCCCCAACGCACAGGTAAAAACCTATGTCGACGGAGGGGGGTTTGGGGGGTGTCCCCCCATTGTAACAGCTGTAGTTGTTAGAGCTTGCACTTAACATATGCTCGTAGGGGGGTTCGGGGGAGCTCCCCCGACCTAAAGGGGGGCTCACTAAGTCCTTGACTTTACATATTAAGACCCCCTCTTAGGAGGGGCTCTTAAGATACACGTGTGTGCGGGAGTATATAATGTAAATGAAGTGAAATAAAGAGAGTAAATATTGTATATCCAACAAACATTTTTTTTTGGTTTTTCAAAATGGCGCTGAATAAATAAATCAGACCAGTTGTAGCGCTGAATTATAAATCAGACCAGTTGTAACAGGTTACGAGAACATCTAATTTAAATCTTCATGGGAATTCGCTGCATATGCCTAAGAAATTGGCCAATTATATTAGTATTTTTATTAGAGAAATATCCGTCCTAAATAATGACAGAAAAGGGTGGTTTTATATCAATTTTGTGTCGACATGGTCGAGGTCACGTGACATAAACAAAACAATCGCACACACCCGTCCAAAAAAGGCACTTTAAGAAAAACAAATACGTTTTCCCTGCTTAAAACCACACTGACGACTAAGTTATATTGGTCTACTGCCCAAATCTGAAGTATCAAATTGAATCACAAACTAGAACTAGCTCTATTCAGCTATAGTTGCGTGAAAAATTCGGGTGAGCGGCGTACATTCTGCACCCTAGCGGCCAATAATTAAACTACTTTCAGCCGGCTGCTCCGGTCTCGTTAGGGAGTTTTTCCCAAATGTACGCGATGATGACGTGCCCCATTAACAGGACGTAACATCTATTTTAAAATGCGTTTCCAAAGTGAATGCATGAGGACAATCCATTTAAATGTCGTATATCACTGGAAACGCCCGATTCCCGTGAATAAGGACAATCACAATGTATTACATTACCAAAACAAAAATGTGTCGGAAGGAACTATAATTACTATATGGATGGTCCCATCGCACCCCCCCTCCAGCAGTATGACACAGAAGGGCTAGTTGACTGTCCACCGGGGGGGGGGGGGGGTTGGGGGGAGCTTCCCCCCAACGCACTGGTAAAAACCTATGTCGACGGAGGGGGGTTTGGGGGGTGTCCCCCCATTGTAACAGCTGTAGTTGTTAGAGCTTGCACTTAACATATGCTCGTAGGGGGGTTCGGGGGAGCTCCCCCGACCTAAAGGGGGGCTCACTAAGTCCTTGACTTTACATATTAAGCCCCCCTTTAGGAGGGGCTCTTAAGATACACGTGTGTGCGGGAGTAGATAATGTAAATGAATGATGAGAAATAAAGAGAGATTGTATATCCTACAAACAATTTTTTTTGGTATTTTTCTGAATTAACTCCGTTGAGTTTACCGATTTCTCCGCGATCTTCCGGTGGTGGTTGCTATCCCATTGGTTGAAATTAATTTAAATCTTCATGGGAATTCGCTACATCATATGCCTAAGAAATTGGCCAATTATATTAATATTTTTATCAGAGAAATATCCGTCCTAAATAATGACAGAAAAGGGTGGTTTATTTCAATTTTGTGTCGACATGATCAGGGTCACGTGACATAAAAACAAAACACTCGCACACACCCGTCCAAAAAAGGCACTTTAAGAAAAACAAATACGTTTTTCCAGCTTAAAACCACACTGACGACTAAGTTATATTGGTCTTCTGCCCAAATCTGAAGTATCAAATTGAATCACAAACTAGAACTAGCTCTATTTAGCTATAGTTGCGTGAAAAATTCGGGTGAGCGACGTACATTCTGTACCCTAGCGGCCAATAATTAAACTACTTTCAGCCGTCTGCTCCGGTCTCGTTAGGGAGTTTTTCCCAAATGTACGCGATGATGACGTGCCCCATTAACAGGACGTAACATCTATTTTAAAATGCGTTTCGAAAGTGAATGCATGAGGACAACCCATTTGTGTCGTATATCACTGGAAACGCCCGATTCCCGTGAATAAGGTCAATCACAATGTATTACATTACCAAAACAAAAATGTGTCGGAAGGAACTATATGGATGGTCCCATCGCACCCCCCCCTCCAGCAGTATGACACAGAAGGGCTAGTTGACTGTTCACCGGGGGGGTTTGGGGGGAGCTTCCCCCCAACGCACTGGTAAAAACCTATGTCGACGGAGGGGGGTTTGGGGGGTGTCCCCCCATTGTAACAGCTGTAGTTGTTAGAGCTTGCACTTAACATATGCTCGTAGGGGGGTTCGGGGGAGCTCCCCCGACCTAAAGGGGGGCTCACTAAGTTCTTGACTTTACATATTAGGGAGCTCTAGCGAGCTTTATGGTTAGAGAGTGTGTGTATACCATCAACGAAAAAAACTTGACCCGGAACCAGAAAACCTCCACACCCAGGTGACATTTTTGCACGCGAATAGTATACGCTAATGCACAGCAATTTACCTGGGGAGAGATTTTCTTTTCCAAACAATTCAGCGGGACGCTACGATGTTTACGCAGAGATGCCGCTGTTCGGTTGAAGATTTCGTCAAAACAGGGCCGAATCAAAGTGTAACGATACCCTGGGGCGAATCGAAATGCATTAAACAACAAGCTGCATCGCTGCCAGAGATTATTTTTCTATTTCCGCGAAGAAATCGTGCTTTGAACTGGCAAAATTCCGCAAAAGATTTTCCGTCTGCTAACTTTTCCGTAGTTTCAAGCGCACCAACATGATCGGTCCGGGGCTGCCCGTTTCGACGACGATTTCGTCAATATCATGGGGTGTGACAATATGTCAACGGTCTGGTTCCATTAATAATGCAATAATCTTGAAAGTACATTGGTCTCAATGTCTATTTCCCCGTTTCCATGTCAAAATCCTACCGTGAAACCTGAAACCACTCGTCCACAACACTGGCCATTTTAATTTTCCGTAGAAAGCGCATGCGCACTTAACTCAAACGCACGCGCTACCCTCAGGTCTCACAAGCCGGTGCGGAGGCCTACCTGCCTCCAAAAATGACGCGACGTCATTTCATGCATACCCCTGTTCCAGCGGCTGTTGACTTGACAGTACGTTACTCTCACACAAACCAATACATTTCTGAATAGCATGTCTTTTGTATTGTAGAATACATCTGACCAAGTTTGACCAAGTGATCAGGTGTTAATCTTGAAGTTATAAGGCATAGAGATGAAATTTTTACAAATTTGCGTTATACAGGGTGTCTCATGCATTGTGCTACATCAGTCTATGCATGACTGTATGTCTAGGCGACGTTGGTCTTTTTGAATTAGAATATAAATCTTAATTACACTTGGGTCTTGGGATCATTATGCCTATCTCCGGGCAAAAATACCTATCCTTCTCCTGTTGTGTTTAGTTTCCCACATTCTCCCCACTTATTTTCTATACTGCGACAGCGTCTATTGGGTCAACTGCCATGATGGCATCATCCTAACTATATCCCCCCTCTCCCACCCACCAACTACTCGCCATCAATCATTGATTTTGTGTGCTAGCCAACTGCTTCTTCGGTAAACTGCCATGATGGCATCATCCTAACTATATAACCCCCCCCCCCCCCCCCCACCGAGTCTTCTCGCTCACCAGCCCTATTAACGAAGAGCTCCCTATCAAGGCCTGAGCCTTCCTCATATTTCTATTTCATATAATAAATCAGATATATTTAACTAGAATACTTGATTAAATATCGTTTTTTACTTCATATTTCTAATATATTACCCAAAAAATATTAATTTTTAAGTCTGCAGTCGATGAATTTTAGCAGACGAAAAAGAATCTGACTGAATATTTTTGATGCGGGAAATTCAAACCCTTTCTGTGAAGTATACTAAAGCCTGAGGCACTCTAATTTGTAGTCTGAACCTTGGAGGAATTATACTTGTAATTCCTCCAAGTCTGAACATACGAAATGTCATAAGCATTTAGATAGCTCAAAATCATGAGATCAGAATCAGATGCTGACCACTTGTCAGATCTAGTGACAGACTGACACCACTCTCATGACTCTGTCCACATCATGACATAGCATAGCCATAGGCTAGGCTAACATACCATGATACCATGGCATGACCCGTCCCATGCAATGTCATCGACATGTTGTACATGTTATGATGTCATGATGTCTGATAACTGGACTAAGCCAGATGCAGGACCCTATTGGCCTAATGCCTAATGATATTGCTCGATTGAAGAAGATAAGATCTGTGACTGGCTATCAGTATTAGCACATCTCTGTGTAATTGGATCAAGCATTCTTTTTACTCTTTCAGTCACTGTGTCACTCTTTCTCTTTATTTCCTGATTTCAAGGCCAGTCTAATAAATAAACGCTATTGATTGATTTCACAAACCAAGACAACTAACTAGGCCTACAGCATCGAAGATGGAGAAGACAACACACAGGGTCATTTTTTCAAGACAACCTGGTGAGTTGTTCTGAAGCTAGTGAAATGAAGGACATCCAAGCTAGCCTATATATCCTCACATTGAGTGAGACAGACCGGAGACCCTCATCTTTAAAGGTTTGCCCCAAGCAGACACTGACAAACCTTCCAATATAAAAACGTTTCATGATTTGTGTTAGAGACAGCAGATACTGCAACAACCATACCATAACATGCTGCCACAACCAGACCTGATAATACAGCATATGCTGTCACAACCAGACCTGATAGACAGGAGGTGCTGGCACAACCAGACCTGATGAGATTGCAGATACTGTCACAACCAGACCTCGCGAGATAACAAAAGCCGTTACATTGTTGACAATAATTGGTAAACATAATATTATAAATCAATTATGCCAGATATTTGCAAATTGCTGAGAAGCAGTGTGGCAGGGTATGCCGATTTCATTATTACCATTTCGAAATTTTCAGCCCGAATAATGCTGGTTGACTTCTCTGCTCCATTTGATATGGATACGTGTCACACCCTGCAGCAGTCGGTTGGCCGGTTCTTCTGTCTAGCCTGCAATCTCTCAGGTCCCCCAAGAGCACCTTTTTTCGGGCTGTTTGCCCTGGGAAATTATCCTGAGGTAAGTGCCCTAGGAAATGTTGTAATGGTAATTATTGACTTCTCTGGGACTGCTTGGTCATGGTGTATCGCTGTATTCCTACCATTATCAGTGAACTGGTTTTTACACCGTTTCCATCTTACCTGGTGTACCAACTATGCAGCATCACTCAGTAACGCGTGGCAAATGGTTGTATTGTAACAATGTCTCTGGCAATACTCGGACTATTCTATGTGCTGGCTTTTGTAAAAAAAATGCCTATACTCAGGATGCCCATTAACTGCCGTCGTGATCTCTTCGAGCAATCACAACCTGTCTCAATCGAGTTTATCATCTTTTGTCGTCTATATCTTGCCCAGGCCATCCTACCACTGCAACCATCAAGGAACAACCTGCCAAGGCTCGAGTCTGCCCTAAATGAGCTGCAGATTCTGTTTAATAACTCACAGACCAAAATAAAGAAGAGTCGATGTCTTGGACAAGGACTTCAAGAGGCAGTTGCACAGTATAAGAGACAGTCAAACAACCTTCTTCAAGTATGAATAATGAAAAATAATTATCTCATTGGCCAAAGACGGACTGAGTCACAAGGCAAATAATCCCAATTGGTGCCATACTGCAGTGGCAAACAAGAAGCATTTCGTTAGTGAGGGACTCCCAGACATAAGACAGGTTTTTTATCTGGTGCTTATGCTAGGGCAAGATATGTCCCTTGTCAGTAGCTTGTGGTGTTCATCAGCTCCATGATTGAGGTTTCTTAACACATTTTTGTTATCTTGAAACCCGTTTTTCAGAATGCTGGGTACTGGTGTCAATTGGAACTAATCATTGTGACCAGCCAGAATGGGACCAGCGTAGCCAAGCAAGCAGAGAAGGTAATCAAGACATTGCAGTTGGATTCACTAAGGGTAAGAACGTTTCTGGTCCAGTTGGCGCTGCTGCCGAAGGTTGCCAAAACTCTGTAATATTTCTGACTGTCACCCACTGATTAACCACTCCCTGCATTGCCGACGTAGCCGAATGCGCCGACCGCAACTACTTTATTTTTTCCTCTGTTGCTGGTCAGGTGGGGCTATTAGGGATACAATACAGGCCTCGTGTTATAGGCCTACTTTAGCCCAAAGATAATTCTACGGAATTCCTTCTTCAAAAGATAATCCAAGCTGAATCCTCTCATTTTCAGAAAGTTCAGGTGCTTGTCCTACATCAGACCGACCAGCTGCGATTTGATGATGAGGAAGCCAGTGACAGTCAGTTAAGTGAAGGTTCCACTGAAGAGTTGGAGGGAATTGTCGATATACTTACTGTGATGAATGGTTAGTAGGGAGATTAGGAAATTGGGCCAAAATATCATAGAAGATATTTCACTATCTGTTCTGAGAAAATGAGTTCCTGGGCTAATGTGCATGCTGTTGTCAATTTCTTGTTCTGCAAGGGCCAATGGACGGAATCACTGGGTGAAAGAGACATCTGAAATCGGGTCCAAAGGTCAAAATTGAAGCCAAAAACTCAGTCTGTGGAAATAACTGTTGCTAAGCAATGAGCGAAAAGTTATCAGCAAAACCAATTGAGTTGAAGAATACATGTTCTTTGACCCCAGTCTGCAAAGACATGAAAGATGCTGGTGACCACTGATAACATAATGAAATTTATTTCTTCAAACAGACTCACTATCCCTTGAAAACTTCTTCAAGACGTGGCTTCAGGACACGGGGACAGACAAGGAGCATCTTCACCTCTCAATGCCAAGACTAGCCCCCGATGGTGAAAATCTCCTACTCAAATTTGATCTACACGAACGACTTATCAATCCTGCTCTGCTCTCTTGTGCAGCACAGTTTGTGAGTATCAGCTACGAAAAGACGTCCTTCTTATTGGATTTTTATAGACGACGAAAACAGTTCATGAAACTGTTGTCTGCTTCAAATGGAATGATGCTGTTGTTGAGTACTGTTGAATTAACGAAGACACAAGTGTATCACACTCCCTCAGTAAATGGAAAGTTCTTGGCTGACCTAATTATCTCTGTCGATGTCTTTTGTGCCAATGCCTTGGAAGGTGGATCTCACTTCTGGTGGGGAAAGTGTTGGGTCAGGATATAAGGGAGATAAATTATGCTTCCAAGGTATCTTTGAGTTCCCTGCTAAACATGACAGGTAAAGGGGACTCATCATTTATGTTATGAACTCCACCTACACATCTGAACAACTTGTGTTTTTAACCAGTGAAGGTATTGTCCCTTTGTCTTCAGTGTTTGCAGATTGATGGAGAGACAACAACGCGGACAAATTTTGGTGGAAACAAGGCTACCATGACAGTCCCTGTCTACAAGATGAGAGCAGAGCAGCTGGTCCATGCAGACTCTATATGCGAGTCCACTCTGTTTGGTCAGGTATGGTACAGTGTGTTTCACAAAACTTGGGCCATAGAAGTGAAGAAGCTTTACTTGACACCTACATGCAGTGATCTGATATTATTTGACCCACTGGTGATGAAGCGAAATGAATGAAAATGAGAATAGGTTTTATTTGACAATCTGATGTAATATAATTATGTAGCCCAATTTCAGCCTCTGGTGATGAAGCCAACCTCCTGTTGGAAGATGGACTGGGATGAACTGGAGACAAATCAGCATAACGTCTATGCTTTATGCCACCTACTGCAAGCAAAAGTGAGCAAAGCCAATTTCTATTTATGTCATCAACCTTTCACCCTGGAAATATCTTTCAATCAGTTTAGTTCTTTTTAAAGATGTACGCCATTCGTTCATACATATTAACCACCGACTTGACTGGTTTAGCCAGTTAGTGCAACGGAGCAAGGGGGGTTCCATTTTAACAAAGCAATGTCTTTTGGAGTTTCAAGGACGGCAAAGTGTTTTTCACTTTTATCCCTAAATTTCAGAACATGGTTCTCTTAGGAAGCCTGGAAGCTGAGCAACCCAACCAAGGGCCCTTATATTCGAAATCATCCTGCTCGAAACCAAGTGGTCACTTTATCCTAATGCCATCTCAAAGTTGTGCTTTGGTGGTGCGGTCGATTGCTGTGAGGGAACTTATTTTGCCATGTGAATTATCAACCATGAATGAAACACCAAATTCAGAGAGTTTGGATATTGTTTCTAGATCATTAGAACAGGTAAGCTAATGGCTTTTTTAGTGCTATTTTGCATCATTTCTTTTGTCCGACTGCAAGTTTTATTCTTAGTTAGAATTGTGGATACACTCTCTTTCGCCTCAAGAATGATGACAGTTTCAAAATGTTTCTTTGCAGTTGGTGGAGAATGAGTCTTACAATCCCTTGTTGACAGATTCTGGCCTTTATGAATGTCTATCTCGCCCGCAAGGTAACAAACAGCAGAAAAGGAAACCTGTCACACAGGTAAATATCTGCACAACCCTGCCAACAGCTTGCGGGCCTGCTGTTGGTTTCTGGATGCACCACCCAAAGTCCATATTTTTCAGTTTGATGCACATTTCACAGAAAATTCATCATAAAGGACAATGTATAAAAAGCAACAGATAAGACTGTTACAATACTAAGACTTGGAAATGACTTGCTTCTCTCATGAGGGGTTAGGATGGATTCAAAGGCAATAGGCTCAAAAATAAATTTAAGTCCCTCTCTGTGGCCATTTTCTCTTCTCTACAGTGGTGGCCTTCATGAAAGAAGAATAAGTAGAAGTTTGCAAAAGTGCAGCTTGTAACTTAATATTAACCATCACATTTTTTACAGCGACGAATTTTGACTTTTTTTGCAGGGAGGTCAAAAGACTAAGAAGAATGATGTAACTCCAGACCCAAGCAACAGTCAACCTTCCACCAACCAAAAGCGCTTCAGACCATCCCTCGGAAAGATGGTATATGGAAACAAAGCCTCGTTCCCAACACAACTTTAGATGAACACTTAAGAGTTCGATTTTCATCAGAAGGAGTAAAGTTACAGAGTTGAGGGAGGGCTAATCTTGAACTTAAATATCAGAAAACACATTAAACTGTTCATATTCCACATTAAACTGTTCATATTCCACATTCAACATATGTATTATGTACTTTCATAAACACATCTTATTCATCAACATATTTTTCTCTTAACGAAATAAAAATGTATAGTATTATCGAGTTCATAGCATGTCCAACAAAACCTTTCAGCTTATCCACTTTCAAGATATCTAGACTCTACAGGCTGGTAATCAATATACCACAACGTCTGAACATTGCATACATCAAAAGTTTGGGAGTTTTATGACTTTATCAACTTAACTAGATCCTGAAAATATTTCGTCTTAGCCTATTGGTCTGTGTGTAAAAATAAGTGAAACAAGACAAAATTACCTTTTTAAGTAGTTTTTTTCTTAATAATCCAATATGTACAAATTATATGACAAATATTGACACAAAACTAAGTTCATCACATATTAACACCGGCATCATTGGAAATATGTAGAGACTTCTAAATAAACATGCTAGATAACTTTGGCTGCACCACAATACTGTAGTAGTGCCTGGAACAAGTGCAGGTAAGACATTTGAAAGTGCCTTATTCATGTTATCAAGAAATAAACGAGAGTACGACTTTCTTCCAGTTAAAAACTAAAACTAATACTAATCTACAAATGTAACCTGGAGTTGGCACCAAGGTCAGAAAAGCACCACAATTCATGAATTTGTTGGCTGTCCAATATGAAGGACTCGAAGACAATAAACAAAATTTGTTCACAAAATCTTCCAGAGAGCTATTACATTAAGACATGTAACAGATAAAGTATATCAAAATAAAGAAATAAACCGAATCTGCAACTCGGCTGAGAAGCATGCACCATCGTGATATGTAACACATTGATATTTTCATACCGACATGTTCTTCAAATGTCTTTCCACTATTAGTTCTGCTTATGTAGGGAAACACTGATATCAGCTACACAACGTCGAGTAGGGTTCGGACGGACGCACACACCCCGTATTTAATACCACCAGGGTTCAGATGTACAGAACATTGAGTATTACCAGAACAGGTTTCGGATGCATCCCAACCTTTATCTAATTTGCATAAGATTTAAGGATCAAGCATCATTGCATAACACCAGAATATGCTGATAAAAGTAATTTACCACCTGGCAGTGTATAAACTTGGCGAGTATTTCTACAGTACAACATGTTTCTTACAATACGAAATATGACAATTAAATACCATCATATTAAAACACAGCTCATATAGTATAAATATCATCACGAACAAACCTGCATGGCCTTCAAACAAGTTTTGAGATTTTACATCCATTATATGTGACCTGCTGTCAAAAATACACCCTTAGGATCATACTTCTAAGAAAGACATTGAGAGTTATTTGTATGAGCTTGTTGTACACAAAAAGTGATTTATCTGAAAACCCATCCCTACTGGTAGAATATGTTTTTTCCGTAACAAAGCTCACAGCATATGGAACCTTTCAGTACCACTGTAAATATGTAACCATTCAAATCCACTATAACTCTCCACCATGATTCAGGCTAGGCCCTTCTTCACCGCGGTCTTTGCGAGACTCCTTTACGCCTTTATCCTGACTGGGCTCCCCACCGTCATCATTCTTAGCAGGCCCTTCTGGTTTCTCCTCACCTTTTATACTGTTGAGGGTTTTTTTTGCCTGTGCATGCGCAACTTCTTGGTAGAATGGGTCCAACGTGTACCACATCGCAATTGCACACCGCCGTCCTTTCAAGACGGCCTTGACACCGTGTAAATCCCCAGCATTGAAGCCCACTACGCGTCCGCAAGCTGGCTTCACTTCCGAAACGACTTTGAGTTGATTATCAGTGAAGATGAACTCTCCTCCCTCAAAATCGCCATTGAGATATAACAGAGCACTGAAACATGCAGAAGAATTTGTGTAATATTGCCCAGGGCTTTGTTTTCACAAAGATGGGAGTGCATGTTCACAAAAACCTGTGAAAATGTTGTGAACACACATTTTACTCCAGAAAAAGCTTCACCAATGCACAACTTCTTCACACAAAGACACAACATAAAACCTTTCTAAACATTTTTTATTAATATTTTCATTGAAAAAATAAACTGATCATTAATGAAACAAATAGTCACCTGTAGTCTCTCTGGATGTAGGCAGGCAATTCTTTTCTACACGTCCCGTCCGGCTGTAGAAGGCAGTTATCAGAATGGACTGGGTGACTCAGGTCACTACGATTTTTGTTTTCGTCTGAAACATAAAACGACAGTCACTCTCAGCCTTTTCATGCAAATGAACTATCAAGATGACCATTTAACTTAAGAACAATTTGAATAATGTAGACTCACTACAAACATAACCAGAAACTGTTGTCATAGCAATGAGAAAATTACCAGGCAGCAATAAATTGTCATTTAAAAGGCCAAACTAATGATGAGTTATTTGACCATTTTGCCAGTGCAACGTTACAAGGCAAAGGGCATGAAATGGCATAACTCACAAAGTACAGAAAGCAGGCCAGAGGCAACTTGAGCCATACTCCCCCTGGTGTCAAACAAACAAGTTTATTACCATTAACAGCAGTCCGGCATACTAGATGCGTGAAGTCAAAATATAACGGTGTGTCTAATTTGAAGTAGTGCTCAGTAATTTCTTTGGCAAGCTCGCTGAGATTCATGTACATTCGCACAGCATCTGCATCAACAACATGCTCTTGAGCCAACTGAAAATTGAGAGGAAAAAAAATTGATTTTAGTATTCAAGTTTCAGCAACTAAGTTATCTTTCCTTGATTTACCAGCCTTGCTTATGGGCTCAAGATGTAGCAATTCCACTAGCTTTTGGTAACTTTCAGATCCACGTAACTCAAACATATCGCTGATGAACTAGGATAGAATTTCACTAATTTTAAAAACAAAACTTCACAACCTAAAGTTTTTTAAAGTTCATCAAAACAAACTAGTTGGTTGGTATAAAATATTCCAACTTTTCCACGTCCCTACCTCCTTTTCAGAACAAGAACTTGTGGATATGTTCAAGGCGTAAACAAGTGTAATGTGTTTACTTACAGATGAACAAGGAAGTGGGTTTTGGGTGGAGTAATACAGCAGACACCATACAAAGGATCTCTGGAGGCCTTAAGAGTTAGGACAGAGACTTCTTCATGAAATGCCATCCCTTAAGTTTGGATGGAAATCCATACATTCATGTGATGAGACAGTGTTGTCGCATGACAGACACAGCTTTTGTATACGTCATAGCAATGGTGCAATGTATGGTTCCATCAAATCTTAATGGATGCTGTTCTGACCCGGTCAAGAAATAAAAGCAGAGGTTTGTGCACTAAATACTGAGCAAAAAAGAGGAATAAACTATACAAGTGAAACTATGAAAAACGGAGGTCATTTCAAACTATGGACAATGATGTATGTGGAGTGATAGACTAGAAACAAGGAAGAAACTGGCAGAAACAGAGACAGTAAAAGGCAAATTTTAAAATTATCGAAGGTAGTTGGCAAAATTAACTATGCAGATAACAAACTATCAGGGAGAGGGAAAGAAGACACAATAGTGGTGTTTACACTCTACACATTTGACCCAGTAAATAAAGAAGGGATCAGTATTTGATCAAGTGGTCTAAATTTGCTTTTCTTCCACACTATTGATCTAATGGAGAAGAGTGCAAACAAATGACACAGCACCATCTGTCCCTGAACTCACTCAATAAATATTTACCCTGCTATTTCTGTCCACACCATGCAAAAGATTGGTCAGAAGCTAATGACAATGTTAAGTTTATTGATGATGGCCATAGCATGCATCATCATGATTATCGACACCAAATCATTGCAAATGAAAAGGTTAAATGACAATGATTTTACACTGAAAGATTCAGGGCGATGCCTTTGAATACTTAGATGCTTTGGTTTAGGGCTGAAAAGTGGTGTAATAAGCACTCACAGGTGCAGTGGATTTCATGAAGGAGATAAGGATGTACTAAAAAAACCCATGCACATTCCATGCCAGATGCAATGATATAACAAACCTGTGCTGCCCGGTCGACAGTCAAACCTTGAAAGGTCTCGTGAATTGTATGAGGGGACTGTTTCATATCTGGGCGCCGAATGGTACCCAAGTTACCCTCATGATAACCATCCCCAGTCGAACTGTGGCTCTGTCAAGTTAGGATAGGGCAAAATTAGATAGCGACACAGAAATAAGGACTCAATACATTATAAACTGTAGGCCTAATCAGGCAGTGATGTCTGCGGCGGGCTGCAGAAAAATGAAGCTTTGTTGATTAGTTAGGAGGAGAAACGAAAAGAGTTAAAACGAAGCAAATAAAAAATATCTTGAACCCATTTGACACAGTATATCAAATACGTGCCTGCGCTTTATACTTTGTTCATGTAGGCAAAAAGTTATCATTTTTGTTCTCAAGTCAGAGGAAAGCTCTCACAAGACCAACATAAATATCTTTTTGCCTAAAAGACTACCTTAAACGTGCCAAGCACTATCCCTAAAGCAGTACTATCGTTCAGACCTGACAATCTGACACCATAATATCTGCTCTTTATTGGCAAAAAGGGTCAAATTCGAGCCTGACTTGCTTGAAAAATTACACAATCAACTTACCTTATGCACAAGCAGGATGAGTCACAAAGGCCCAGTACTTCAGTCTACTTCACAATGGCCATGAGATCTGCACACTTTAAGCAAGGGTGGGTCGTTGTTATAAGCAGACATTAAAGTACTGGGCCTTTGTAAAAGATTGGAACAAGGATAGCGCATAATTCTTAGCTGGAAGCATTTTCTATTTAGGTCTGCATTGAAGCATCATTGGCGGACCAATCCAAACATCTGGCATTCAACGAAGGTCTTTTGGTGCCCCTTAGTAACACAATACACTGATCGAGGTCCTTAACTTTTGGACTGTATTTCAAGAATGCAACTGTATTGACCAGCATGAACAAACAGGCAAGATCCTACAGTATACATTCACCACTACCCTCGTATCAAAAGATGTTAGTCCCGCATCTAAAGCAATGTTATAATACAAGACATCAATGAAGTTTACCTGCAACAAAGGATTATTTTTAAAGCCTTGAGCTTTCTTGTGGAGGCTTTGGGGTTTTTTCGACACTGTAGTTTGTTGTTGTTTGACAAGATTCAAGCTACTGTGCATTGAGCATTTTATTTGGCGATAACAAAACAGCAGATGATTTTCTTGTTGCAGGCAAACCTCAGGCATAGACCACCAAAATAATTCCAAAAGTCTTGATACCTCTGCAGCGCGGCCCAAAGTTAAGCCTGCAAAGAACTCATTTTCTGTAAAAACAGTTTCGTTCTCATCTATAATATAACCATCATCGGGTCTGGCAGCTTTCTGAAAATAACCAGTACATCACAAAATTAGTCTTGAAACAGTACATAAAGGTGCAGGGCAAGTTACTGCCAGTCGTCAATACTGAAAAGTTATAATTTATAGTATCATACAAACAAGGTATATGAAGATAAAGGACCCACACAAACGGTTGGTTGTATGATTTCAGGAAAATTTCAGATAAGGTTCAAAATTCTCACACAGAAGTAAGTCTTTCTTACCTGGGCAAGTTTGACTAGCATGTCACACTGTTTATTATCCGCCAACCCATCCGCAACAAACCTCTCCTCCCCGTGAAGGTCCTCCGGTTTTAACGACACTGATATCCCACGACTCCGATAGAATTCCATCATACCGTCGCTATAATGAGTATTCTTAGGGGTACTCTGCAAATACTCATATTCCCGTAACTGATACTCGGCTTTCATGACAGCAATATCTCGCAAGTCTTTTTCCATTGTCATGGCCATGCTCATAACGCAACGTGATCCATTTGTGATCGCATGGACGTTGTGGACATTTTTCTTTGGCGAGTGTAAGACAAATTTTCCGCAGCTTGGATTTACCACTTTCTGAAAAATTTTACATTGAAAATTACATGATTGTGCACTAGAGTTAATGTGGATTTCAATGCATGCATAATGGACTATTTTATATCTAAAAACTAAAAAAAAAAGAAATTCTCCTCGTTTTTTTTTCACCTGAGTTTTGTGGCTTTTATGCCTGTGTACATACTGTTAGTCTAATGAACTTTCTTTCTTAAATTTTCACATAAAATGGAGGCTCAAGTACACACTTCCATACTCTACTCACTCTTAACCAAAATAAAATATTTGTACCTTAATTCCTCCACCAGGAATGAAATAATCCACTGTCCCTCCAACATGCTGGTCATTGAGATATACCACACCACTGAAAAAGAATCATGACAAATATTTACTTGATTTGTCCATGAAGATTCGAGAATTTGATACATTTTGAAAGAAAAGGTAAAATAACACATGCAAAATACCACAAAACCTTGGCATAAAAACAGACATCCAGTCCAACAAAGATTTACATGTGCAGAGTATTGACTTACTGATAGTCGACCCCGTCCCACGATCCTTCGCTCTGGCACAGACCATCTTCCTGGAGAAAACACACTTCCTCAAGCTTCTCAATGGGAAGAGTGTCGGGTATGGCTGAAATCATACATAAGATCAATCTTCAGTCATCTTTTGAACCTTAGCAAGATTAAAATAATGTATCCAAAGAATGTGATTATTATTTCATTGTGTACACAATGAATGCAAGCTTTGACACAAAAAGTTTCACTTAAAGTACATGTACGACATGACTGTTCTATAAAAGTGCAAACTGTTTTGAATGGGTGCCAAAACAATAGGTATTTTATATGGCAGACCTATGCAGTACCATGACTAAAACTACTATTACCATGAAAACAGTACGATATTATAACTAATATAAGTTCTTACCATTATATATTTTTCGACACAACAGTCGCAGATCTCTGAAATACAGATTTTTGTCCGTCAGGTTGTAGTAATTTTCAGCAATGTCTTTCACAAGATGAGCTGTGTTCAGATAAAGTTCTACAGCCTTTTTCTTCAGTTTCCCGATCTTTAAAACATCCGTCGCTCGGTCAGCTCGAATAAATTGGATGATCTCTCGTGGGAAGCTTATAGGATATGGCTTATTTCGGAGATGTTCCCGCTCGCCCTCCCTGGCAAAGCCACCAATCTGAAAAGTAATTTTTAGAGTTTTATGATAGTATCTACCAAGTCAGACAGACCAAAGACATGTATGTGAGATTTGTTTTGTTTGTAAAAGCTAAGAAGACAAAACGATTACTTCCTGAAAACTTTTTTAATTTAGTGCATAGAGGCCAGATAGTTGAATAACAATGAATGAAGTCCTACTGTAACTCACCATTGCAGCATCAATAAGCTCCCCGCATTCAGTCTCTTTGAGTAAGTCATCCCCCATGAGGCGTTCATTTTCATCCAATCGGTCTGTTATCGTTACTCCCTGCTCCTTGGTCAAGTAGTCCATAAAGCCCTCAAAGCCACCGTTGCCATTTTTATACCTGGCTCCATTGCCGTTTCCATCCCCGAGAAAAGCTCTACCGAGGTTGTGAACCTTGTCCCCAACAGGCACAGGCTCGAAGTCGATCTAGAGAAATTAAAGAACTTGTTGACGTTTTGTTCTTCGCCAAATACTAGCATCTGTCTTTTAGCAAATAATTTCTCAAGCATATAAATCTCTCAGTTGCACAACCTCACCAACAGATGTATATATATATTATATATATTTGTTTATTAAAGTGTCACCTTTGAAAGAAAAGCCAGCCTCATCAGGCTTATGAGACACATAAAAAATAACAAAATTACATAATTCAGGCGGCGCCCTTCCTAACAGACATGCATCTGGTTACATATTTCGCAACATCTTTAACCAGACAATGGTCTGTTAACATAACATTTAACTTCTGTCCAATCATTCGAAAGTCCGTGTATTTAGCTGATGCTAAGGTATAAAGTTCTTTGCGGAGCTGATTATATGCTGGGCACGAACAAAGAAAGTGTTCTTCATCTTCTATCTCATTACTTGCACACATAGTGCATAAACGTTGGTGGAGTTGTATGTGACGATATCACTTACATCCGACAGGACCCCATCATCCACATCAGTGTGACCAGACATGTAATGACCAGATTCTACCATCTTGATCACTTCAGCTTCATGACTCTTGCCTGTGTGGTACTTTATTGCATCCTTCAAGACATAACATATAAAGGCTTTAAAACGACTAAAGATTTTTCAACCAACTAGCCATCAAATGGCAAACTTAGTACACAGGTCACACATACACATACTTCAAGACAACAGCATCCTTAAGTGTAGATTAATAGTCTACACTTGGTATCATTGGTGCTATTCACTGTTATTGCAATGCAGCTAAGGTCACCCCTACATAAATTTTCAGGCCATAATAAGTCAGGTTTCAGCTTGAAGCAAAGAGTCTGAAAAAATTAGTTGAAGAATCAGGAAATATCATGAACAGGACATGTGTGACTGAAGGCAGGAGAATGCACATCAAAGTGGCTGATCGGAAATAGATGTCAATTAGTCTAATTACTGCATTAACCAAGTAAAGCAGCAGAGGCAAGTTGGTCCAGGTCATCACAAAAAACAAAAGATATTTCACTGAGTGGCCTACTATTAAAGTAGCCTACTGACACTGAAGTCAGGGACAGGGTGGTGATGCATGCAGTCAACTTGGGAAGGAAGTACTTTGAATAAAAGCCTTTTGATGATGAGACTGACAT
Source organism: Lineus longissimus (assembly GCF_910592395.1). Taxonomy (NCBI): domain Eukaryota; kingdom Metazoa; phylum Nemertea; class Pilidiophora; order Heteronemertea; family Lineidae; genus Lineus; species Lineus longissimus. The sequence goes on from NC_088315.1 coordinate 3,685,595, forward strand.
TCCCATCTACTGGTACTTTGTTCCAGTAGAGAGTGACTCCTCACATTGGCATGATATGCAGGCTTGTGGTATTCGACTCGATGACTCGACGACGCGATGGCTCGATGACGCGATCGTTGCTATGGATTTTGCTAAAATACGGAATCCCATGATCCTGGTCTCCGGGCTACCGCTGCAACAGCAGAGGTTTTAGCTTGGCCTTTCCCATACCCAGCTACGGTATGTGGAAGGATGTGCCCCTCCCCCCCCCCCCCCCCCCAGCCATGGCCACTGAAGATTGGTCCCCGCGATTGATTTTGATATTTAAAGGACTCGCGGAAGTTTCATAGCATGCAAAATGACCGGAGATTTAATTGACAAACAAGCTTCTAGTGGCCAATGTCAGATGTCATGTGGTAGTCTGTCAACAATCGGAATTTCGCATATGTGCAGTTTTTTAGACTCAGTCACTCAGTCTCTCTTCCGTCCCTTGACATCTGCCCCCCCCCCCCCCCATACATCAGCCCCTCTACATGCTTTCCGAAATTGGTGGCTTGCATTGGAACTAGCCTAACTTTTTCCCCCTTGTCCGTCATTAAAGGCATTCAAGTGTGTTGGTCAACCATGACTATCTCCTTTGTCCCTCCACCACTGGCCTAGTTTCCCCTTATGACATCACTATTTCGGACACTCAGCGCCCCATTTCTGGAAAGGTGTATAGGACATTTAATATTGCCGTGCTGAACGGATATCCAGAGCCAACCTTGTCTCCAGGAACTCGCGTGTCATTTTAACATTGTAACTTCTGCTCGTAAAGAACCTGGGTAGGAGGTTGATCTGAACCAGCTATATTTAGGTGTATTCAGCTGTATTGACGGTAAAGATACCAGTGGCTTGCATAGCAACATGGCGCATGGTTTTATCAAAAATGCGAACTTGTAGGAAACGAAAAATGGTCGGATTAGATACGGTGAAAACAGCTGGAAAGGGGTTGGTAATGATCGGTTCTTTTTTATTTTCCTCCACTTATGATTCTATGTATAAATTACAGTCCAAGCAGTGATATTCTTTAAAAAGATTCCAACTTGATCGCGTCATCGAGTCATCGCGTCGTCGAGTCATCGAGTCGAATACCACAAGCCTGATATGCATGCCACAGATGCAGGCCTACATGTTGTTTAGGCTATCTTGCCTCTAAACAGGAGGTCTTCCTACAGTGTTCTGAACCAGTTTAGCTATAATCTAAACAATATCATCACGGGTTTAGTCAGGGGTCAGGCATGTGTCAGGACAGATATGTAACAAATCAAGATAAGCATAGAGGCAACCATCCATTCAGTCTGCATAGCAGGTGAGAGGGAAGATGAAACTGCATAGACAGTCACTCTTCACTCAAACACTTCACTGGACTGAATGTTGCCTCGACTACAAAGTAAACAGTATTAGAGCAGCTATAAGCCCGTCAGAGAGGTGTCAATTTTCTGATAGTGTAAACTTTCTGAATGGGATATTTACCAATGTCATATACAATATAGTACACTTATTTATTTAAGCTTACAATGCACAATACTACTGTGCATTTCAGTAAATATCAAAGATCTCTCATGCATAGTGGATACATGTAGACACCAGTTAAAGATATGTTATGGCCTACTTTAGAAACCTTAAAAACTGTTAATGGGCAGGTGGTCTGGTGAGCATCCTTTTGGAGGAAATACTTCAGGAAATGTAGCACTGCCTTAACCCTCAGAACCCACCAGGACCGGGAAACTTGCCAACATTAGGTTTTAACAGGCTGGAGTAAGTCTAACAGTAGCTACTACTTATCTTGCAGCAATAATGACATCTATGGAGGACCATAATAATATGAGTGTCATTTTACTCACATCTCTTGGTTTGAATGTCTCTGCAGTCATCCCAAGGGTCATGTAGAGTTTCTTGTTGACTAGCATGGTCTGGTCCCGAGGTTTGTACATGAGATACGTTCCCACACAGTGCGAGGCAGAATGAATGTCACCAGCTAAAAGAAAAAGAACTCCTTTCAGAAAGTGCAAGAGCTAATTTCAATGAGAATTGCAGTTTGATTAAAGTGCCACCCAAATGAGTGATTTGAATCATCATGACCTGCGATAACAATTGCATATGTGTCAAAAATCCCTCATCTGCAGCGGTCATCGCAGGTGCTTGCGACAAGAACTGATGATTGCGACAACCTGTAGAATGCAGAATCTTCCTTACCTTGGAAGTAGGCATACTGGAGATAATGATAATAGTTGGACAAGTGATCAGCAGTGTATTTCCCATAAATAGTAGACAGCTTTACTGGGCACTTCTCTTTGCACTTCAGGACATTAATGTAGTGATCTGGAAAACAAAATATTCTAAAACTGAACTCCGAGTGCTGGTGTTCCACTGCTGAAGACACAATGAACTACCAAGCAGCTGGTAGAATGGTTGTGATTTTGAACTAATGATACTGAATAACCTGTCATTAATTCATGATGACATGTGGGTCGAGTGAGAAATGTTCCAAAACAAAAAGATCTGTACCTGCAATTGCACTATAGAAATCTGCTGATCCTTTATGATCAAATGGGCCTTCACACAAGACATCACACTCCTCATGGGCTGCATAGAAAGCCTGCAGACCCTTCTCCATCAGGTCTATTTCTTCCAGCCAATCTCCTTCTTCATGGGCTGCAACGCCCTTCAGGAAAAGCTCCTAATATGAAGACAGACATTTTCATAATGATATGGCGAAGTGTGTGCAATCTATATTCAGGTATGTCAGCTAGGCCTGAGTAACCAGATGCAAAATCTGGAAATTTTGTTTGAACTTCTGCCAACCATAGCGTCGATTCAAATTCCTACACGTATAAGGAGTACATGCATGTACTGTCCTGATGCAGTATTGTACATGCACTCAATGTCATGTCTCAACTGATTATTATGACCTACTTTGCCCATCCTGCCAGCATCACAGTATAATGAACTACCTACCAGTACCTATTTTTATGCATGTTTTGTATTTAGAGCAAGTTTCCTGCAAATAGGACAAGGAAATGGTGAGACTAAAGTTGGCAACAATTTTTATATTAGTAAAAGAAAGTATCACTATCAATAGACATGGGCCTTTTTTTCACAGTGTACCGACTAAAAATCGGAAACACTTGTAGCTCTTAACTACACCAATCACTTACTACATGATTCTCCTCTTCAAAGCTGACAAAGTCAGAATCTTTGATTCCGTCCATTTTCCGGTAATTGTGGATATTCTTCAACATGATTTCATGATCACGGTTAGCCAGGTAGAAGGTATATGCAGATGATGCCGCTTGTTTAATATTGCCAAGCTGAAAGTTACAAAAACATATACATACTAAAACATGTGACCATTGTTCAAGGTGAAACCAATGACTGGTCAGCGCCCTATAAACATGAAACAAACTTTGTCGAAATTGACTAGGCCTATGATGTTAGTTGCATGTCCGTGGACCATCCCATCACATGATCAGCGAGTCACACATTAATCTTTGAAGTTATGATCCCAGCAAGAAGAGCATGTCATTGTCATTTTTTAAAGTAGATGAAATGTACACACCCTAAAAAAGCAAAGCTGGAGATAATTATAAGGTTCAAGCGTCTCAAACGCTTTGAGAGTTTCTTGATCTGTAACTTCACGCCTCCTGCCAAACAACTTCTTGTGACATCGCCGGTTGCAGTCAGAATTTTGCACAGCACCATAGAAAAAGAGCATGTCCAGGTTATCACCAATGTCCTTTCGTTTCTTCTTAACCAAAGAACCGGTCTGAGCTCTGCAGGATAAACGACAGTGAGCCAAGTTTCTTCTGTAAAACTTGTAATCTTCAAGAGACTTCAGAACAAATGACACACATTCAGCCCATCTTTCTTCATAATAAGCATCCTTTCCCTCAGTATACAAAGTTTCAAAAGTTATATCTGGGTTTTGAACAGGTGCTCTAGAACTTGCTAAACACTTTGGTAACAGAAATACGGCACATAAACCGACGATAATGAGTTCAAAAGAAGTTTTTGAGAGGAGATAAAATTCCCTGCTTGGTGCCATGTTTCTCAACTCACACAATGTGCGAAGAAGTAAACAGCGTCAAGATTTTCCACATTTGCCGGGACTGCTAGGTGGCAGCATAGACACTTGACCTGCAACGTACCTCCTACGTAAGTGGGAGTATGCCGAGCGAATTTGAACAATATCATGTTTAGGTGTAACATCTGTGGGTGTCAGTGTTTCCAAACAATAGGCAGCTAGAGAGACCATGACTTTTCAATAGGGGGGATACACAGAAAAACTCGTCTATCTATTTTTGAGCGTTCTCAAACAATGAGGGGAAACACTCAAAAACAGAAACACTCAAAAACATTACACCGGTCGTACCGTCGCTCTTTATTGTTACCTACAGAAATTACTTTCGCAAATGAGACAGTAGGCTATATCTCTTCTGGATGAGCCATCCTCTTCATAGCTCGTCATTGCCAGAGAGTTTACCAAGTCTTTAAAATCATGAAATCATGAGGCAGATCAAGTTAAAGGTCAAACTCAGGAACGACAAGATCAAGATTTCCTTCCAATAAATTTTCAGCAAGACTTACCTTTCACTTGGACAATCGCAACTTGAATTAAGACTATAGAGACCTGCGACTTAAGTTTTCCTGGCAATATGGTCCATCAGAATAGCACCAGGTAGCATACTAATGCTGACTTTATTATAGCCTACCTTTTAAGGCACTACAATGGCAAACTTCCATCTCCAATGACATCAACGTATGTTGGATCAAACACCCACACAGGGTCTCCTAATTATCATGATCATTATAAATTATCAAATAATAACATGTTGCCTTCTTTTCGGTGAAACCGAAACTGAATTATTCACATTGTGTTCAACTGTGTTCATTTCGCAGTAAATTCATTAGCTGCCAATGTATGCCTTAGAGGGGGCAAAATGGCACTGTTTAACAAGAAGCCTCTCCAACAGCCCCAGGAATATTGGATAGAACGGCACTGTACTGGGTCCCAGTAATAAATATTGCCATAAAGACATATGATATTGTTCTGGGACTTATGTAAGATTAGTTCTCTCCGTCAAGCCCAAGACTGAAGGATTAAAATCTTGTGTTTATAGGCTAACAAATGCAAACACTTCCAATTGAACCCCCTACAAGAGAAGAGTGGCTCTTCTTCTCTCCGACTTTGACACCCTACTGCGAACATATCAATAGATCAGCCAGCGGTCCTTGGTGTCGCCGCGTGGGTTACGTCCAGTGAAATTGTTTGCGAAGGTCAGGGAACCACGATCTGACATCCATAACCAGCGTATCCCCTTTTCATGCCAGTTATAGTCGGGTGCAACACCACAGTCGGGATAGTGGCCGCCAAATGAATGGTTGAATTTAAAACTGTTAACTGTTCACGTCAACTTACATATAATTAGACAAACCTTCATGAATTCAATGGAGATTTCCACATCACAGGATAGAACCGAAGTGATGGCATCACCCAGATTTAACATGATCACTTCCATCCTTACCATCATGACTCGGACGTGCGCCTTTTCTTTGAGCAAATGGTATTTGATAGGGTAGCAATTAAAATTGCCGTTGAACATGTACATGAAGTATAGTGATGTACATAATTCGAACATGTCTGGCTTGAAATTTCAAACTGCGCAGTTCATTCCCGCCTTGATAGTATGACTTTTTCTACAATAAAAACCCTTTGAAACCAATCCATACTTTTATCATGAATAGATACTGTGCCTCACCTTCTGCTGCAGCCGTTTTGATTTGTTTCGGAAAATTTGAAAGCAGAAATCGAAGTTTGAAATCGGAGAAAAGTGTTCCCGGGATGTTCTCCGTAGCTCACACACCAACCGACTGGCCTTCAAATCAACCGCGACCGATCATGACCAAAGACAATACATTTGACGTCACATCATCCTCTCCCCCTTGAACAAGGCCGGCTAGCAGTTACCTGCTCACGAGAGTCTTTTGTTCTGTCAATGGATCAACATAAGAGGCATCATTGTCAAAAATATGACAGGCATTGTCAAAATGTGGGCTTGGGTTTGGCGGAGAGAACTAATCTTACATAAGTATGTACATGTATACGTTTGCCGAGCTGTGGATTAGGCAGGTTCCGTAAGCCAAAGGACGATGTAAATTCATTTTTTTATCAACGATTTTTTATCATTTCCCCAATTCCTCCTACAACCACGTATAAAAGATGGTCCAGTGTCGCGTAAATCAATTAGCAGATAGAGGACTTGATGACTAGACAGACACTCGTACTTTGTAGTTCGTCGTTCGAAAGGCGCTCAGTTTCGAAACCTGCAACTTAATTGGGGGGGGGGGGGGTCCATAAGAGAGACAATGTTCCATTGCCATAGCAACAGCTGATAACAAGTCTTTGACGGAGTGCAGCCTCGATACACAAACAGCGGAGATGGTCATCAGACACTTTAAGAAGGAATTTGTGACGATGTGATTCAAAAAGCAAACGAGGACTGACGACGAATTTGAGGGCTTCTTTCCAAAATTACACTGTGGACAGATTGATCAAATAAAGTATTTTTATGTAGATATATTGATGTCACGTTCTGCATGTGAGGTTGTGCTGAAAGAGTTGTCGTCAGGAAGATATTGGGTACTACCAGTCTCGTGAGATCAGATAACCAGCTGGCAGAGGTTGGTTGTTCCTTTGTCCGTCTTTGTGAGATGATTACCATGGTGAAACCAAATCAGTTGTCTTGAATCACCCATGTAGAACGCAAAGGTAATGTTGTCTTGTACAGCTAAATGACCCTTTGAAGGTTGTGTCAATGTCTTCCCAACCTGACCAGATAACCAACTGGAAGAGGTTGGTTGTTACGTAGGCTGTCCTGTCGTCTCCAAAGTTTATAAACTGTGGTAACCTTGGTGTAATTTTTAGGTTGTGTCAAGGTCTTCCCAAACTGACCAGATAACCAGCTGGCAGAGGGAAGGCCTTCACAATCTGAATATATAAGCAGCTGGCAGAGGTTGATTGTTTCGACATCCCACAGACAGAAAGATATTGGGATTTCACCAATCGCAATTGCAATTGCCTGTACAGAAGACGGACGAAATAGTGCGATGGCCTTCATGATTTTGTTTGGGTTGGGGAGTTCCTGGGCTGATAAGGGCAGGCAAACATTGGGTGAGGTCAAGTCTCGGGGTTTAGAAAGTGTTAGGCATTGGTGTAGAGACCCTACCCTTCGGAGAAATGTGTCTCAATTTCACCATGGCAAACTGACAGCACTTCACCATATTAGTGAATTGGGACGGTGAAAATGTTCGGTTGTTAACAATAACCATAGAGGTATAATCTCAAATAGATGGCCTTCAACACTGGCAAGGGGAATGGATTTATCTTGGACCATCACACTTGTTCCCCCGAAGTGGTGTCTCACTGCTTGAAGGGATTTGGGTCATAATTTCCCTAAACAGCTTCGCTTCCTTGGGTTGCTGCGACTCTTTACTCTGGGCTAGGAAATTCTTCCAGGCCCACTCTGGTCCCCGAAGTTGCTGTTAGGCTGCTTGTAGCTTGTAGGGGAATTTCTGCGCCCCCCCCCCCCCCCCCAATAAGACCTTCCGAGACGCTTTAAAGGACCACAATTTGGTTCTACAAGTTCTACGATTTGCCGCTGGGGTTCCGTCGTTCGATGTCAGCTTATCGGCCGCTTCGGAATGAAAGTGCTAAATAATCTTGACACCGTAAACTTGTTGGGGAAAAAAAATTCGCCGCCGGGCCAAATGTCCAATTTACATGCACCCGCTGAAATTGCCACCTCGTCCAACTGTGGCAGAGACAGTAAGTCGAATGAGACTTGGTGGTGATAATGATCACCATTGACGACGCTTGGAGATTGCCAAAAAGTTTTCAATAGCGCCAATTTTGAAATGGAGAAAAATCTCCCAAAATTGAAGCACAATATTGACGAAAATAACTTGATTCTACGGATCAAAAGTAGAATAAGCATTTGAAGTGAATACCAAAGAACCTTTAGAAATAGTTGATAATAGAAATGGCGGATTGGCTTCATTGCAATATATGTTTTCTCCAGCCATGTGCTGGTCATCAGTTTTTCCTGACAAGTTGCGGACACATTTACTGTGGGGGCTGTGTAAAAAATAACACAAGAGAGAAGTGTAAAATGTGTGGTCAGCCATGCACGACAATAAAATTATCCTCATCCATGAAGCCAGATGTTGAAGTCTTCTTTACTGATCCTGGCGTTCTGCTCAGAAAACACCAGAAACAAGTGCTACAGGTAGGTGGGTAAGAAAGGGATGCATGCATGGAGTAGCCTAGGCGCAAGCAAACTGGTGGCATATTCACAGAGCAGAGGAATATCTAGTCACTCACAACCATGTCTTCAGACCAAACGGAGGACAGTGCGGTGTCACAACCATGAACAAAACTGAACAGTAGACCAAGTCAGCCTTACAGCCAACACACAGCAATGATAAAGGGACTATGACTGTCTTATCCCTTTGATCAACACTGGCAGACAGTCGTAACTGCAGATACCAGTATCATGGTATGATAAAACCCTACCAATACCAACCAACGTGTTGCACTTACAGGCACCCGACTGCCCATTGGCATTGCAGGCTAGCTGTGCTAAGGCTTACCAAAATGACAAGGTCTTAACTGAAATACATCCTTTTAGTTTTATGAAGGCAAGACAGACCCTACTTGTTCCTCCTGCATTTCATTACAATATTGCCTTTCTCTCTTCTCCAGGTCATGGACTTTCAAAAGAACCACCGTGAACGTCTCACCACACACAACATGGAAGAGTTGGTGAAGCATAACTCGCTGTGGACCAAAGCACAAGAAATCGAAAAGAAGGCTCAAGAACAGGAAAGGGAGAACCAGATTCTGAAAAAACTTATCAACCAGAAGGGTGCGGCTCCAAATACACCTGGTCGTATGAGCAGTCGATCTTCTCCAAATATGTCTCCTCGTGAAGGATCCCGTAAATCACCGTATTCTAGTCTGCAGGAAAATGCTGGTCACACACTATGCCATTCGCGGAAGTCTCCATACTTTGATAATGCAGGCCATACACCTAGTATGTCAAGTCAGGGAGTGGGCAACACTACCCCTTCCCTGATGGCTTCAAGGTTGTCTGTTCGTGGCCCGCCTCAGCATGGTCGAATTGGGAACATAACCGGGAGAATGGAATCTCCATCAGATTGCAGCCCATCAAGTCAATATGGAAGAGCTTCTTCTGCTATGAACATTAGTCCTGCACCGTCATCGTACCAACAATCAATACATGCAGGTTCTCGGAGTGCCCCGCTTCCACCAACTCATTCTTCGTACAGGAGTAACACTCCATCACTGGCCTCCCATTCCCCAAGCTCTCAATCCAGTCGGACATGTAGGAAGACTCCATCTCAACCACAGATTCAGTTACCCTATTCATACAGTGCCATTCCGAGAAAGGCGGTGCATACTACCCCAACTTCAAGACATTAGAACATTTTCCTTTTTGCCTTGCCTATTTGTACTCAGTAATTGCACAGTGGATATTGTGCTTCCTGACGTCTTTCCAGTGCAGTGAGTTCTTAGTACTGTCTCTCGGATGCCCGATTGTGACAATGTCTATGCTTTGACAGGTATCCGCTTTATAATCAAACAAAAGAAGTCAAATTAGAGCTAATTCAATGAAGGTCTTTATTTCATAACCTAGTACATCAATATGACTAGATGCTGGTACAATTTACACTGACAGATTATAGACAAAAACTGGATCAACAGTTTTGTTGGCTAGCCATAAAAGACCCCAAGGGATTAAAAAGAATTATGTTTAAGACGAGACATACTACTCTAGTCTTAACCCCTGCGATGCCTGGCAGCAACTCGTACTTGCCAACAACACTGTGATAAGTTACATTGGGCCCTGCTACAGACTTTTATTGACACGAACCAAAGGTCACATCGATAAAAATGCTTCAGCTGAACGTCGGGTTCCAAAAATTCAAGTATTCATATCCAATAAAATGCCAGTCTATTTTCAAGTTTGAGTTGCCAGATTTGACATGCCCTACCGATAAAATACATGTATGCTGTGAAAAGGAACTACACCATGGTAGCAATCGCAGGGGGCATCAATTTTGACTCTACGCAAACGTCTCATTTCCTGTCCCAAAGCCGCCGGTTTATACTACATATTATCAGAACTGAAACAGTAAAAACATGGAAAAGTACTGAAAACTCAGCAGTGATACGTAAAGTGAAAACATTGAACCTTCTTCTCTTATCCATATGTACATGGTCTCCTGTAAACCATGAAATTTTTGCCGTTTTTCGCGACCTGGCATCAAAGTGTGAAAATAGAGTGTGCAAAAATCATCACATAGTTGCTTTCTTTCTCATAAAGAATTACACCTAGTATCAGTGGAAATAAGATCACATAAATTTTTTAGAAAAAGGATGTTTGTGCTAACACTTGGCATCACAAAAATTTCACAGTCTACAGTATGGATACAGAGATTAATCATATTCCGGTGATATATTAAATATACAGAATTGTCTCCATATTATGAAAAAGACCTTATCATTAACATATTAAATAGCATAATGAATATTCATATTTATCAATAAGACTACACATACCTATCCCCATCGGGCGATTCCAAAAATGCAAACTAAGTTTCCTAAAGATGATATAACTTACAAGTTTGTACAAGTTCAAGTGACATTTGACCCTCGTGACAGCTGTCAATCATCCCTTTTGCTGGCCAATTAAATCAAGAAAAGCGTGTGGAAGTTTTTATCTCCATCGCACACTCTTTTAACCACATGTATATTCATGGGAATGACCTTTGACCAAGGATCATGTGAGGAGATGCCCAGAAAGAAAAAGACCACTTCAATCAATTCGCATTCACGCTCCAAAATTGCAACATTGACAAAACAAAATATTTCTACAAATCAGTTTTCAGATGTCAAGCTGCACATGTTAATCAAATTCGCAACGTTGACACCAAATTCCTCCCACGACTGGTTTCACAAAGGGTTTCAACAGAAGGTATACTTATTGTGCAGAACCCCATCACTTTTAAATTCCACTTTCTTAAATTTTGATGAAATAAAGTGTAAATTGGTTAGTTATAGGCTTAAGTTTTCTTCCCTCACAAAATTCAGAACTACCACATCTAAACACTTGGGTGATACAGTATTAACACCTTTAAAACAGTTAAGCCAACCATTTCAATTGTCTCCCTCTCCCTCTCTCACGTTTGTTACAATAATTTATGGTAAGCCGGTACAACATCTCGTTGTGCACTATAAAAGCGGTGCTCTACAATGCATTAATTCATACGAAATTGAAAAATATAAAAGTAAGATGGCATCCATTCTGGACGAGCCTCTCGTCAAGATAAACGCAGGTCATTATTTACCACTACACAGCTTCCAGTTAAAGCATCCAAGATGTAATGAAGTTATAGTATCTAGTATTCTACAGTTAACCCTGCATAGGTATTTATTTACATGTTTTTATCTGAAGAGCTGAACTAAGTGCCTGTTTCACTGTGCAAGTATGTCACCAATTAAGTTAAGAGAGCAAAAAGGCCAGCATTTGGGTTTAATCTTACAACTTTTTAAGCATTTAGTGTCAGAAGAAGTAACTGTCTTCCTCACATCTGAAATGTCCCTCAAGTCTTCCCCACATTTCGTTACGAGTGACTTACGCTGGAGGTCCTACATCTCTATAGCACCGTACAATTGTGTAAAAGACAAAACATCAAGGGTCACGATATATAAGTACATTATTTTCTTGTCTTGAACAGTTTATTAACCAGCAGATAATGTCTATTAGGTCACAGTTCACCAGAGTTTGACACTTAACGAATCTTTACTAGTTCTATTAATTAATTGCCGACCTTTGGCCTATATGTAATGTCCATGCCCAAGACAAATTATTTGATGTACTAGGTAATTCAAAATGCTAACTTGTTCTGTCCATTGTTCAATGCATCCAGAAATAAACTGTTCAAGAAGATGACTAAACTACCTTTGCTTTAACATTTACATTGTGTTTACATCAACAGCCCCTCTTGCTACTCCTGTCTGACATTGCAAATCATCCTCAAACCTAAAGATAGTTTTTGATTACAACCTTGAAAGGTCAAGTAAAGTAGTGACATTGACCTTGAAACATCAGTCAGTGCCCTTTGAGGGTCAACTTTAGAAGTTGATCAAACTGCTGTGTAGTATGAAAAAATTGTGAGGGAAAGCATACAACAAGTATAGGGAACAACCCCAAGGCAATATTTATGTGAGCTCGGTGACGTAAAGGCACGAATTCCAATCACAAGTTAAAGACTCACAGCCAGACGAGGGTTACAATACTGCGGTGGCGTGTGCATATTCACACGTCCATGAATGTTCATAAACTAAAGTGAAAATGGCCAGTTGAAGAGTAAATATGTGGACCTGTGATATGATAGTCCCAAAGCGATGGCCCTTACATGTAAACTATTTCAACTAAATCTGATTCACTATAAGAAGAGCAACTGGAACCATACAGAACATTTCCAGATCTAGTGCATATTTCTGTCTAGTTTTAAAAGAGAATCAGAATAGTATATTTATACTGTAATTAAATGTAAGAGATCTGTATTATACAAGATGTCATTTCTCGAATACCCCTTCCTTTAGTAGTTTATCCATTACAATTGCACGGAAAAACTTTTCAAAGCGACATGCACCAACGTTTCGAAATTGTTTACCCTAAATGAGAAATAATAAAATACATGTGCTGGCCTACAGCAATCTCGAAACCATGAACGCAGAAACTTGAGTAACAACTTACATGTAGCGAAAGCTGGCAAGGAGTTAACATTCTCCAAATGAAAGCGGAGTCCATGCTAAGTACTACAACAGAACAGTCAACCCTTCATCCCTAATGTCAAGAATGGTGCATTCTGTTGTAAACAAGAGCTGCGAAAGGGCAAGTCCATTTTGAGAAATTAGGGATGGAAGGACACAGCACCAGCAAAGTTTTTTTATACAATTTGATACTGAACTATTCCATTTAATGTGCCTTAGCAAGATATTGTTCACGTAATTTCCGAGCCTGTCCTTGCTGAGGTAACTCCTGAACTTCAAAATTATCAGATTCCCGAATTACATCATCACGAACGATAGGCTCATTTTCAAATTCACCCCCCTCAGGCGCAGCAGGGTTATAAACTGTGTGATCTGCCCCAGTTGACGCGACATGCCTTGGCGGTTTTAGTGGTGCTGACTTCTGCCCTTCATGAAACTCTGTGACAAAGGAATTCCCAATTGACGACTTTCTAGGGCCCGGTGAGTATTCGCGAGACTTTTGGATTTTCGCTTCCTCCTCCATTTGTCGGAAGCGATTAAGACACGTATGTAAGATTTCCTGCGTCGGTAAAGGCTCCTCCTCTAGTGGGTCATCAGAACGAGTGACGTTGTCCAGACGTGGTTGTTCGGCACTGCTTACCTCCGGTAGTTGTTTCTCAGGAGACCCTCTGGGTGGGGTGAATCTATGTCCCTGAAAAAAACAGAAACACAACGTTGGACTTTGGTTCATTTGATCGGACAAGAAATGGCCCTGGCCACGACAGTTGACATATTAAGATAGGGAATTATTACTCCACCTGTCTAAAATGATTACTACGTGACTATACAGTTGGCTGGCAAGAGTTGTCAGCTACAGATTTTATTTCAATCACACTTGGTACACAGCTGCAGACCAAAATCAGTACACTTTTTTTCTCCCCTTAAAACAATGTCAATTTCAAATCTAAGGGTGGTAAAAATTAATGCACTACTCCACTCTAAAGTTAGAATTGCACACAAGTCAACTGGAAAGGGTCCTCATCACAGAGAAATATTCTGCAATGAGACCGGTACACATATTTTGGATTTATCGCAGGGATGTTAGTGGTGAATTATATTTGAGGCGAAGTGCCTACTTATAAACTTTCCAGTATGTAGAGGCCGACATTTTGAACTGATGAAGGGGAAAGCTCTGGAACATTGACATTTTCACACTGGGATCACAGGAGTGTGCATTATTGTAGTGGCTTGAAACACAGATGACACAAAAAACTCATGAAACCCAACTCTAAATCACTATGTACCTCGATAATTTAGGTATTTAGTAGGCTTGAGCAGTTTAGACTTTATAGTTTATAGCACTGTACAGTAATGAGAGTGTAAAATATAGAGTGTAAATATTCGAGATTGTTCTCTTATGTTTTTTTTGAGTTGTTAGAGTTGAGTTTCAAGTGTGCACACACATTCACTCTAGGGGAAAGTTTTAGGTTTTGTACCATGATCAACTACGCTACTAGACCGTCCTCTAGAAATACAGAAAGAAAGAAAAGTAATTAAAGGACAGTTAGATGGACAGAAGACATCGAAAAGAAAGGTTGATATAAATGTGTGTAAAGTAGAGCACTAATATTTTGATGAGTGTGACCAAAACACAGACAGACAGAAAGACGGACTGACAGTATAGTGTAAAGTTGGAGACGGACGGCAATGGCATAAGGTAAGATGGCATGACTATAGCCTCCATGGAGGCAGACGGCAATGGCATAAGGTAAGATGGTACAATCATAGCCTCTGTATGCATAAATGTACTGCCAGCTATTTTCTACACTGCATGAAGCTATATGATTGTACCAGGGCTATAATTGTAACTCTTTATGTTGAAGAGAAGGCTGAGGAGACTGGAGGTTTCAGGAGAGGTGGACAGACAAATGATCTTGATTATTTTGACGAAACATACATCATAGATTACCTGTACCTGTACGCAAAGTATGTTAGTTTATGGTCAGGAGGCCCACTATCACAGGTGAATTGTATGCTACTTCAAAACCCATTTCATGTTGTACGAGTTTGCCGGATACAGATGATGGTTAACGCATGGAAAGTCGATGACGCTGCATCAGGTCAACAGTACTGTGCTTCGATCGTGATAGCAGTGGTGCTTCACTGGTGTATGTTACTGGTAACAATGATATTAGCCCCAATGATTCTCTGGTTTCAAGAAGTAAGACATACAATTTCCCCAATAGAGGGCATATCCTGATTGATAGCGGATAGACACATGCTATTACCTTGGGTTGTACTGTACTGTTCAATAGTTGTTTACTCTTAGCGGTCTGAAAAAGTTAGAATGACATGCGAATGAACACAGGGGAGTAGGAAGGGGTTAATAAGGGTTTTCATTCAGGAGAGGCCAAAATTAGTTTCAATAGCATTCTGTTATTAAGTTGGTTCTGGCAAACTCCAAAATAATGTTTATGTTATCTTTGTTAAAACTAAGCCTTTGGGGCAGTTCTTTTTACTTTAAGTCAGGAGACATAAAGAAACTGGTAATGATGAGAAGTGATCCATTAATTTGAGACACCCTGTACAATACTGTGGCAAGACAGCCTGAAGCACATTATGACAACATTATGGTACTTATGGTATAAATATTACATTTCATCGCATAAAAGCACATAAAATACAGAACTTCAAGTTTTGAAATAATTAATTAGCAAATTATCATAATGGCATACCCTTTGTGCGTTCATTAAATATGAAGTCATTACCTCGCAAAATCTCGAATCAAATGCATCATACATCTACTTATCCCAAGTCATAAAACACATTGCAATATCCTCAGTCATAAAAAATATGTTATGATGCCTCGTCATTCAAAAGTTTATCAATGCAAGTCTACTTGACCAAAACACTACCTCCTTTGGGACTGAAGGTGATATGTGTAGCCAAGTAGGCAATCTGAGTCAAATCCAAACACATGCCATCTGTTAAACTACATAACAATCTTCGCATTCAAAAATCAGCACTTTTCTAAAAAGAACTATCAACAAACTGAACATATTCAGCCCTACATGTAGTCAAGAACCAGAAATGTATCAAAGATAAACTGAGCCAACCCCAAGTCAACTTTTCTAACATGGATCTGTCAAAATAACTACATGTATTGGTAAAAAGTTGCCCTTTTTGTAACGTCAGTAACAGTGCCTACAGACTTGTCAATTTGAGTGTAATGCCCTGAAAATGTTAATAAGCCTGGTGCGTGCATGATGCAAAGTGTACATTGGGTTGCAGAGATTGAAATCAGTTGTCTATGGGGCCCTTTAATTGCCTCTGTGCACTTGAAACTTAAACATGCCCAAAGAAAAGAAGCAACGGTTAATGTTGAAAAGCGCATTGTACACATGTTATTTGGCGTTATCATTAGTATTCTGCTACCATTCCCTGGATATATTCTGAAGCGTGTATGCCATATTAGGTTGCTGTACATATAAATTGGTACCCAATTGTCCATCGGATGCTGCAATGCAGAGAACTATATGATTGTCCTATCAACCAGACAACTGGGTGCCAATTTCAATGTGGACAAGCATACAAAGCTATATTACAAATCAGATTCATTATTTTCCCCCATGGTGTGAACACATTACCAGCTATTGCGGGCCTAGCCAATTAAGCCAATTAGTGCACCTGCTTAATTGGTCCTGGCAAGCCTAATGGAAAATGCATAGGAAATATCAATAAAGTTGGCTTTTTGGGCGGGGTGTTAAAATAATCCCAACTCCCGACTTCTGACACAATTCTATATATGTCTAGGTATTTACTGGCAAAATTTGGAGTGATTTGGATGGAAATTCGATGTGTCCATCTATAGGTTGAAAATTTTGGTAAATCTGTAATGCTTCACTCGTAGCCCGTAGTGTAAATTCCTGAGAAAGTGGGTTTTGGGGGCTTTTCTAGCTGCGCTAGCTCCGAAACTATACATTTGATACAAACTCCCGACTTCAGACGTGGTTGATATAACTCTTAGGATTATATTCCCAAGATTTCAGCTTTATTGGAGAAAAATTCATAGTGTCCATAGGGGGGTTGAAAATTGGAGGATTTTCAATTTTTTTCCCAACAAATATGCGAAAAATATTACTTTCCACCTAGAATTAATCAAAATTTCGCAAACTATCATAAAGTACTTCCTTGCAACAATCATTTGTGAAGCTTTCAAAACTTTTGGCTGATTTATTTGACCCTAAATCAGCAAAAACCAAACATTTTAGTGTTTGTATGCACCAATGCACAGGAGGCTAATTGCCAGATTAATTCACACCTTTCCAATCTCAAACAATAGGAATGATGGAGTCTCCCTCTATTCAAAACAGAGTGTGCTAGGCCCGCAATAGCTGGTAATGAACAGAAAGAACTCTCAGACACATGACAGATTTCGTTTGTGTCACCAAACTGGACATGCCTGGCGAACAAAATACCAATGCAGTGTCGAATAGTGGGCCTTTCCGGCAGATAAAGCTCTGCAATATAGCTCTGTAGGTGTTACTCGTGTAGATGCAGATGTCGTGTGCTGCCTATGGTAGTCATAACATATAAAGTGTACATACTGTCAGGATGACTATTTGTTAGTTGTAGATGATGATCTTCTGTGAGGGTGAATTTGAGAAATGGGAGATGACTAATTAGGGGTGAAATCAAACAAATTGGGGGGGGGGGGGGTTAAAGAAGTTTCCAATCTATAAAATGTTTCTGTAGGGAATAGAGAAGGCCCAGAGTGCATAAAAGTTTTCTTCCTCAGCTTTGAAGTATTACCCATAGGCCTACATATAACTAGGAAACCATTTTGACTGATTTATATGCGCAATGACAATAAGACAATGTTGTTTGAGATTCCTTAAGCTGTTACAGGACTGACTGAAGCAAAGCATGCTGGTTACAGGTTAGCAATGGGTTCAATGTGAGCTTGATGAGCAATCTGTACACAATATAGTGTCTGTAATGTACATATCTTTAGGCAAACTTAAAACGAATCAAAAACACCCAGAAAATTGAAGGCAGCACAGAAGCAGTCTTATTTAGAAGCACAGGCAGACCATAGGGCTGCCTTACCGGCACGTCTGAAAGTATTTGCAAATTTGATCCAGTCGAAAAGAAATCATCCATGTCCAACCAGGTTTACCTAGCTCTCAGCTCCCCCCCAAAAAAATCTCTGACATGCACAAGCAAGACAACAATAGTTATTTTCACATAACGAGTACGTCTTCCAAGCACGAAACACCCAAAGCTTTAGCAGAAGAGGTTAAGACGCACTAATTAGAATCAAGACTTATTTCAAATTTGTTGCCACCTGACAAACTGCCTGAACCAAACTTAGGAAAAGTTCACCCAAAAAGACAGGTTAGTATTAAGATGGTGGGTTGGTTAAAAATAAACAAATTAAATGTGATTATTATCAAAGCCTGATCTCTTTTCTACTTGCTGGATCCAATGGATTAACTGGAAATTTCCAAAACTGGATGTCTCATACCTGGCAGAGACATGTGATTTTTATCATAATATGTGTGCAATATTCATCGCTGAGATGGGTGACAATTTTTTTTGATTTATGGATGGAATTGCTTACTGCTTGGTTTGATATTTATGAATTTTTGTCACAGGCATCTGCAAGACCCTGCGGCCTTGCAACTTTTGTCACATGCATGATGTCAGCTGTGATGAAAAATGGCTGTTTGCGGTGTGCTTTGTCTTCAAAGAATGATCCAACAAATAAAACATCCCAGGCTTAACTTAACGAAAGATCAGCAACGAACCACATCTGTTATCAAAGTCAACACGCCCTGTTGTGTGCTACGACATGCCATACCAAATTTTACAACTTACACAACCAAATTGCGGGCCTAATTTTCAACCGATGAATCGGCCCGCAGCTCTATTTGTTCAAGTTGTTCAACTGTGCTCTAAAATAAAATACCAGGATTAAGACAAGTGCATTGAGTTGGGCTTCAGGCACTGATGTGCTCAGCAATTTCAAGCCAAAAACAGCTGAAAGGGGGCTTTCTCAGCCGTATAATTTCTGGCTAAATCATAAGTTCATGGTTCTGTGTCTTTGCAGAATCCATGCCTCCATTTTATATTCTGAAAACAAGAAATCTTCAGTGAAAATGTTGGACCTCCTTGAGGTCAGGGAATCAGGGCTAAGCTATTTCCTAAAATTTTTAATTTCCTTCTAGTTTTTTCTAATTTCACTTCTCCAATATAAGTTTCTTATATTGCGTGTTCCACGCCTTTATTTAGTTAAAACTTTTTTGTCCATCTTCATAAAACGAAAATGCTCCACTGTCATCGTTCAAGATGACAATAGTTTTGGTATTCAGCACACACTAAATCACCATGTCACATATATCAGTTAGTGATGGGAACAGCAATTAACTTCAACAATTAACGATCAACAGCCAGAGCGGCAATATTTTCAGACATGCTATAAATCTGCAATTGCTGCTAGTTAGTTAGGCTTAATACAGTGTATGTTGAGTAAATGAAAATTAAAAGACAAAGTGATATTTCAGGTTATATTGTGATATACTGTGTCCTGTGACCTTCGTGATCTACTTAAGGACATTGACACATGTACATGTATACACTGTGAAAAAATATGGATATGACAAATGTAGTAGTTAGTACACAGCGACTTCCTGAGATGAGTGTTTCAACTGAAGAGTTTGCCAGGGGACGCCCTTAGGCAATGTAGCAATTCAGCAATTAACAAACTAACTAATTTTATTCTGGGCTTTTGATGTGGTGATTTATGATACCAGCCATAAAGAAATCAAAAGAAATGGGGCGTCAATATGGGGAAAAGAGGCAAACCCATGCCATTTCAGGGGGGGTTCTTGAAATGGGGAAAAAGATGGTACCTGAAACGGAGAAGAATGTCAGTGGACAAAGATGAAACACAACGCTGGACTCCAACTTTAGAAGGCTTTACCAGTAATAGGCTTACTTTTGAGGGGTGGGAGCAGGAGAGATGAATAGTCATGCAAGTCTCCAAGGAAAGAATCGAACATTTTGTCCTTTTTCTTATATTATAGGTTGACCAAAATTGGTGGTCAGGGGATTGGGCAAAACTGATAAACATGCAGAGGTTGATGCAATGCCTATCTGGTACCAGAACTTCTAAAAATTGGATTAAAAACCAACACAAGATTGACATGAAAACTTACAGGTCAACCAAAGTTGTCACGAGACAAGATAAGTTGAAATGTAGATGTTTATAATGCAACATGCCTAGATTTATAAAAGATTTTGATACACAGGGTGACTGCAGTGATGTCGTACGCGCTCAATAATGATCATATGCTTTTAATTCGTTCTCCCAAAGACAGAGTTATCACACATTATGACATAACTGCAGTCACCATATGTATGCTTTCTAATACAACAATAATAACCAGAAGCGGGTGCACAAAATACCGCCCACACCTCCATGCAGAAACTGACGGGAAGTGTGCTGTAGGCCTATCCGAGAAGAGTAAATTATTTGAATACTGCAGGCCTGGTACTTCTGTTTCAGTTCTTTTTACTAGCAGACCCAAGACTAAATCACTATTTGTTCATGCAAGGGGAAAATTCAAACTACCGCGGCCCCATTTTAACAGAAGTACCGTGCCTTTAAGAAATTGAGAATGAAGACTTAACCACGCCCCATGCTAGTCACGTACACTTCTCATTCACTTTGTTGAACACTCTCTCTGTGGGGAGAGAAGAAAGCCGTCAGACGAAACCGGAATTACGGAATACTTGCGTGGGAGGTCATACGATTTTGCAGCCTATTTTACACAATAAATCAGACATTATATACTAAGACGCAGAATGAACCCATGCACGTTAATCTCACAGCATATGTATAGGAAATACTGCAAACCCCGACTTATTTGCGTGCCTTTAATTTTTCGCAGTTTTCTTGTTTGCCAAAAAGGAAATCTAATTGAAATCTTACTGTTACAGGTTTGTCAGAACACTGATTTAGAAGTACATGGAGGCAAAAATTGCAATTTCACAAAACCATGATATCAAAAGGCTGCAAATAATTCCGGATTTACAGTATTTCACAGACAGTAGAATTAAAACGACTGATTGACAACTAAAAATTGATGTATAAAGTTGTCATGAAATATCAGATTTGCTTAAAAAACAACATTGCCCAAAAAACTTCTTCTCCAATCCCTCTTAGATCTAGTGAAAAGTAAAAATTGAAATCTGTCGTTTATTTCTGCAAAACTGATACTTCAAGTCAGAGTGAAAAAAATTGCCACTTAGACCACGCTACAATGAATATCCATATACCACAGCTGAATAGAAACAACATCCAACAACAGGGTTACTTACCGCGGGGTGGGGACGTTGTAACGTCGTCCCTGCCACTGATGCATGATGGGTAAAGAGGGGACATGAACATGTAGTGATGGTTAGTGTGAAGACGTGAACCCAGCATCATCCATTTTGACAGTTTCATCTCCCTGACCATTCATGGTGTTTGTGGTTGCCATGGGCAGGACTGGACTTGGTGCAAGCTTACCCACACTAGTGCTAGAGTCCAGTTGGACCCAACTCAGCCATCAATATAGACCAAGTCACGTTGTAAGGTGTCCTAATCTGGTAACAATATTTGCCAACAGTGTGAAGGCATGAAGAGGCAGCACTTTAAGGTGCAGCTAGAATATGGATTGGGATTGTACAAATATGAAATGATGGACTGTCAAAAAGATGGTGCAGGTATGAAACTGTTTCAGTTCAAGTATGACAGAAAAGCGTGCACATTTTAATCAATTTGTAAACTAATGTACATGGAGTAATGCCATACTTGCAATGAAATCTGAAGTGTTGCAAAAAGGTAGCGTTGTTCTGGAAAAATTCTACATTAAAGTGCTCGGTAAACTATCAATGGCAAAAGAATCTATAACAGGCAAAGAGGGAGCTATACAGTGATAGAATTTCCGATTGATCATTATTTATGGATAGGTATGGACCAACTATGAACACATTGCACTAACAGAACTATAGACACGTGGCTGAAGGAGGGATGCGTGAATCAAAAACTCAAATTTTTCATCAGGCTTTTTATGCATAGGAGGTATGGCTACAATTCTAGGATAACTGCTCTATTGTATGGCACATAAAGGCAACTAAATCGGAGCAAGGGAGTTGCAGCAACAGGAAATTCCTTGGCTGAGTGAAGTCAGTTTGATACTCTTGAACAGCCTTTCCATTTTCTATGCTGACTTGCTACCGATGCAGCTGTCTGAGTGCCAAACTTGAGACAGAAATAACCTTATTTTTCCCTTACATTATTCAGTTAAGTCGATCTGTAAAGGAGCAGTGAAAAAAATAACCGTAGAATGTAACCAAGGAAAAGGGAAAAATATAAGTCTTGGTTCAACAGTGTTAGTCGACCAACAATTATAGGTTTGTGGCTCGTGACTTATGATGCTCTTGTCGCCAACTGTCAAAGACATCTGAGGAAAAAATACGGGCTGAAGTAGGTCACGTCACACCAAGCACGTTTCGATAACTAAATGAAGAATTCCTTCAGAACAACTTGAGAAGCTATGTTAGTGTTGCCCTCCTTTCGCAAAGAGTATATCAAATTCTGAACAGATTTGTTGAAGCTCAACACAGGCATATTTGACGCCATGTCAGCAGTAATTTCGACAACAATATTACAGTGATGTCATCCGCAGCAATTCAGAAGCTGCTTTTGAATCCTCAGAACTACATGTAGCAGTGTATCTACAGAGCAACATCACTATCCTTGAGAGATTAGCAGTGCTCTAAGAGCACATGGGCACCATATCTTCAAGAAATCTACACATGACATTTTTTCTCGTGGCCATTTTTTTGATACAAATTTCACAAAGTTTAGGGTTAGTGGGTCAAAATATGACCTTTCTAGGCTAGGTTTTGGACCAGTTTGACCTTTCAAGGCTATTTCCTCGTCTGTATGACCTCTCACAGCCATTTCTGAGTTAGTTTTATGGACAAGACAAATGGGAAGGAAAAATATCATAAGTGACAAGACCAAAGGCACTCAATTTTCATTGTTATTGTCATCAAACAAGCTAGTGGGGTGCGGGGTCTTGAAAAATATCATGCAATTTGAGCAAGACACTTGGAAAACTCAGAAAATAAAACAAACCATTTATAAAATGGTGCCAGAGAGAGGGACGAGAAAAATTCCGTGAAGATTGTGCCGTATTTCTATGATCGTCCAACGACAGCCGAATAAATTCAAATTCTAATTAAATCGCATACTTACAGCTTTTTTGTCACCACTGTTGGCAGATGCATCATCCGTTTGTTGCATGGACTGAAACTTCTCGCGCATGCTTTTTGCGGCACCCACTTGGGGTAACTCTTCCTCGGGATTCGCCTCGCCCTCTCGGAGTACCTCACCAGTGTTGGAATTACCTGGGTTGCCATTTACTCGTGATGGCGACTGTCGGGAGCTGTACTGGTTACCAAAAGATGGTGGTGGTGATGAAGTCTGGCTGCCAGTAGTTGCCTCCATCTGCTTGAAGACAGCGAGTCGGCTTTTCAGGTTGCCGCTAGCAGGTAGGTGCTCGGTCTCATTATCGTCGTCCTCCCGTATGACGTCATCGCGGAACTGGGGCTGGTTCTCAAACTCCCCAGCCTCTGGAGGCTGCTCGGGGCGTACAAGGTCGGCCTCGATAAGGTCGGTCCTGGGGGCAGGTGTTGTCTTGATAGGCTGAAATGAAAAGGATGGAAATAAGCACGGCCAATCGATTTGAGGGGTTTACTGGACCTTGAAACAAGAGGCCCAAATGTCCAGGGGCTCAGCTGCAAGATTACAGCAGGTTGACTCTGGCACCAGAAATCATCCAACTTCTTCTTTGTAATGTTCATATCTTATGATCTTGAGCAATTTTCATTACTACATGTATATAGTATTGATACTAAAATATTCAAATAGACTGGCAGTCAATTGTTTTCTAATCAACCCACATTTGGTGAGAGTTGGACTTGTGCTGAAAATTCATACTTTCAATGGAGTATTTGCAGTTTCAATAATGTCAGAATTTAACATTAAATAGCAGTTATCAAAAGCGAAACAAGTAAGCTTGTGAGATGGGGATGAACAGGGGTGTCTTAAATTGCACACGAAAATGTTAACTAACTGTGCAAATTTAGGAACTGGTGAATGGAACAACTTCCAAAGGTTAGGACGTTGGGTCATTAACGTAGGACTGGATGTTATAAGAAGTCAATGTAGCCACTCTAGTGACATGACATCAAGCAACGACCACACACAACTTTCGTTTCACATGAATTTTCTATGGAAATGTCTGTTGCAAAGGATTGATTTGTGTTGGAATTTCATTGAACTTGAATATGATATTGTGGGCAAAAAGCAAATATTTCATGCTATTGCATCTCAGAAAAGTGAGGAGACATTCATGCAAAATTCGATAAACATTTAAAAAACATTACATTAACTAATAAACTGGAATGATTTCATTTCTTGGTTGCTTGCATCAATTACCTGCATATCTTGAAAAAACACACCATGCCTATTTTCACAGTAAAACACCATGCTTATTCGATGAAGATTACGACCCTTTATTTGTTTACCATAGCCTCTAGTTTAAGAAATTGATTCTGATCAACTCTCGGTATAGTACCGGTTGTCCACCACTGCAAGGGTAGCCCAAAATTAGGCTAAAACTGAGGTGCTTGGCAAAGGCAAGATTATTAGTCCCTATTTGCATAGTCTGCTGTAAATATCAATGTATGGTTTGAAGTTAGATTCGTAAGGCAATAATAAAGCATATGACCAGTCGTGTGTTCAGGAGCATGTGTTGCTTTCTTTGCCCCTGATCTACCAACAGGTATAGAGCTGATAAAACCCAGAGGTATTCTGACACCAATGGGTGCCACATATGCACTAGTCTGTTCATGGGTCAGCTATCGATTTTTTTTTGCAGAGTATGGATAACTGACTGTGCACTTCAACCACAAGCAATTATAACTACATCTCAGCATCTAGACAAATGTGGGTGTCCTCATAGTTGAAAGTGCCGATTATGGAACATACAAGACAAATGCGGACGTCTTCAGATCATAAGTGCCGAGACATTTTATACAACGTGAGAAACAGAACAACTACGTGTTATATTGTGCCATTATTATTAGAGGAAAACTCACGCTCCGTTTAAGATGATTAGGTATTTTAGGAGGTGAAGCCAACTTCTCCGCTTTAGGCGGTGGCGTCCATACCTTACTCGTCTTTTTTTGCGCAGGTTGTGAGGAAGATTTTGGTGACGCACGGACTGACGTGCCATAGCGGGACGCCAGAAGGTGTATCGGGGAAGACGGAAACTCTTCCTTAACCTCGTCCCTGTTTCTATTCTCGTCCCCAACAGGACTTTCCATCCCAGTTGGTGAATGCACATCTTTCATTACATCTGATCTGCTTGTCTTCCGTAATTTTTCAGAACTTTTACTTTTTTCTCCCTGCCCAGATCGGTCGATGCGTTCCCAGTCGCCAGAGGATGCTGGCGCAGCTGGGGCCGGTGCAGACTGGATAAAATGAAACCGATCAAAAGACAATATTTGAGGTTCGTAAATCCAGGATATGATAGCGGACTTAGACAATATTAAAGATTAACTACAGCCCTGGAGACACAAACGATTTTAGATCAGATTCACATACTGAAAAGAAGAGAGTCATGATAGAAAGTATCATTAATCAAGACAGTAGGGGGGCAGATAAGGTTTTCTTCCAGTGTGAAAAGAACTAACAACTACGCCTTTTGGGCTTGTGTGAACAGTCCTTTCAACATGTCGGCCAACCTACCGTCTTTTATAACTGTAACAAGGCTGAATTTACATAGAAGTCACACTGTCATATGTCACGCCTGACGATTCGTGTAAACAAGCTTACATGACACATGACGCTGTTACTATTATGTAAACTTGGCTACAGGTTGTTGTCTATTCATAAATGTCATAGAATCATAACTTCTGCAAGACTGATTAGGTCTTTACTACTTGAATATAGTAACAATTGTTGACAATAATATCAAATTGCCAACTCAAACAGTTGCAACAGCAATAAACCGATTAGCAAGATCTAAACAGTATTGCATGTAACAGCTGTGACCTAATAGTAACAGGTGCTACAAATAGACAACAACCCTTGAATTGTGAGTAAAGTTAATAAAAGCGGATAACACAAACCTTGGCATGCACATTCCTTTTGTTGTAAGGCGCTGGGGCACTTGCCTGGTTGCCGGACTGGCTCTCCATATCCCGGAATCTGGCCAATAGGCCCTTGGTAATATTCTGGGGGGGTAGCTCCTCGGTCTCGTCCTTAGGTTCATCGCTTCGTATGACGCCGACCTCGCGTGGTGGGGAAACAGAGGGTGCCTTTTGTACTGGTTCCTCGGTGCGAGGTATGGCCTTTGGAGGGGGAGGACCTTGGGCTGGGGCCACGGGGGAAGTAGACTCCAGGTATCGAGACTTGATCGATGTGAGACCGCCATAGCTCACCTAAAAACACAAAATCACTTTCATAAAGGTCTGAATTTATAAAAGCAAGGTCTCAAAACTTTAACAAAGACCATGAATCAAAAGCTAAGAAACTTTTAAAACCATCAAAACTCAACCATACCAAACTAAGCATAAAAACACAAACGGTACAGGCCTTTAAACAGGGTACGATACTGCGACATCTTCTGACCACATCCAATCAGCAGCTTCACAAACATAACACTGGGTCACATTCAGATTTTGAGATTAATGGGCTACAAACATTGTGAGAGAAGACACAAGTTGTGAAAAGGGTATGCTTATACGTCTTCAAACATTATATGGTCTCTTCCATTCATGAACTAGTATACACGTACGGAGAGGGCCAACATCCTTGAAAAGGGCCTTCCATAAATACTAAGCAACACTCCATGGATTGCTAGGTGTAAACTTGCATTAAGTTCATTGGATAGCTTTTGGCAGAATTGCTTTTTGGTTCACCCTGTGAAGTGGACATAAAAATACAAGCTGTTATGGGAGGCAACCCATATCAACCCAGGTCGAATTACAGAATTCATGCATGTGTGAAAGCCTTCGGATGTTAGTCAGAAAATGTTGCATGAAGCTGGAATGGAATTTAACGCCTTGTGTCTCTATCGTCAACAAAATCAGTAAATGATGTTTCTTTTCTAAACAAAACATCAGGTAAAATTAAAGTTTACCTTTGGTCTAATACCGAGACAATAACCGTGGCAACCACTCGGATCACCATGGCAACCAATGGAATTATGCCAAATCATCATTTCGCCATGGTAACTATGTTGCTATGGCAACCACTTGGAAATTGATTTTTTAAATGGTCTTGAAACTGCCATCACATAAATGTTGAGATGAAGACACCAGGGGTTAGGGTTACAATAGGTTATATGAATAAAGATTGAGGCCTGAAAAGTCAGTTCATATTTCTCATTAGTTCCATTGTCTGCATGAATACAGACAAATGATAAAATCAGTTTGAAGATGAGATCGATTTTCTTCTTGTAAGTCAAATGAAAATTGATAGCACAGGTGATGCATATACAATTCTTACCGATCTAAGTGCCCTCATTTGCAGGTGAGGTGTACTGTTCACGTCAGAAAGATTTGCTAGTTACCACCATGCATTTTGTCTAGAAATGCATGTGTCAATCTATTAGTGGACCAGGCATAGTTGATGGAATGAACTATGCCTGGCTAGGTATGTGCAATGTGGGCGTATGCACCAACCCAAGAGCAACTTTGTAAGAAGTGGGCTGCAAAAACTCAGGACATTCTGCCTTTGCTATCATTCAAAATGGCAGGGCAACATGGAAAGAATGTTCACCGATAACAACCTATCTGCAGGCGAACATTGGTTTCCTTGGAGGTAATTAACATGGTTACATTTTACGCCTGTCACTTTCAATGAATTTACGACTTTTAAGTTTCAGTTTTTATGTTTTCAGTTTGTTAACAAGTACTATTGATGAAGGCAGCTAAAACCAACGTCTTCAGGCTTTTCGTGTTGTTTTAAGTAGTAACAAAGCAGCTTTCATCAACTCCTGGTCATTTTTTTGTTCTATTTCTCACTGAAAAGCCAATGCATGGCATCAACGACTATATTGGGGATTACTCATGATCAAGTTAGTGTTCAGCCCCATGATTGTAGTAAGCTTATATAAGGTATGTATGAAGTATATTTGTGTGGTCAGAGAGCAAAGATGGTTGGTGGTAGGGTCAAAATGCATGGCATCATGGGCTTAAATAGCGTGATAAAATTGGACTTTGATGAATTGTACTGTGTTTTGCAGGGAAAACCAGAGATTGACACGTAAACGTGCACCAAACTGGACAAATATGCACAAAAATGACAAATTGGTATGCATGGTGTGCACAGTCATGCAGTTAATAAATGAATATCAACACATTTTACATTGGGAATACGAAAACTTTTCTTTTACAGTTTACAGAATATTTGGTATTGAGTTAGTTATCATGTGATATCTTTTATATATGTACACATTTATACATGTACATATAATAGGGCAGGCCCAAAAGATGCAGAAAGGGAAAAAGTGTATATCTATTTCTGTTAATTTTTTATCAATTTCAAGTAATTTTCTTATAGAAAACAGGGGGCGCACTCAGTGCAGCACACCCTAGATCTGCACCTGTACATGTCGGCCTACATGAACATGTTTCCATCATGTTCTCAAACAATGAGTTTGAATTAAATGAACTTCATATGTAATTATGTAACTTTAGAGAAATATTTAGAGATATGAAATAAGATAAGATTATCTACCGTATAGATATGATATTCTACATGCGAGACTGGTTAATATGGCGACTTCAATTTTGATGCGTGTTAGATGACCATCTCCCATTTATATGATAAAGTATGATAAATTGACCACCCTCCACCAAAATATCCCATATGTAAGGGTTCTCATGGATTTTTGCAATATTTTGAAAATTTGCAACTGCAAACTGCAACAGAACTGTTGGACAATTTTTATGGAATTAAGAATGTACAACAGTTTCCTTGGAATCACCAGTCAACGGAACTACCCATGACTGCAAAATTATGCTGATTAGAAATATCAATTTCTTGGAAGTTTTGAAACCATGAGAAACATAGAACATCCTTTTCTTGGCCTTACCAATACCTCCTCCTGTGTTTGGACTTTTTGTTCTCTGAAAATTTCTGGATCCCGAGGTGGGGAGGGCGAGACTTCCTTCTGCCTCATATCACTGAAACGGAAATATCGACATGATAGAAACGGTGCAAAAATTTGAAATTGGAATTTGACTGGTTTTGAAATAAACAGATCATCGACAGATCCCAACTGGAAGTTACACATAATCAGCACAATTCAAATTTCGAAGCGCTGATCACCTCATTTTGCCCTTCTACAAGACGAATGATTTCTATTCTATGTGACTGTGTCGGTAAATCCTTTACATGTTATGTCACGAAGACTGGCATCTTGAAGAAAGGCAATATGTGCTGGAGATTGGATATGTGTAAACAGCGCTATTCAGGATTCATCTTTGGATGAATATTTCATCTGCATGAAGGTATATGGATAGTTTAGTAGCTGATTAGGTATGAATAATGAAGAAAGTTCTGAGGCCATTCAAATCTACAGGGGGGGGGGGGTTACATATATACACCAAATTTGGATGCACCCCGTGCAGACCGTACAACCAAACCTTCTAAATCTGGTGATTGAGATTACAAATGGCCCCATAGATAAGTTTGGTTAAGAAATAAGCAGAGAGTTGCACCATAAAACCATGATAGTCACCCCTTTTTCTCAGTTTTGATATACACAGGCTTATATGACCCATATGCTGAGAAATAGTCCCTTGTGACATCAACCACTCTTTTCATCAAAACATAAAGAAAGACAAAATATCACAATTTTATGGCACAAAAATGATTAGAGCATGAATGCGTGCAGTTGCGAGAACCATTATTTTTCTGATGACACCATTCTTACCTAGTTTGTTTTATTTCGACAATTTTCCATATTTTAGTAAGTTGTTGTGCACTCATTTTAGGGAAAGGAAGGATCCACAAGATATTTACACCTTGAAATGGATGATGGTAATTTATGGCCTGGATTAAGCGTTAAGTCTTGAAGTTTGGATGAATAAAGAAATTCGGAGGGAGGGGGGGGGGGCAGGCGTTCTGACTGATACTCCAGCTACTTGGAGGACAGACAAGACAAAACATGATGAAAATTTCAGTTTTCAGTTTTTCAACATCTGAACACTTCACTTCTAAGTTTGCACTAAACTTGTTAAACCAAGTACACAAACTCAGGAGCTGATTTCAGACTGAGAATCAGATATTAAAATTTGAGTGGAATGCAAGCAGGAAAGAAAACAATTGGAAATATAAGGAAGAAACAACAGGAAATAATGGGAAAAAGATAAGAAAATAATGAGAAATCGATAAGTTAATAAAGAGGGAAATCATAAATTGGTTGCAGACAAGATGGGTTTAGAATAACAAATCGTTTGTCAGATAATAATTGGTCAAACTCGGTAAATCTCGTCACAAATAATCCAAAATTATGAACAGAAGACATCAAAATATCCAAATGTCCAACAAAACAATTAATTAGATAACAATGATGATGAAATATGCACTTTAATCCAATGGAACTTGGAAAACGATGGCGGTATGAAGATGAGGGAGCAAAAATGTATGGAGAATACCGCACCTCAAACGAGACTGAAGCTGGAACCATCCATGGTACCTGTCGAGACCGGATAACACCGGTGATACCCGACTACTTCACCCTATTTCGAACATATATACAGGTGAAATGGTTATTTTGAGATATTGGGTTTCGTCTCAAAATGGTATCAGGTTCAGTTGGTAGATTTTGCTTGCACTGGATGTACAGGCTTTGAACATAACAATGTACAGTGACTATCTAGAGTGACTAGAAGTTGGTGTCAGCCTTGATTGGACAAATCAACAGTGTAGGAATGTGTACCTTTTGCAAGGATTGTACAGTAGATTTTGGTCTTGTTAAGCTGCATTGATTCTCAAGACATGGGGCCTACTGGTGGTGATCAGTATGAACACAGCATTCCTGGTATGTGGTAATTATGTTTGTCAGTGGGTGGGGTCTTGATGAAAATGACGAGTATGAAACAAGGAACAGGCAGAGAATAGAAAAGTTTACCTCAAAACCATCGAAGAAGAATTTGAAGTCGTGAGACTCCCGAAAAGTGTTTAATCCAGTAAATGAGGCAGGACAGGTTGGAGGGGTTTGGTCCGGATCGCTAGTGGAACCTTTTCACAACATCCGGGGAAAAGTCACATGACTTGTTTTTGGGTATCGAAGTGTTGTGATTGGTTGTCGAATGCTGACGTATTCAGGTGTGATTGTTTTTAAAAATTGTTTCGTGTTTCGGTGTGGGGTGAGTATGATAAGACGGCTTGTATTGGTAAGTAATCTTAAGGAAACCATCACGATATGCAAAGTTTGATAGGGATTGCCCACAGGTATACCTATTAGCATTCTTCCTGAGGCCCACCTGGAAATCGCTGAACTTACAGACGTAAACCATTTTCAATTTGAAGTTGTAAAGTTTTCATATCTGAGTCAAAATTACCAAAACTGCCTATGGGGATTTAGCACCTAGCAAATATTCTTAGGCTTTCACATGTGTGCAACTGAAATCGAAGTTCTATTAATAATTCAATCAAGTGCTCAGACAACCTGAAAGAGATTGTAGAATTAATTTGAAACAATAGTAGAGACAGTAACAGGGTACACATAGGATGAGAAAAAAAAGATCAACATTTAGAATCAACAACAAAGTTATAAAGAACTTGGCCAACAGGCGGCACCACAAAACATTAAGGTGTGCATTTCAGAACATTAAAGTGACAACCCTAATCACTTGTGGTGACCCCCAGTGGCAAGTGGCAGAACTGCCAGCACCCTCATACCTTGCACCCCATTCTACTTTAATTTTGCCAGGCTGTTTAACCTCCTTCTGTGGCGCATCATCACGGTTTTCGAATCTGGATTTGATGTTCCTCAAACTTGGCAGACTCTGGATTTCCTCCTCCCGGTTATCTTCACCTGAAAAAGGTCACAGTCAAGGTCAGCATCAGCAGAAAGGTCAATTCAAGGTCATTGTCAACTCCTTACCATCTATGTAAAAGTTGAGTCTGCCTTGGTGAAAATAACTTCCGATTTCAACACTACAGAAAAACTCTTTCTTTTTTCTAATTTAAAACTTACAAGGCATGTATTATTCTACGCTTCATCTTAAAATAAACCCCTATATGAAGCACTACAAAGGTACACAGGCAAGCTATTGTGTTCGCAAACCAATACCAAAGGTAACAAAAATCTCCTGAGTTATCAGTTGAGAAAACATGTTCAACTCTGAACAGATAAGGCATCTAGAGTTACACCACGCCTCACTCACTCAATCACACAAAACACTCATACTGAACCTGCAAAGATCAAGAAAAACATGGTTGAGATAACAAGATATGATGTACCTATATCACGTTCAAGGACTTATGGCCAACATAATAGGTAAGAATAAGCTGCAGAGAATCTGAAATGTCCAAACTCTACTTTACCACTTCTTTCACTTCTCTAAGAGTTTCACTGCACAGAGCTTTGGGTGAGAGGAATAATAACCCGACCAATATGATACTCACCAACTTCAACAACATTTTTGTCCACCTCCGATCTGGTCATTTTGAACAAGTCCTTGTACCACTCCTTGGAGCTCCCCACACTCATTTTGCGAACAGTGTTCTCAACTTGTTCCATGTCACCTTCAATATCACCTGTCTTGTGCGATTTCCTCTTGTGCTTTGGTGATCCGCCAGATGACGCACCATCTGAGGACACATTGTCCTCCTCCTCTTGTAATACAGTATGCAGGTTTTCTGAGGAACTTAACGAAGTCGAGAGACCAAATCTTTCTTGAGCTGAGAGTCTCCTTGTTGGGCTATGACCAGCTTGGTGCGACTCCGGCAAGTCGTCCGTCTCGGACTCTTGAGCAGATTCTTCTGAAGTGGCCATTCCTGTAGCACCGATCGCAGAATCTATGTTCTGTGACTCATTCACATTGTCGGCTTTAACTTCTGAGTGTTCAATCTCACACGATTTTTCAATTTGTTGGTTTTCAACAGCTGGAACATCTGATTCGATTGCAATGTCACTTTCTGCACACTCTTGTTCAGCATTTTCAATTTCTTCATTATTTTGCAACGATTCAGGTGCAGTGTCAGTTTCCTCCACATTGTCAATATCGTGGGATGCCTCCGGCACATAAGCTTCTTCCTCTGGAGCAGAATCTTCTTGATGTGTTTCCTCAACAACTTCCGACTCCATTTCAGGTTTCACCTCTTGCACATCACCCTCAACCTCAGCAACTTCAACTGCATCCTCCAGTGGACATTCCTGTTCCTTTTCCTCCTCAGCCTCCTCCTCTTTCACAGATACTTGCTCTTCTGTTGCAACCTCATCCATGGAATGATCAGTTTCTACTGTCTGCTGCTCCTCTCTGACCTCAACAGGCTCCTCCTGAGAAGTTCCCTCTTCGTTGATCTCTTGGTCTTCAGCAGACTCTTCTGCCTCTTCATCATGACTGCTGCCCGCAGCTTGGTCACGATGGTCTTCTTCCATGGTCCCAGTTTCTTTGGCAGCATCTAGGTCAACCACAGGCTCTTGTTTATCTTCTTGGTGTTCCTCTGTAGCAGGGACAACCTCATCAGCTTGAACCTCATCAGGAGTTTCGTGAACCTCTACATCAAGCTGACTCTCGTCTTGGACTTCTTCACGTGTCTCCTCGGCAGCTACATCCTGTTCTTCAGAAGGGGATGATTGAGCTTCATCAATCTCTGGTTCCCCTACCTTCTGCTCTTCAACAACTGCTGCTGGTTCTGGAGACATGACCTCCGCATCTGATGACGGCTCCACCTCAGTCTCTTCGAAGTTGGTGTCTTTCTCTTCCTCTGGTGATGTATCCCCATTGCCAGCCTCCTCCATCAAGTGATCAACCTCCTCAATGACTTGTTCCACCTCTGGACTCTGCTCCCCATTGAGTGTATTCTCACTTGTCTCCTCACTCTTTGCTTCCTCCTCAACCTGCCCATCATTACAGACAGGACTCTGGACCTCTTCCGCTCCAACCTCGCTTCCATCTTCAGCAGTTGTGCTCATGACATCAATACTGTCACAACTTACTGCCATCATCTTCCCGGGTGATTCCTCATTTTCTACAGGTTCATCAGAGTCTCTTTGTTCCGTGATATCTTCTGTTTCATTTCCGGGATATTCGTTTGACTTTCCGTGTTCAGTGATTTCGTCCGATACTTTCTGTTCCGGAATTTCATCATAATCTCTGTGTTCATTGACATTTTCTGATTCCCTGTGTTCTGGGCCTTCATCAGACTCCCTGTGTTCTGGGACCTCATTCACCTCCTCGTTAGCAATTTCTTCTTTTCTTAAATCATCCTCATCACCCTCATCGAACGACTTCTGTGCAGTTTCCATATCGAGTACCGGAGGAGCCTCTGCTGCTGTCCCTTCGTCAATGTCACCATACGTCTTATGTAACTGAATCTCATCTCCAACAGAATGTCGCGCTTTCTCTTTCAATGTTTCTATCTCTGAATGTTCAGCATCTTCCAAGACGTGTTCATCTATTCCGTTTGTACCATTCTGGGTGTCCTCGTGGTCACCATTGGCGCTTCCGTTCCCATTCATCTGAGCTGTTTCAGCATCCATCGTCACGGTTCAGATTTTGAAAATCTTCGAAACTTGATTTCTTCTTTATTTAAAGCCTGAAAGACATAAAAGGGAAAGAAACGTAAGAGGGGCGCTAAAGAGGACAACATGCTGATGGTAACTGGAATTGAGTCACTTTGGTGGTTCCATACTCTGCATATTCGCTTGCTTTGCTTTGCTGAAATACCCAAGGTGTTAAAATGCTACACCAGGAATGACTAAGAAATAGATTCACATTTGGACAAAAATGATCGGAAATGGAAGCCCTGTCAATACCTCTCTCAGCCAATCAAAAGATGATCGCGACGAAGGAGTTTTTGCATCGGCGGTTCTCTCATAGCTGACGCAGCAAAAATGAACCATGGTAAGATTTTTGCATTTGAGATAAAAGCATGTTAGTCATCGGATGGTGACCGTATCTGGGGATATCTAGGGACTGGAACAGGCTATAAAAGGCTGCCATTGGCATTCACAAGATTGATGACTGAGTTATCAGAACACACCAGGGAAAGCAGGAAAGCAGGAAAGCATTCAATATTGGCTCAGGCTTAGTGTCTCACTCATATGCCAATCCCCTGCATGGGTACAAGAGTGACAGATGGCCGACGGAAATCCTGTCTATCACCAGCCCAAAAAATTGCCATTCTGGTGACACTATTCAGCTACTTAAATAGATTTTTAAACATCATGAATGGAACAGTTCCAGAACTGATAAAATACAATTGGGCAATCTGTTCGAGGATGTGGCGGCATCAAAAACAACTAAAAACATGATATTGAGGGGAATATGACATGAGTGTTCCATGGGGAACAACTAGTAGAGTTTGTTTTCAAAATATTGCTTGGTCGTACCGAATGAGATTCGGAAGAACACAAATAACAGACTGACGTTTTTATCAACACTTTTTGTCGAGAACAGACGAGAGCAGAGCCTGAATGAAGAGTTATCAACCCAGTAGCTTTAAGGCAAACCTTTTCTCACTGCTAAACGTATTTCCAAACCAAAGACTCTTAGAATTTTCATCTTATGTTATAGCCTACAGCTCGGGAGGAAAATTGATTTACAATGCTGTTAGCGCTGCTGCGGCGCGGAGGCAGGCTGGCTACTGGCCAAGTCTGGTCCTAAATTATCCATTGTCGATGAGAACTGGTGTCCATCCCATGTTGAACGATGTGTACATTATTTACACATCCTTGTGTGTCATGTGTACCCAATACTGGCAAGCTTAGATTGGACAACTTGAGATCATATCACCTCAAAATTACTTTTGTTTTTGTGCCTATAAACTGACATGAAAGCGCAGAAGTGTTTAGCTTGAAACATAACTTCGCTTGAGAAACTGGTTCAATGTTGTTGCCCAGAGACTATCAAGATTTCTCCAGCAACTGAGTGGGTTTTCGCTCCTCTATCTACTTGTTCGTAGAGAGTAGATAACACATGTCTGAATAGCTTGCCGTGACTGCATTACATAAATATCAGTTCTCGACAGTCTGAAGATAGCTATGGTATAGCAATGGTATCGTATATCAACTGGTGCCTTTTATGTTCGCAAACACTTAGTTGAACGCTAGCTTCATTGTCACGTACTTGGTTTAACATATGGATTAGACAATCTCTGACTGAAACGATGAACATTTTATCAGTTGGTTATCATTTTTATCATTCAAAAGGCAAGGATCAAAGGCACAAGACCTCCTGAATTCATTGCCCAAGTGCACTTTTTCATCTCAGTATACTGGCATTGGATGCAGAAAGTAATTTATTTTGTTTTGACTATGGTGATGGGTTATGAAGATGTGGTAAATAACAAATACTCAACGCATCTTCTGCCTTTCTCACCACCTCTGCAGCATAGCAGAGTGGTGTAAGTTGGGAAGCTGGAATATCCGGTATGTCTCGAAACATTTTTGTTTTTCTGTCGACTTTTTTATATTTTAGGCTGAACAGCTTGCTCCGAGTATGGAACCAGTAGGAAGAAAGAAACTACAGGTAGCAGACAAGGTACAAGTTGGGAGCTTGTGATCTTGTGCAAAGCTCTAACCTTTTTGCAATTACAAAACTCACAACATTAGGTCTAAGGTGCGAAATTTGGAATATTTACTATCCATGTTTACAACTGGTTATTTACATATTCAAAATGGAAAATCCTAATTGGAACATTCAGTTTCAAACAAAGCGCTCGATTTTCGCCTGTACAGGATTGACGACTGGATTGATACGGGTTAACATCATAGTTTGTTTAGAAACTAAAGTCTGATAGAGAAATCGAAGATGATACTGGGAACGAATGCATCGAGAAACAAGAATAGCACCCACATCTGGTTGTTCGTCTGGGACTCCGAGGTTATCGAATACTATTAACCCTGAATGCCGCAGCCAGATAGCACTTTTGCCTCCTATGAATAAACTGTGAAACTACGATATAAATTTCTGACAAAGACTAAAACTTGATTGTATAGTCCTTCATCCAACTTCACCAGTTCCAAAATGTTCATCTCAACAGTCTTTTGTCTGGGACTGTACAAGGACATTAGAAAAGCTTTAGAGCTTTACACATCAAGATGCAGGTCCTTAAGGTAGCAACATTATAATTCCTCCCATTTTCATATCAGACGCCTCGTGACTAGACCAGAGCCGTAAATATTTTAGGAAATGATAAATATTGTGATACAGGGCTTACACGCCTAATCTCCCCTCCATAAATAAATAACCATCAAATATTAAGGGAATACATTTCTATATACCTGCCATTAAAGAGTCTGGGACAGATTAGGTCCATTCATTCACTTTCATTATTAGCTGATTTTGGCCAACGATTATCTCATGCAGATGGGGTTTACTGTTCTGTCCATAAGTATCCTTGCTTGTCGCCCGCAACATCTTTACAATATATGATTTGATGAACTCAACGACAGGAAAGAATTTCTTGTGGCAGGAGAGTATAACATAATGCGCCCATAGAATATACCCCCTTCTCAGACTGGTTAAAGTCAGTGCTGCCATCTGCTGATTTTGACGCACTTATGATTCTGGTTTGCCTTCCTTGTTGAACTCAGGTAGCATTAGTATGTACAGCCATCTGACAATTGTTTATGGAACTAATTCTTCTTCTATTTACCAAGTTCTGCTTTTCAAATAACTCAATGCATTTCTCTTTCAACTGCTATGAATCAATTCACAGCTGATTGGAGAATTTTTTTGACCGGAGGGGGTCAGACTCCCACCTGAGTGCGGTGACCTGAAGCAGAAGCAGCCAAGACCTCTCTACCTGAGGCAGTAGAGATCTCTACCTGCAATGTGGCGACCCCTACCCGTGAAACAAACCTGCAAGCACCAGTATATACACTGCTGCTGCAAGGAATAAGTTTGACTCATCCAAACAACCTATTAGACGAAAGTTTGCCAACTGCCTTACGAAACGCAGAGCATAATTGGTCGTTAATTTCTGAAAATATCTTCTCAAATTTCAGAGTGCAACAAGTTTGACAGAAAACAGAAACAAGATGGCTGCCAAAATGTTACTCGAACAGTGGAAACCTTCCTAAGGCAATTTATTGACACCAAATGAGCATGGGTAACCAAATATTCACAGCCCAAAATATGGTGGTGGGGGGATGAGGGTATAAGGGGCACAAAACAGCACCTACCTCAAGACAAAAAGCAATCGATTTGGAATGAAAGTTTGGCTGGATCAGCTGAAGCATATAAACACTATAGAAGGAAGATACAAGAGGAAATCAAACCACTTCGATCCTCTCTGATTACTATTCTAACATCCTGGTAATATGACACAGATGGGGGAAGTGGGAACTAGATTTGTCGGTGAGATGTAGATCGATTTCTAATGATAGGTGGCAGTGTATACTGCTGTGCTTCTGAGTTGCACTAATT
Source organism: Lineus longissimus (assembly GCF_910592395.1). Classification (NCBI taxonomy): domain Eukaryota; kingdom Metazoa; phylum Nemertea; class Pilidiophora; order Heteronemertea; family Lineidae; genus Lineus; species Lineus longissimus. Next base: position 3,724,200 of record NC_088315.1, read on the forward strand.
AGATCAAAAATCATTTAAACACAAGAGGCATGTGAACGTATCCACTACTTCTAACAGATACATATATACATCAAACAGATATGTAAGTATATACTATGCCTTTAATCCAAGAAACTGTAATTTAAGTAGCATAATCCAAAATCTCAGTGCTAAATCCTTTACTTTATGATAAATAACGTATCCATGGTACAATCCAAGACGACTACAGGAGCAAAATATTATTTTCCTTTCCTAAATAACAATACATCCACAACTAAACAAACCTAAGTCCGAAATATGTCTACGAATCAAAAATTGTTTTTCCTTTGACATGAAATAACAGAAATAAATTCAAATATGTTTACCTATTCCAATATATTTTCCCTGATTTTCTCAATAATGTTCTGGCGAAACTAGCCTGTGGTCCCTATAGCTGCCTGAATGTATGTGATGCACTTCACTGAGACCGGTTCTATTTATCCATGAGCAATGGAGCTTGTGTCATAGTAGGCTACTAATCTGGTGACTCACCCAACCGGAGGCTTGGTATGAGGATGCTGCCTGTTTGAAAGCAAGAATTTGACTTTGCAATACATTAGTAACAAGGATGTAATACATGGATTTAGAATGAGAGGGTGGTTAACACATCAGAACAGAAAGGCACTCAGACAACTGTTGGAAGCACCTTAGCATGAATTGCGCTTGGAGTTGTCAAGACTGGGCGATCACCTGATTAGCTGCCTCTTGGCCAGCATCAACTGACACCCCACACAGTGCAACAATGCAATGAAAGAAATCATCAAATGCTTGCCCGCATGCTTCCTAGATCCGAACATAAAAACAAATGTACGCATCAAAGCTTGTCTGCATAATGGAAGCATCAAATTACCAATACACCCACAAGACAAAATCCGATCGTCATGCCCAAGGACCCTTCATCAAAGGTTCCGTTGGTGCCGCCATCTTGGACCGTAATCTGACCTATGTGAAACCAGCCTCCTTTGCCTCCAGAAATGATTACAGCTATATTTGCTATTGTCTCGAGATCTTTGAAGCCAATGGGACCGCCATCATTATAGACGAAGGGATACGAAGGATTTGATGTCAAAGCATGTGCAACAAAGAAATTGCAATGATAGCATGAACATAGTACAATAATGGTATCATTACTACCAACTCCAAAAGGTTGATATGGATGCCGGTGAGATAAAACATACTTCCGGGTCTGGAGTCTGGGTCTGGAGTCTGGGTTTTTATTGGTTTTGAATATCTTGTTCAAATCTGGCTGTTCAACAGAATAAGCCAATCCCTACCTTAAGAAAGCAACAACTGACTCATATGGGAAACAAATTTTATCTTTTTTGATTACTGTCAGAAATCTTCTTGAACAGGATGAGTAGCATCACTGATCTCATCCCGGAGGATTCTTCAGATGTTCACATTTTTCATTGTCGTGCGGTTATCATCCAGAGACACAGAATACTCATTCTAGTATCCTGGTTTATTGAAGCAGTTTAGTCAGACAGCGTTTGTGAAATCCCTTCCTGTAGTACCTGGCATTTGTTTCCAGGATTTTGGTTTATCCTGGTGATTCTCCCAAGTAAACAGTTGGCCAAGCCCAGCAGACTATACATCAGATAACAGAATTATCCTATATCAACCTCTGCAATTCACAGGTAATTATGCCCAAATCACTTCTGGCAAGGAACGGTTTTAGCATCAACTCACGAGTTGCCTGTTCAATAAATCAAGGGAAATTGACAGAGATCAGATTGTAGTATTTTGTACTTTATTCTGGAGAATGAAGACTGCTATTTTTAGACCAAATGAACCGTTGTGATGGCAGTTTCCAGGAAATGAATGGCCTTTCCTGATTAACAGCCTCCATTTAGCAACACCACTCCTAGACAGCTAATGTTGTCAGGGCAGACTTTCACCTTAAAAAAATTCCCAATTAACTCTTTCCATCGGTGTAAATTTTCCCAAACTGATGGAAAGGGGTATATAATACCAACTGACGGAAAAACATTCTTGAATGATTCACTCAGCTAGACTGGTGAAGATTTGTCTAGACAAATCTACAAATTTAGAACTGTAGAATAAACCATTGAAGATTTGGATAGAACATCAAATCATATGTTGGGGCAAAGAAGGAAACTCGTGTAAAAGCAGAAGAAGAACTTATTATCATCAATCTACCACTTTCTTCTCCATCCTGACCAGATCTGACCATCATTACAATCATCAGACAGGATTATTGCCTAATGATGGCCAGTAGCCGGCTTTTCTTCTCCCCTATTTCTTGCTACATCTACACGAATTTGTTGCTTAACTGGATACCAACTTCAGCGATGTTGTCTGAGTGAATTCCTGCCAACCACAAAGGAATGATGATTGCATTTCTGTTACTCAGACTTCAACAGGTAAGCTTGGGCAAAAAAGTTGTAATGTGATTTAAATTGGTTCCAATGTTCGTTTCCATGTGCTCAGCATCAGCTGAGCCTGACTGCTACACAACCAGCACTAAAGAATGCAAAGTCACAGTGACATTAGCTGAGCAGAAACCAGAAAATGACATGTCTGACACACCAGCCCTGGTAGCCAGAGTGATATCAGCCACGCAGAAACCAGGGAATGACATGTCCAACACACCAGCGCTGGTAGGACTTCTTGGAGCCAGAGTGACATCAGCTAAGCACAACTCATGCTAGCCTGCTGTGTGAATCCCTGGGAGAAGCTTTATTGTTGACAGCAGAGTGACAACTTACTCATCCAACAAGCGTTAGTCATTGGGTCTGATCAGGCTATTCCCCCAGATGACACCATCGATCATTTGTCAATGAACTTGCTGCAATGTCTATGTCATTGTGGAATGCTGGCACAGTCATAGCTACAAGTAACTCTGGACATATGGAATCAAACAGAATCCATTGTATTTGCGTGGATGGTCAGCTTCCACAAAACTGGCATCGATTTGAAGATGACAGCAAATAGAGCAGAGATCATGACAATATGACAGCATTTGAACTAAATGGCATGGAGGGCATTTTGTGACTGTCATTGGCCCTTTACAGATAGAAAGCGGTAAAACCAAGCCTTTGTTACGAACTTGCATCCTTACCTCTGAAGAATCAATATTCCTAGGCAACCAAATCTCAACGTTCAAAGCAAAACTCGCCAAGCAAACTATCAGCCAAAGAACCAATATTCTCCAGTGAACCTCTCTAGCACTCCCAATTTAAAACTTTTCCAATTGTATGATTGTCTTTTCAATCCTTTCCTGAAACATGCGCTCTAGCTATTTCTCCAGCAAAATGTTGCACATCCACGAATTGCTCGCGACCTTCTGACCAGAACATCAACTGCCCAGCCTCTGTCAGTATCTGTATGATTCGAACTTCGAAATCTGAGATCTATTGACTATCTGAATCATCAACAACCAGGATTCAATACCATGCAATTTAGAGCTTCACTACATTCTTAGAGATACACTTGGAAAAGGATAGATTGTAAGGCTGAGTAATAATGTGATGTAATGGGCCTGGTGTTGCCTCAGAGCAAAGGGGTGCACTGGTGAACAATTTGAGGCAAAAGGAAGCGGGTGTGGGAATGAGTAATATGGCCTGTAGTGGTAACACATATAGTGATGCTAGAAGCAACGACATCCTATAAGAAAGAAGTGATAGCCTGTCATTAGAGAAGGCAAAAAGGTCCAAGTCAAGCGTTAAGACAGCTAAACATTGCTAAAAGATAGCATGAACACAGTTCTCATGTGTTGCTTGCAGTCTAATATCACTTTTCAGCATTAAAAAAAGACTTGCAACAGATCTCAAGTGATGGTTGAAATTGCAGTAAAATTCAATGCAGCAAACCAGCATGTTTTTCATCAAGTTTGCAACAACATCCCTCCATTCGCCAAATCGTTTTTTTCCAGCATTTGCAGGGCGACTGTATCAATGAGTCACCAGAAACTCTACCAAGATCGTCGCTGGTTAGTGTTTGATGAGATTTTATTGCTAAACACGCAGACTGGTATTAGGACTGCAGAACCAACAAGCGCCAGGGGTTACTAAGGGAGGATAATGTCTGGAGTGGAGCCTGAATCATGGGGTTAGAGAATTGCGTGTTTCTTTGATTACTTCCTATATTACGGTTGTTTTGCAATACATGACATCATCGACAGATCAGCTAGCATTGGCTAATGATTTTTTGTTGAGGAAGAAATTCTAATTATTCTTCACAAGAGCCCCCACACACATCCACCCACCCATCCTCCTTTCAATCCTTGATTACTGTGAGGATAGAACAAGACTTTGTCATACATTTTTCAAAAGAATTCAGTAGAAACTGAAGCGATCCACTGTGACCTGAAATACATTTCTTAAGTTTCTGGTGAATACACTGACTTATCAATCATTGGAAACCACACAAAGTAGAGTTTTGGCTAACTACATCTTTGCATTAGTTTCAACCAAACATTCATCAGCTGTATTCACTGAAGTTACATTTGGAGTGAATTCACACTTTTTCTTATCTTCATTGGAATTGATTTCTTCCTTGAATTTCAAATGCTTACCATGCATGCGTTGTTTTCAATGGAATACCTGAGTGGCATTTAAAGCCCTGAGCAACCAAAGTATCAGCTGTGGATTTTGGCTCGCAGAAATGTTTTCTATTTTGTGTCTATATGTACTGAACATAAATTTGACCAGTACTTTAGTATACTGCTGATACTATACATACCCAGTTTCGGCCAATTTAGGTGAATAACAACTACACTACATCAATGTTTATTTCTATTAACTTGAGCCACAGCCATTAATGTACATACTTCCTTCTCTTAACAAAGCAAGTCTCGAAGTTTTCAATATAATGTCACTAAATTTTGATGGCATCCTGTTAGGAAGAATAGCGGTTTTGTCCGAAATGTCAAAGTATGATTGGTTGGTCTCTGTGCGCACCCCATGTTTCTCAGTCTGAGAGCTGGGCAATGCATGTGTTGAAAATAGGCCTGGAAAATGATTTCAAGGTGTTTGATAGTCTGAATCACAGGATTTATTCAGGAATTTCATTTGAAGTCAAGTGGGTTGTATGCTGGTTTCAAAGGCTTTTGGCTTCGTGCAGATGAACATCATACAGTACCTTGCAAAGGCCTATAGACAAGTATACATGTATACCAGGGGAGTGACTACTCCGAGACACAACACCCTGTACAAAGGGGAAAGTTGCTTGGACAAAATAGAATATACGACAGGCCTCTTTAATCTAGCAATATTCTGAAGGCGAAACGGATCTTGAAACCAGTGCAGTGCGCATAGTTTAATCTCATTTGTCCTTATTTTGTCACTATAAATCTTCCTAGATAATGGATGACCCAGCTTGCTCCACTTGATTTATCAGCAGGCTGACAAGAAAAATGTCAGATTCTTGAGATATTTTCCCCCATAGCCATGAGGATATTTACAAAATCTCTCAGTGGCTCAAGATACATGCATGGTCAAAGTCTGATATGCTGAGTGCACAAAATCTCCACTGATATCTACATTAGAAACTTACTTAAGTTTTAAGGGCACCAAGCACCAGGGCAATAGACAGTCCTTTTAACATCTCGAGCATCAGAACCAGGCTCAACTCCACGCAGAGTAACCCCAAAGGCAAATTTAACAACAGTACTCCTTGAAATCCTTAGGTTTCTTCGAGATTTTTCCCAGCTAATTGAATGGTTCACCTTTGATTATCCAACCATCAAGTACACAGAAAAGTCAACAGAAATGTCCCATTCATCCAAAATCTCAACCAGTTCTTCAAATATCCAAATCATTTTAAGATTTATCACATTTTTTTTGAGTCCTCCAATGAGGCCTTAAATATGTCACATGGTTCGTGAACAACTAATGACCAAATTTCACAAGAGGGTGAAAATTATGTCATATTGTCACATCTCCACCAACAGGTCAACTCCTAGTCCTCCTAGTCCAATAATTAGACTGAACTTCTAACTGCAACAAAACACACCAGACACATGTCAATCCATAAAACACACAATTTTCCTTTCAATTTGAATGTTTACTGGTGGGCAAAAATGCATCATTTTACCATATGGAACAAGACTTTCACAAGACGGATGTCACCATGCCCGGGAGGGAGCTTTGAATACGATGTACAGGACTGAGCTCTGCAGAGCATGCATGCACGAAAACAGGCCAATGAACATAGGCCTTGATATCGTATGAATAAATATCATGATAAATCATGGGTGAATAACAAGGAGCTTGAAGTATACCAATGGTCATTGATTTGTTGAATTGATCATCACAACAGATTGGATTTCATACGAAGTTGGGCAAAATCTTGTGTGCTGAGGAACAATACTGTGTATGTAAAATGAACTGGAGTATGGTCTGGTTGAGCTTTTCCCTTTCTTCCGAAATAACCAGTTGATGTTGCCTAACATTCTGATTATGAAAACATGCAAGTGTTGATAGTGTCAACTGCAAGGACAACACCCTCCTCGCAACTGATCTACAATCACGAGATCTCATTTGATCTGACCACCCCAGAGTCTGGTCATCTCACCAAAACTTTACAAACTCCCTGTACATTTGGTTTTGAAACTGAGCTTTAATACACTGCATGTTCTGACAATGTTATAGTGACACAGACTTTAGTACCCGTGGGTCTAAAATTAGAGGCGGGCCGTCAATGACAATGATTATGACTCATGTATTAGGGAGACATAAGTCGATTAATGCCATGTCTGTCTGGCGGTGAAGGAGATACAACCTCCCTCTGACCCCCAGCTGTCTGAGCTTGCTTAAGGTTGGTTGCTTCCCTTCTACTATCGTAATTGGCTAGTATTGGTTAATATATCCATCTCTGTTGATCCAAACTGGCCTGATAACCAAGATGGAGATGCAACCTACGTCTAAGCCAGCTATTCAAGACCATCACAGCCAGAGGATGAGCATAAGTTGATTTAGTCCAAGCAGTTGATGTCCTGGCTCGTTAAATCTCTTGTTTCTACAATATCTGATTGCATCAGACCAGGCTAACGACCTATCATATCATCATTATGGATGGAATGACATCAGACCTGATACAGCTCATAACGATTTCTTCATTGTTTGTCTCTTGCATAAGGGCTCCCATTTACTGCTGATTGCCGTTTGACGGAGCTCTTCATCATTTTCCCCTTTGTACACATAGTCGTTAACATAAGACAGCAGGAGGCGTAGGCGGGCGGCGCGGGGGGGGGGGGGGGCAGGGGGCAAATGGTGGGAGTGATGCTTTTACTTGTAGCCCTAACAGCCTACAAAGACCTGAATTCTTCCAGATGCTAGAAAATGGCTTGGTGAGCCTATACACCCGTTAAATAGCAAATGATATTGTAACAGGTGCCTCAGACGCCCATAAAATAACCATTGGTTGGGTTAGCGCTAAAGACCGACCATTATTTTGGGTTGCCTTGGATACTGTTGGTACAGTATACATCGTACTCTTAGTCAAATATTCTGAACCAGTAATAAGGAAAGAGACAAGCATTACGGATGGAATACTGGAAGTAGAATATTGTGGTTGCTTCTACTAAGAGCGTACATATGAGACAGCAGTTTGAAGTGTCTGTGGGACCAAGAGGTATATTGATTACCTTTGTTGGTCAACAGGGATACCAGAGCTGCCAAACATCCAAAGGGTATCGAGAGGGACCGCTTCCAAAAGGTTTTCTTTCTTCAGTATTTTTGACCAAAACACGTCTGACAAATTTCATGACTAGATGCTGAAAGCACCAATGGGTGGCCAGGATTATGCACCTGAAGACGACTGATCACAGAAGGTGTTGCCAATCATGAAAGAGAGTTGCTTTTAGAGAAGAGGAAAACTAAAGGAGTTGTCAGTTTTGAGCTGTCATTTTTGAATTTTTTAGATGTCTCCGAGAATGCTTTGTTTAAAGACTAACACAGCACTTCATGAACAAAACGCCAGGGTGACTAATTAAATGAACATCGCACCATGCAACTTGATCACATAATAGCTGCGTGTCTGCAACACGAGGCAAGCTGCATCTACGATAATCGTGTTTAATGAATGTGGATACCCATTGAATCACTTTTGCAATGATGACACACATTCGAAACACAAAGAATATTTTTAATAATTTTTTTCCGCATCTGTTATTGAGAAGCGCGTTAGGGTGTGTTCTCGTGAGCTAACAAAGCGCTTTGTGGTAGCGTTTTGCTCGATGCGATAGAATGATCCCGAACTATTTTGTAAAACTTATTGGGCAAACTTGCAATAATCAATTATATTTACAAGACAAACCAAAACAATTATAAATCAACAACTAAGGGGATTATTTTGACAGAATTAGAAGTCAAATGCAGAGCCTGAACAGCTAAATTTAGCTCCCACAGACAACAAAGATAAGCAGACTATAGAGGAAACAACCATCTGTCAACTTAATCAAACAAGACAGTATTCCACATTTTCAGAAATTAACTGATTTCAATCACATCGAACTTACCACAAATATCGATAGTCCAAAAACACGAATCAAGAACTGAGAATTGATCGACGTCCCATCAAAATGACAACCTGTCTTTGTCTGATATCCAGCACTGTATGGAGACTGAACACAATACGGAGAGTGACTGCATCCGTCAGTCGCTGATTCAACAGGACTTGAACAATGACCACACGGCACGATTTCTGGGAAACAATAAGACGCGTGTCTGCGAGGGGGAAGCGTGAAAAATGCAACCATCCGACTGGAAAATTTACCAAGGAAACTCAATTGTATCAATTTGAAATATTGTTCATGATCATTATACTTTTATTCGAATGTCCTGGGTACTAGGAATATGATAAATGTAATAAATAATATGAATTTTATGATTTACATTGCAGCCTATCGCCCCTGCCAATAATGGTTCATTCCACGATGACAATTTAATGCAGTCATTGATCTTGCACAAGAGAGATACAGCGATGAAACTCCAAATGAAGCTGCCGCCAGACTAGATTTTGAAGAGATAGCTACTTGCATGTTATACTGGGAAACGTTTGGATGTGTATTAAACACAGTCTTGGCCCATAATCATGCATGGGTTGTGTGCACCATATTCGTCCAAACGGAGAGCAGAAACTGATTGTTGGTGGGGGGGGGGGGGAGAATGCAAAGAATACAGAGCATATTCCACCTTTTAAATCTTATTATTTTTAATTCATAGAACCGGAATCTCCAAATCCAAAGGTAGTACACACAGTCTCTACATGCAACAATCATCACCGGCAACTGGGGTTTGGGCTCCATCCAAAAACTGGCATCTATTAACTCGACATGTGCACCCATAAACATATGTATCCGAAGCAATAAAATCTTTGTGATAGCAAAATATTCCTGTTGTCAACATTGCATTACAAACCATGCCCCAGAGAGCAATATAGAACTACCTCATTGATTACACTGAGTAATTAAGTCAATAGCATTTCAATTTGTGTGGCAATGAATCAAGTGTTCAGTCATAGTGCCAGATGGTATCCTGGTTCATGTCAGTAGAAGTCATGCTTCATTTATTGTGATCATTTCTAAACATTTCACAATGATGTATCATCGAACTGTTTTGAGGTTTTTTTTAAATTGGCCACATGCATGAGCAAACTGGAGTCTCGGAATGTGGCTGCACAGTTACAGTGAGCAATGCTCCTCAAATTCCTTGTTTACAAATCAGAGCAGACGGAGAAGCCGTGAGCCAGTACTGCCATCTGTATGTTAAGAGAAATATGGCTACCATGGCAACGTATTCCGACAAGAACTTTCTTAGTATCGCCAGCTCATATTCACATACCGGTATTAAATTGGAAATTACAAAAATGCTGAGTACATACTTAAAATCCGGACAAAAATAATTGGATCTCAAGAGTTCCCTTTTTGTTGAGAAGATGTAATTGGCTCTCACCATCACATGTTTTTTGTTGTAAAGATTTAATTGCCAACTTCTGTATTGTGGCAGAACACCCGCCATTATTCTAGGAGGCCATATGAAAAAATAAATTGTTCTTACCTGCAGTTTTGTCATGAGTAGTCTCATCGTTATGACCGCCCTCTAGCCAAATGATCATCCCTCTCCATCTGTAACCCATCATATCAGCAGCATCTTCGGGCCCCCAGAACGATTCTTTGCCCTCTTCTTCTTTATTCACAGCCTCATGGTTGTAGGATCTTCTGTATCCATGCAGCAGCATCTGTCCTTCCCTAACATTCAAACTCACACAACCATTCACACATCACAGATTCTTAGAAAAAAATTAAAACAACTGTTAACATCACAACAACTAACAAACTTTGCCAAGTTTATTCCACGTCACCCAACTTGCGCAGCTGCAATTCGATGTTGCACTTGATAACAGTTTCTGTACCAAGGAGTATAGTCAAAATTCCATGGTCCAGTTCTAAGGGTATTTGCCACATGATCTAAACATAAGTATTGGGTTTTGATTTGTCAGAAAAACTGGAATAATTTGGGCAAAGTTTTTTTCCTGAAATTGTTTGATATCTTACTTGGTCTAATCACTTCGGGCAGGGGGGCGTCACCTCCTTCATCAATGCTCACTGTCAAGCAAAAAAAAAGAAGATTAATCAAATATGTGTACCAACAGTACATAATCAGCAGTGTTCAATCATTACAATGAGATTGAATTGTACAAGAATACAGGTTTTGTTGAAAAGTAACAAAACTTCAGCAGTCCGTATATATGCAGTATGTAGAAACAGCCAATGCTACCATTTTTTGTGTTCACAAGAATATCACTGCCACTCCATTTTCTTCCCATGTCGCAAGTTAATCTTTAAATGGTTAGTACTGACAATGATTAAAGCATGTTCAACACAGCAAAACACGTTCATTCGCACAAAAAATGAAAATGGTCACTTCGAGAAAATAGACAACACATAGGGATCTTTTTAACCCACATGAACATTAATACACTGCAGTATTCCTAACAATTAGAATTGATATCAAAACATTGAGATAGCAAGACACACGTCGTCAGTCCCCTAACATTCAGCGTGGGAACTTTGCACTCTGGGGAAAATCACACTCAGACAATTTGGCTGGAGTTTTTCCAAAACGGAGATACATGCAAAATAGCACAAGAAGAGAAATAAGCGAAGTACTTCAACAAATGAAACCTCTTTGAAAGCTCTTTGTTATCTCAAGGATGCTAAGGAGCAGCTACATCACCGGCTTACTCTCCCAAATCCCGCCCGTTTCCCATTCCCCGCAAATCTTAAGACTAGGTTACAAGCCTACTGTGAAGTTGCTTTTTGCCATGCCAACTACTGTACTGACTCGATACTATCATGGTCTGGTTTTACCCTTGTGAACACAGCTTACATTATACTACGATTATGCACTTCATCTTATGTTTTCTACAAGTTTCTTACAAGTTTTCTGGTGCTCTACCCTCTATTTCAGAAAAACCAACCATAAAATGACCTTATTTGCTATAATTAACTACATTTTAGTTGTACTAGTCTATATAGTGCGATTTGGAGACGCTATAGGATCGCACCAAATGTTTCTTTCTTTAACCAGTCGGGATTTTCACTACCATTAGGGAAAAGCTCTGAACTTGAAGCCGGCAAGGGTCATAACTCAAAAGTAAGGGCCGTATTTCCAGTTATTGGAGGCAAATAGTACACCACTGAGAGCTTTCAACCAGTATTCATTGAATTCAGTTTCAAATCTGCCAACATTTTATGCAAATTAAGCTCAAAGGACCATCTCACAAGTAGCCATGAACTGCAGAGGTGGAGCTCAACAGGAAATACGTCAAATCTTCAATCAGGGTCACAAAATTCTAACTCTTGTGACATCTTGACTACCAATTTTCATTTTCTTAGTCAGAACTGAATTCAATGAATACCTTCAAAAGGCTCATTATTAGGGAGCTGAATGTCAGAGGGCGTGTGTGGGTCTACTACACTAGAGAGAATCACACATTGTTTTTACGCATACCTGTGCCATTTCCCGTCCCGTTTACGGGGGACGTATCTTTACTCTGTCCCTTGTGACGATCTTCGTAGTGACCTAGAACAGGGACATGCAAGCAAAATTGATGAAACGTGGATGCAACTAGAAAAGGATGCAGAACGAAAAATATGAATATTATGCAGGAACACATTGGTTATTTCACAATAACAAAAGATTGTGGGTGAAGGCCAAAGGTGAAGGAGACAAGGACCGTTGAGATCAAAGGTCAAGGATGTAACGAGCTTGTAAGTCTGAAGATTAAGGCAGTGTGTGTATGAGATTAGATGTTATGAATGTTAAAGTGAAAAAAATAGATGTTAAATATCAAGGTCTTGTGGGTGTATGGCCTTGACCTAGGTGAAAGTGAAAAGATAGACCTTAGCAAAGGTCAAGGTTATGTGTGTGTTATGAGGTCAGAGAGAAGGAGGAAGGATAGATGTCAAAACGCCAAGGTCAATTTTGAGGTCATTTTATTGCCAATGGGAAAAGTATAAGAAGAAAAGAAAAATCCTCAAATATTGTCTTTATCATTTCAGGACTGTACATCAGAATTCTTAGGGACTGCAGGGGGTGGGGGCAATTGTGAGGGGTTAGGGGCCATGAAAGGACATTATTAACATGGACACAACTTAACTTTTCAAGGTAAGCTGATGCTGTAATATCGAATGCAGAATGTGCACTGAACGACAAGCAAAATGCTGTAGCGTGGGGCAAAAGTTTCAGAGTTTGACACAGAAAATTTGAATATGTTAATGATGGCAGCGTATGAACAGGGCATAAACATCATTCGCGCACACAAGTACTTATCACTTGCATCGAAAACCTGAAATTTGTCAGAAAACAGCTGAAATTTATCTAAGTTGGGGGGGGGGGGGGAATTGGTGTCCTTATAGGTTTTGGGGTGACAGTGTGTTGAGCAGCAGAGTGTCTTGAAGGAAAGAAGAGTGGTCAGCAGAAAGGAAGTGGGGTTAGAGGACACCTTTTGTAGAAGTGTAAATGTATTTAACTTTGGAAAATGAGACAAATATCAGGGGATGACAGTAAAACAGAACTGACAAGATGAGTGACCTTGACCTAATTCAACAAGGTCAAACTAAAGATAACTGATCCAGCAATGCTTCATTACGTCATCAAATCAAAAGGTACTGTACGACAAGCGCAAAATGAAAGTAATGAGGGAAATCACAGTGACTAAGGCTGTTCCAATTTGATAGTTGGTTTTTTTAAACAGATTTTCAACCAAATGACAAGGGTGCTAGTGGCAACACAACTGCACAGAATCATCAAGGTTGGCGTTTTCGTGGAGTCAGATATATCTTTACGTGACAATGCTGACATGTTCATTTCGTCATTGCAAGGAATCCATGATCCACAACCAAACAATCGAATTGGAACGCCTGGAACTATTGAAGGTGTTCAAGACATGTTTGTATTTTACCCTCTTCTGCTTGTGAGGAGAAATGTATAGTGTTACCATGGTTACAGCACACGCACGCGTTAATATTCAAAATAGTTAGTAGGTCATCATACAGGGTGGCCCATAAAATTAACAGTTTGTACTTTTTTAAATCCAAGAGTACCACACAAATGAATGAAGTCCCCACCACTTGCTTACGATGACAGCCACTTTGTGGCATTTTAACGGGTGAGAAATTCAAAACAGCTACACATTTACACATTTAACTCAATTACACACTGCAGTTCTACATGGAGTTAGACCCTGCAATAATGCGCAATATGTAAAGGGCCCTTCAGTCAGTATGAGTCATTTTCCACAATATGATCTCGGACTTTTTCATCCTTTGAAGATAGGATTTTCAGCACTTTCATTTGGGGACACCCTGCGCTACGAAATGACATAGATCCCTGGTTAGTTTAAAACTGAAAGTCATTTCTTAAATACCCTTTAATACTTAATATAGAAGAAACTTAAGTTATTCCGCTGAAATTTCTTAAATTCAACCAAAATCGCAAATGAATTGTGCCCAAATTCCAAATCAGCATTTTAGTTTTAAACTAGGACAATTTGAAATGATGTTCTAAGTGTGAAGCTTTTTGGCGTTTCCAAGATGCTTGACCATGCGCACTGCGTTCGACGCGTGTCGGGAGACTTTCTTACCTCTGAGCCTAAAGAGTTCCATAAAATGAGGCTTGCAGTACAAGTTGCCTTCATTGACAGAGTAGTTGCCAACGCTGGAAAATAATGAGAATGAGTTAAAAAATTCAAAATTGAAGTCGACCAAACACCAGATCTTGGTGTTCATCATGCAGTTACAAATACAGAACGGAGATGGCAGCACTGCTTGTCCGAGCAAACTGGAGAGTATCAGTCAAGGCTCCATTCAGTAACCTGAGGCAGGACCAGTATGGCATAGCTATCTGGACCATGAGCATTTTTTCCTATTTACCTCACCCTTGTTTCATTACTATCGGTATCCAAAGGGACCAGTCTGAAGCATGGGACAGGGGACCCGTCTATAGATTTGGGACATGGGACCAGTCTATAGACTTAGCCAGAGGTCCGTCTATGAGGTCAATCTCTCACCAGCTAGTTCAACCTAGATACAATTCATAGGATATTCCCCTTGTTCCATTTGATTGGACCGGTCTATGAATGCAGGTTGGAGCATGGACTAGGTTAGCAGGCCTACGAGGGCAACCGCTATGTACCACTTTGACCAGATTATAAAGAGATAGAAAGTGCTTACGAATGACACAATCTGAAAAACAGATATGATAAGCATCTTCGATAGAGAAGGAAAGAAAGGAGTTTAAAGGTTTGAGTCAAATTAAGGAAACCTGAGACCCCATCAGAGACTGGCACTGTTGGTACTTTTGGACATAACTATCCACTGCGCCACTCTGACAGCCTTCTACCGTAAACATGATTGTTCCACAGACAGCCTGCTGGATCAAATACTTGATTACTGGCAAATGGGCATTCTGGGTTATGAAATGGATCTACTGAACACCAAACGTACATAACAACAATGGATTCATGTTTTCAGACCCGTACTGTCAGCAACTATCTGTAACCAAAATTGCCAAACACTAAGGACTTGGTTGAAGAGAAGTCAATCAGCAACTGCAGGAAGCTTAGAATTAAGATTTTGTGGTTCACTGAATGTCACCAGTAATATCTCATAGATATCCTAAAACTATTTACCACGAACCGAAGCAGGGGGACACATGTATGCATAGCACCCATCTAAAATCATAGACTGCGGAGAAAACAGCCAAGAATTTCAGAAAATTGTGGGGAAAAAATCAAAACAAATTATCCGATACACGCAAGAGAGGATAAGGAAGCAACTGAAATCTTTAACGAGAATTTTAAAAAGATTTTTTCAGATCCTTGCCTGGACTGTTCATCTAATGAACATCTGCAAAATGAAAATACCCTATTGCCGATGAAATTCACATGCAAACCAACGCCCAGAAACTAGAAACAATAATCTGACTTTTTTTCAGATCAGCACTCCTGGTGGTGGTGCTCTGTAATGTGGAATCAAACTGGTGCCTTACAGGGTAAGCATTTGATGTTTCCATATCAAGTCTGCCCCCACACCAAAATCTCCCTGTTGCGACAGGTGGATTTCAATGTCATGGCCAATATTCGAAACATCAGCTGCCGACTTTATAAGCTGGTGGTTTTACTTCCCCACGACAGAGCTCCACCCATAGGGGTGTCGATCCGGAAAGAGACCCATTGCACCGGGTAAAAATTTTAACTGGAGCAAAGTAACATGGGGTTTAGTGTCTTGCTCAGGAGCTCCTAAAATCAAAACCAGGAAAAGATGCCCCTATTCCTGAACCAATGGGTTCCTAGCTATGTTCTTGTGTTTCTTACTTATTATATTTGACAAGGTAAAAATCATCACTGCATGACCTGAAACAGAACACCAACTATTACACAAATTGTAACTCTCGTTCACAACAGATCTCTCACATTCTCATGTTGGGGTAGACGCCACAATTCGCGATGTGTTCCTTTATCTCATTGATCCTCTTGGCGCAGATTCTCACCAGACATCCCCTCCCTACACCATTCTCATTCAACATGCCCAAGTACCGCCACACCACTCTCATGCCCCAGACTCCATGAAACCCCACACCCTTACCCTAGAGTCCTCTTGCATTTTGTGCACTTGAAGCACGTCTTGTGGTAGACTGCGTGGTTGGCGATGAGTTTCTCCATCTCGTAGACCCTCTTGGCGCAGACGGCGCATGTGTTCTGGTCTGAACCCTGCAACGCAAAGATATGATAAGAAAAGGCAAAAGATGGAGCCACTAATGTGACCAGAACTTTAAAATCATATTGAAGTCAAAACGTTTTGCAGTTTTATTCATTCACTTAAAATCATGTTTCATGATCCAAGGCAACCATTCCACCGAATTCAGATTTTCTCACAATTCAAGCTCGATGACTTGGAATATGACGTCACAATTTCCAGCTCAGGCAATAAGCTTATTGTACAGAGGCTGTCATCATGCCTTAGTTGACCTCTGCGCCCATTACAAATACATTTTTTGAATAAACTGTACACCAGTCGCATGGAATCACAAAACGACAACGACAAATCGTACTTGCTCATCACAGACAGGGATTCACATCACCACCTACAACATGTGTGATATGTGGTCACCATATTAGTGCTCAACAAAATCAACCATATTATGATGACAATATGAATGTGCTTGTGTTATATGCATGTTTAACATGACCAGGTTATGCCATGATGGGCTGTCAATTCAGAAGGCTATGTGACCATCGGCATTTTTTCTGCAATACAGATACATGTAGGTCGCTGAAGCAGGTTCAAGCTGAAAATTGTAGCAACTGAGGACAAGTTCAGGGTAAAGATGATCGGTGTGATTAGACACAACCAAAATCAAAATAAAGGTCACTGAACTTGACAGACTATAAAATCAGTCAGTGTCATTCAACATTAGGACAATGCAAAGCTCCCCGACTGATTTTACGGTAGCAAAGCTATCTACATGAGAGAAAGCAAAATACTATGAAACTACTTAGGCAAAGCTAAAAGGAAGCAAAATTTGCTAAATGTGCAAAATAGATACATGTCGTGGCTAAGCCCTGATTTGTCATAGTGACCGAGAACTGAAGATTGACATTGTCACGATAGGCGAAGAAGGACATAATGCTGTGATGGACCGACCCTGTCAAACAATTCCTCAAATACTTACATGTACATTGAAAGGTGGTATCCATTTAAGACTATCTATTTCCTGATATTTGAAAAACATTGCAGAGGAGTCTCACTGCACACCGTGCCAAGGATGTATACGAAATAGAGAACTACTTGACAACCCAAATAATATAAGAGTGTATCGCATCTGTACACATCTTATGTACAATTATCCTAAACATTAGTGATACCTAATACACTAATCAATTAATTAGCACGCTAGTAACGATTAATTAGCCAAGTAGTAACAACTGATGAACCCAACTGGCAGGGTGCGGTAGTAAAATGTTGTTGCAATGTCGTGTTCTGTGCACTGATGTACATAACATGTCAACACGATATTACAAAACTACTGGGTGTCATAAAACACTTACGTAAATCGTGCGCAGAGACTCACCTGAGGAGGAGGAACCCATTTCAAATGAGAAACCTCATGGAATTTGAAGAACATTTTGATATCAGTGGGGTATCCCCAATCCTTTTAGTGATGGGTTACAAAGGATCATATGGCAATCTAACCAGAGTTCGTCGTTATCGTTTATCCCTCATGTGAATATCAAAGTCAAGAAACTGAATGGTCGAACTCCCGGAACTGAACTGTCAACATCAAGAAACTGAACCACAATAGTCAAGAAACTAAACTCCAGATTCTGAAGTGTGAAGTCAATAAACCTATAGGCCAAGTTCTGTGTATACGGAGGTCGATTCTATATATCATAGTAATAGAATCAATTCACAACATATTTCAATTAGAATTCTCGATGAAATGGTCAGCGTAATGAGCTGTGGGGCCATACTAGGCATGTATTTAAAACACCTGTGCAACCTATTGCATAACTAGCCTAAATGTTACTGGATATGTGCAACTCATGCTCACGGTATGCTGCAGACCTTCTGGTATCGCCTTCACAAAAATATCCTACGACGACAGACGAGACACATGATTCCAGAGATGGGACAGGTTGTCCGATAAAAAGATATGCTAGAACAAGCCCAACCTGAAAATCACACATTTTGGGATCACTGGATCAATTTGCCTGGACTGACAATCAGTGAGAAGAATGCAATCTTACCAATCCTAAGAGAGACAGCTTCACCATCTTGCACAAGTACCAACACCCAATCTCTGTGAAATAATCCTTAGAAATGTAGTGGAACTTGGCAATGTTACTGCTAGAGAATCCTCACTGCTCAGTGCTTCAAAGAAGTAATCCAATGCAAAGTTTAACCAGTCAGATTAAAAGCTATGATATCCCCAATTCAGATTAATGAAAAAGTTCTGCATTTGATTCCAATTTCAAAATCCAAAACTTATACTTGGCTTGAAAAATTGGTTGGATCTGGCTTGAAAAATTGGTTGGATCTGGTTAGCTAGAGTTCTTCACATGCATCAAAATGTATCAGATCGCTTCTCGAAACTAGCATTTGCAACTCTGTGATGTAATCCGCACACCTTTTTTGTAGCTTCTACATCCGATCCTACATCCCCGCTCATGTGTAATCTGTAACTGTAGGTGAGAAAGCTTATCCAGCAGACTCTTCAATAACACAACAGAACAGAGACTGGCAACAAGTTCGAAAGCTTATCCAAGAAATGTATTTTTCAAAACAGCAACTTGGTCTGATTCAAAGGACATAGGAATCAGAAACAGGGGATGAATCTTACCAATAGTTGATGGTTTGAAATCCATCGCCACTGTTTTTACCAGTTTTTATAGACAGTTTTATCCAAATGAACTGTTCATGTATCTAAGTATGAAGCTAATGCAGCACAACAACACAGCATTTAGGGTGACTATTGTATTTTACACCAGTACCACCTTCAAAAAGTTCAACAGCCCGAGGCCAAATAGAATATTCCAATTGTCACGAGAGGAAAACAAATTTCCTGCAAGTGTCCCTCACTGCATTCAGGTCAAAACAGTTAAAAAAACATTTCGAATTGCATGAATTTCTTCCTCACACCTGTCGAATTGAAATGAGCTGTTCCAGTGCCTACAGAAGGTGTCCTGATAGTGTTATTCTTGATCCTGTCACATTCCTTCGATTACGCACAGATTGGGTCAAGGGCAATTGAGAAATACGACCCTCCTCAGGCAACAAAGTCTCATTGAATGGACAAAGTCTCATTCAAATTCAAGGAGTTTTGCCGACACTTTTTTCAACCCACCCAGGATTCCTTGAAATTCTTGATCAAGTCATGAAGCTGCAAAAACTCTTCATTCTTTTTTGGCAGATTAGCATCAACTGGACACGACACTTAGAGACAAGTCAAAGATCAAGTGTACCACCAAATTAGGAAGTCTTCTGTCAACTGTCCATTGAAAAGTTTACTATTGTATAACTTTATATGGTCAAATCAAACTGTCAATGATCTCTACTTATGCAATATCAGTTCAAAGCACTCAAAGGTGTATTGATAACCTTGTCTGACATGACAACGATTTGTATTAAGTTCTAAAACAGCCACAACAATCAAACATTGCGCAAAATGAGGATAGGTTATGTCCTATCTTGAACAAGTTACTCAAAGTTCAGATGACAGCAATCACATGATTTGATAGGCTAATCCTACCAATCGAGCTAAGAAGAATGCTATTGAATTATATGAAAGTGGATTTCACTCATCAACAAGTCCCACAGCTGACTGAACAACCAGATGGATTGAGGTCTTCACTAAAGATATGGCTGCCGTTCTCAGAATTTGTGAAAAACTTGCAACTTCACACATACTCCGTGTAGTTCTTTGCAACACCAGTATCAGAACCTAAGAGGTGAATTTCAGATTGACAACCACACATAAGGACGATTCCTGCACTGCAATACTGGGAGGTACCATGTCCCTCACATGCCCAAGGTACTGCCAAAATGTTTTCGAGATGATCCACCATTGCCATACAGTGTATTTCGAACAGGCTACAAACACTGCAAGGACCCTTTAGTATCCACTACAGTCCACTTGGCATAATTTCAAACCTCCATGTGCACTGAGACGCTATGACTTGTATTCAGGTGGATTATTGGGCTACCGTTCAAAATGGCGTGCCACCTAGCTGCAACTTGCTCCCGTCCTCTTATACTTCCTCTCCAAATGAGTTTTAGACGAGTGCACATTCAGCTACAAAACCTGCCAACAGTACCACTTCAAATTTCACTCCATTCAACTTGGCATAATTTCTGATCGCCAAGTGCACTCGTCCCCGACTCCAATGCAGACATACATAGACCAGTTTGTGGTAATATTTCTCTACTAATTAACACTTGTTTTGTTTGTGTAATCATCAATAATTAAACACAGGCAGAACCTTAATAGCAAACGCTCGGTCACGATATTTTGGTTCAACAAAACCGATCATTATAAAAGGTAATCAGAATTTACGATTTCTTGTAAGTTTCTGAAATTTCAACCAGTTGAAGATGGAGAACTCAGGAAGAAGATCAACAAACATTTGAAACTTGAAATGAAACTATAGTACCAACAAATTGGTGATATACGAGGATAAAAAGTCCACAGTGAAGTGTAACAACACAAGTAGTAAACTAAACCATGAAGGAAATCAAGCCAAAACCGAAAACTGGGTGAAATTAAAGATGATAAAGAGGAAAATTCCCCTTGAAAGTTGAAATAAAGACGGAATATGTGCGAATATATGTTCTTAAAATACCAAATTTCCCTTATCCTTGAAGATCGGAAATTAACCCGCCAAGTTCAGTGCAGATCAGAAAAAGATAGTTTGATTTTGAAATTCGTCTACCTGGCCTTTTGCTGACCGGTTAGATTTATCCAATGGATCATCAGGTTCAGCAGATTCCTTGCCATCCTGGCAATATAACAATTAATGTGATCATAATAGATATCAAATTGGTTTTGGAGCGATATGCATCTTCCAACATGTATAATGAAGCGTGCTGAAGAAGAGTGGCTACCATGATTGTTGCGCAAGTAATGATGGTGAGTGATGGATGGAGCAGTATTTGTACATTGTGACACGTTACAATATCACTGAAAGTTGATTGACTGGAAGAGATGAGTGAATTAGTACTGAATGTGTTCATGCGTCTATGCTGTACCGGCTTGGCTTGGCATCAGAGATTCGAAGAGCTTCAAAAGGTGGCTCTACATGTCATCACCAAAATTTTGGTCGACTGCACCACTGTGCGATGTCCGACAACTACCAATTGACATTCGAGACGAGGGGAGTCTGACATTGCCCCTGATAACAAACCAAGCAGTTGAATGTACAGCAAGCTTTATGGCAAGAATTTCTAGAGCTATGTAAAAGCATGCACAGAGGAAATGTTGTTATAAAGACATTTATATCCAAATCAAAATGCAAAATGTTCTTCCAAAATGTTGGTAAAATATGTCAAATACCCAAGTTTTCTAGTCTAAACACACAAGCCATCGTGGCTTTCGCACACACCAGACTTCTGACTTTACGAAGGTTTAAGCATGTATAAGCTAGCTAGCTTGGCTGTCCTATAGAAGTAGAGCCTACTCTGACAGCAAACACAGTGTTTTCCACAAGCTGTTGAAAATGTGAAGGACTGACATATCCATCTCAAGCAGCGTAGGACTCGGCAGTTGCAACCATCTTTTGTACAAATTGTAGGACAGACACGGATATGTCCCTCTTCTGTATTACAATGCATACCTCAAATATAACCATCTTCACCAAATATTCCACCGAAATTCCCCAATACACCAAAGATGGTTCTGATTTGACCCACTCTCCCCCCAGTGGAAACACTGTGAACTCTACCTAATACGGCGACAGACGGGGAAACGTGTAGCAGGTGATAACAATTAGACGGACAGCAGTGCGAGTGACTTCCGTTTCTGCCGGATCCCTACTTACGAGGACTGTGACGTTGTGATCACGTTCAGACACTGACGGTAATCCGGAACTTACGCCACTTTTGGCATTCCAGAAATTCAACAATTGGTCTGTTTCGACGTGATATGATTGGTCTTCTTCCTCACTGAAGGATTCTGGGATATCAGATTCGTTTTGTTGAGTTCTGACAAAGTCGTCCTCGCTGGTGGTCACATAGTTTTCATTGCCGGTCTAATGTAAAGAGGCATAATAATCATTGACCTAGAACATCAACGATACACACTCAGGGCAGAGGTTTTTCACTTGGCTGGTGTTCTATACCCCCCCCCCCCCCCTCCCACACACTTTAACCAATGTCAGGATGCATCTGAGCAGAACAGATTGACAAAATCAGTTTAGTTCCACACTTTTGTTGGTTTTAAACTCCTTCATCATTAAACTAGTGATAGACATGCAAAGATTTTGATATTCAATTGGCATGCATACAAATCCTACATGGCTGACACCTGGTGTCAAAACTTCAAATACCAGATATTGTTCCAATTCAACTTGCCCAACCACTCAGTACATTCTTGTACCTATATGTATAGCAAACCTACAGCAAGCCAAGATGAACAAAACTGAAAGCCATTCTTTTATGAGTTACAACCTAGTCCCTAGCTCGCTCATGCAGAGCATAAACTTCAAAATATATTTTGGTGCAAATAATATCAGGGACAAATTACCTCCTTCGAATTCTGCAAAATCAATATTTTTTAATGCTCGTTAATTTTTGAAAATTAGGTTACACAAGGAAGCAAATCCAGTTTAGTATCAGTTGAGCCCCACTTTTACCAGCAATGTTATGACTTGGTACAACATTCTGCTTTGTCCATAAGTTGGCCTGTTACCCCACAGACAGAGATCCAACATGCCACAGATTCGAAAGGACTAAGTCCAAAAGTGTGCAATGGAGAGAGTCTCCATACAGCATTTTGCACCAATTTCTAGAAATCTTGCCTTCAGTTCGGCTCAACTGAAATCAACTGGCTTGTCAACACTGATACCATTGAAAGCTGAAAGCACTGATAACATTTTCCATCAATAAATTATGATGAAAACATCATTCACTGATAGGCCCCATTCCATAGGCCATGGAATGAAACCTCTCAAAAAAACTCATTTTCTACAACTAACAAACACAGCAAGGCTGAAAACAATTGGACGATTAGCTTGGGTACAACAACGGAATTCCAAGACTGCACATCAAATCTTTTCAGTACTGAAATTTAGGCACTGTCTGCCTTTGCTTTTGTCATAAGAACAAATAAGTCTACATGTCCATGCTGGGCAAAGGGTCATTTGGTGCTCTTGAGACACAAACACACTGGTGACTTATTAGCCAAAGAAACGGTCAGTGCATGACTTAATGGAAGACTAGCCTTATCTTCGGCAAGAATAAGTCAACAAGGGAAAGCTATCCAAATGGAAGAACATTGTCTGTTCTCTGTCATCCAACTGGCAAGGCAGTGAGTGCTAGCCACCTCGGTAAAACTGAGCTGGCCGCAAAGGATTTGAGGTATCATTTACAAAGGTGGTGGGAGGAGACTGAGCTGGAGGACTATGTCTTCCAAGTTAGGTTATTTGCATGGGAAGTGTGGAGATAGTCCTTGGTTAGACTTGGGAACTTTACTGAAAGTGATTCTGCGACCTGTTAATAGGTGCCACTTTGGGTCGTGCAGTCCAGATGATAGAAAAAGTTAACGCAAATTTGTGTAATCTTTTATCAAATGACATGCTATAACTTCAAGCCCTGAAGTTTATCCAAACATCCATTTAATCATCTGCGCTTCTTTTCTGCCCTCATGACCAAAGATTACACAAAATTTGAGCTAAAGAGGCTGGAATGACCGGCACATGTACGTGATTACTTGAAAGAAACTGCATGATCAGGACATGACCACGTGACAACATGCATAACTTACCAATTGTTTATTTGTGAATTTGTTCTAAGAAATTGGGAAGGTGGGGGAACAAAAAGAACTCAATATCAACATGATGTTAATTGGGGAGTGGCGGACAGCAGCCAGTGATCCAAGGCAGCGTCGAATCATTTACAATTTCAACTTCAAAGGTTCGTCCCGAAAATGATTCATCTCCTGCCTTGTTCAGTGACTGCCGGTGCACAGGTATTCATACAGTGACAATTGATACATATAGAACACATAATTACTTGATTAGGTAGAAGACCGATATCTTGCCGCTCCTGTTTGAAAAACGTCAGACATATTTCAAAAGTTTGGCCCAAAATCAATAAACTGTACCAACATATTTATCAAGGGTTCAGAGAAAAACTGCTCCGTTCAGAGGTAGTCATTGGGGCTGAGACCTACAACCAATAGTACCCGAATGTGTTCAGAGAGTCTCGATATTCCAGGGTTTGCCTACACTCGAATATGCCACAAAAGGCATGCTGTTAGTTTTAACCATGCTATTGCACACCCTGTGCCTTTCAAATGGCTTCAAAATATCATGTAAAGTTATGATAATACATGATGGTTCCTCTTATGAAAGCATGCGTGAATCCAGCAATTCTTGAGAACGATGTGACAATGTCATATATTGAACTATTGCAGGGGCACCAAAAGCAGATGAAGTTTCTCAACTTTTGGCGTCACCTGTATGATACTTACAGCGATAAAGATGGCCGACTTGGTTTCCTTCTCAGTCTCCGTCTTGGTGACACGCTTCGGAGGCTGGTAGTCTTGTTTCTCCATCTCAAACGCACGGATCAACGATTTTGAAGAACGACGCTCTGGAAGAGAAGGAGGCGAACGCTCAAAGATAAATTTGGTAGATTTAACATTTCTAATACAACAGGGACATCGTCGTGGTGAAGACTTGATAACTATCAAATTTCTTTGGGCATGAGACGGTCAAAAACAGTTACTCACCTTCATTTTCGTATCCGATATCATTTTCTTCAGGCTCCATCTTTTGAGGTTCCTCCTCGTTCTCTTGCTGTAAGAAAGGAGAGGAGATCAGTGTAGACGGCGATGAAGTCGGAGTGTTTGTGTGTGGAAAACAAAGGTCTTCATAACCCCATTGCCTTAGAATTCTCAGTGTTTTTAAGGTTACACAGAAGCAACCTTGATATATTGACAATCCAAAATGTTTTTCTCTTATCAAATATTCTGTGAAATGCCCTGAAAAAGTCAGAGGGATTATTGATGTAAGATTTCCAAAGTAAGCTACTTCCTTAAATACACTCATGCTGGTTTGCATCAACTGATATTCAACTAAAAAATCAGGTCTAACAAATAATTTTGACACAAAACTGAATGAATCAATACAAAACATGAACACTTAATTCATGCAATAAGACAACAAACGTGCATCATCAAAATTTGGATTTGTTGATGTCGTCATACAGCATCACCCCTAAACGAATCACATTTTCAGTTTACATTCATCAACAGCCCCGAATGAAGGACTACGGTGCACAAATTTCTTGATAGCTTCTTTGTGAATCTGATAGTTAAACACAAATACAGAGAGTTAAAGTAGTTTTTGACGACAATAACCAAAGGCATGCAAAGGGAGCAGTGTAACATGTTTTGTGGACATTGACAGGATGCCTCCAAGGAGTGATTTTTTAGTTCTTCAACGATTTCAGAAAGATCAGCAATTATGAGCGTATTCAATTCATCAAATAGAATAAGAGACTTAGAACCAAAATCACCTTGTCTGAAAAAAATAGAAATTTGTTAATCAGTGCATAATAGAAAACCTCAAATCTTTGGGGATAAAATCCAACCTGCCGATATACAAAATACACAAAGCACCTCATCTATAATGATGTTTTACATTACAAAACATGTGCTGCCACCGAGGAATTGCAAATTTCAATTCTACTGCCACCAGATTGTAGCTAGAATCCTATTATCTCGGAGTAACAGAGAAAACACTAAAGTCAATACAGGGTTCAAACCTCAGACCTGCGGTTTAGAAGGCAATCACCCTACCAACAGAGGCGAAGGTAACTACCCTCTTGCCTGGGCTAGTGGGAATGATGCCACCACTACATAAGCAAGTAGAAATATCAAGAAGAATCTTTGAAAACCAAGTGAGGGATAGGGTTGGGGATCTTACCATTGAACACTGGGTGTACAACATTGACATGCAGTGTCCAAGTCAAGGGCATTACACCAAGGAGGCGAAGAATAGTTTTAACGTGGTGCTCCTCTACGACATAGCTACAGATCCTTCCACCCTGGCGAAAAGTCGGCAAAAACTTCTTCCACCATTTGGGAAAGTCCACACCAAGCCCAATGAAACATCACTAATTATTAGTCTACCTTGTCAGGGACGAATATTTTCATAGCGTGGGTCGCACGAGCTCCGGACGGACTATACTTCCCAACTCCAGTCCATAAGCGTTTCCCTCTCAGGCTGTTCGTGGGACTTGATGATTCTGATGAGAGCATACTGCTGTCCATATCCGTCATCGGGTGCCGGAATATCCGTGGAAAAGCAGTTGGATCGCCGTTGTGCTCGACGTAGTAAACTGTAGGTTTCTGTGCACCTGTGTAGTAAGTGTCAGGAGTCGAGTCGCTCTGTAAGTAGTCGTCGGGGTCAACCCTGCCATCAACATAATTTGTGACATCAACATCACTGAGATGGTCCGAATCTATTGAACTTGCATCGTTGTGGAAGTGTAATTCATATCGAAAGGGCTCTCCATCTACTTGATCAACAGGAACCTTACTTGGACCAGAGTTTTTCACATTGTTTGGATTGATTACAAATTCCTTATTCCTGCGCAAGTTTTCCTTGTTTTTATCAGCTGTTTTATCAATAATAACCATAGGCTTGACATCGAACTGAAATTCTAAAGGTTTATACTTGGAGTCTTTGGTTGGTGGTAAATCAAAGTGCATAGAGTTGCGATACTGCTGGTAATCTGGGTTTTGGCGTATTTGCCCCATTTTTGGTTTCGGAGTTTTCTCTACTTGCGTTGCATACTGTGGTTGTATAGTTTTTGCATCAATATAATCATGCTCATCTGCATTTCCAAATACTGCATTCCACTTCGCTTTATCTTCATCAACTAAATCCAGCGTGCTTGTCGTGCTACGTTCACTCTGATCTGACTCCCCACGATACACCCCAGGGTGCTTCTTCTCCCGACCAGTCCACCCAGAGGAGAAGGTCTGCTTTGGAGTATCAATAGAATAATCATCATCTGAGTCACTGCTAAACGAATGTGGCACAGGTGCCCTCCGACGTTGCTTCTTCCTCTCAACAGGGCGCTCTTGACCAGGGCTATCTGATCCCCGCTTCTTTTCCTTGCTTATTTGATTGAGTGTACTCTTGGACTTCGGGGCCTGAGGGGTCCCGTAGATGACATCTGGGTATGCCTTCATGACCGGTATCGCTCTCTCCTCCTCATCCGCTGGAGCAAAATTGATGAGAATTTCTCGATCCGAATCATCCGGAGGAGGAGAAGGCCACCGTGTTTGCTTCTTTCGTTCATCCACGATCGTTGTTGTTGTTGTCCGTTTCGTCTGTTCAATGACAACCATCGGTTTCTTTCGTTCAACTTGATTTTCATCCTTTGAGATGATAACTATCTCTTTTTCCTCTCCCATAAACTTCCTGAAGTTTTCCGGAATCTTGCTCCGATACTGAGCATAGTCCTGTGGCAAAGGAGATCCAGATCGAGGAGGCGTTGCCCGCGTTTCTGCAGATTTTGATTTGTTTTCTGGTTGAAATATTATCCAGTTATCTTCAGGTTCCTTCAGCGGTGACCAAGTTTCCTTCTTAGGTGAGTAGGTTTCCTTCAGGGGATCTCGCCTTTGATGAGTCCAGGCTGGAGAAATATTTTCCTTCAAAGGTGACCTGTCCCTATCTGGGTCGAAAGGTTTGGGTGCAGATTCTTGTGGCCTGATCCAGTCATGTAGAACATCTGGTTCTGGCTGCTCTTGCCTATGTCTCTCCTTGTTAACAGGCTGCAACTCTCTTGCCATTGGCTTCCCATGACTGACAAGAGAAACCTCATCATCCGCATTGATATCATTAAGTATAGCCCATTTCATGTCTTCAGACAAGAGACCTTCCCCAGCAGGTGTAGCTGGTGGACTGCCCTTAGCGTCATCGAAATTAAGTAGAACGTCCGACATATTTGTGGGTACCTTCTCCAAAATGGTTTCAGAAGCAGGGGTTTCCTCCAAAGGCTGTTCTTCAAACTCCACCAAATTCAGCTGCTCATTCAAATGGAATTCCTTTTCCTTTGGTAGTCTTCGATGCTCCTCTGCTGGCCAAGGGGAAGCATATTCGTTTCCCCTCTCGACATATTCAGCCTCATCATCTGATGAATCACTACCTCCAGTTTCCACATCATCGATATATGATATTTGTTTTGCAGGGGTTGCTGTGTCAGAGTCTGTCTCTGTCGGTGTATCCCCCAAGTGTTCCAAAGTCACATCAATATGAGGAACATTCTCCGTCGTGACAGTCGTGAGATCTGGATCAATTGTGACCACCTCCCTCTCTCTTGCCTCCTCATCCTCACTGCTATCTGTGTCATCATACCTCCGTCTCTCTTCGTCAAAATCAATCGAAATCTCAATATCAGCAATTGCACCCCGAGGCCTTGGGCTCTCTGGTCTATCAGGCACTTGTGTAACCCTGGCAATTAGCATATCATTATCTTGCCTATCTGTTGCTATCCTTGCTCTGATTGGCTCCCGGGCATCATTCTCCTTCCCATCATCTGAACTCAAATTGTCAAAGAACTCCTCCATATTTGAGCTCTCCTTCTTCGGAGCACTGCTAGCAATGACAGCATCCTCCACAATCTCCCTTGAAATCTCATCAGCTACTGTATTCATAATCTTCATCACATCCTTTTCTTCAGGCTTTTTAATTTCCTCTGTGAGTATTTCTTCATCCACAGACTTGAGTTCTGACTCAGCATCAATCTCATCCAAAGTTGCCCAAACTCTTGCTGCAATATCAACCTCTTCTGGCTCTCTTCTGTCCTCACTCACAAACTCCAGATGCTCATCGACAGGCTTCCATTGGTGTGCAGCATCAACCTCATCAAGTGCCGCAAAGTTGTTACTAATATCAATCTTCTCTACCTCGCGCTTCTCTTCTTCAAGCAGATCTTCAACCACTGACTCTAGTTCTGAATCATTATCAACCGCATCCAATTCCGCCGAAACTCTCGCTGCAATGTCAACTTCTTCTGGCTCCATCTTGTCCTCATTAACCAATTCCAGATACTCATCAATTGGCTTCCATTGGTGTGCATCATCTTTCTCATCTAGTTCTGCAAAATTGTTCCTAATATCAATCTCCTTTGCCTCATGCCTCTGTTCCTCAAGCAAGTCTTCATCCACAAACTCTGGCAAATTTCCACTGCGGTCCAACTCATCCAGAGGTGAAAAATCTATGTGGCCTTCCTCTGAGGTCCTCTTCTCTTCATGTGCTATATCCTCCTCTACAGGCTCTTGTTCATATTTCCCAACTTCATTCTCATAATCAGACTCTGATAAATTCTGGTCTGCATTGACAAGCTTCTCCTGGGCTTGTTCCTGGCCATCGACCTGATAAAATCCACTAGATCCAACGGACTCCAAGTCACTGGGAGATTCAATACGAATTTGAACAGGTTCCCTATTCAACTTTTCCACTTCCTTCTTTTTCTCTGTTAGATCCTTCATTGGAGGGCTTGTTTCAGAATATTCGAAGCGCTTCATTGCTCTGAATGCAGCTAAGATCTCGTCCGGATCGGCCTGAATGCCAATTTCACTTGTGTGGCCATCTTCAGTCTGACAAGAGATATCAGACAGACTTGACGATAGTTTTTTGGCACTTTGAAGGTTGGACTTTGGTGCAACTAAATCCCCCGTGCTGCCTGATAAGCGATTGTTTAGCTGGTTGCCTGGTTTTTCCAATGCTTTCTTAACAGGTGCTTTTCTGTTCGCAGGTGCTCTGTTTTTCAAGTAGCGTGGTTTTTCTTTTCTACGGAGATAGTCCTTCTTGGGGACAACTTTATTAAGGCTTTCCTTACTTGAGGCTGATGTAAGATTATCTCGACTTGATCCTTTAGTGGAACCTTTGCTCAACAAGCTATCCCTGCTAGAGCCTAAGCTCTGTCTTGATCCTTTAGTGGAACCTTTACTCAACAAGCTATCCCTGCTAGAGCCTAAGCTCCGTCTTGGGCTTCCTCGCGAGCTTGAACGGCTGCTCCTCCTGCTACCAATAGAGTCATCACTATCCAAATGATGTCCAAATACGATACTATCATCTTCAATCGGCTTATCACTAAGTTTTGGTTTGAGCGGTTGCATCTTCCTCCGGGCAAACTTGGACGGCGCATCAGGGTTTGCATCAACAGTAAAGACAACAGCCGGATTCCTCGACCCACCACCTCCTGAATCCTGGAACTGGCTTGGAGCCGAGAAGAAGTTATCAGCTTTAACGCTTGTAGAGTAGATGCCACTGTCCTCTGTCTCCTCATAAGGTGCCTCCTTGATTTCTTCCGGGCATGACCAAGATACCCTCTTACGGTTCTCGGGCTCATGATCGGAAGGTTCATCAAGACTATCTGACTCCCTTGATTCCTCACGCTTGTAGCGCCTTTTCGTTCTTGGGGAAGGCACCCTCTGGTTGCTGCCATCAATACTATCATCAGACATATTACTCCCATCGCTTTGATATCCATCTGTCTGAGCATAAGCCATAAGAGGTGGTGTCGACATAACGTTTGCTGCCTTTGTGTTCGGTACAATTTTATTCTCCTGTGTTCGGATCCTTGTTGGTTGCAAATTCTCTTTTTCTCTTTCAGCACTATCTATACTATCATCTGACATGTATTTTTCATCAAAACTAGGTTGTGCGTAGGTAGCTTGTTGCATAGTGGTTGGGAAGGCATTTTGAGTGCTTGAGTCCAGGGAAGGAAACACGTTTTCAGGTTCATCTGACTCAGATTTGAAATGATCTTGGTGGTCTTGAGGTGGTCCATATGGATCTTTGTGTGATATGATATGAACTCCAGGCTCTTGTTTTAGGCGAGCTGGTTCTTGGGAAACATTTTCTGGTTTGAGTGTATCTTCGTCAACATTTGGATGAAACCATTCTACAGCGTTCTGTTTCACCTGATTTGTAGGACTCTGCTCATTAGGATCTTGAGGCCAATAGTCAGCAGGTGAATGAGTTGGTCCAGAAGGCTTCCCAGCAGGTCCCATATGTGTTTGAACTTTACTTGGAGCCCGGTCTTCCGGCGTTTGGTGCCAATCTGGATTCGGCTCTGCCCACTCTCCAGGTGTTTGAATGGGATTGGAAGACACACCTGCATGTACGGAATTTACTGGAGGTGTAACCTGTTCCGGAGATTCTTGTCCCACATGAGTCTGAAACCAATCTTCAGGTGCTTCACTCTGTGGTGTCCGTAGTCCGGCAGGTTCAGTAGGAGTACAAGATCCTGTTGGCAATTTTTGCCGCTTTGTTTTTGATGATTCCTCATTTGGATTAACAGCGAAAGGAGGCCCTGAAGAAGCTGGGCTTGTCACACGATTCCCATCCCAAGAATCATTTACAGTTGCATAGTGTGGCCTCTCGTCTGAAAAGGGGTCGTAGCTATCCATAGCATATGGAGGCACAGATCCATGCCGTGTACCAGGGGTACTTCGAGATTTTTTGCTGAAATACTGTTCTTTATATTCCGTCCCATAACAGGTTTGAGGATCAACGGCATATGGCGGTAGAGGTGACATTACAGGTGACATAGTCACATAATCCTGCTCTGGCAGAGACTCATCCGGATGCCGGTAGGAGTGTGGAATGGAAGCAACAGAAGACGCATTTGATATGCCTGAACTCTTCATTTGATGGGCAGTATGAATGTCATTTGGCATTGACGTGGACTTACTTAACAGACTTTCGTTTTCATACTGCAAATTTGGTGTAGATTTAGCTAACTGTTGTCCAGGTCGAAGAGGACGATTTAGAATATAATTTGGGGGAATGAAGGGTTGCCTTTCTTTATCAGGTTCTGTTACGCCTGCAGGTTTCCAAGCTGGCCGCTCCTCTATTGGTATGGGCTTGCCAGATGGCCGGACGGTGGCCATATTCTTTGGTCCTGGTTTCGATGCACGTGGTTTCTGGACGGGAGGAGCTGATGAAGGGCGGGACAGTGGACTCGGGCTGGCTCGCCTAGCAGGGCTAGTGCTTGGCCCTCTAGACACTGGTCTGTTCGTTGAGCGCAGCTGTCCCTTGGCGCTGCCATCAGTTTTTGAAGGCGGTGCCGATTGTGACCTCGGTATGACTGTGGATCGTTGTGTAGTGGCTTTTGGTGGAGCATCTTTTGCCTTTTTTGGGATCATTTTTGGAGGACCAGGTGAATTTGAAGCTTGCGGTGATTTTGGACCTACTTTTGGGGGCTTCACTGCTGCCCCCTTTTGTGCAGGTGAGGAAGACTTCTTTTGATCTGTTTTCGATGGCTGTGGGTTGAACATAAGAACAACAGTATTAGAGCATGGCATGCAATACAAGGTGTCCCGAAAAAAAGTCTACCCATATTTAAATGTTGAATATCATAGATTTCCTGAAGAATCAAACAATTATACTAACAAGTATTCTTGAAAGTCCTGATCCATTACCATAGTTATTCTTTAATAATCAAAGGATTTGTGAAAATATCCCTCATTAAAATATGCCTGAAGAGTAACAATTTGAGACGGTGCTTAATCTGATTGAGAAGCCCTCATGAAGGGATAAATTACCGATTTCATTGACTTGATTAAAGCTGCTCAGAGAATTTGACTATGGAATCTGTCACAGATGGGGGACATTCATTGTCAGGACAGACATCACAACTAGAGAACCATTGAAACGAAATTGAAGACCAGAGGAATTAATGAAGAGCTAGTTTACCATTTGTTGGAGAGAGATATCATACATGAAGACTATCGCTAACAACCCGGAGGGAGAGAAAATCTATACCTTAGGTGAAATCATGTATGTAAACTAGGACCCAAAACCAAAATGAATGGATTCATGATCTAGAAAACAAAATCATGAATAATGACCAATTACCAAATTAAGGTCATGACCGCCAAAAATGATGGTAAACGTAAATTTGTAAAATAGCCTATTCCAAAAAGCAATTTAAAAGAAGCCGTGACCCTATTTCATCTACTTGAACTCACAGCATTCGCATCTTTAATTGTCAGAGAGAGTCGAGGCTTTTTCTGCCCAGGCGGCGCTGCAAATCTCACCTGAGGATGGAATGAACTAGAAGTTAAAATATCTGCTTTTATGTATTGTGGACATTTTGATAACATCTACCCATCTAAAGATTGAGAGAAAACGGGGTATAATCTATATAGAGCATTGTAATTTAGGTCACCTGCACCTCTCCCCCTCCATCTTTATAATGTATAGACCATGTGACTCATCAATAGCAATGGTATCAGACAAATTTTCAAAGGTTAGAAGGCGGTACAGTAGGGATGCCGCTAATGTTGTAGGCTGACTCTGCCTTTGCCTACCAAGTACAAAACAAAGGATGATTGATGAAGTTGTTTGTGATATTTTTTAAGCCTATTACCTCTTGTGTTAGAACCACGGGTGAGAGTCCAGATCACAAAGACACTGTCACTTTTTACAATGGAAATACCACTGTTGGGTTAACCAGAGTCCTGACAATCAAGTCCAAATCAAACCGAAAGCCTCACACTTCACAACATGAAAGAAACGAACTTGGGAAAATCACGATACTCCACAACAGATATTCAGCTACTGGAAGAAGCGTCTCAGCGAACTACTCAACACAAGAGACTGCAACAGTTAATCCTTCCAAAGACTCCACCCTATTACAGCAACACTTCATCACTAGGCGTATCCTACACTGCCGACTAATATATCAACTGGTCATTCAGATTATTTCCCAATACCATTTCGCAAAATGTAATTTATACAACTTCATACGTCCAATGTATTGATTTTGAAATGTGTTCTCTTAAGGCCTACAACATGCGTCCTAGGCCTATACACATCGACAACAGCTGTTTCAGACCAATTCCGGTCTGTGCAGCAAAAATGAGTTCCTATATGATTTGTCCGAGTGTGCGCAATTCAAATTATTGTAAAGCTGTGGCACAGTTGTCACATGACATGGGCATGCTCTTTTGAAATATCGCTTTTAGAGAGACACTCAAGATCAATTTGATGCACATTTTCTGTTCGAAGTCATACTCCTTTAGCTGAAACAAAGGCATTTTCTTAAGGAACAAGTTGCAGCATTCTACCCAACCCAGCACTACATTCTTACCCTAAAACGCTTGCTCGAAGGGCTTGCTGCCGAAGGTGACATAGTAATCTTCCGAAGAGCCCGAGATATCCCAACCTTTTTGGGACTCATCATCAAAGTGACAGTCTCGGCCATGATTTCCAAGTAAAATAGCTAAAATCTGAACGAGCAAATACGTGCGAAGTATCCTACAAAAAGCAGACCTCCGATTGAGCAGTCGTTCAACACTGTGAGAAGACCTGTATGTTGGTCAGGGTAGAGGAAGTCTACTAATATTACTATAAAGGAATCCTCCTAATGGTTAGGTCACACCATTCAAAAGCCACGTTCATGTCAATGATACACCGAGCCCAAACATTTTTAAGCAAGTATTCGAAACGTGACGTCTATTGTTCACTTGAAATCAATGATTTATTTGAAAATGGTAACAATATGATTTGAACCACTAAACATTAAACAAACCCCCGACTTGGCCTGGCCTTATTCACATCGTCGTCACTTAATTTAACCCTTTAATCCTACTGTCCCAGATAAATCTCGTCACTTTATGTTTTGGGTACTTGTCCATAGGTGGTCAGGTTTCAAGTTGTCAACAGATTTGGAAAATACACACACAGAAAACAACAATCATGCCTGAAATATACACTTTCAAACAGACACACTTGGTTCCTCAGGCCTATCACCACAAAATAATAAATACTTTTTTACTTTGTTGATGACATTCTGAGATGGTTTTCTCTTGACAATCAGCACAGACATAACGTCATATCATCAGCCTCCTACTATAATTGCTAAACTCACTTTTTGGCCATTTTGAGATTTTTTGCCCAAGTCACCCCTCCAAGAGAAAGGCACCTACAATAAAAATGCCTAAGTCATTGACCAAACAAGACCCTGTACGCAGATCAATAATTATGTAGATGTGCCTATCTCAGTTATGTGAGTTAGGCAATTTAACCCACAAAGTAAAATTGCCTAACTCAGAAAATATTATGAGTTGTGATTTTGGAGAGAAGCAAACTGTTCCAAATCATCTCACTTGGGAGAGTCGGTCGTCTCTGGACTAATTAATGCAGAAATGTCATGTTCAATCCCCCTCCCCGTTTCCACAACCAACTGTCTGGTTTGCCATGTGAGATGATTTGGAATCAATCAGCAAGGAAAACCCTTGACCATAAAGAAAGAAATAGAAGGCTTCCCATCCATCCAAGCAGAGGGTATTGTGGGGCTCGTCTTCCTATAAAGAGCCAAAGGGATGTTCAAGCAGAGATGAAAATGGAAACCGGCCTCACCGAGGTGTTGCTTATTATTTGGAAAATAGCTCAAAGTTCCACTTTAAAAGTGATGACAAAAAGTGAGACACGCAAAGAAAGACAACACCCAAAACACAGAAATGTTACGACATCACGACAGTCAACAAGGTCACATCCGTAAGACTTACGTCCAAAACAGGACTGATCTCATCAGTGTATGTGGCGCCTACAAATGGCCGTGTTGATGGAAAGCGGGGTTGCTGACCAAAACGTGAGTTGTGAGCGGGACTCTGGCGTGGTGAGGAATAATCTATGAATGTGTCCTGGAATTTGATTGGATGAAAGAATGAGAGGAGACGGAATGCTGTGTTAGTGCAGGTGTATATGGGGTGTCTCAAAAAATGCAACAGTTGATATGGTGAAGATCGATAGACCGAATGTT
Organism: Lineus longissimus; assembly: GCF_910592395.1. NCBI lineage: Eukaryota > Metazoa > Nemertea > Pilidiophora > Heteronemertea > Lineidae > Lineus > Lineus longissimus. Next base: position 3,760,255 of record NC_088315.1, read on the forward strand.
TATTGCTTGGTCATTGGTGACTGGCCATTGGCTTACATTATGGGCAACACATAAAATATGATAACCCTGTGAAATCAGACTCACCAGGTCCAGTTACTGTATTTAAGTAACACTGTGAGTCTGCGAACATGTTCAATATCATAAAAGATCAGCCACCGTAGCATTATTTCTGAGACAACCCGTAGTGTGTGCATTATTCCATAATCTAAGGTGTATGCCAGCATTGGCTGCCAATTTGGTGAATCAGGTTTCAACGAAAATATGATACAGGGATGAAATTAAGTGAAGAAGGGAGTATTCTTGATGGAAATGGCAGAAGAGTTGTTGGTGTTCCACAGGGAGGTGCGTTGTGGCCAATTCTGCTCATAATGAAACAGTAACAGGCAGTGGGCAAACATTGCTTGAAATATCCTGAAAATCAAAAGAACTGTTCAACATCATTTAGCACACAGAAAATAAGAGATGCATTTACTACTTAGTATAATCATGATACGAGGTACAGAATCACAACTGCTTTCCACACAGCAGTTTTCGCAAGTTCAATTTTCAATCCGACAGCAATGAAATACTTCAATACATCAGGCCTAAGAAAAAAGTAGTTTATCATAGGCTTGAAATGATGCATAAACAGGCTGATATGGCCCAGGTAAAGGCCTTTCTACAGCTGTTCATAGACACATCATGCAATGCGTATGTATATGTTTCATTTGCAGGCTAACCTACATGTAGGCAATAGTTTATCAGAGGCTTATTTTGACCATTTTTAGTCTTCATGCAAGTTATATTCACAGCCAGCATGGTTCACTTTCTCGACCAGTAGATATGTAAAATCATTACATTTTTATAGATAATACCTTCAAACCATCTAACCTAGCTTAGTCTGCTTTTGGTAAAAACTCTCGACTCTCCTGCACCACAGCTAAATGGACAGAGGGGGGATGGGCCTAAGGACCCCGCCTACTTTCTACAGAGCTATAACTTGATGATGACTACACCTTCTCAAATTCAATCGCATGCCAATTGTAAGCAGACATTCCAAACATCACATACAATATCAGTATCATTATTATGGAACTTCTGAGTATCACAAGGAGTCCATACTACTCATATATGAAGGTGCACGGACAGCAGCAAAAATATAGATTTTACCAGACTTTGGAAAGGTTTAATTAATGATATCATAGTTCGATAACAGGGCTATAAAATCAACCCACCTTTTAAATTACACTGGTTTCCTTTATCCTCTTTGATAATAAAGGCCTATGTCCATACAAATCATAACGTGAAGCACGCACAATGATGAAATAATGGGCCGGTGTACTGTGTGTGAACCATATAATGCATGTTATATATGTGGTTTGATATATCGGAAGTATGTCAACAAGAGAGATGAGAGTGAGAGCCACATAGAGGGGATTTAAGTCATGACTAACACAATTACCTGTGATAAGGACTGGTCTGCCTATTTGAGCAATATCTGGCGATATCTTTGTGACAAAATATCTCAGACCTAGTAAATGACGGATCTTCCCCAACACCATCATACAATAAATGTAAGCATTAGCCCATGGAAAATGGAAAAATTAATATCATATATAAATGTAATCGAGAAAGTCAATACAACCACCATGGATGAGGCAATACACACCTCCAAATAAAGGTAGGAACATTGTATTTCAACCCAGCAGTTATGTTTGATAGAAAGTATCCAGCCCATCCTATACTCTACCTTAGAAGTGGTGGCTTGTGGACTAGAGACTTCCATTTTCTGTCGAACCATTTTCAAAACATACTCCCTTGATCCTTCGTGTTGTTCAGAACTAAATGCTCAATGTTTTGTTCATGCCATCCTTTCGAACATCATCATCAGGTATAGTGATTTCTTGAAAGTTTATGACAGAAATCTAGGTTGCCGTTGACAGTCCTTCAATCTCTATTACAACGTAACACACAAATAACATCAAAGAAGGTAACAAAATGCTTTGGTATCTGCAGATTAGTATGCAGTATCAGGATTGTCAATGCACAATATTTTTTTGCAGCTCCCAGGTATATCTTTGAGTTACAATGTCTGCAACAAATCCTGTGTCTGTTTTGCCGATACGCTTTGCTTTACGTCATGTTGCACAATCCATGTATTCACTTTTCTGTCTCTGAATATCAAATTAAGAAGTAGTAATCATGAGTTATCAATTCAACTCTAATAGAGTGATCTCTTCCTTTAGTGAAGTCCCTTACAGAATTGAAGGAACCTCGCACATGAAACTGGGAACTTTAAATACCATCCTACAACATGGCTATATTAGTAGAAGTACTGAACCGGGTCGAAAAATTTTCAAAAAAATCATCTCAATTTTCAAAATGGATGAAATTAGATGCGTGGCTGCGTATGGTTACATTGGATACAATGGCCCTACACTGTATGAACCATTATTAACCTGATCTGGACCTGAAACACGGACCTGAAACAGGTGTTTTCAACAGCCTTAAGCCAATAACCATCAATAATCCTCCCAGGACCGACTTTACCAACCCAAATCATAAATCGTCATCTAAGTCACCTGGACAAAATGATAATATCAATACTACCTACGCAAATTCTGGTGATGGTGAAACAGCCTGTTTGGAAGCGCTATATCATCACCCACAACAAAGATACACTTTTTCGGTATCAGCACATCACACTAGTGGATCAAGGACCAGCAACTACCCCATTGAACTTGACCTAGCTAGGAACAACACAGTGGCAATCAAGACGATTCAAACCTACAAATGATGAATTGTGACTCCACATAAGTAACACTCTTAAACATACTCTTGTGTTTGGCAAATACATTGCAAATTGCAAAACCAATACGATATTCCTTTCACAATTTACGGTAATTGTGAAAATACGTATCACTCATAAACATTACCGTATCCTAATCTGATCTAGATCCGTTTGAGGATAAGTCCAGCTGAGCCTGTGCACCGACTGACGCAAGCTGTGACAAGCCGTTTCAACAAGTCTATCAGCTCCACCCAGGTGCCCTATATAATTGTTCGAGAATCAAACTCCACCCAAACATTGTGAAATATCAAAATCGAAAAAATGGTCGCCCAAGGATTTCTATGCAAATTGAACAAACACGCACACATCCATGACTAAATATGAGCGTTGGATTTGAAGCCTATAACGAAAGGCACTCGCCATTTGAATGATTATTTGCATGAATTATGCTAAAGACTTTAAAACCAACATCTGTTTCCTATTTGCTTCCACTGAAAGCAATCATTTTATTTGTTCCCACCGGGCACCAGATGCTTACCACTGGCTTAAGCACGCTGTCCCAGCACTCATATTTTTTAAAGGCTAAGTTCGTTTATTCAAAATTCAAATTGAAATCTGAACTTGAACTTGAGATTTTCCATACGTACTGAATATCAATTCTAACAGCGCTGCTGGAATCCAGTTTAGTTAAACTCGCCATTGTTCAAAATGAGATGTTGGGTGTGTTTCCTTTTCCTTGAAGTTTTTTTCTAGAAAACCAGTTGAAATACGCCAAGCCGGATGCCAAGTTGGATCAAACTGCTCTATAGTTTTGTTTATTAGTTATTTTCTGTGGACCACTTCTGAATGATGCACCAAACTGATCTGGCCTTAATTTGGATTGATTGTTTGATATTGCGACAGCCTGAAGTCAACATCAGCAAACTGTAGCAGTTGTCACTAATAGGCCAGCGGCAGTGACCTAAAATAAACCTTCACCACATTGAAATTGAGGCATTTATTATAAATATATCCACGAATTGCACCGGAATTTTAAAATTTAATTGGAATCTGAATTCAATTAGAATTTGCGAATTTCGAAATGTAAACATGCATTGAATTGCCCAGCCTAAACACCCCCAAAGTTCCATCATAAAACTCTTACCTTGTCAATCATACTCAGTGCGTTCGGTAAGGGCCTGGTTGGTTTATAGCAAAAGGCATATGAAGGAAACCCTTGCCTTGTGAACGGGGGCGTACGAGTCTCCAGACTCAATAGCTCCATGGTCAAAAACGGTAGAATTATCCACCAAATGTGACAAAAGAACAAAAATAACTGGTAAAGAATAGCCAAAAACACCCTCACAGTGTGATCTAAAATGAGCAACTATATTGTATCATTGGACAAAGGGAGGCTGATAGATAGCAATTGATACCACCATTGAGATATTGTCGAGTCTGTTGTAGCGAGCTGGAGTGTTGATAAAGTCAACCTAATGACACAGATGTTATTTTCTGAGACAGCAAGGTAAAATATAAGGAGTCATTTCCCCAGGTGTTTAAGTCAAGAGGATTCGTGAACTTACTCGCCATCCCAAGTCCATTCCATAGAACTTACAAAGGATTTTAGATGGCGAGTTGATCTTTGGGGCCCCGTTGCAAAAACTACTGGTTGGGGCAGCAAAAATGTGTATCATCCACATACTTACCTGTGAAAATGACAGATTGAATTGAAAATTTGTTCAAAACAAAGTCAGAAAGCAAGGTTACTTACAAGCAGAAGTGTTAAATTCAAAACTTTGCTCACCTGTTCATCATTTCCAATGATGGTATTCTCCGTATGTGTTTCAGTCACCACCTCCGTTTGGATGATGGTCTTCCCGCCCTCGTGGACCTCCTTGACCGTCTCCGTGACAATGGTCCTCGTGTCACCATCCTCTGTTACACGTGTCGCCACCTGCTCTGTTACAACTTCACCCTCGCTAGATGGTGTAGAGACTTCATGTACAGGTGACATGGGGGATTCAGGAGTACTCGCTTGCGTTGCCATTCTTTCAATTTCTTCGATTTGTCCAAGAAAGTTATCCTCGTCGCGGACTGGGGAATACGGTTCTTGCTCAGGTTCCTCTGGTTCGTAATCCTGTTGTTGCTCAAAGTGATCCCGTGACTCCTTGGCGTATTCCTGGTGTGCGTTTTCCTGGTAATCCACGTGCTCAACTTCGTGTTCTTCACGATAGTCCTGCTGCAGTTGCGCTTCCTGCTCTTGGTGGTAATCCACAGGCGATTGTTGTTCCTCACGATACTCCGGTTCAGGCTCCTGGTACTCTTGTTCTCGCTCGTGATATTCTTGCTCTGGCTCGCGGTACTCTTGCTCTGGCTCACGGTGCTCTTGCTCTGGCTCACGGTATTCTTGCTCTGGCTCACGGTATTCTTGCTCAGGTTCCTGATAACTCTGTTCAGGTTCCTGGTACTCCTGTTGCGGTTCCGGACTCAACTCCTCCTGCCGATAATCCTCCTGGTTTGTTTCCTGCGGCTCAGTCCTATACTCCTCAAACTGCTCCTCCTTATATTCGTTACGTAAGTCCTCGTACTGCTCCTCACGATAATCCCCGGCTTCCTCACTAAATCCTTCAGAGGGTTCCTCGGTACCTGGTGTCACAGGCGACTCTAACTCTTGCACGTTATTTGTTTGTGACGCTAACAAATCATTTGATTCAGGAATTTCCTCACCGTGATTATTTTCCTCTTGAGCAAATTCAACCTCTGTTGTCTCCGCAGTTTTTATAGTGGAAATGCTTGCCGCAAATTCAGCTTCTAGGCTTCCACCGAGCAGATCTCCAGACTGGAATCCTCCGTCTTCGAAGTTGGAATTTGGCGCTGAATTTAGTCCAAAGGGATCGTCACCGAAGGGGTTGGTGTTTTGGTCATGTGACTTGCTAGTACCATTAACATCCTGAAAGATACAAGGTCATGAAATGCCAAGGTTAGAACAACATCTTGGTTTGAAGCATTGGGTCTTATCTACTACCACAAACCCCTTCAATAAAACTAGACACAGTACAAGAATAGTATATGGTATGTATATGATTTTGGCAACCCGTGTTCGAGGGGTAGATAATAACGTATATTATAGTGACTGGTGAAAGAATATCAATCAATATAGGACAGACATGTTGACAGAGATATCTCCAGTCAAAGACCTCCCGGACAGTGGGCCTACAATCACTTTGTGCTAACCCAAAGACCCAGTGAAGGTCTTGTTCTTGACTGAAGTACCGTGTCGGCTACTGGTCATACCTGACTATCTTTTTACAACTCATAGGAGGTGACCCAAAATGAAAAGCTCACAAAAATTGTAGCTCTGTATGAAGCTTAGGAAGAATAAAGGAACTTGAGGGATGGGGCATGGTGGTGGAGTGGTTGGGCAGCGACTTGAGTGTACTTGTACAGCGAGATCTGAACTCTGATCGCACACCTAAACACTCACACTAACTACAACACCAAAATTAGTATTGAAGAACATTTCTACTCCAAGCCAACATGAAATACAAGGATAAAATAGAGAAAATAAAACTTACCTTTTGCAAGGGAGTGAGGATGACTGTAGTTTATTTCAGAAATTTACTTACCCTTGAACCGTCATGAAAGGAATGGAGTATATCTACTGCTAAAGGGGATGTGTTAGCGTCGATCAGTTCTATTCATAAACAGGCCGACAGAAACAATGTAAAAGTTATCGCCAAACGATTCCAGGATAGGTTCAAAGCAGGGGCCAGCTTGGAACATGCATAACTGGCATAGTATGGTAGATCAAACACCAAGAAAAAGCCTGAGCGAAGACAGAGGAACTGAGTGCACCATCATGAGTTTAATATTTCAGGTAACATCACAACCTCCCACGTAAACATCAATGTAGAGAGGTCTGTTGGTTTGCTTTTCACTCTGAAGCTGTGAGTCAGTGTAACCCTTTAAACAGAGCTACATCTTGAAACTTGGGCAACAACTTGGGCACAGGATTTAGGGGACCTGGAAGATGATGAACCTACTTGCCATCATCACCACCACACACATGTAGCATCACACTAGTGTTCAAGTTAATTCTAGTCGAAGTGCCTTGTTTTAAAACAATCTTCAAAAGTTCTTATAGTAATGGCACCGGTACAAATACGAAACGTTTCACGCCATCAAAACGTAACGACTCCTTTGAACACTTTCACCACAAGTTACTCACCAGTGAATGCTGCTAATCCAAGCGGTCGGCAATCGAATGAGGATCTCAGAACAAGCTTCGAATCTACATAACCCAAAATTTATACAAAACGCCTCACTTGGGACTTTTGGAACCGCCAAAGTGCGCCTTTGTTAAAGGAAGTATGATACGAATGAGGATTGAATATAAATACCCCGAAATATCAATATTTTCGCATTTTGTCAAAACTTCCAGGTCTGTTTCAGTTTTAAGTCTGTTAGATCAGATATGTACATGTACAGAAGTGTTCAAGAATACATACGTTAATAAAACCAACATAGATTGGCGCCAAATTGAAATTAGACCAATTAGAAGTTGCCGACTTCAGCTGTACATTGAACAATATTTTGTACAGAAACTGGACATGCGATTTCATGTTTTGTAGACTGGAACCATTTTCAGTTCAGGTGCCGGAACGCTGGTAGAAAGCGATAATCCTAACAGAATGCATGACGAACAGACACAAAGTGCGAACCCATAAATATCGCCAGATTAGCGTAAAAATGCGAAATACCACAAGTTGCATATGAAACGATTAACAAGATTAATTCTTCCAGATATTAAGGCATTCGACCTGATGATTCAGTCAATGAACTAATGTTCGAAATATAAAGGGTGGGCCGAACACAATGATCAGAAATCAGACGCCTTAAGCGAACTGACCAGAAGACAACCCACGAAGTCAAAAGCAAATACATAAATGCGCTATTCTGTGTTGGTTTTGGGAGCAAGGAAGTGATGATACAACAGCTCACGCTGAAGAAGTTATGGTCAAACTCTAACAATGACACTGATTTCTGGGGGATAACGCTGCTTACCAATACGAGAGGAAGCCAATCTGTCTTAGCATTTTAAGTATGTTCATTGCCACACCCACTGCATTCAGAGATGGCATTCATGCATGAATGGTCAGCCATCTTGGAGGTAGAGCAAGAAGATGAAGAAGACTCTCAGCACGTCTTCGGCAACTGATGTGAGCAATGCATCCTATGGCTGATGTTTTTGGTGACTGATGAACTATGAGACTGATGCGAGCAGCACGTGTTATGACTGATGTTCTTGGTGACTGATGAACTATGAGACTGATGCGAGCAGCACGTGTTATGGCTGATGTTCTAGGTGACTCAGATGTCTGTATGAGACTGATGCAAGCTGCAGGGTAAACAGCATTAAGGATGGCTCACTGGAATGGATGCTGTACTTGACCAGTTCATGCGGTTCAGTCTACTTGGCACTACATTGGCAATAACTCCGAAATTCCGAGAGCCGGGGTACTGAACTCATTCAGGCCTCTTTCTTTAAGATATTTCTTTCATAACGCAGCTGTAATGGCAGACTCGGACTATATCTCACACAAACTACCTACCGTACCTGGCATACCGAAGTGATATCAACAATTATTTTAGTCTGGTATTAGCTGAGGTAGAACACTGTGAGTTGGCACACACTGGTACTGAAAGGGTTAACAATCAGTGACGACGGACTGCTTTTGTGTTAGGGCGCCATGACGCATGGTAAAAGGTTCCAACGACCAATGACATCACACCAATCATTGCGTCATGTGTCAGACTGCCACAGTGTGCAACTCCAGATCCTCCACTCGTGAAGTAGGCTAGATACCGGATCAAGGCCTGCCTACCGAAAAGTGAGAAGGCCCTACCCCTTCCTATCTCCAGTTCTAAAGAGCAGGCACCAGTGTGTCTAGTGTACTTGAGAAACGACTCAAGACTTATGATTGAAGAAGAAAAGAAAACTTACCCCAATAAAACAATTTAAATCTCTTCAAGAATAGGAGAAGACTCAACGAAGGCAAAGAGACAAATCGAAACATCCAACTCACCTACTCCCTTCAGATCTCAGGTTAAGAAAGCAAACCGCTCAAACTGAGAGAGAGGAAGAAGACTTACCCAAACTATGCGTGTAATCCTATTAATACGCCTGTACTTCAAGATCAAATCCACTTCTCTACAGCAAATCACAATCAAGGCCTATTTACAGTGATTCTAGGCCGAGTAATATTTTACACACATATATAAACATTTATTTCATATAACGGCTTATTGAGGATTTCTATAGTTGGATTTCAAAGCGGCTTAATTCCTTTTTACGGCTTTGAATGATACAATGAAAGCTCCCCTTGTATCGTAAGGTAACCATGTACAGTGCATGTCTGTACTTTTTGCTGGTTAACCCTTTCTCTTCTTCGTTTCAAGCACTCAGTAACAACTTGATAACGTTGTTTTCAGAATTTGGAAAGGTGAAAGTAAGCGGGTTTTACCAGTTGTTTCGCAGAACAGAAACATTTACATTTGGTACTCTGAATATTGCCCATAACCACAATCTTTCTGCAAAGGGGCAGAATAGGCATACAGGGAACCAAAATAATTTGCACATCAGTTGGGCTGGGCAATGGTTTGAAGTGAAAGCCAGAGAATGTTTATAGGCAGCCCTTCCCAGGACAGGATGTGCCCAAGCATCAACTTTTCATTCAATGCACGTAGGCCTAGCAAGCAAGCAAAGTAAAGCACACGCTAATAAAGACGGATCATACATCACCTCTCATTCAAGGAAGGTCTCCAGTCGCAATTGATCACGCTTGTGAGAATATTTTACCAGGGGTCACCAAGACTTTCGATCAAAGAAATATGGTGTTATAAGCAGAACTTACATATAATGTGGAATGTTTTCTACCGTAAAAGTGACGTCAGAAGCGAAGATGCACGACAATGTTCACTGATCAGGGGTTTCCACAGGTAGAACACTTATGATGAACACTACAGCACGCTTCAGAAGTAACTAAATAACCTCAATGTTTTGGCCTCCAAACAATCTTCACATTCTCAAGCTGTGTACATACTAGCAGCCAAGTGCTACCAACAAGCTTCGACCTATTCGAACCAATTTTCAGGTTTCACCTTTACGAAGTGTCAAGAAAAACTTCTCAAGAAAAATCTTTTTCGGCCCATTGAAGACTTTTGACTAAGACTGTACATGTACAGTATTGCAATGGTATAGGAGCTTACCTTTGTACATACAGTTGGAATTCCTTTGGATAAGGCTCAGATGACTAGAACACATGCAGAGGATGGGGAAACACGTACAATGTACAACACGGCATGAAGCAGTTGGAAGGACCACACTGGTGGGACCACATCGACATCAACATGGGTCTACGGCTACTGAAAATTTCAAAACGTCTTTACCTGTGCGAAAGGATCAAACGAAAAGTCCAACAGGGCTCCATCACTTACGGGTTTGGTTGGTGATGAGAATGGGTCATTGGGGTCATGGGTGGCTGTGCCATTTGTCGTGGAGGTGCCTGTGCTATCACCGAAGTCTAACAGTGAGTCAAAATGGTCCTCCATCGTCACGGGTTAAATCTGGAAAGATAAGACCTATATTTATAAATATGAGAACTTTCACATAAAGTTTGGGGTTTTCAAGAGCAGATGAGTTGCAGATGCAACAAATTTTGTAAGTTACTTAAGGGATGTACACCTATGAGTACACGCCGCCTCAATCTGTACTTCTTGAAACAGAGCCATCACGGATTATTGTATATTCATTCCAGAAATGCTGTTGATGAACCCAATATGACTACTGATTAATTAATAAACTCCTTAATAGCAAATAAGACCACTAATTGATCTCATTAAGGTGAATCCCATTGCGCCTATGATGATTGCTCTATAGGTAATCAGGGATAGGGTGTAGAGGTAGGGTAGGGTGAGCCAGCATCTGCATGCACAAGACACATCGGTCGAGCTACCCGGCATAGATACTTGGATTTACTTCAATGGGCATGTGGCAGAGTTAACTCTTAAACGCATTTAGGCAAAGCCTGTTTGCCAGGGTTATACGAAACACTGTTGAGTAAAAAACAGGTGCGGAAAACAGGCCTACAGTAATACTTTATCATCATTTAGTGATCAATACTGGATTACTAACAACGGGCCTACAACAATTGTGTACTCTGCAAGTGTGATCGACTTATGGAGCACTGGTGCTGCTGTCTATTAGAAAGTGTTTAAACTAAGATTAAGTTACTTCCAAATGGGAAACTACTTTGAAACTTCTTTGATCTGTCAAACAATAAATGGTGAGCTTCGAGTAGGCTCTTGTCCGAATACTAGAAGGGAGGTACTTAAGTCAAGGTGGAAGGTTGGAAATCAACACTTCGGCCGATCGCCTTCATTGGTATCATTGCGAAATTCTAACTGGCGACATATGGCAACAGGCTATTTTAGAGAATCCGCCCATCTCTGATGATGAAGAAAAGCCAAGCTGACTGTTCATAGGTTGGAACAAGCTGCTGCCAGGGAGTGACTCCACCCACTCGGACCCAGTCATGATGACGACTGAAAGTCCAGTGGAGTTTGCTTTATCCTTGGTTCAATCTGCAACCAGATGGAACCATTCAAACAACAGGAAATAGAGAAAAGTCAACGGGGTTTGTGCAGAGTTCGGTTTACCTTCCATTTTGAAATTCTTACTGGTAATCCTGCGGGTTAAGGCTAAAGTTTAGTAAACTATGCCTTCAAAGGGTTAAAGCTCTGGAGCCACCCAAGGCTTGACCCAACGCAAGCCAAAGATATAATCAAATTGAAAATTTCCTGGCAGACGCAACTCAATCATCGGGCTCCAGGCATGAAGGAGTGATACGGCACAGACTGACATGACCAAGCGGTGAGTCACTGGAGGCTGAGCAGACGTTCTTGAATAACCCACAATCTTTGTGGTAGAATATCAGAATGACCCGAACAGGAGCCATGGCCAGGGAGAGCTGTTGCCAGCTCTAAAATGCCAATGGACACTCGCTTAAAGATTGATTGACCAAGCATAGTTTGGGAACTATACAAAGGCCTGCTGTAGGAGGATGATGAGCCAGCGCCCTGCTCTCCCCCACTGCTTCAAAACCAGGAACCAACTGACATCATGAAGGCTGTCCAAGGAAGAAACCGTTGCAGTCGCGAGAGATCAAGCAATCATGAAAGCCTTCACTGGAACCAAATATCAACGAAACTATACCTTGATTTTTGATATCCCTGGCAAGGTGACCAAAATAAAACGCCTCTCCGAAATCTTTGACACTGCAGTGTTGCCCGTCCATGTATCAAGACACAACTACAATCACATACACATACCCAAATACATATACATCTCATTCATAAAACATAAGACAACCGTGACCATTGGCCATAAATAAATAATTCATGAGGAATTTATTAGCGGAACTTTTGTAATCGTCGATCGTAAACGGTCCGGGGAGCCGGGTCAAAAACATGCAATGAATGCGTAAATTAGTGTACATGTATAATACTCTCAATGAAGGGTGTGAGTTGTAGCGTATGAGTATCGGATCGAAAACCAGGAAGTCATAAGTGCAAACATGGAGCAAAGGTTTTAAGATGATAAGGAAGTCCAGTACTCTAAAAGCACTGGCCTGGATTCTTTGTGTTCATTTTTCAAGCATTGGTTGCATGCCAGTCTGGTAGGGCACAAATTGGAGCGATAGGTCCAGACTTCGTCTTCGACCAAGAATGAGTCAATTGCCAGCAGTTCCGACTTGGATGGTGTCTTTTATATACCCAGTATGATTCAATCGCAAGGAATCTTAATTTACATTTCATTCTATAATGATACAGAAATGCAACAAAAGCAACTCGACCAAGATCTCAAACAATGTGTCCACGTCAAAACCCAAAGGGAAGAAGTTGTACATCCCCTTTAACAAAATGTGTCTAGTCAGCATTATTTCAAGCAGCCAACATCAACAGATCTGAGATCACTCAATGATGACTCATCACCATGACTACAGGTCCCCGTGTAATTTTTCCTAGAACCCCCACCGGTACAAACATAGACCGCCACTTGGCTGCCGTCACTGTGATGATCATTGTACATCAATACGCGTCACACAGCTGAGCTCGATAAGACAAACAATACACTACGGTTCTGCCATCTATTGGAATTTCATCAGACTGCAGGCTGTTGACGCATCAGACTTTAATCAAGCTGTCAATTAGTTTCATCTGTGACTGGTAGCAAATTTAATAGTGGTCCCCACTTAACATTTGGCACTTTTTCCTGTTCATTGATGGTAATTCTTTCTCTCTCGACAGACGACAGAGAAGCGCCAGTTTCTGAATACTGTAAACAAGGAAATATTCACGGCAATAGTAGGCTATTTCACCACTTATTTACTACAGGCTGGGTTACATTTGAATGTAAATAGCTTGTTCTTCAGTGATAAAGGAAATGGCCCATAAATTCCAATGTACTTTGAACTCTTTCAACCCAGATTTGGCGACCATCCTATGATCACCCATGGCAACAGCTTGCTCAGAGTCAATGCATCAGGGTAAATGACAGTAGCTATTACTAGAGGTGCACCATCATTATTCATGTAACCACATACGAAGCAGTCTCCAAGCGATGAATCACTTAATAAGATGTCCGGTCTGCTCACACACTATACGAGGAAATGGTTGTCTCATCAAAGCAAAGGTTGTCCGGGACAAGTCTAGCAGATAGATCGAACCACCACCACTGATTTAGCTGCCTGATGTATAGCGTCCTCCATCAATAATTATCTTAACCACAGGAGCTCCCACATTTCTTTCAACATGACCCATTCTAACGCACAGTCAATAAAACGTTGTTCACACTGCCCCTGTCGACTGCATCCCATGTTTGACAAATTGACACAGACAGCAACATCAACCAGCATAAAATCATTCATAAATATCTCCACGGCAATCTATTAAAAGGTACATTGATTAATATATTAGCCGGAAGGTTTTCTAATATCCGATTCAGCCTCGTTATTAGCTTTGATCATGTATCATGGCTTATTTTGTGTAAAACAACCATAGAGTGGAAATGAGATAACAAGAACTTAAGTTTATCTGAAACCTAACCGTATTTCCAAAGTGGCCATAGGGGGAAGCAATCATGAATTTTCTAACAATGCTAGTAAATGCCAAATGCCAGATTTATACACATGATGGAATGGTTGTAACGAAGTAGACCTGTACATTTTGAACCAGGCACAACTTCTTGGGTCGGGGGAGTAGGCCTTAGGTTTTAAGATGTTGGCTCAACTTTTTGGAAATAACTTAAGCCTTTTCCAAAATATCACACTATTCCTAAGAGGGAGGCCGCTATGATAACCAAGCTGTAAGTCCAACCTCACAATCACCATGTATTATGCAAAATTATCAAACAGAATCAATTATTCACCAAATTTGACAGGACTCTCAACATTGTGACCGATTACTGACGAGCCTTTGTTGTAGACTTGGTGTATTTGGTATTGATTTCATTTTCAGATGTGATGGAGAAAGTCACATCGAGGAAGAGGCTGGCAAATAACAGCGCCTGAACATGGATCCGAAGTTGGATTTCCACTGGACCTGTTCCTCATGTGAAAGAGGTGGTGACTGGTGAAAATGCTGGTGTATTCTGGGGCCATTGAGACAGTAAATTCACCGTAGCACATATCATTTCAGGCCGCTCTCTCTCGGCAATCTACTCGGCAGGTTGGGGGGCCTCACTTGAACAAACATGATTCTTGGCAAGTTGGTAAACTGACTTTCTAGGTTGAACACTAGAGTCCTCTTGCAGCCTGTTTAAACATGTTCGGTCAGAATGGAAAGTAATGAATGAATAGCTAATAGCTCCACTGAAACAATTACAGTAATAGCAGAGATAATGGCCAAAATATGCGCAAACAACTAATACGGCAGCCAAAATAATTGATAACTTTTTATCATGCGTCACATTTTCGTTTCTTTCATTGTTTGGAACAAGTGATGCAAGAATTTCCTCATGCACAGAAGTTCAGTTACACCACTCTCTGCGTGAACCAATTAACATTTTACTTTTTCTTCGACATGTATTTCTTCTTTTACGTCTTCAGCAAGGAAATTGGCAATTGGTCCACGAACATGGGAACTAACACATGATCATCACCAGACCTTGTATCAGACTTTTCTTTGCTCACTTGAAATTCATGGTATATGTATTTCCAAGATGAATGTATGGCTGGAGCACTGTATAAAACCAAAATTTCTGAAATTTCTCTCGATGCAACTACATGTAGATAGGTATCCACATGCGAGTCACAATTTTCTGACTGAACCCATGACTACAATAATGCAATCACGAGTGTTACTTCAGTACTGTCTGGAGAATATCAAAATCCATTTTGATAATCTGTTGCATCAAAAACATCCTTTAAATCATAATTCTAATCGGGTTTCCGCAACGCTCTGTGATTCTAAGATAGGGCTGGCCCTGGCCAATGAATCTATAAATCAAGAATGCATCAAAGGGACGAATTATTCCTTAAATGACAAATCTGGATTTTTCATGTTGTTTGCTGTTGTTCATCTCCTTTCCCATTCAAGGCATGTGGACATGATATAGCCTTGTGTCACCCTCTGCCCCCCTCTGCCCCCCTCCCCTCGAATTTGGGTTGGACATCAGGATTTTCATCTGCGACCAATGTCATTCTGGGCATCAACCAGAACACATGGCCGACCCGTGACGCTTTGTTTACCTTCCAGGTATTCCAAGAAAAAAACGTTTAAAAAAGTTTTCAAGATACTCGAAGAGTGGGACCACAGCAGAACACAAGTTAGCCATGCCCATGAGTCATCCATACACACAGCTCATAGGACGGCCTCTGGTTCATTGTTGTCTGGGGTGGATTGACAACAGGATTGATCGACTGACAGGCTACACCTCAGTAAAGGGACATTTGGAGGCAGATTTCATGTGATGGGTTAGTGTGTGTATGTAAATGCTATTGTATGATGAGGTAGAAAGCAACTGTTGTCAACTCAGATTGTCCTCATCAGGTCAACGATAGGAGGATGGATACAACTCTGTATCAAACAGAGACACTGCGGTAAAGAACCAATATCTCAGAAGTGACTGATGACAATCTGAGCAGCATGACAGTGATAAAAGTTTGTAAAACCCACAACACTAAGAATAGGAATTCCATCCATCTGTGCTCCAATAAACCATTGCACCAAACTACGGCAAACACAATAATTGGTTTACTAAAAATAGATTTACTGCATGTCGTGTCATCATACTTTTCACTCAATTTACGGAGAAAAATCTTCCTCTCACATGCAGCACTAAGATGTTTACGCAGAGATTAATGATGCTTCTCGGCAACAAGGTTTTACCATGATCAAAGGGTGAAGAAGGAATGTTTTGCAAGGCACTTAGACCTTCTTTTACATCATCCCAGAAAATCCTGAACAAAATTTCATTTGGTGTTGGGAAGATATTGCATTCTTAGATGATGAGATATGGTTCATTTCCATCAATCCAATATGAGCTAATCGCCTCCACAACGAACAAAGTACATACATAGGGCGAAGGGTTGTACACACATACAAATTTTTGGGCCACACTTTGTAATTATGAAGAGACATGTACATTGTATAGCCACAATACCACCTCCATGAATGTAAGACCATGTAAAGACGAGCCACCCCACAAAACAGATTCGTTTTACATGACAAATGCTATACACACACGCAGTATGAATAAAATCCATACAGACTCCGTATCAGCAAGGATACATTGACGTTTTGAAACACACTGAAAATATTGATCGAACATACATGTACCTCACGGTTGTTGACTAGTAACAATATTTTGTCCTATCCTTGAATTATATGTCCAGACTGATCCTAACGTCGGTTTATTCCAGTTTCGGCAACTGACGATGCAGGAGATGATGATGTTACTCATCTATCTAAGGTCAAGGTCATCGGTTGACAGGAGAGACGCTGGGTGGAACACGAATGAAGCCAGGGGATGGGGATGAGGTAGCATGCAAATGATTCGACGATTTTGCATTCATCCAATGATAAATTTTGAACCTAATCACTCAGTGGTGACGGAAGATTCATGATCAGGAGACAGTTGTGCAGAGACAATTCGGGTACACAGCCTAGAAGCGGGGGCTGCCTTGGGGGACTGAGGGTTCTAGAATTTAATACTGGTTGAAAATGAACAGGGGCACAATGTGGGAGAGGGGGTCTTATTCAAGTTTAACCAGCAGAAATAGGTTGTTTCTCCGTCAAACTGAACTCACCGACAGACATCCACAACAGAAAGTCAAGCAAAGAAGAATCACCAACTGTGGAAGGAAATAAATTGGGGTCACTTCTTGTTTCCTACCCAGAAAGACGGAAGCACTCAATGTCATGAATGTCCTACACTTGATTCATCACCTGTTTAACAGACACAACATCATGAATTCATGACATATATGATGCTGATTCAGAGGCAAGCATGGTATTTGGGATGGTTTTTAAGGCTAGGCTCCGTGATACTATGTCATGCATTTATGAGTCTGTTGCACAACATAGCTTTTCTCTTAGGGCTGATGCGTTTTTGCATAGGCAATAATAACGACCCCCCCTCCATAGATAGGCTTAGAATATGACCTGAGTAAGTTGTGTGTGCTTCCCACAATAATATTTGGATGTATTTCCAATTAATGAACCAAACATGTCAATATTTACAGCCAGGGGGTCATGACATAGGCATGTGACATGACCATAAAATTAGTAAATCCAAACATCCTGGTCCATGGAGATGGATTGCAAATGGCAAAGAGGAAACTGGATAACTTGTCAAAAACTGACTGCATTCATCTACAAAACAGTGGTGGATTTGGGGGGGGGGGGTGCATGGTAAGACTTGCCATGCAGTGGTGCCTTCCACAACGTGTTGATGAGTCACCAAAGATCCATCACCAATATTATCGCAGTGCAAATAAAACATTTCTAAACGATCACTCACGATCAATATCATTCTCGATTACCAAGTACACACTGTACCGACTTCAACAGATCTATAGTGCCAGATCCGGCCCATCAAAGATAGCCTATCAAGGCCTTTAAAGGGGGTGTCTGTTCACATCACATTTACTTGTGGTCAGCAATATCTATTCTCTTTTTCTGACACCAGGTGTTGCCAACCGTCAGTCATAATGGACAGAAACATTACCTGAAGGAATCTTGAAGGTATGTTTAATTGAAATTTAATTGGGCACACGCCAAGAAATCTTGGAGTAGACAATCTTTTAAATGGTTTTACCTGAGAAAAGCCAGCAGTTACGAATCCTGGATTTGATGATGCAAACTCGAGCTCCAATGGAATTCAATTACTTCGTTTGATTCCACATGAGGCAAGATGATTTTCATATGTCTAGACCAGAGAAGGTTAGATTGGTCTTTCACTCGGTCTAAAGAAAGGGGTGCCAGACTTGACCCATCGATGTGCAATATTGGGGAGCCTTAAAGGTACCTTGCCCAGTATCTGCTACAGAGACATTCAAACATCAAAACCCAAAGCCATGCACCCACTCAAATTGCTTGAGAGTACAGTTCTCTACCACACGATGTCAATATTCGTATCATCCAAGGGTTTCGCACATTTGCACTTTTTTAATGGAAATATGATACATACAGATATCTGTGTGGGCGTGAATCCAATATCATGTAAGATAAAAAGATCCTCCTATGATGTTTTTGACACCATCTAGAGATGTCTCATTGGTGACATTTATCATAATCTAATATTATCTCCTAATATTATCTATAAATATTGACCGGGTTTCTGTGGGATGACAAGATCACAAGAGAGCATAAGGCCATAGCGTACATGAGCAGGCGAGATCTACAGCAATTCTTCACCCTTTGCTCTTGTGAGGGAACGTTCCTGAAAGTGTTAACTTGAGCAATTTGAAGTCACCGAGCATATAGCGTATAGAAGGGTACCCTATTGCTAACAGTACCTCCTGGTATCAGTAGAGCTGCAATCTAATTAGCGGGAGTGGTAGCAATATTTACATGATGGCTACCTCTAGACTAGGCTTCACAGTTGCAAGCCTTCCGTCTCGTCTATTGAATTCCACTTGTGATTCCATTATCATCGGTGTGGTACCCGACACACCAACACATCACTTGCGACAATGGGCAAGTAACTTAACTCTGATTGCCTCGTCCTTAAAAATAGGAAGCAAAAACAAGATTTTTTTGTAGGCAATGACGATGCAACAGCAAGCAAAATACGTCCTCCAAGTGGACAGTAGCATGTATAAATGGACTCCTATCATTCAAGGCGGAGGAGTCATTCGGCCAATTGGCACCCAACAGAGGTGGCACACAACAACGGCAAGCTATCTCCTTTATAGAAAGGGCACTGCAGTTTGTAGTAAAACTGCTCTTAGAACGAGCGAAGGTAAAGAGTTTTTTAAAAAGAGACGAGCCATCAGTCAGAAATCACTCTTCAAGGTTGCAACACGTACTCCACACCTGATAGGCCTGATGATGAAGTAGGCCATAAGAGAGATGTAAGCTATTTGCACCTTTAAAAGTACCAAGGTAGCTAGTCCTCACTGCTTTCTTCCAGTCAGTAGCAGGGCCTATTTTGAGCGACTTTTGTCAAGCTATTTTGTCAAGGTCTGTGAATCAAGAAGGCAAACAATTTGTGGATTTTACTTTTGCCACATGTTGTACATGACCCATCCTAGCATTAGCACTGGACAGCGACACCATGAAACCAATCCATGCATCAATAATGCAAGGTCAATCAAGCAACCGTTATCTCCCGTACTGACTATATACCCAACTGTGATGTCATAGCTGACAATTGACATGTAATCATTAATTTGTCATTATTCTTAATTAGTGCATATTGTGTACATGTGTCTCTGATGGTACCAGTGTGTCCTCATCTGAGGGTGATAAATTATGCAGCGTATTGACTCTTTGGGATGATGACAGATGTGTCTACTAGGGATTGGGAGGTTGGCCACATGGTCCTGCAAAAAGGTGTCATTGACAGATAACTTGTGGCCTTGGGCAAGCCGCGAAGCCCTTTACTGAATTTATAGCACTCATGGAGTTCACCTGACTGGTGGCGGTAGTGCAGCTTGGCCTGATTTATAACATTTATGATTCAGATGTCACCAACAAAGCCAAGAATGGTATACACACAACATATCTTCATCATTGTCAACAAACCCCAAGCTTCTAATCAAGCATTCTACCCTATGCTTCATCATCCGCAACAGATGTATATCCAAGAAGCGATCGATGATTCTCCATGGTGATACGGTTGTCTTTGAAGTCGTAGATTGTCAGTTTATATCCTGCCTGACGGTACCAGCTGGGGAGGATGAGTAGGCCCTATTGATGTGATGAATGCGTAGTAATCTCTCTGAATCAGGTTTGTGGACAATGGCATTACAATTGATTTTGTGATTGTTTTTTTATCTTCATCTCAAGGTCTCCACATTACTCCACCCTTGAACACCACTGGTATCATACAAGTACAGTCTGGTTCTATAGCTGAGAGGAGATGACTAGGTCGTATTGACAAGATGAATGTGGAGTAATCATTCTGAATCAGGTCTCTTCACAACATGCACAATGCAGCTGACTCCTAAATTAAAGGATTTCAGGTCTTCCCAAGGATCTGCCCATCCATTAAAGTTACAACATCAAAGATTTCATACCGATCAACAAGGCATCATCATTTCATAAACAATGCTGTATACCAATACAAGTTAAATCATTTCCTTAACCAATTGAAATAGAAATCTATGAACTTCAAACACTTGACAACAAGTATCCTTCATGCGCTCTTGAACATACTCCAGACAAACTAAGTACCAGTCAGTTCGTGCAATATATCAATGGATTTGCTTCAAACCAGGAGTGCATCACCTGTTCAAACCGATAACTCTTGCAAGCCACTTCTTTCAAGGCAATGCAGTATAGCTGGAGGATTCCAACCAAAACTAAAATGAAGTCAAAATATGTTACAGCACCCAATCAAAGAGGGGTGAGAACACGAGGTTTTAACTTCGGAAACAGATTATTAGGACATTTTAAGATACAGGAATAAGATCTTACCTCAAGTCAAATAAGTCAAGATAGTATTTAAAATTCTGGAATCCTGTGGTCCCTAGTCTAAGTTATAGCTCCTCAGTATCCTACTGGTCCTGGAAAGATAAAGATACGCACAAATTATGATGTGACTATGCCAGGAGTCGAAGTCAAAACTATTTCCTCAGTTTACAGAAAAAGGATCAGGCACTTGTAATCAATCACTTTTTCATGTTTCTGAAACTTTTCGGAAATGATTCTGCAAGTGTCACCTATATATATATCTATAGCTGGTCATATGTCAGGAGCTCAGAGTCAGATACTTAAACTGATCAGCATGATACAATTAGTTTCATAAGATTTCCTGTTTCGGCATGATTTCCTCTGATATTATGGGATATCCGTTCTACATCAGACAATTTGTGACCTCTTGACATGATTCAATTAAAGTGAAGTTTATATTTTGCGAATTGTCTCAGTGGCGTGGTAAATACAATAACATGAATCTAACTAGATGAATAAAGGCATAAATATTTTCATAATTTTGAGAAAAATAACAAAAATTCCATTAATTGATCTACAGCAATTTGGCTGTAATTGGGCAAAATTTCTTAACCCTGCTTTTCATTTTGGTTAGATCCACCTACTAGTATGCCGAGGCCTAAACATTACGTTGAGGCCTAGTGAATGATAAGTAAAACCACAGATATCACAGTGTTATGTAATCTACTCTTAGACATCATATGCGTTGATCCTGCATGAGATATCTGGACCTTGTGACCTATACAAATTACAAATGGCACTCACTTTCTCATATCTTATCCAAAACAATGGAAAGTGCACACAAATATTGCATAACAGTTAAGACATCGTCTGACCTACAAGACTTCCTTGATCATGACTGAAACATTCAGACTAAACTTTGTTGGGTGCCTTTAATTGGCCAAGTATAACTCTTCTGCCAGAGAGAGGTCACCCCTGGCTGGAGTCCATGCGACACACTACCTGTCCTTTTGCTTGGTCAGGGAGAAACCCCCCTACATTATAACCCCCTGTAACAGACTATATTTTTTAAATGGAACGGCAATAATATTTACCTAGGAGATAACAGTGCTTGAAAAGATCGCCTGGTGAAAGTGTGATCATTGGTCTAAATGATGAGATAAACGAAACTCAAAAGTTCATAATGGGCCATTAGCTGATTAAGTATTGACCTAACAGATGGATTAATGATTTGCAGAGTAGAGGTCACAGTGTCAGAATACATTAGATGACACTTTCTTATTTGGTAAAATAGCCTTGGTTAAATAAGTAAATGCAAAAAACGTTCACACATAATGCATGGACAATGACATGTTTTAATAATGACATTTTTGGCAGCACCCTTGTGACCAAGTGCAGGCGGAGGACAGGATCCTATGACTTACATTCCCTTGGCCTTACCACAATATGCAAAGAAAAACTTGGTGTGTATATTTGAACGTCCAGAGCACTAAATGACCAAACAATCATATCAAATCAGCCACAAGAACAATTTGTTATGACTGTGCATTGATTTTTCTTGATACCCCAGCTAATGTGCCGTCCTGTCCCGTGTCACGGCGTGTTATGTTCTTGTTTTTCATGTGAACTCAAACCTCAATATCTGCTTGTAATGAACTAGAGTTCGATCAATGTCCTTGTGCTGATAAGCGATCGATATATTGACTGATTACGGGATGGAAATCAAATAAATTGGTCAAGGGTATATGTACATGTTTCGAAAGCCTTTTTCCATACTAATATACTGTCTAGAAGAAGGCTCATATTTCTAATTCAGACCTAAACTTCCAAAACTAGACTACTGAATGAGCATCGTCCAAAGGGAGTAACATCCTAACTCTCTTGGTTTTATACTCCCTTTAAGAGATGTATAAACCTTGGTGGTCAAACTGGGGCAAGGGGAGTTACACAGCCTGAAGTTTCTGTGCCAAAAGAGAAGGCAGTGCAGTAAAATCAAACTTTTTTAAGAAAGAAATCAGGGCATCATCACATACCAGCTTATAGCAACTTCAGAGCAAGGCCTGCTGGACAGGATGATTGACATAGAAAAGGACTTGCCAGAAGGGTTGATATCAAAAGCAACAACGCATGAAAAATCGATGCACAACCATTGATTAAACACTTAAGAATCTCAACAGACAAGAAAATATATTTCACAGAACTCATCATAACTACATATACCTCGAGGCGACATTGGTCAGCTGATCTGATATTGTGAGAATAAGCAAGGTCTGAGTAAACTGAGCTTTGAAATGAAAATAATGTACTCATATTTGACAATTGTATAAACAGGCAAATGACAGGCATCATACCCATACCCCAGGCACTCTAGTTTTCATTTTCAAAGGTTTCAAGCGCAGTATGGAACAAATATAATTCTAGGCGTTCGCTTCCAAATGAGTACTTGCTAGGCCCTATAAGCTAGGCCTTCGCAAATTCATATGATAACCAGTGGGAGGTCTTCCAGTACACCAATTTCTTTTCTTATCATGTGAAGCAAGAAAACTGGTTGTCAAAACATGAATTTAGGATGCATTTGTGAAGTAGGCCTACTATATATCATATTCTAGCAGAGAAGACATAAGTGAATTTAAAAAAAACTCCTAAATAGAGTATTTTTCACATTTTCTTATCAGTTACTGGTCTTTGTTCTGTGGCATGTTTGGTGGTCTTCAAAAAAGAAGAATAAACTGAAACCAAACTCCGTGATAGGTATTCTGCTCAACCTGGAGATCATCTTTACATTAGACTTCTCCAAAAAGCTCAAACAGGTCACAACTAACATTCTTGAACCAAAGTTGACCTTAAAGCATGTAATTCATGGAAGAGATCGTTCTTGTGACAGAACAAGTACTTTACTAGTACAACAGAGGTTATTTTCTGGGCACATGGCCACATACAACTCAAATTTCAGAATAACATTTTTGGACAAAAAACTAAATTAAACAACTTGAGAATTTCGTCTTTAAACGGCCTTAAAAATTGAGCAAATGGTACAGCTGACTACAATATACAACAAAAGAATGTGTATGATCTGCGATTATCAAAATAAAGACCAGGTTCATGTCTTGTCCCAGCAGGAGAATGTTGTCCAGTTATTCAGCAGACAGCTCGACCACAGGAATTCTTTGGGCATTGTCCAAGTACTTCTGCTATACACAGTCGATGAATAGACAGAGCAAACATGCGATTAGAATTTCTAAATAAGGAAATTCTGATCTATTAAGACGGAGTGTGTAGGAGGAACTAACACGGACCATCACATATTTGGGTGAAATTTCCTGATTCCAAATATGTCCTGGTCAACAATCCTGACTCAGTCATGATGTGAAAAGTGAAGTGAATGTGTTTTTATTTTATGTCCCATCAGCAGATTGTGCTTTCCATACTAATTTAGGCTTACAGTTTGCCATTTTAACTGCCCCACCAAAAAGCTTGCCAAGAATCTTGGTTTCAACGTGGTGCTAGTGCAATCAGAGCCTTCTACTGCCCCACCAAAAAGCTTGCCACGAATTGGTTTCAACGTGGTGCTAGTGCAATCAGAGCCTTCTACCTGAGAGATATTCTCTGATGAGTGAGAACACCAAATCATGTTTATCTCCGAATCATCAGTAAGTGAGCAAGAATATATTTACTTAAAGGTGTCCATTCAATGACTCAACCAGACAGGCATGCTTTATTTAGAATCAGACCTCCAGCTTTATACATAGTGAAGCTTCCTTCAGCATCTGACTGTCTGACATTAAGGCATTAAACTGAGCTTTCCAATGTCTTATTTTAGCCAGCTGACTTAAGTTTTTAACTGATGAGTTTTCTATGACAACTTGAACAATGTATACTTTGAAGTTAAACCTTATATAGTGTAGGCCACAGATAATGGAACATCAACAATCTCAATCTTTATTCCTATGACATGAATCACTAACTATCAATTATTGTTGACTTTGAAGCAATATAAATTGCTGACTGGTGAACCATTGTCAAATATCAGTGAGTTTCACTCAGTAATATCCCTGTAAGTGTAACTGAGTTCAACTCACTGCACAAACCTCCATTCATTCAAACATTCACCAGTCAGTGAGTTTCACTCACAAATCTCCCTTTAACCAGTCAACTGGACTGTTTTGTCAGCAACTGAATTCAACTCACTGCAAATACCCCCTTGAATCAAACCCATACGAGTCAATGGGCCAACTGGACTTAGAGAGGTGTCCTGATTAGAGAGGTCAAACTGCATGGAAACAACCACTTGGGGTCCAAACTAATGAGCTTAATAGAGAGGTCTTCCTTAATAGAGAGGATTTTCTCAATAGAGAGGCTTTCTTTAATAGAGAGGCTTTCCTTAATAGAGAGACTTTCCTTAATAGAGAGACTTTCCTTAACAGAGAGGCTTCCCTTGATAGAGAGGTTTTCCTTAATAGAGAGGCTTTCCCTGATAGAGAGGCTTTCCTTGATAGAGAGGTTTTCCTTAATAGAGAGGCTTTCCTTGATAGAGAGGTTTTCCTTAATAGAGAGGCTTCCCTTGATAGAGAGGTTTTCCTTAATAGAGAGGCTTTCCTTGATAGAGAGGTTTTCCTTAATAGAGAGGCTTTCCTTGATAGAGAGGTTTTCCTTAATAGAGAGGCTTTCCTTAATAGAGAGGTTTTCCTTGATAGAGAGGCTTTCCTTGATAGAGAGGTTTTCCTTAATGGAGTGGTTTTCCTTGATAGAGAGGTTTTCCTTGATAGAGAGGTTTTCCTTAATAGAAAGGCTTTCCTTGATAGAGAGTTTTTCCTTAATAGAGAGGTTTTCCTTAACAGAGAGGTTTTCCTTAATAGAGAGACTTCCCTTAATATGTCCTTAATAGAAAGGTTGTCCTTGCTAGATGGGTTGTCTTAACTAGAGAGGTTGTCTTTACCAGAGAGGTTAAACTGTAATTCCATTGTGACCATTCTGTGTCATATTAGGTGTGTATATCTACTGGAAATAACAGCATGAGCATGACCCTTAGTGAACTGAAACAGATAATTGATGCCCCCCCCCCCCCCTCCCCCATGACCGACCATGAGATGAAGATGAATGAACAGTGGATTCTCATCCCATCTCTGATCCAAGGGAAATGTAACTACTTTCCAGCCACATTAATTGAGAAAGGCATTAGTCAACAGGCTACACTATGACGCATCGCATACTGTCGACTAGACAGACACTGTGTAATACCCCGATATCACATTTCTGAATAAGACTTGTCATTTTTGAGAAGACCGTCTCTCAGAAAACATCTCATTATCATCAAAACGAAATCGAATAAAAGCACCAAATAATGGGAAATGACAGAATTTAGAATTTCATCGCATATCTTACCTCAAAACGAAACGAATTGTCGAAATAGCACTGAAAATTTAGATCCAAAGGCAAAATCTCAAACTGAGCAACCACTCTCAGTATTTCAATTCAGGTAATTAGCAGCTCTTCCGCCGACAAGTTTTCACCCCCTAATTTTTCCTTATTTGCATATTTATAGTATTTCAGACAATAGTTCTTGCAAAAATTGGTGTCATGTTTAATCAAAGTTAGTATTTAAGAGATAAACCCTTTTAAATGATATTTATCTCACGTTTGACTTTTCACATTTTAATTGATTTTCGAGGGAGGTGAACGTAACAGCCCAACACTGTTAGTTGATTATCAGTTCGCCATTGATCTGTAAAATCATATATCGATTTAGATAGTTTATGTAATAAATCTGCACATTAATAACAAGTTAGTTCCAATTTGAATGTAATTTTTAATATGAATATTTATTTCCTATGGTAAAAATGGCATAAATGATTTTTTCCGATATTTCTTCGAAACTAAGTTTTGAATAATTTGCCAAAATCCAATATGGCGCCTATCGTATTTGTCAAAATTTCATGATTTTTCGTCACAAAAGCATTGTTTTTGAACTTGTGCGTGATGTGATTGTCATGATCCTAATGCATGATTAATAGCCAGCCATTTTTGCTACCAGACGTATATTTCCTTTGGCGGACAGTTGCTGTCTTCTTTGTGAAATTCCAGTTTAGTCATGGTTAGCAGACCAAAATATTCAAGTTTCATCTCTCTCATTGCCATATAGATTGACCTGTAGACATCGTCAATGGACGTCGTTGTCATTGATTGTGTAGGCAGCCTATTGCAATGCACTGTATGATTACTGTCATGACTGTACATTGAATGATATACAGTAGAACCTCTCTTTACCCTTCTCCAATTTAGACTAAGCCATAGTCTGATAGTCAAACTAAAACACCATGACCATGATAATGCGTAACAATACTATGACAGCGGCATCAGTTTTCTCAATTGACATCACAATGTCACACAACTTTTACCACTTCTATTCTCACAGATCCGGATAGCTGCTCTGAATGATGATTCGAGTGACGATGATGGAACTGGTGGATTCTCATGTGGGATTACGACAAAGGAGGCGCAGGTAAGGTTCTGCCACCTATTGATCGAACTGAATTGCGATATGAATTAAACTAACAGATATCCTGATTATCTCAGATTGTTTTAAAATTTGTAGACCCCTCCTCAAAGTCATGATGAATGATAGGCTAGCTTCTTGTACGGATCATTTGGGGAATACGTTCTTTGGATTGCAGTTATATGCAGGGACACAGTTATACTTATAGGATCAAATTACATTCCAATTGGCCTTCCTTTCCAGGAGTCGGAAGCATTCTCAATCTACAACAAGGGGTTAAGCCTTCAGCGACAAGGTGATACAGATGCAGCAAAAGATGTCCTGCAGAGTCTGCTCGACTCCAGCCTCATCAAAAATGCCGCCAGAAAAGAAGACCAGGACACTGGAAATCTGCTGCAGCCGGATATGTTGCTCAAGTACTCTGCTTATAAGAATCTCGCGAGTATTGCTGCCCACAGAGGAGACTATAATGATGCTATGGAGTCGTACTTAGAAGCAGTAAATGTGGACTCGAGTGACGTCACACTGTGGCACAAGATTGGCACCACAGCTATAAAACTTGACAATTACCAACTGGCCAAGTTTGCGTTTATGCAGGTAAATCAATGGCTGTGATTTTGTAATGTTATGAAACTGATCGATGAATTGATATTTTAAATTTTTCACAACACAGTCTGTCCTTTTGGTTTTGATGTCCCTGGGTTAAATTTACATTGTCTTCAGACAACCTTCAGTCAGCACTGGCTTCTGCCTTGTTGGGTGTACCTGCTAGACTGCAAGATGCGGATAATGTATTCAATTCTTTTTTCCAGGGGCTTTCCTGCAACAAGAATCACTGGCCCTGCCTAGATCATGCCATCACTGTTCTGTATGCCCTGAACAACTATACAAGTAAGTAGCGGTTAGCATGGTTAAAGAATATTAAAATAACCTACACAAACAAAAATCTTGGGCGAATTAAAGATTTTTTCTACACATGTGAAAACTTGTGCAATTCAAAACTAAAACTGTTTATTTCGGGCGATGTTGAAAATCACATGTACAATGAAGGGTTAAAATGAAAAATCTAGACAAAATATTAAGTTTATGTGTTTGTTTGGATTTTCAGCTTGTCTCTACTACATTGGGCAGGCACTTGAGAGAGATCCAGGTTATCTCAAGGGACTGGCATTCAGACAACAGATATTCTCTGAGCAGGCCTCTCTCAAAAAGGAATGCAGCGAATACTTTCAAAACTGGTAAGAGAGATGGGCCCAGTTGTTCAGAAGGAGTTCAAGAGGAGACATTGATATAACAACATTTGAACAAACTAGTGGCAATGATATTGGTTTGAAGCCATTAAATACATTATTGTATCATCACACCATCTCTGGAGACTGTGCCATCACAATTAAAAATGAAAATGTTATATAACGTTTTTGACATTTCTTTCAGCGATTTATCAATTGATGATGACGAGGTCGATCAGGAGGTGGCTGAAAAGGTAAACATCAGTGCGAGTTTGATTGATTGGAATATGCCTATGTTGGAAAGATCCGAACATGAACAGAAGGTTTGATGAAGAAGTGGCTGCATTTCAGACTTCCTGTGCGGAGGGCACTTACTTATGTCGACACACAGGCATATGTAGTTGATATATAGAATGATCTTTATCTTTGTTTTTCTAATATTTAGTACATCAATGAAGGCGTGGAGATCAGAAGGAAGAGACGTGAGCTGTGTAAAGTGCCTGATCCACCTCCGTTGACCTTCCCAGTGCCCTTGAAGAGTTTCACCTGGAAGCATCTCGGAGAGTGTCTTATTGTTCTTTATGATAAGTTAGCCGGAAAACCTTACCCGAGGGTATGTATTGTCCAATGATCGATTGAAAGTTCTGGAAGTATGGAGACAGATTTGAGGCCATAAGAGCGCTTGTAACAACAAAGCCCATGAGGTCATCAGATCCGTTTAAAATGTGCTTTATTGGATGTGAAGTTTTCCCCACTCTTAAACTTTGAAGCGTACTACAACTCTCTGTTCCATCATCATGTGACTGCGCGGGTCCTCAATACACCACGACTCGACTACCTTTATACTTGTCAATTTCATCATAATTGTAATATAACATGTAAGATCTTTTTATCCAGAGCGTCTGCAGTCGTGTTGATTTGACGATGTATGAAAATATGAACCCAGATGCTGGGATCCATGTCGTGGACACTTCACTGATTGAGACAGTTCTGTCTGAGATGTCACAGCTTGTCAGCCCGGCATCGAGTGTCACCAGTACCCCAATACTACCACATACGCCTCTTACGGTTTTGATGGGTAAGAATAAGAAATTAATTTTCCAACACTTAAATATTTATTGTATCAGTTTTGAGGTGCTTCAGCATTGCAGACTTTCAGATATACCCAAAGTGCTTCTTTCTGCCAGGAATTTTGTAACTACCGTATACATTTTAGCAAAAACTGACAGTAATTTGCGTTATTCCGCCAATAAATTCGAATTCCCATTTGTAGATTTCACACCTGATCTGATGAAGTCAGCTGGCTCGACACCGACTGCCATGGATGTTGATGACATCACAAAACCTGGTTCCAAGAAACGTGGGCCTAAAAGGAAACGACTCTGCGAGGAGTTGGACCCGTTTATCTACAAACGCCGGTCAGCGAGGGTTCGAGATACGGGAAAGAAAAAGCAGGAGGAAAGTGTAAATTATCAAGACCTGCTACAGAAATTCCTGCCATCCTCACTCAGGTGAGTTTTACATCTATTTGTGTGTTTGCTCTTGTCACCGTTTCATGCAACATATCTTGGGCATTGATGAGGAGGTCATGAAGTGGACTTTTGATGTATCCCAGATAATGGCACAGTGAAAACTTCGAAAAACGCCAACAGCTGATGACATCACTGCAAAGTAAGATCAGTTTTGTAAATATTGATATTTCTTGTTTTCTTGCAGAAACTATGTGGAAGAATCTGAGGATGTAGCAGAGGTAAACAGTGGGCATCCACAGCAGACGCTCGATGCAGTCGACGGGGAGAAAGTGGAGTTATCGCCTGAGGATGATGGGAATACCTGGACAGTTGATGAGGCGAAGTCAGTTCATCAGTTCCTTAAAGATCGCATCATTAACGGTGGAGCTGTTGATTTGATGATCAAGTTCCTTTTGAAACTTGCCAGCAAACTGTCTGAGATTTGGTAAGGAAATCCTTTGTGCGCTTGGGCTGATTTCTGTTTCTGTTTGTGACTTTTGCTTTGTCACAGTATTTCTACAGATGCTTGACTTTGGTGGAAAGCTTAATGGTCTCATTGTTGTCTTACATGAGATTTTTCAGTAAGTTGGAACGTAAGATACTGAAGTGAATGATTTTGTTTTAGGCCTCCAGAAATGACTGCCATCTATGTGAAGATCTATACAAGAGTCCGCAAGCATTTCAGCCTCCCTTCCTATTGGTTGTAAGTATGCTCACATTATCTTTGTGATTGACCGGAGATCATATCGCTGACATAAGAATGAAATAAAGTGTCGTCCCTGCTGTGTTCCAAGTGTAAATGATGTCCATGGTTCGATGTCCGAAGTTTCCCACATTGATGACGTCACCAACAGAAACTTCAGGCCATCCTGTTACTACTAAACTTTATTTCTTATTCCAGCAAAGAGGTTTCCGATGAGCACATACAGAATATGGCTAAGGTGGCGCTACTGTGGACAGAATTCAAGATGGACAATTGGTTGCAGACCAGAGCCAAGACCTCATCATCACCAAATGGGGCAAGGAAGTAAGTCTCATTTGATAACTACAGTGCCCCGCAAATCACCAAACTGATCGATTTTCAAGTTAAAAAATCTGTATTTTAAATTGACATTGAATGAATGTAATCTGTTTCTAAAAGTATCCATTATTGTTTTAGGAGCCCTGCCATGTCAAGTTTGCGTCTCAGTGCTGACTTCCCCGGAGAATACTTCAATGATGACGTCTCGTATCTCATGGGCCTGATGTCATATTCTGACGTCATGGAGGTGTTCTGGCAGGAGTTCTGTGTCAGAGGTTGGTAACAATAATCTAATGCTACATCTTAATCTGCATAGAGATATTTTGTCGTTGTTCTGTAAAACACAAAATTTGGCAGTTTTTTTTAAACAGATTTTGAATCCATCACATGATGTTAATTGTTTATTCCAGTTTTGTGGTTGAAGGCACATTTCTTCATTCTGAACTGTGAGACAGAGATGGCGGCAGGGGCCTTTGATCAGGTAAATTGTCTCTCCAACTTTTCCATTATGGCCAACCTCAACTTGATCCAAACTGAATTATACATTGAAAACCATATTACATTTCAACCAAGACTATGTCTTATACTTACAATTTACCATCAGTTTACATTGCTGAACCTTTGAGGTGCATTCTAATAAGAGAATTGTATTCATTTCATTACAGATTACTTCCTTTCTCTCAGACATCAGACAAGAATCGTCTGTCAATTTGGTCGTGAAGCTCAAGAACTGCCGCTCTGAGAACATCATTAGTATGGGTAGGTATCTTCACTGTTGAGTGCTGATCCCTTGAGAGGGGAGGGTAAAGATACATATGATACGTGTATCAGTCTGTGTCAGTGTGAATGTTTTTGCATATTGGAGAATACCTTGGAGTTTCCCATTGCTGGAGACACTACAGTTTCAATTGATGAATCTTTTTCAGATACCGTTCAAAAACAAATTGAGTCGCTTCACCGATGCCAGTCCCTTGAGGAGCTTCAGCGACTCTATGAGCAAGAAAAATACCAGAATGTGGTCAACCTTCTAATGCCCACCTTCAAGAGTGGGGCACCTAAAGGAAAAAGCATTGCGGAGGTGAACCAGGGGATACCGGAGCGACATGCACAACTTCTACTCTTGCAAGACTCGCTCCTCAAACTCAAGAACTATGAGGTAAGGTCAGGATGATTTGTGCTTCCTAGCACTGCTATTCAAAGCTCATCCTTCAGACAATGGACACGGCACCATCTGATGCAATACAAAGCTGAATCCTTCTTGAATCTTTCCCTGTTTCTGTTTTAGATGTGCCTGCTCTGGGGGGAGGTGTCAATCAACGAAGCTCTGCAGTGCTACCTTAACGTACAGACTACAGAGGCCAAGGAGGAATGGATCAGTACGATGACCCAGCTCTTTGAGGGTGTTGAGAAGTAAGTGGCATTAACGCATTCTCCAAAAAATTGTTTCTAATTTCTATAATGAACTCCCCCGACCTCAGACATCTATTTTTCATTTGTTACTTTTCAGGAGTCTGCGCAACACCCCTGGTATCATCAAAACACTGCCGGCCAAGAACCTTGTACGGTTCTCACACAATTTGATACGGGTGATCGAGCTTGCGATGGACATCCCCGAAGGTTCAACTGAGATTATAGGAACTGTGTTGCCCTGGATTCTATTGTACAGGCTGATTGAACAGTACGTAGAATTGCACATGCTGATTGTTCAAAACTGCTGTGTTTATGTGACTAGTGTTTGAGTGCTGCTCTTGGAGTACATCAGGGAGGCTGAGTCTTGCTCACGATGGAGAGTGAATAGTGTTGCCTCTGGTGATACAATGTTGATCATTTTGTAAAGTAGACTTCTTCTCCAAGTGGTTTATATATGGCACAGTCAGCTAGCCATACACATATTTCGGTTTCAGTAAATTTTGTGCTTCTCTCAATAGCATCCTTCTTTGCAGTGAAGAGACTAAATTCCGCAAGCTGAAGGAAGCAGAGGGTGACTTTTCACACGACTGGGACACTGGCATGCCATCATCCCTCATGCTACTGAACGTTGCTCACGAATACCTCGGGCGGCGATCATGGTGCACGAACAGCGATGGCGCCCTCTTGATTCTATTCCTAGAAGTGATCGAGGTGGAGTTGAAAAAGTATGGACCCAGTGGTGCTCATCCTTTGCAGGATGACTTGGAGAATGCCTTAGAGCAGTGCCTTTACTGCTTATATTCATACCCGAATAAGAAGGCCAAGGTGCGCCACCTACAGGACCATAACGCAGCCCAGGTGACGCTCATCTGGGATCGGTCGATTCTGTTGTTTGATTACTACAAGCCGAAGACGGTGCCAGAGTTTGACAGTTATAAGACAAGTACCGTTTCAGCAGATGTAAGTCATGTTCACCCTGGAGAGTCAATTTCTCAATTTGCCATGCAACAGTTGGGGCCCGCCCCTGTTCTATTAGCTGGTCGACCGTGGGAGAGCCTGTGTTGTCGACTACTAGGATATCCTGTAGAGCCTGCTGTGCACAAAGTCAGATTTTGTTGAAATTGACCCATTTTTTATTCGGCTTGCCAACTGATTATAAAGATATGTAACAGCATTAAAGATCAATCAGGTAAAATTCTTTGAATCCGCTCTAAGATGATAACTAACATTTTCATTTCCAGCTTGAAAATCTGCTGCGCCGAATCTGCCCGCTAGTTCCCGTCCAACCAAAGCCACCATTCACCATCGAGATGCTGAATAACTACATCGACGGGTTGACTAGTACTCCACCGTCTCTGCCTGCCGACTATGTTATTGAAGGGTAAGACCAGAGTCATGGAGAAATCTCAGGCCAAGTCTTGTTAATGTCAAGCTGTGCGGCAAACCCGGAAGCAAACTAGACTGGGCACATCAGCACATGCTTCACAATATCGATGCAGTTATTGTTGGCCTATTCTGCTGGGAATCCAACATGGGCTATCTTTTACTACATGTACAATCAGTTATAAATCTTTCCAGGCATGCACACGTCATCAAGGAGATGTATTACCTACTGGCTGATTACTACTTTAAGAACAAGGAACCAGCGTAAGTAGAGACCTTGAAATTATGAAAGTGGACTTGCAATTCTCAAGCAAATTTCCCTAAGAAAGTATAAGATGCCCGAATAATGATGATGATGACCTGCTGTAGACTCATACATACACACATACATACATTTATTCATGCATAGATGTAATCCACTCAAACTGAACTGATATGCCTTTTAATCTCATTTTCAGGAAAGCTATCAAGTTCTACCTACACGACATCTGTGTGAATCCTGATAGGTTCGACTCATGGGCTGGCATGGCTCTGGCTAGGAGCAGCCGGTTGGAACAGAAACTCAATTCGGTGGGTGGATGAATTTCCCATCTCCTTGAGGTTATCCCTCACACTGAGCCGGGTTCATTCACCATTTGTCATTCACCTCTACATTTCTTTTTTACTTTTCCAGAACGAGTTGAAATCCGAAGGCAATATTCACAAAAATGCCATAGCAGTACTACGGTGTTTCCGTCGAGCGTTAGAGTTAGATGATTCGAACAGCAAGCTGTGGATTGAGTACGGAGCCTTCGCATATGCCCTACATATGTATGCATCCAGACAGCTAAAACAGGTGAAGATATAGAACTTAACTTTCATGGACTGGAGTCATTTTAGAAGATTTTGCAAAATGGATGATTTGCCTCTCAAGAAAGCAGTCCACAGGAGTGGCATTAGAGATTGCTCTAAAGCTTTTCTATAAATGATTGTACTAGGTTTAGACACTTTTCAGCTTTTGTAACAAGTTCTAATTGATCAAACATTTTGCAGCATAAGTTACCGTTGATCCTTTAGAGATACCGTCGGTAAAATCTCCTTCCATTTCTGCAGCAATGCCTGTTCCCACTGAATGAAGAGAACCGTAAGATTGCCGAGAGCAGCCGTGATGATATGTTGAAGACAGCTGAGAATTGTTACATCAAGGCTGGCGAGTGTGGAGATGCAGATGAGATTGAAGAAAGATGGTTACATCACTACATGCTTGGCAAGATTGCCGAGAAGATGCACCGTCATCCCAGAGACTATCTGGAGCATTATAAAGAGGTACGGAAAAGACAGTTGCCCGAGACCTGTCTGGCATAGGTGGACCTGCCAAGAGATGGGGCTCACACCAGCATAGCCCTTAGAATCACGGGGACAAGTAGGTCCATGACACCTGAAAATGAGTGCCCAATGTGGGGCAAAACCTGCTCTATGGACTGAGCTAGCAGACACCAGACCAAGCCGTTGTGGGTACGAAACCATGTCAAGACACTGTGTTCTCTCTATTGAAATGCCATTGTGTCCTGATTTCAGTCTGCTCGGTTCCTGTATGAAGACAATGCCAGATATCCCAAGAAGATCCATTATATTGTCAGCCCTCCACATCTTGCCGTGGAAGCCCTGGAGGTAAGAATGATCAGTAGGTCTTGCAAGTCTTTGACTTGACTAAAACCCAGTTAACGACTCCTCCACTTCCTCCTGTCCTGGGCAGTTCACTCAATTTTGAGTCCTCTTCAAGTTCAAGCTTGCAGCACACAGACTTATCTTGGCAAGAATATCAAACAATCCGATAAGGGGAATGCATACTACATTTATATATCATGCATGGTTCATTTTCAGGTGCACTATCGCTTGCATGTTTCCATCATCAAGTACCTGCTACGCCACACAAAGGGCATCCCCCTGGAGCTCTATGAGGTCTTTGACCAGCACATCAAAGCAGCAGCAGAGAGCCCCTTCGCCTTGACAAGAGAGAAGCGACATGAGAAAAGAGAGAGGTGGGTTGTTGTTAGATTTGGTGACTTCTTATTGGATCTTTATTAGGTTCAGTGCTGAGTAGGTGAGCCCGGTCTGCCCACCCATTATAACCTCAAAGTCCCCCATGCCAAAAAACTTCAGGTTTTTGTTCTGTTTTTACATGGCCCCATGCCATGTCTTATTGATATTCTTGTCCATCTCTTTCAGTCGAAGTGACCTACTCTCTGCGACTCTGGATGAGAGTTCCTCCTCAAACTTGACTGCCCCAACTCCTATCACACCGCCGAAAAGTGGGCGACCCACTTACCACCAGAACCCTGTTGACCATGATTACTCCAAACAGAAAAGTATGGACAGCTCATGCGATGATTCGATGGATATATTATCCTCACCACCAAGAGGTGAGGGGTCGTCGTCAGAAGTTGAAAGCAATGAGGGAATTTTGGAAATATCCAGGAACATGTCGGGGAGGGTCTCAAGCGAAGAAGAAGGCAAGATCGAACTTTCTCAGAAGTCGTCTGCTCCAAGCCCTTTAGCAGACGTTTCCCTGACAGCGTCTGCCCAAAGCCCTTTAACGTTTGCTCAGAGCCCATTAGCGTCTGCCCAAAACTCCTCAGCAGACGTTATGTCCGAATCTTTGGTGGTTGAGCATGAGACGATGGAATTCATGGACAATGCTGCAGCAGAATCTCAGGGCAATGCTGATAGAGATACTGACATTGAAATAAAGAATGTAGTGGCAGAAATCTTGGAAGATATCCTTGATAAAATTGCAGCGTTGGGTAGTCAGTCATTTGAAGGATTGGAAGGTGTAATGTCTGTGAAGGAAGTTTATGATTTCTTTCAAGAGGAGCCTATGTGGGCTAGTAGTCCATTGCCAACGTTTGAAGATTCCCAGGATGCTGTTGTACATAGTAGTGCCACCTTTGTGAGAAATAGTGAATCCGAACCTTGTACAAAAGTTGATATTGAGGAAAGTGTAATGAAACATCTTATTTTGGATATTCTTAACGACTTGATCAGCCTAGCGATTGATGCAAAAGAAAAAGCGGCAGGGGATGCAACTGCAATCATCTTGGATGATACTGCCAATAAGAGCC
The DNA here is from genome assembly GCF_910592395.1 of Lineus longissimus. Classification (NCBI taxonomy): domain Eukaryota; kingdom Metazoa; phylum Nemertea; class Pilidiophora; order Heteronemertea; family Lineidae; genus Lineus; species Lineus longissimus. The sequence continues at coordinate 3,797,335 of NC_088315.1, forward strand.
TGCATCCGATATCAATTCCAAGTGAAGAGGAATCGGACTGCGTTGGCCCGGTGCCAATTTTGATCTCCACCTCAGAGTTGTCCATGGAAACTGAGAATTCTGAAGTTTGTGTTTGGGAAAATAAGGATGTTGAGAGGTATGTGGAGTTAATTACAGAAGATGAGACGGCTGAAGCTGAGGAAGAAGTTGGAAAGCCTGTGGATGAGGCAGATGACGGTTCAGTTGCTGAGACCCAAGGCCTGGTTGAAGTCTGTTCAGCTTCAGAGGCAGCCAAGTTCCAAGTTGAAGCCAGTTCAAATTCAAAGACAGAGGGCCAAGGTAGAGCTAAATCTAATTCAGAGTCTGTCAGGGGCCAAGTTGAAGTCAGTTCTCTATCCAAGGCGGAGGGCCAGGGCGAAGTCAGTTCTGTTGAGAGAGCAGTTGAGGACCGAGAAGAAGTCAGTTCTGCTGAGGAAGAAGTTGAGAAACTTATGGAATCAAACCTATCAGAAGATAGGTCTTCTGGAATTAAAGACAACATTGGCATTGCCAAAATGGAAATACTTGAGGGTGGTGATGAATTGAGAGTTTCAGTAGAAGTGTATAATGAACTGATTAAGAAAAGTGCTGAAAAGAAGGCGGTTGAGAGGTTGGGCCCTGATACTGGGAAAATAGTCTCTAAAAACACTGAAACTACCGAAACAGATATGGGACAGTCTGAGACTCAGCCTTTTGATGTAGGGGACATAAGTGAGGTTGGTGAAAAGGTAGAAGGCACGGGTTCTGGTGATATGGTTGCCTTGGTTACTGCTGAGAAAATTGCAGCAATTAGTGCCTTGGGTGGAAGTGGGGACTCTACCAGAAAAGATTCAGTCCAAGAATGTGTGAATTCGCTGATATCGACTGAGAGACCAAATCTTTTAGAGGTTCAGGATACCAAAGATTCAACATCGGAATATCCGCTTGAGACAGCACCAATCACACCTGGTGAAATTGTAGCTGCAGAAGCTAGTCTCTCTGCTACTCAGATGTCTTGTTCTGGTCAGGCAGAAGCTCAAGTTTCCACTGGTCCCCAACTGGATGATTTGGTTCCTGAGCTGCAGGATAAGGATGAAACACTTGGGGCACCCCCTACTGAACAGAAATTGAATGACATAAAGTCAAATGATGGTATGAGTGAGACGGATGAGGTTAAAAACATCTCTGATAAAGTGAAAGAATCTGAACCCATAGATCAAGTGGAGCAAGATTTGAGCTGTGCAGGATCTCATGATGGGAAGACAGATGCCCCTACATGCAGTGATCCGAAAGCTGCGGGGTCTTGCTCTCCAGAATCAGCGAGTATGAATGCCAGTCCTCCAGAACGTAGGAAGAGTGGCTCAAATGAAGATGCGTCTGAATACTTGAGCAAGTTGGAAGATGTCGTCCAGCAGATGTTGGAAAATTGTCAAACCAACGAGGAGCAAAGCAAGGAGGATGCCAAAATGGATGCTGATTCAACCCAGGTCTTGGGGAAAGATTCTGATAATGGATCAGATGCATCTCTGGGATTCCAAACTGATCTTGATGGGTTTGGTACCGACTTCGACAAAATTGACAAATGTCTGGAAGCGGCTCGGAATTTGGCGTCTAGGACTGAAGAAGAAATGGAGGCTGAAGAAACCCCTGAACTAATGGTACCCAGCCCAGCAGACGTCAACGAAATGGCACCGAGCCCAGCAGACTTAAAGGACACTGCAACAAGCCCTGCAGATGGCAAAGCAATTGCACCAAGCCCAGCAGAGGTCAAAAAGGAATTGGAAGGCTCTGGAAAAGATACAGGCACTGAAGAAATGGAGAAGGACACAAAGATTCTTCCGTCTGACACCAAAATGGATAAAACACAGGGTCCCTCTTCTGGCACCAATGGGTGTGATACTGATGTTAAAAGAGAACTCGTGCAGGATATCAAAATCAAAAAGGAGGCCATCGATGATGGAGAGGATGCCCTTGACTCTACACCGGCTGAGTCTAAAATGGCTGCTGATACTGCCGAGAATCCTCCCACTGAATCCAAAGAGGTTGAGATGGAGACCAATGAAGGCACACTTAAAGCTGATGAGCCAAGCATATCGAAAAAAGAGACAGCTGCTTCTGAGAAGTTGGCACCAGAGGGAGAGAAAAATGTAAACAAACCCCATTCAGCAGACGCCTCCATCGACGACAAAAAGGAAGTGAGCAAAACTGATGAATCAAGTGAATCAAACAAAGAATTGGCTGCTTCAGCGAAGCAGACGACAGAGAAACAGACAACGAATGGGGCCACAGTTGTAAACAAACCTGATTCAGCAGACGTTTCCATTCAGTACAACAAGGAACTGATTGACGAGTGCATCAAGGGACTGCATCGCTGCCTCTGGAGATTCCCGATGCATTACAAGTCCATCTACCAGCTGGCTCGCATCTACACCAAGTCACCATGGCATAAGGTAAGGAAAACTGTGCACACACGTTTTTAGCACTCAACCCCAGAATAGAGCAGACGATATCGATAACATAAATTTTCTCTAAAATTCAGATATCTATGAACAACTTATTTTCAGTTCACAGTTACATAATTGGAAAATCTCCAGAATTGGTTTCTTCATTTTCTTCTTGTAATCTTATTCATCATCTTCTTCTTTAGGACTTGAAATATGCCTCAGACTACCTGTTAGGGTCACCAGCCTGGCAGACCATGCCACATATGTCATCACCAGGATTGTTCCAGGAGAGAAAGCAAACCAATATTTTCAATGTAAGTTCAACGCTGTTCAAATGCAGGGTGAACTAAAAGCCTTTATACATGTAGAATTGAGGCAATGCAAATGATGTCAGATTTATGTACTTTAGAGGTACTTCTGTGTACATTTAACTTTAAGTGTTAGACAATCCAGAATGTTGAGTTGGCTCAATACCCGAAGCTCATATCTTTTCAGAATATCTGGCGAATGCCAATCGAAGAGATAGATCGTTGTGGTAGTTTTGCCACACACATGTACCGATCCGTGGCGCTTCTGATTGACGTGATGAAAGACCTTGGGGATGTGAATGTGCTGCTCTTTGCTCATAATCAACTGGCAAAGACACCGGAAGGAACCAAGTGAGTCGAAGCATTATTTTTGTTTGTCATTTGAAGTTCGGACCAAGTAATACTAGTTCAGATGAAAAAAAGAGTATGACTATAACATTAAACTGCCCTCGGGAGCAAGAAAATACATGCCTTCTTTGTATTTCATCAAATACATACTCTCTTCATATACATGCCTTCTTTGTATTTCATCAAATACATTCTCTCTTCATTTTATAGAAAATACATGCGTGATGCTGAAAGAATTGCCTTGAGTAAGAAAGCATTCAAGAGCAGTCAGTTTGTCATCCGGAAGAGATTGAAGGCCAGTTCACGTGAGACCAACCCTGATGTGCTGCACAACCTTTTGGCGGACATTCACAAAGTTTGGAATGCTGGGATTAAACTTGAGCAGGGATCGGAGGAGTACAACTCACTTCTTGTGGACGGCTTCAAGCTTTGTAAGCCTGATATGGTAAGGAATGGTACTACGGCTTCTTACGTACTGTAAACCTGAAGATTTTCACCCAAAATTTCCAAAGTAATTCTTGTTATCTCTTAAAAATTGGATCCTAGATAAAAGGGATGACACTTTTGTGCTTTATACAATGAAATTCAGTGCCCCAAATGTGTTCTATTTCAGATTGAACCACAACCATCAATACTCGAGCAGGCCATTGCCTACTGTAATCATCACTTGACCATGAAGGTTCAGACTCCAAGCCATAGTGACGCCAAGAGGTCAAGCATCTCTGAAGGGCCTGCATCCCCCAAGTGGAGGACCATTACTGAAGAGGATCAGGTTTGTGTTATTTATAGCTTTAAGCCTTAGTTTTTGAATACCCTGAATTTTTTTATGGATGTGCTCCAATGTACTTCGATGCACCATGTCATAACGCCAGTCCAAAGTAGATGAGATCATCTAACCTTGTTCGTATAATTCTTTCAGGAGAAAATCTCCAAGCTATCTGAACAACAAGGTGGTAAATCAAAGCTTGAGAAGATGCCGATTCTCACAAAAATCATGAAGGAGAGTAAACCAAAATCGCCTGGCCATGGACTTACATTGTCTCTCCCAAAACACCCTCAGATGAAGCAAGGGGGGATGTCCAAGGGTAGTCCTTTGCTACTGAAGCCTGGCTTGTTGCAGGCAGCCCGTGAGCAAAGCAGCAGCCAACCACAGTCTCCCATTAAGGATCCGAGCAGTTCACCGAGAGTCGTGGATGCGATGAAACTCGTTAAACCTTGTTCTGTTCGTCTGGTAAAGTCACCAGAACTCCATAGTTACCCTGTACCAAGCCCGCCACGGATCACACCAATCGACTTATCAATGATGAGGACAATCCCAGAAGAAACTGTAAAATCTCCTACCATCACCCAGAGATATTCAAATCCTACACCATTTATTAATGTTTCAAAATCCTCCACTGCCATCAAGCCGCACACCTCGAGCATGAAAACTGTTCATAAAATGGACTCTGGTGTAAAATCAGTTGTCAGACATGCGCCTTACACAACTACATATCAGAGTAGTCAAGCTTTACAAAGATTTGCACAGAAGGCTAGTAAGCCCGCTTTTGTACCCAAAACCTCCCTGGTGTCTTCAATGAAAGCTTCGTTGAGCTCATCTATGAAACACTCAAATATTTCCAAGGTGAAACAATCATTTTCACCCATGACATTAACACCCATAACAAGGCCTTCATCCACCCATACTGTGACTTCAATGCTTTCGAGAACACCAACATCTGCCCCAAAGGCCCATGCATCAACTCCTAGGGCACCATCGTTCACTCAAAAGGCAACAGCCTTCACACCCAAGGCACCCTCTGGTTATTCCTATGTGCAGCTCGTTACCGAGTCTTCTAGAACCCCTTCCAACCAGCCCTACCCAGTTGGCCTGTTAGCAGCCCCAAGAGCACCCACTGCCCCATCTAGGCTCCTGCCCCCAGCCAATCCAATGGTTATTGAGATATCAGACGACAGTGATTGAGTGCATAATATGGCTTCCTAGTATCAGATGTGTTTACTGGGGGAGGCTCCACTGTACATTATAGTAGAAACTTGATAATCTGAATCTTGTTATAATGTGAAACAGTTGATTTCCGATGAAGTCTTCTGACAAGTTCAAGTCTGTTAAACATGCCAGTACCAATGTATTTTGCCAATCATGTTCAAATTTAGTTTTGCTAAATCGTTTGTAATAAAAAAATAACAAGAAAATCGCTTTTGCTTTCTCCTTCTGCATTGGCTAATGGAGGAATCATTCTGCAAGAAGTGTAGTCGGCAGGACTCGTTTCTGCACACTACTACATTTGGTGAGCAATAGATTCATTGATTTAGTGATTCCACCTTCGCCAGGAGACTCTCCACTAATAATACACCAACAGTGGTCAAACGAAGTGACCTCCAAGATCAGGAGCAGGAGTCCGCAGAGATGGAGAAAAGTGTCACAATCATGTCCAAAGGCCCTCACTTTAAGGATCAGAAGAAGTGTCACAATCATGTTGTCTTGTATTTCCATCAAGGGTCCTCAGTGCAAGGATCAGGAAAACGTGTGACTCCATATCAGACGTATGTGTCTTTGCACTCACTGATACCGTCTTCAAATTGTTGTGACTTCCCCATCAAACAAGTCTTTCTGGTGTCTCCTCAAAGATCATTGTTGTCTTCAGATTGTGACAATGCCATAGACATGTCCGTGCTCCCCTCCAAGATCACTGCTGCCTTTAGATTGTGATGCTATATATCAGACAGGTCGTTGCATAGATTGTTACGCTACATACGAGGCTGTGAGAGCCAGAGTCTACTATTCAAGTGACATTTCGGTCATAAATGAGCTGTAACAACCTCCGACAGAATCGGACAGGGGATCATTGATGTAGCTTCATGAAAGATCCGATGGTGTGGACCCTGGGTTTCTGCACTCCATATCAGACATGCCTTAACGGTGTCTCCCCCAAGATCATTACCCAAACTTGCCTTGCCCTCAACACCGGAAGAGTAATGACTATGGCAAATGCTTCGGTCCTCTGTCCTCTAGTCTAGCATCTCAAGCAGATCTTTGATTGAGCCCTGAGTGACCTGGCCCATCAGGAGCTGTGTCTCAGTCTTCCTTCCCTGCTAGAGGGGAGAGGACCAAGGTATTTGCTCGGGTCAGTCGTTATTCTCCCGCTGTTAAATGATCTTGGAGGAGACATCACAAAGACATGTCTGATTCGCAGCGTCACAATCCGAAGACGGGCAATGCTTTTGGAGGAGACATCACGAAGACATGTCAGGAGTTGTGTCTCAGTCATCCTTTGATGGCCCCGGAGTTGTTTTCTACTACCTCCTTGATTCAACACAATGTCTCTTCCAAGGAGTGTCGCTGCTTTGCCCAAGCTGGTGATTGCTCGGTCCTCACCACGTCTGCTGAAAGGCCGCGCTCCAAGAGCCAACTTGTCTGCCCGCTCTCATTGAGTTTGATGCCAACGTGTCTTAAGATGTATGGAACCTCACATTGACCTCTTAAAGACTGCAGTAGATGTGGTGAGGGCAAGATCGGAGGTGCAGCAGGCCTTGCAGGCGAAGCAAGCATCGTCTTGGGCAAAGCAGAGACTCCATAATGGAGACATTTGGTGGGGAGAAGAAGGCAGAAACCAGCTCCGGGGGCAACAGACGAAGACGAAGACACAGCTCCTAATGAACCAAGTCACCCAGGGCACAATCAGAGATATTTATGAGATGCTAGACGGGAGAGGACCAAGGTATTTGCTCGGGTCAGTCGTTATTCTCCCGCTGTTAAATGATCTTGGAGGAGACATCACAAAGACATGTCTGATCCGCAGCGTCACATTCCGAAGACGGGCAATGCTCTTCTTGGAGGAGACACCACAAAGACATGGCAGGAGTTGTGTCTCAGTCTTCCTTTGATGGCCCCGGAGTTGTTTTCTGCCTCCTTGACTCAACACAATGTCTCTTTCAAGGAGTGTCTCTGCTTTGCCCAAGCTGGTGATTGCTCGGTCCTCACCACGTCTGCTGAAAGGTCGCGCTCCAAGAGCCAACTTGTCTGCCCGTCCTCATTGAGTTTGATGCCAACGTGTCCTAAGATGAATGGAACCTCACATTGACCTCTCAAAGACTGCAGTAGATGTGGTGAGGACAAGATCGGAGGAGCAGCGGGCCAAGCAGGCGGAGCAAGCATCGTCTTGGGCAAAGCAGAGACTCTACAATGGAGACATTTGGTGGGGTGGAGAAGGCAGAAACCAGCTCCGGGGGCAACAGACGAAGACGAAGACACAACTCCTGATGAACCAAGTCACCCAGGGCACTATCAAAGATATTTATGAGATGCTAGAGGGAAGAGAACCAAGGTATTTGGTCGGGTCAGTCGTTACTCTCCCGATGTGAAATGATCTTGGAGGAGACATCACAAAGACATGTCTGATTCACAGCGTCACAATCCGAAGACGGGCAATGCTTTTGGAGGAGACGCCACGAAGACATTTCTCATATATATAGTGTCCCAATCTGAAGACTGCAATGACTGGAAGTCACCTCGACCTTGCAAGCAGAACTCATCGACAGAAAGGACGTCTCGCGACAGGATTAATAAGTTGAGTGGCATACGTGGAAGGTCATCCTCATACTGGGCTGAAGGATTGGCGTTACAGGATGCCATGGTATGGTTGTCGATCCCAGAACACCAGAGAGCGAGTCCACGCGCTCTGCGATCCTGACTGACTCGCTGAGTGTGGTTAGCAGACTGCACATATGAGTTCTGCTTTCAAGAGGTCACTTCCAGTCATAGCCGTGTTTAGATTGTTCCCTTCTATATCAGACATGTCTTTGTGGTGTCTTCTCCAAGGTCATTACCCTACCTTGCCTTGCCGTGCCTTTAGTAACATCAAGAGATTTTCAATCCGGGCAAATGCCTTGGTCCTCTCCCATCCAACATCTCAAATAGATCTTTTTTTTGTTAATCGCGGAGGCGGCCTCGTGGTTTCTGCCTCCTCCACCCCACCAAATGTCTCCATCATGGAATCTCTACCTCAGGGTCTCTGCTTTGCCCAAGATGGTGGTTGCTCCGCCTGGTTCTCCTCCGTGATGGTCCTCACTGCGTCTGCTGTAGTCTTTACGAGGCCACCTTAAGGTTTGGTGCAACCAAAGCAGGGCATCCTGTAACTCCTGACCGTCCATGTCTGCCAGCTGACCATTCGAATATAGTTTGCCGTCTCTCCAGACTGTCCCTATCCCCGGAAGTAATCTCATCTCGGATTGATTCATCTGTCGCAATCACGAGGACTAGGACTGGTGTCCTCTCATATATGTACCTCCGTACCCTGGCAATGTTGAGGTTGTAAATTCTGTTCAATGCCGGTGGTTTCAGTTGGGTGCCTGTACCACTCAACCCCCTCATCCCATCTGATGTTGTCGATCAGACAAACGTCCTCAATCCTTTCGCGTCTAGAACGTACCCATGTCCGTATTCACTGTTTCTCCTCGTCCTCTCGATGGGTTTTGCTTGCAAAAGAGGTGACTTTTGAGTCTTTACTGTCTTTTACTCTCCATATCAGACACGTCTTTGTGAGGTCCCCTCCAAAATCATTGCGGTCTTTGTGATGCTACATATGGAGGTCTCCTCCAAAATCATTGCGGTCTTTAGATTGTGATGCTACATATGGAGGCTTCTCCTCAAAGATCAGTACCGTCTTCTGGTTGTGACGCTTCATAATGACATGTCTTTGTAGTGTCTCCTTCAAGTTCCTTGTCTTCTTTAGAATGTTACTATTCATATGAGACATGTCTCCTCCAAGCGAGATCATTGCTGTCTTTAGATTGTTCGTCTCCGTTTGAGACATGTCTTTGTGGTGTCTCCGAAAAGACCATTGCCATCGTTTGTTGGTGACACTACATAGGAGACATGCTTTTGTGGTGTCACCTCCAAGATCAGTGTTGACTTTCTCCAGTATTTGCGTGCAATGCCAAGCAGACAGGCCCTAGAACTCCATGGACAAATGGACACCAGGAGGTCCTTTTGAAAATAATGGTTCTATGGGCATCAGGCATATCGAGTCTTCTTCTCATGCTTGCTAGTACCAAGTGCATGGAGGGCAACTATTTGAACGGGCATAAAATTTTGTGAAATGTGCAGGAATGTTCCAAACACATTGATCTGACTGGGCTTTCTCGAGTTTGAAGTATTGGAATCTACTCAAACTTTCTCACAAGACCACAAAGCAAGAACACTGAAGACTTTTGTAGCATCCTCTTAATACTTTTATCTGAACAAGAAGAACTGTCACATGTTCATAGATTTGCAATAAATAATTTATTATAATGTATTCCAACCCTTTTCAATGTTTGGTCTAGCGCGACCAGATTCAATCGGACTAACCTTGACTTGCGATCTTATTAGATCCAATCAACTAACGAGGATGACTTAAAGAGCAGGTTGTTTAAAATGTGATATAACAGAAAATATGCCGCGGTCTCCACAGCAAAAACACATACATACCGACAACTGACTGGCTATGAAAAGCACAAAATAGTACCTATCTGTTAATATGAATCTAATTAACTAATTAACCTAAGAGTTGATTAATCATCTTGGATAATCTTTGACAGATTGAATAGTTTTTGGATTGAAAACACTGATTTAACTTTCATCAATCAAACGAATTAGACAATTTCATCAATTAGTCCAACTTAATTGACTAGTTTCAACTTTCTGTACTTACTTTTAGGCAAGGCAATTAAAACAATCAGTTAACTACATTACCAACAATCAACTCAAAGGTTAACTAATTAATATTTGGTTAATAAGTTGATTTATCCATTCAGATGACAAATAAGAAATTCTTAATCCTGCCGGCCACGTGGACTTGGAGACATATCTCGTCTCCTATTCATTCTTCGAGGAATATCGCCACCATACACCAGTAATATCCAAGCGATTAGAAGCGTCTCATCTTCAAGACTAGGTCGCATTTCATCAGCTTCACAGAGTACAACTAAAACATTTCTATCTACAATTGATTAGCGTTGGTAAATTCACTCTGAAATACCTTTAGATGAAGTTTATAATTAATTGCATACCCATGAAGACATTTTATCCAGTTTATATTTAAAATTCTGTACCCATGAACAAATTTATCGTAATATGATATTCTAAAACATTTTACACCGATGGAAATGAGAATGAATAGCAGCAGGGCTCCTTTACTTCCGATGTCAAATTTCTACAGAACACCGCTCCGAGCTCCAAACCAAGCTTTTTTTGTGACCCTGTTCATCTATATAGTAACAAAATAGCAATTACTTTGGGCAGTTTCTGCCACCTTACCTGACAGTTTGCAGGTTGCAAGCAAAAATGACAGGATACAGATAACGCAAGGAAAATAACACATAATGCAAATGTGTGAAAATATTTGATGCCATCTTGTTTCCACTTTTCTCTCCTGTCTAGCATGGAGGAAACGATTGTCTAAAAGCTTCCTCAAATTTCCTTAAACCTTTCCTTCGAGACTGGAGTCCAGCTTGCCATGACTCACACTTCTCAATCTCAAGAAGTCTAATGCAACCCATAGAACAATCAAGCTCTCTGCAGGCAATGACAAATTTAGACTAAAAGTAAATTTCAATGGTTTTTCTGGAAATACGCGATACGAGATAAAATTGGTTAAAATGGTGCAATACAAGACCCACAATATGTTGATGGCATGCGGTTGTGGCAAATATTCATGGCCCAACGTCTCCTCTAGCACATGCTTCGTGCATTGCGTGTTCACGACCGGAATTTAAAATCACACATCATTATGAAGAATTGAAGGAAATAAATACGTAATTCGAAGTAACTGGTCTCAACACGTGCAATAGATTACAATAGGAAAGAACAGCCATTGAAGAATTTTAAGCGGTAGATGTTGTTTACAGTATGATTGAGCACTATATGAAATGGTAAAATGTTTCTCGAGGTTTATAACATGGACTTACAATGATGTCATTCATACATGTATATTACGTAAATATAGGTGCTCGAATTCATCCCGTCTATACAGATTTTAGCACATTTTCTCAAATCCTCCTTCTTGACACTTGATTCAAACACGTGTCTCTTCATTTATTCTCTTTCGAGATTCTTATCCACTCACTGTTGTGAGCAAAAATATTACCATCAATTCAATCTCTTTGATTCGCAACGATTCAGTGGATTCAGTAGTTCATGCTTCGAAATAGTATTTTTCTTCCTTCTCAATCTCATTGAAGACTGTGATTCACAGGTACAAGTACCATGCTCTGCTCGTTCATCAGCTGAAAGTCCACATACCTTCAGGTTCTCAGAAAATGGACATTTTTCAAATATTACTCAAGTTATTTGGTCAGCAATGCAAAAATAATCTGAGATGAAACAGACTTTAAAAAAATCTCCTGCTGAAAACTTTACAATCACAATGTAGATAAAAGACAAAGACAGGATGAACTAGGACACCAATACAGATGAAATGATGATTTAATGCTAGTCAGTTGTAGTATGTAGAACTGATGTCATGCAGTTTACGTCAGCATCGACACCTCAGTGGAAACCCTCTGCGACTTGTGACTCTCCTACTGGTGACGGGGGAATAATCTGTGACTGAAAGCCCGGGGGTGGATTCTGAGCTGGTTGTCCCCAACTGTGTCCTGAAAAACACAAGAGTGTAAACAAATTGAATTGACGATAGAGTAATACCAGAAAGTTCCAATTTCTAGATATCCAGGATCAATTGGTTGTTTTCATCAATGATTTTTTAGTGAAATCCAAACTGGTTACAAAAATGTTCCCATCGGGTAACGTATGGTGTGTTTGACTGTTTGGTTGTTACTGACCTCCTCTAATTTGGAAATTCTGAACGAAAGGTAGTCTGTGATTCTGGCCAGGCAGGCTGTCAATTTCTGTCAGCTGTTGCAGTGACTTCATCCAGTGTGGCGGATCTTCTGAAAGACTGTTGGCTGCAATGACAACCAAGAAGAACCAGGTTATGGCCAACATTTACAAACCAAGATCAGATGTGAGGTGTTTGATTTCATTCATATAATGCAATGATTGTATACTGGCCCACATTCCGACAATTCAAAATCTTGTGCAGAAGAAGAGTGTAATATCAAATATAAAACTCATCCACAGGTCAGTATCAGACGATGGGAAATCCCCTCTATTTTCACGAGGTCTTGTCTTCTTAAGGTTCAACGACAAAAGAAAGTTGCTGTCGATGGACAATTGGAAGATCCATTTGCAGTTTTTGTCTCACCGACACTGTTGTTGAATGAAATAATGAAAGAGAGATTTGGCTGAAAGTGTAATGGCATGCTGAAGTGAGGATATGTTAATCAATGAAGCTCTAGTCATAAAACACTGTTGGACACAGATACTAAACAAGGCAGGCAATGACAGTGCAACTACATGTATACCAACTTTCATGCACCTTACCCTTACAGACACAGAGTTAGAGACACCACAAAAAATGGTGGAGGGCACTGGCTCTCAGGGCCGTAGCTGCGGCAGGGTGGCAAATACCTCTTCCCAGAAGTCACAAAAAACATGCTCTTGATGGTGACCAGTTGTCATGAAACTCCTGAAATACTTTTGCCTCCACACAGCCATCAATCAAGCTGTCACAAATCGTTACTCACAAAGCAGGTTAAACATGCAATTGGACGCATCAACAAAGCATCGAGTCTGAATGAGTTCATCAACTCATCATCACACAAACACACACAATCTTTAGAATACAACCACTCCAAGTTTGCAACGTAAGAGGTGAAAATAAAGGTCTTTATTTGTGTTAGGGAAAGAAAAGACCAGGAATAACATGCAGAATGAAAAAGAAGGGCGACTGAATTTCCCTTGATGCATGATGATTTAGCCAAAGCCATTCCGAATGAGATGCAGTGGTCAGTGGAATATTAGAAACCGGAAGCTTCTTCAACACTTTGGAGGTAGAGACTAGAGGCCTCAAGAAAAACTGGTCATTTCTGTAATTTTCCCTGGCACCCAGTGGCTCCGAAGGTCAGATATGCATGCAAAGCCTTTTTCTCTGGTCAGAAATTTTAGCAAGCCTCATAGTCATACACATCAGGTATCTCTATGATTATTGCTCAACTCAAAAAGTTATACAGGTTATCATAGAATTGAGTTAATTTCATCATCAAACACTTCAATTCAATTGTTACGGTTAGAAACTATCTTTGTTACATATGTTCGAGGTAGTGCAGGGATATGATAGCAAAGTAACTACAAGTTCACATTGCGTTTTAAGCGGAGGGACCGCCCACACCTGCAACCTACCATCGGTAACACTTCCTGACGTGACTATGGCGGGGTCTGTGGACATCCAGGACAGGTCGGCTGAGCGAGTCTGCGTAGGCCAACCTGTAACAGAGCAAACAATAGTGCTCAAAATCACCCCCTTGGTAGATCAGGGGGTTGATTAATCAAATCCACTTTGAGCTGGATGAGTATGGGCAGGGAGTGCATCAAACCAAGCTCAGAATCATACTCCCAATTGTCAGATAGAGGGTCAGAACTTACCCCAAAATAACACCCCCAGTTGGTTAGGGGGTAGATAGACCAAGGCTTCAATTGAGGGCAGAACATGTAGCCAGGGAGTGTGTCAAAAGTAGGAAGGAACATGTAGGTCAAAACCAAGACCAAAATCATATCCCAAGTGGGTCCAGGATTAGGTCAAGCCCAAAAGTGGGCCGTAAGCAAGCCCCGAAAAATGGATCCTAAGTGAATGGGGGAAGAATGTAGATGTACGTGAGGTCAAAACTAAGCTGGAAGACACACACCTCAAGTGTGGAATGGGGAGTAGGTCAAAACCAAGACAACACAACCAACACCTCAGCCATGTCACTTGTCAGACACAGTCAAAACAGGGGATGCTCCAAAACCTTTCGCTCCTGAAATGATTCCCTAAAACCTTCATGGTATCGATATATCTTGTCTTGATGGTCTCCAAATCAGTAGAAATCATACAAAAAGAACGTCTGCTGACAACACAGCAGGATAAGCTGGTTAAACGCTCCAATCAAAGCAATACTGGTGGCTAAAAACTGGATTGCAGGGATCAAAGTCCAGCCTTATTTGGCTGCACGCGCGACCACGATTTCGTCTGTGTGCCAAAGTTCTACCAAGCCAACAAAATAGGCTCAAGTGAAGATTTGATCCCTGCATTGAGTGATTCTGCATTTCAACATTCAGGCAAACCAGGACTCACACAGGACACAACACAGAAACATATAGAGCAGAAGCAAAAAACAAACATATTTAAACTTAAAATAATACTAACATTTGAATAGTCACAAAGAGTAGGGAAAAAGTAAACTTTAAAATGTGGTACTAACTAAATCAGACTTTTTCAAATTGAATAAGCGGGTGATTAGGAAAATCTTTCTTGGACTGGTGAAAGGGAAAAAATTGAACTTCAGACCAAAAGGATTTTGAATGTTTTCTTTAAAGAAGTAATGGAATTTGAAATGAAGAATATAATGGAATATGTTTTTTTTGGGGGGGGGGGATTGGGAAAACATGTCACCAGCAAAGCTATCTAAAAATTGCAGTGCGGCCTAATTTTTCTAAGGAAGTTCATAACACAACGTCACAAGAATATCTCCCCTACCTTTCTGTTGAGGCTGAATCATGTGTGGCGGTGATCTTGGGGCTGATGTTGGGTAGGCTGGTGGAGCACCAAAGCTGATATTGATGTTCGGAAGGAGCGCTCTTAGTCCCTCTTGCCAATCTTTCGTGTTGAAGACATCATGCTACAAGAAAAGGAACTGAAATCACACACGCAAGAATATTCCTGCAATAGACAATACAGTAGACCTCTATTATTATGGACACCGGTCCAGCTTCACTTGCATTTTCTATTTTAAAAGATTGAGTAGAACCTCCCCTTTGAGACACCTCTGCCAGACGGACATTTCCACATTACAGACTTGTCTGTTCAGACCAGACTTTTTCTAAGTCATTTTCAATAACATAAAGTCTTTGTCAAGCACTTAAAACACAGGAGAGGTTCATCTAGCCAAGAATAAAGATGGTAACACTACTGACTGGAAAAACTATACAACATTTAATAACACCAACAACAAAAGAAGACAACTGTACAATGTACACTGTTGAAAGTCTACATCAAACTGATGACAAGCTTTTTCAACTCTTTTTGAATCGACTTGAAGGTATTGATTGGAACTTGACTCTGCAACTACAATATCGGTACACTGATAAGCATCGAGTTGGAATCCAAGGACAGTGCAAACCACATAATTTCAAAGGCCAGCATTCGTACCGTGGCAACGGAGCATATAATAAGTCTTCTGTTTAGGAGTACATCAGGAGTCCCGTCTATCGAGGGAATGGGAGAAGCAGGGGGTTGTCCAGAGACATTTAACCCTTAAACCGCCAGAGGCGACGATCGTCGACATAAGGGGGAAAGCGCCAGAGGCGACGATCGTCGACAGCAGACATTTAGTTCCACCTGTCTGCTAAGAGATGGCAGTGAGTGTGCATGTACGCTCTTTGGTACTTCGACAGTGATGCTTAGCACAAAATGGCATCGAACAAATTTCAAGTTTCTATACAAGCTTTTGAGTATTTTATCAAAAACTTGAAGCCCCATTTTCGCGGGAATGACGTCATCAGGAGTAATTAGCGCTGCTACGACTAATTAGACGGATGCTTCGACCAGGAATCGGATGGAAACGATGTATTTAGACCCAGACTTCATATTAAAATACCAAGGGAGGTATAAAAAGCTGATGGAGGTATGTTCTGGCCATATTTTTGTTGATTATGGGTATTTGCACTAATTAACCCCTAATTAGTAAATTTTGGCGGGAAATGTCACAAAAATCGACGGGAATTACCATTTGTATAAAATCATCAGTACATTCCATAGTGTTTGTAACAAAAATAACGTTGTTATTAATCATTTTCAAAAATGCTCGGTTAATTCGGCGCTCAGGGGTAATATGATTTTGTTAATTCGGCGCTTTAAGGGTTAAAAAGCTTTAATAATTACACACATAAACACTACAGTGAGAGAGGTATCACAGAAGTCAGTGGACTTGTTAGGAAGCTTTTTACTAAATACTAGTGCATGGCATTTTCATGAACAGTCACCACACAAGAATGCAAAGAAATTACAAGACAACACCCAGATATGATGCTCACCTATAGTGAGTGAAATGAGTAAAATTTGGCGGACAGACATAGCATGATGTTAAGTCATTTGCGGCACTATTCTCCTGCCTGACCAAACATATGCATCCAGTGTTGCATCACAGAGCTTTTGATTTGAATTTGCCAGACGTATCAGTGTGAAAAAGGTAATATTTGCACTGTTTATTGACTTCTGGCTGCATTGAACGATGTTTCAGATGACTCAAAGAGGCCAGAAGACAGATTTTTCCAGATTCTTTTTGAGCTGTAACTAAAATGCTTCCCTCCATAGTAATGACTGCCAAGACATCAGATTCTTCAGAGTCTGGTAGCAAAGGGTTTTTGCAACATGACTCTTGTGTTATCATACCATGCCCGTTTGAGCAAACTGTACTTATATATCATGGCAAATAGAGTGATGGATGCCATCAATACTTACGTCGTTATTCATGGGACCGTTCTCCTTTCCTGATAGACCTATATCTGAAAGCACATCATGGCATGTGTTATTGGGGGGCAGTGCAGCGAAACCAGGAGGCTGAGGTACAGTGGTGTTGCCAGTGGAAAATGATGCCATCAAATTCATTATTTTACTGCCCCCTATTTGATCTGTAAATGAAATACAGCCAGGGAATTAGATCTTGGAATTAGTAGTTAGATATTGGAATTATGGAGATGGTTTTAAGATCTTGGAATAAGGAGTGCACAACCACTAAAAAGTGTTGTGAACTTGAGCACGCAAATTTCAACAACATTCACCAATTTGCTGCTCGTATGGTAATGTACAGGATGAAACCTCACTCCTAAGGGAGCTGAGATCTACACTACTCATGTATATTCTAATTCTTCAAACAGGGTATGGAGATGTGCCTGTTTCATGCTCTGGTGGGTCGCTTGAATATGATATTCTTCTATATATGCCAGAGGCAAAATGTGCGATACATATTGGGACATAAATCCAATGGTAAACCAGAATGCAACACGCAGCCCAGAGCAACGCACCATAAACTAACTACAGTGAACAGTACCTGTTTTCGGTTGATTGATTGTGAAAGGATTTCCTAGCCCAGGTAAGAAGCCAGGTGGGGCAGATCTTGGTGAATTGTGTAAATTCTGCTGATGCTGTGTCTGTCCTTGTTCTCGTTCTATAAGATCTGCCAGCGCTTTTGTAGATTCATTCCAAGGATCAAAACCTAAAAGACATAACAGTAATAACAATGAATCAACCGACCCACAAATTGGAATTTACTTCTGGCTTTCCCCGTCCTATTGAGGTCGGGGCCTCAAAGGTATTCACAACGCCATTCAAAATCATGAAAAATATCTCAAGTGTTGAATCTGGTTCATGTCAAAGTTATATGTCTCACCTAAGTCGTCTTCATGACTGTCTGTAGTTGAGCTTGTGAAACCAAATGCCGTTTGCCAATCTGCTGAACTAGATACAGGAATTGTGTCTGGAATTTCTGTGGCTGTTGGAATTGTCTCCGCTGAAAATTAAGCAATTACATTATTAGCACAGGCCACTGATCAATTCTGAATATGAATACAGAACACAGACACACTCACAGGAAATGGCTGGTACTGATGATTTGTTTGGCCGTATCATGACTGTTTGTTGCTACATGTAATATTCCTCCAAATACTACACATTGTCATTGAAAACCGAACATGGATTTTGGCCCTTATGACACCTAATCATAATTGATGATATCTTTACACATATTTGTCGGGTGCTACTTACCAATGGGTGAAGGCTGTACAGGGGGTTTATGCAACGGTCTAGGAGGGAAGCCATTCCCACTGAATAGCGACAAGTGGTCTTGTGAGTTGTCAAAGAATGGCTTTCTGTTAGCACCTATAGGATTTGGAGTCAACTGTGGTACACTGACTGGAGGAGAGTGTGCCTTCACCTCGGCCACTGGCGATGGTGAATTTGTTGGAGGCCGGTCTACAGGTTTACCGTTACTGAAAACAAAATTGGAAATCATGTGGCAAGTGCAGATATACAAGTTTACAAAAACCCATTGACATGGGAGTGGGATAAATTAACAAAAGCTCTCAATCCTACTTAATGACGATACAATTTGTTTCGTGATATATCATCTCATCAGAGACGCAAATGACAGTGATTAGCCTACCTATTTGTTTCGTGTCCTCTGTGTCGGTTAAGATTGGCACCCGGGGCTCTATGATTAGAATTCTGTAAGGGAGGTGTGTCGGGTTTCTGTGGCTGTGGGACTGTCATCAGTGGAGGCTTGTTTCCATTTGTTAACCTCTCTGGCTTACTCGTCGTACCGCTCTGCAAAGATGGCCAAGCCTCTTTGTTTGTGTTTGGGGGGACATTATGTTGACAAACTGGCGCACTTTGCTGCGTAACTGTTGGTGGAGACGCAGGCTTTTTCCTGAAATAGATCAATAACATTTACCTCTTTTATCATTTTACCGCTATCAGGGCCCTAGCTAGCCCTAACCAACTTTTCATACCACCAGGAAGTACAGTATCCCAAAAGGAGAAACATCCAGTAATTTGAAAGTATTTATCGAGACAATTTTCAGGAAGGACTGGGATCTCCTAAACAACTGTACACTGGGTAAGGTTTATTAAACCTCGCATATCAACAACTCATTTCATAACCGGCCACGACCTACCTAGCATTCTGTTGTAAGTGCTGTTGTGTCTGTTGTTGTTGTGGCGGTGTATGAGACAGAGGCGGGTGCTGCGGCGGCTGCTGTGCCGTCTTGGCGCTATGATGAGCAGCATTCTGTGTATTCATAAACGTCTCGTATAACTTCTGTTCATACTCTTGATGTTTCCTGAAATACATGTAAATTGTAATGATATGCCAGCCATAAGAGAAAGTTATGAAAACAAACTCCTACGATAGTTTCAAGAAGCTGAAGACTGTCAACTGCCTATGGCCTACAGCTGGGTTCCACACTTACCCTTGTTGCATTTCCTCTTTGGTAAAACTAGCAGCCTCTTCACCCAGTTCATGTAAATACATACAATCCTGAAATCAAGCAGCAGATCAAGTTAAAGAACTTGCACAATCAAATTCATGCTGGATTGTTTCACGAAAGTCAAATTTGATCCGGTGTATAAAAACATGTCTGATGAGTTCAACTAGTCCTTAGAGAAACCTGTTGTACAAGGGACAGACACGACACTCTAATTTATAAGATGCTGATTGGAGAAGAACTTACTAGTTTTGGACACTGAGAACCTTTTAGGAAATGACTACAATATTTAGTAGTTCCCAGGGAAGATTTCAGCGTGCGACCGTCGACATAAACATTATTCACAGCCTGTATCGCCTTCAATGCATCCTCCGGCTTATGGTATGTAACATAAGCACTAGCACTCGGACCCTGGAACCACAGTATCAAAGCTTATTAGAAAATGAAAATCAACTGGCAAGCAATATAGAAAAGAGAGGTATTGACTGGATGAGCTAACAGTACAGTTTCTGACTAAGTTACTGCCATGTCCTTGTGGAATAGACACAAAAGAAAGAAGTTCTACTTCAATATAAATGCTTACTTACATGCGTTTGTGCACCAGCATATGAAGTACTTTGATTTATCACAACTTTGTGAATTTTTCCAAACTTGCCGAAATATTCATGTTTCCTCAACACCTCTACATCGGCTAATCTTTGAGAAAGACCTACAACAAATACTAAGTTCTTTTGTACAACTCTGAAAACAGAGAAAAAAATATATCACGCATTGATAAGCTGCAAAGATGCAGATGCTAAATACCAGCAGAGTAGCATGTTTTTGAGCATGAAGCCTTACACATGTAGCTCTAAATATCCTGTCCACCCCATTAACCAAACCTGCAACCAAGACAGATCAATGATTACACTAATGAACAAGTGATTACATTCTTATTTGACTAGAAGATGTTCACTTAGCTTTTTAAGCCTAAAAGATCCGAGCCACTTACCTGACATTTGCGAGGTGTTTCCTGTTTTCTGCCGCCTTCTGTTTTCTCTGAAGGTCTTTCTGGCGGCGTTCTTTCTTTATTCTCTGCAATCTGAAACAATCACCAAAAAAAAAACATGAATGAAAGTGAAAACCATTCCTTTATTCAAATCATAATCTCCTCTGAGGCATTTTGTCCTGAACGAGATGTTGAGTGCTGATGTTTTGCAGACCAAACAAGAAAATCACAACCATTTACAGCAATCACCCCCCCCCCCCAAATCCTCAAGGCAACACAAAGGTTGCACCACTTACTCATCTTCTGTGAGAGGCTTAAATTCTGCTGGGTCTTCTGGGTATTGCTGAAATCAAAGCAAGTCAGGGTTAGAGGAGATGATATCAGTGCTTGAAATTATTATCAGGGCCAATCCTCTTCATCGGACTACTTCCTGGTTTCATCAAAAGGCAACTCTATATACCATCTACACAGTTTGATAAAGTGCCTATATTGTCACTAGAGAGCTGATAACGTTGACAGTAAAAATGTGAGTACCAACCTTTCTGCAAGCTGGACACAGACCGTTTTCATCTGTTCTTATTCTGTGCCAACAGAATCTGCAAATCTGAAAGTGACCAAAAGTTTGAATGAAATGACAACTAAATCAAATGTCCTACAGTATATCTGGTCAGAGGCTAAGCAATTCCACACCGTCAAGAAAGAAAGAAAACGAAAGAAAGAGCTGAATCAAAAACTTGGGGCCCCAGAACCGAATGACATCCAAACACATTTCTACTAACCTGATATCCACATGTGCATGGGAAAAAGTTGATGTCATCCAACTCCAACGGTTCCATACAGAGTGGACACTGAAAAAAGATGATGAAAAGGAACATGTGAATAATAATATTCCTAATTTTCCTAATGTAAACTTCCGTAATTTACAAGCATGTTTTATCAAAGTTGGGTCAAATGGATCAGAGCTCTGGCAAAGAACAAGTGCACTGTACACCTAGTGACCTAGATTATTCTAGGTGATGTAGGGTAATTACACCACACAAGGAATGCACTTC
The DNA here is from genome assembly GCF_910592395.1 of Lineus longissimus. NCBI lineage: Eukaryota > Metazoa > Nemertea > Pilidiophora > Heteronemertea > Lineidae > Lineus > Lineus longissimus. The sequence continues at coordinate 3,818,586 of NC_088315.1, forward strand.
CCTTTGGGTCCAGGTCAAGTACAAATGTATTGAAGTAGGCCTACTATATTTTCGGTCACTGATTACAGCATAATGAGGTGACTAAACCATTGTGTCACAGTGAAATAGGGAATTCCATAAGTTAAATTTGATACTTTGCCAATGATGCGGAGAACACTGAATAATGCCTCAAAGTAGATAGCTAGGATCTTGATAATGAGTCCTTACCTCAGTTTGTTCTTCACCAACAGACATTATGATGGTTCAGCTTGCAACAAGCACACAACTTTGAAGATAAAGCCTGGGGAGAAACAAAAACGAAACTGGCCTATAACAATAATGATCTCAAAAACAGAATCGTACAATAATCCACACAAAAATACTTAAGAGATGACAAATTGGTTTTCACCCATTGATCTAAGTATGGAGCAAATTGTCATCTTTCCAAAGTTGGGACGGGGGCACAACAGGATATGACACAACTCATTTTAAAAACTACACATCTTATATTCTTAGACGTTAAGTCTAAGTTAAGAGTCTTCGACCAATACCATTTGTCATCTTTAAAATGTGAACTGGAAGAAAAAGCACTTGAAACATTTCCTTGTGTTTTAATCAACATCTTATCCTCCTTCGTATAATCTTTGTGATATTTGATATCTCAATAGCTGCCTTGATACACCCCCACACTGTACACTGTCGTCTCCACCCACTCCTGTCTATGATTCACTGACTGCTGCCAATTTTTGTGGCAATACGACAGCAGTGAAATACACACACTATACGAAGCTTCGCATACTATCAAAACGGCTGAATTGTGAATCTATGTATTGAATCGGACGAACTAACGTAAACAGTAATATAGCCATAGGCCCAACACTTGATTGATCCGACTCGGTTGCTGTCAGAAATTTACACGACAGTGGCCTCTCCCATCGACATGGTCAGTGACAGACAGTGCTCATTCCCAGAATTTTCTTTACAGTAAATGAGCAAGGTATGGGATAGGACGACAGTAAATAATGATGTTCATAATGTTGGGCGTTTTACAGTGTCATTCGAGCATCGCCAAGCCCACTTTTCATCGCGGTTTTGGAGGATCTTCGGAATCGATGACCTTGCAAGCAAAAATCCGGACACTCTCAACCACTCGTTCATCAAATTACAGGCCGATTTTGGGGAAACTGCGACATGAATACCAAAGAATAACAAGTTAACTTATGTTTTATGACATTATTATATAATTCTTTTGGGTTTTAATGTGAAATAACTCACAAATTTCAAGGCTCTTGGGATTACAACTCCGATTTTTCTCGACAAAATCGTCTGCGCAGATTTACTGCGCAACTAACCCGGATGAGGGAGAATTTTTCACACGGTGCACTGCAGACACATTTTAATACTGCAGTGGCGTGGTGTAGTGCAACATTTCTTGGCGGATTCGAACACGGGAATACGAACACATCACAACAAACTGTACCTTTTGTATGTGCTCCGTGTTCATGTTTTAACTATGTAGCCTACAGCCTATGTTTATATCGTCTCAATGAGAATGATAATGACTGTTCAATGCAATTACTACATTGCTGATTGATTGATTGATGACAAGTCATGATGCAGATGCCTCGGCACCTCCTAAAAGCACTCCCTAATACCCATGGACTACCCACTACCCACCCTCTACCCAGTACCTTTCGTTCCGGGCCATATTATGTCAATATGTGTTTCATTGCTACACTCCTCGACAGGCTGGCGCTGCCCGTCCCACTCCTATTCACCGTGCAACGGTCTACCCAGCCGTCTACCCGCGCATACATTACTGATTTTAACAAATCCACAGCACAATAACAACAATAATGTAAGCTTAACTTTTATTGCAAACGTCCACCACCAAATACATAACAAATACATCAAACTCTGGACTCTATAATACAGTCGGGGCCAACACGAAAAAACGTGATTGTTGCTTTGTCACGCTTTATCCTGATTGCTTATATCACATAAAAACAAGATTGTGTAAATGTTTGGCAATATCAAATACGAAGAAAAAAGTGATTCAAATCTGATTCCAAGGGCTCTACCGTTGCAGTATCCCGTTGTCTGACTCATTCAACGTGGCACCTGACGTCAATGCCACACCCACTAGCCGACGGAAGCCCCATGGCGCATGGCATCTGCTGCCCAACTTTTGCGCACTTGTCGATGACGTAATGAATAAAATGGCTGCGACCATGAAATACAATTTTTGCAATTATTTTTCTCACATTTTGCAAGCGTATTTTCATCTAAAACAAAATGAATTAGTGGATGTAATGTTTACAAACCAAGCATCATATTCCCCGCAGTAATGTCCTTCAAGAGAGAAGGAGACGATTACGGAGGTCTCGTTATTTTGAAGGTGAAATTGAAAATGTTGTCAAATCATGCTGAAAAACTAAAGTGAAATCATTATGCTAAATGAGTAAATGTTCATGATCATGACGATGTCGTCGACCATGTCGACGATAAGCCAGGTTCTGTTCACAGGACTAACCTAGGCCTACCAGACCCCTGACCTGAGCTGATGTGTGAAACGAGGAAACTCTCTTCCTTTCATTTCAGAAACGGCGGGTGGCGGAACTCTTTGCCAATGACATTCCAGTTGGGGAGGCGTTACTCTGCAGCAATGGCAGGTAAGGCTGTTGCTTCTGTCATGTCTGTGAAATTATATATCCTTTAGAAAACTGTACCATTTTTGTTTGACAAGTCAGACTTTGAAAGGTTTAAACAAACTACTTTTGCATGCTCCCATGATGACCCATGTATATGCTGTACAACTTTGAAATAAAACGCATCTGGAACAAGGAAGTAAGGCTGGCTGAGGATTTTGCTCAGGTGATTCACCATTCACCAGGAGTTTTTCTATCCCCTCCACATTCCTCTATTAGATAGGGTCTAACCTTTTTGAGATAGATTGTGTCATTATCAAGAGTAAAGATGACTTCCTTGATCGTCTTGATTGTAGTTTTTGTATTCTTTTAGATTTTCCTGTAGTGTGTGTAAACACAAGCCAGTTTTTGATACAATCAACATGCTGGCAGTTCACCGGAAGGGAAAGAAACATCTTGCAAGTATGTTATTTGATTACAGTGTTACTCCATCCTCCTATTTCACAAGTAGTTGTCATGGCCAAAATGGTCTCTATCACTTTATTTTGCACAAATTGAATGGAACTTTTTTGAGGTGATAGATCTTGGTGTTATGATGAAGAAACCCACAACCTGATGGGTAGGAAAATACCTCTTGCCTATATCTTATTTTCCACATCATCCGTTAAATCATTGACATTCCTACCTTATTATCACATGGTCTTTGAAATCCTGTCTTCTTCAGATGCAGCAATGGCAACAGCAGAAAAGGAAGAACTTGCTGAGCTTGTCCTGAAACGCCAACAACAAATGTACTTAGGTGGGAGCGGCATAGATCTCAACATGGTTGTAAGTACCCAACCCCGAGCTTGTCTTGAAACGATAACAAGAAATGATCAGGGTGGAGAGAAGCAAGAAGGGTTAAGAACCGTGCTAAAGACAACAGTGTTCCTTGTATACACATCTAGTTTTTCTTTTACAGAATTCAACGACAAGTTTTGATGGCATTCTGACGTCACCTGTGTATGACCCTCGCATGAGACGGCCCAAAGTCAAACCTCACGATAGGAAGCCTCGCGTTGATCTTGGCAGCATACAACAATGTAGTCAGACACAGGGTGAAAATTCTGTGTCTTTAAGCTCTAATCCTAACCCTCGGTTTAAAAACTTTAAGAAAGACTTCTTGAGGCAGCAACAGCAAGATGAAAAGGGAGTGTCAGTCTCCACGCTACCAAGATCAGGCAACCATGAAATACCAGTGCCCGGAGCTTGGAGTCAAACAGCCTGTAGTGCTGATGAGGAATCATCAGCCAAACAAGTTCCTGAGGCTTCAAGTGTTGAATCAAAACAAACTTTACCCGCAGAACGAACCTATGTTCATCAGAAATACTACAAGAAGAAGCATTATATTTGTGATCGTGTCGGCAAAACGAATGTTTCTAATGAAGAAAGGGAGAAACAGGAGAAATATCTCCAATTGAGAGGGTAAGTCGAATTTTTTATGCATGCACTTGTCTCTGATGAGAGAGTGGTCATTATGCCACATGCCTTATACATCCAAAGGTCCGGTGTCTGTCCTAAGCCTTTGCTTTCTAAAAAATGATTAAACACAATGATTTTGTTTTTAGTTGTCATTACTTGATATTTCTCTTTTCCTTATACTGTTATAGGGCTGGGTGGAAGAAAGACTGGTGTGGAAAGTGGGTGAAGGAAGAGGGCGTGGAATTCGACTCGGACGAGGAACCCCCAGACGTAGCCTAGCTCACAGGTTCCACATGTTTCCTTGATGTTCCTGTTACTATGGAGGATACAAAGTCACAGTTTGAATATCCAATCAAAAACTTTTGTGGATACCTTGTTAGTTGATGGGGAACCAACCCTATCTCTATTATTTAAGGTGTGTCAAATGATTATCAGTAGATTTATTTTGAATTTTAAAATGACTCTTTTTGATGATACAAGAAACTATGGTTGGTTTTTTCCAAGATTGGGTCATGATGTTTGCCGCTGAATATATTGGAACCAAATTTGATCGGATATGATATATTTTACTCAAAGTTGCGTGTTAGTGAAATCATCACAACTTCCAAAAGTTTTAGGCCGTTTGGATCTTCCAAGGCATCAGATTAAGGTTTTGATAGTATTAAAACAACAGTTATATCTTAGAAAGCAAGGTAGAGGTGACTTGTCTATAAAGATTCTGTTGACATATCATAAATTCATGTGCATGTTGTCTCCTTTTATCTGTGGAGTGTCCAAAGTTCGACTACATGTATATACAACCAAGAAAACCTTCTCTATTATGAATGAATAAAAGGCTATGTTACAAAGAAGTGTTTTTCTTTCTGATGTGTTCATCTGACCGAGGGTGTGTGGTGTGGCAGTTTGGGCATCCAGTCTTGGATTTGATACCCGACTATGTGACATCATGTTTGATACTACACCAATACACACAAATCAGCATTTGTTCTTATAAAGTGACACATGACCTCTTTGTATCTAAAAATCTTCTAGTTGTGAACTTGTTAATTTCCTGGTTATGAACCCATTATGCCACGTACCTTGCTACTTTTTGGGCACCTACGGGTAGTTCTGTTGCTCCATTCAAGAGGTCATCATAAATATCACAACAATTCTTATAGGACATGATTTCGTTTATTTGCTTTACATACATAATGTACACAATATATCATCTAACAACAAGTGTGCACGACATTTTTTGCAGTACTGTAAACCCAATATTTGCCACCACTTTACAATTAATAGCTATTTACATTTATCACAGTTGACAATACAATAAAGAGGAGTAAAGGGAATTTATAGGTAGCAGCCAGGTAGGAAGCAAGTGGATAGTACCTTGCGATAGATGCTTTCTCTATGACCAAAGATGAATAAACTTCCTCGTACCCACCTGGAGTTCAACGCATTAAAAACGAGTCAACACTTGACCAATGAGGTCACCGAATGCTCACGAAGAGAAAAGCATAACTTATGCATTGCCCAAGTACCGTGCAAAAGCTTGTAGTTGGGGTAAGCAGTCAACGTGTAAAAACACTAGCTTTTAACACGCTCAGGAAAAACCCAAAACTAAGTCGTTTTTTCATCAATGATAATTTGACTTGAACTATCCTTTTGAAGAGTAAAGGTCCTCAATGAGTAATTTTCAAGAATATTCAAGGTTTCCACGTGATCACTTTCACAGCCTTCTCTGCAACTTTGACTACAGCTGGTATTTCATCAAATGTTCGTTCACGTATTTTGTCCACATGGTTGAGAAGTATTTTACGTCCTTTAGGTGCCTCGCATAAACAGGTTAAAGCCTGGAAGAAAGATCCAAGAAAATTTAATAGGTGTGAAAATTTGGTGGTTAACAGTATTGGCCTGCATATTATTCACACTCAACCCTATGAAATTATCAGATTTCAAATTTTGAGCTGCCACGAAAGGGCTATGATCTACATTTTGTCATCTCTGCCAGCAAAGAGAAGCAAGAAGAGTGAAGTTTCTTGCTAATGAACAAAGAGAATATACAGAAGTTGTTTGAGCAAATGAGCAGTATATGTACCTTGATAGCATTTGCCCTGACTTCACTGGTTGGGTCGTCCACTAATTCTACCAATGGTTCTATGGCCTCGCAGTCCAATGCATCGTATTTACCATCTGTTGTGATCGTTATGCTGAAAAAAATTACACTTGATTAATGCCTGTTCAAGAACTTTTAAACAAATGAAATAAATTTCAGAAAACATATGTATTTGTTCTAACGCAAATATCATATAAAGAGAATTGAGGTAATTTGAAAGGTAGGCAGGGAATAAACTTACGTCATGATCGCAAGGGCAGCTTTTGCTCTCACTTCAGATTCACTGTCCTTCAAGAGTTTGACTAACAAGGGCATACACTTCACCTCTACAGCTTTATTTTTGCCGGCTAGGGGGACACTGGGAAAAAAACAAATAAGTTAGTACAAAGAAACTAAATCTAGATCACTGAATGCAACCAGTTGGCAGTGATTATTATGATCGAGTGTCAAGAGTGCGGAGCATTATTGGAAAAAAAACATCACGTCTTCATCACGACCATCTCTTTCAACATAATTGCAACTGGTTTTGGATACTCTCCCTCTCCACATTGCCTTTTGAGTCGACATTATTAAGTCTTATTACCTCAAGTCCATGATGTCCCGGGCAGCTTTGGCTCGAATGACGCACGATGCATGTGAGAGTAACTCCGTAAACACCTGCATGCCCTCGGCTGCGAGGACCTCCTGGAACACCTGCATGTCCTTATTGCTGAGTGCTTCTGCCGTGTTAAAAAACATACAGAAGTGAAGAGTGTCTAAGATAAGTTCCTGAAAATAGAACAAACAGTACACTATTAGACTGTACAAGGAATTTAGATGGAAGTGTGAGACCATGTTTCCTTTCAGTATTAAAGCTAGAGTTAAGTACCCTAAGCAGATTTGTACGTAATGTTTTTTAATCACCAAACTATGACAATACCACAACCATTTTATCATGTCTAACTCTATGGGAGGTTGGACATATTTCTCCATCTCATTATACTTCTCAAGCTTCTCATACAGTAATTACTGACAATAATATCTCCCTCAATGGCACCATCCTTAAACTTACCCTGATTTCATCATGCTCGGTACTTAGTTTCCCCACAAGTTTTGGAATAAGATTAGATTTGACAATGCCTTCTGCCCCATCGGGAGTTTCTGATATCATTTCGATGGCCTTGTGCGCATTTTTTCTTGCAATGTCTTCCTTGTCATCAAACAACTTAGAGACGGGGATAATTATTTCCTTTTCCAGGAATGAATCTCTACCAATGGCATGTCCAGCAATAACAAATAAACACTCTGTAGCCTTTTGTCGAACGGTGAGGTCAGAGTCGGTCAGCAGGTTCTTCAAACTTTCCGGGATTGGTGAATTGAGAACTTCAGCGATGTGTTCTGGATCATGGAGATAATCACAGAGAGACATAAGCGCCCTCTGTCTTGTCAGGAGTGTATTGTCGTTGAGTTCACGGTTCTGAAAAGAAATCATAGCAGCTTAATTTTGTGTGAACGTCATATACTAATGGTCTTGCGTATATTGAAGCATCCATCTTAGGCCATGGCCCATGAAGGGAAAGTCAAAAGCTTTGTGCTCCATCACTTCACTGGCATCAGCATTTTCCAATCATGAATTAAAATGCAGTCGGGTTGAATTGGCTGGGGGCTTGCTGCCAGCTTACATTAACAGCAAACCAAAGACTGTGTGAGACGTTGAGACACACATTTAGGCACTATGTGGCAGCAGATGGACCTTTAATTCACGAGATGATTTATGGAATGATGAAAAAATCCTTACCAATCTTGGCACAGCTCTGTCTCCATAAGCAAGTGGCGTTCTCGTTGGATCCACCAGTGGTGGGTACAGCGCTGAAATCACTGTTTTTGCCATCGTTTAAGCGCAGATCTTTCTGAAATTTGGCAGAAAGAAAGATGAATA